>NC_136069.1:1198466976-1199185028 GCF_964261635.1 Lissotriton helveticus
TATCAGTAAACTGGGTCCCTATTTGAATGACCAAAAACTACTTTAAAGTCTAGGACAGTGAACTCTGGGCATCTAGCAACACACCTTGGATGTCATACCACCATCCCAGCAGGATAATAAGGATAGTTGATCAGGTCCGGACTGAGAACACATACCATTCCTGGCAATTCGATTAGACAGGCCCGGTGGGGGGTGCTAGTGAGAAGCACTGTTGCTGCTTTTTTTTACAGGGGGCGATATGGCAGCACTGCTGCAAAACTGGCCCCTAATAACAAAAATTGCCCCCACCACTCAAAAACCTCCCCCACCCTTCTGACTCACCAGGAAAACGCCTGATGCCAGCTACAGCCAGTCCAGCCCTGTGGCTAATACTATGCTTGCATCAGGTTAAACTAAATTAAAAGCACTATTGAGGTCCTGCAAGGACTCGCTGTGCTTCACGCTGGACAACTTGAGCCTTGAAACAGGCCACAAGACTGAGGAAGGATAAGAAGTGATCATTCTGCTTTTGGGGAGGGCAAAAGATTCACAGAGAGCGCTAGCCGCCATTGTTGACTGGGAACCCCTCGTCCAGAAGTGGAAGGAGTGGAAGCAGAGTGAAGATTCTGCGAGGCTAGTCGTACAGCACCACGGGTTCTGGAATCCTCTCCTACCCTTAGACAGGAAGAGTCCTAGCTGGAGCAATCACTGAGAGGCATTAAATGGAGATCGACCCACAAGCAGCCACCTAAGATTGAAAGGAAGTAAGAGTAAACAAGAAGTGTCAAAGAGATAATCCAGCAAGTGCCAAGGAAGAGGCAGCCTGATGATAAACTGTTGGACACAGACCAAGCAGATGAGGTCGGGCTCCCTCTCAAATCCAGGGGGAAAACATCAGCAAAGGTTTTTGTGAAAGAAAACCGAGACTAGAGAAAGCTCATAACACATGTTTAATGCAACAATGGTTAGCAAGCATCAAAATGTGTAATTTGCAATGCCAACGAATCAGTGCTTCGCCATCTGGTCAGTTGAAGCACGTAATGCTAAAGTCTACACATTTTCATGTTAATTTTATATCATTTTTCTCAATGCAGTAAGTGGAGAAAAGAACACACAGTTAGATTGAAACTCAAGATAGACATAACAAGCAGGAGCATAGCTCTTCTTGTGGGATGGATCCTAAAGGTCCTTGAGGAAAAGTTGCAATAAGCGTAGTAGAAAAGCTGACTTCATTAAATCTGCAGTTCTCACTTGGTTATACCAACTTCAAAAACGAGGCCACACTTATTTAAACAGTCTTGCTAAATGTGCAATGTACAGCACTGAATTGTAATACGGCAGTATATTGAAAATGGACGTCAATGTGCAATAATGCAAATTCTTTAGTAGTGCTTTAAATAAATAAATCAGTCAATCAGTATTTGTTAAGCGCAACTACTCACCCGCGAGGGTCTCAAGGCACTTGGGGAGGGGGCTGCAGGTCCTACTGTATGCTTAGGTTCAATTGAAGAGCCAGGTCTTGAGATTCTTCCTGAACTGGGTTAGCGATGGGGATAGCCTGAGGTGGAGAGGCAGGGTGTTCAAAGTCTTAGCGGTGATGTAGGAGAATTATTTTCCTCTGGTCCTGGTCTTGTGGGTCCAAGGGACGATGGCGAGGGCCAGTTCAGAAGAGCAGAGATGTCTGGTGGGTGCGTGGCATGAGAGGCGGTGGTTCAGGTGTGCCTGTCCGGCATTGTGGAGGGCTACGTAGGCATGTGTGAGGATCTTGAACGTGACTCTTTTGTTGACTGGGAACTGGTGGAGTTCTTGCAGGTGTTTGGAGATGTGGCTGCGGCGTGGGATGTTGAGCACCAGTCTGGAAGTGGTGCTTTGAATGTTCTGTACTTTGTTTCTGGGTGATGCCTGCGTTGAGTGCATTGCCATAATCTGCTGCTGATGAGAGCGTGGGTGACCGTCTTTCTGGCCTCAGTGAGGATTAATCTGAATGTCTTTTGGAGCAGGTGCAGAGTGTGGAAGCATGATGAGGAGACGGTGTTCATCTGGTGGTTCATTGTGAGAGTGGAGTCCAGTATGATGCTGAGGTTTTCTGTGTGGTCTGTGGGTGTGGCGGGTTCATAATGCGGCGGGCCACCAAAAGTCTTCCCAGGCAGAGGTGTTGAGCCTCAGGATAAGGACTTTGGGCTTGTCTGAGTTGAGATTGAGGCAGCTGTCTCTCATCCAGGTAGCAACAGCCTTATTCCCCCTCATGGAAGTTGTTTCTGGTGATTGTGGGTTCATTGGTGAGGAAGAGGATCAGCTGGGTGTCGTCGGCATAGGAGACAATGTTAAGTTCGTAGTTCCTGACTATGGCTGCAAACAGGACTAGTCTGACTCGCTGTGTTCCACTGGTGAGGACGAAGCGGAACCAGTCTAGAGCTTTTTTTGTGGATGCCAGCGTTGTGGAGTCTCGTGCTTAGGGTGCAGTGGGAGACAGTATCAAAGGTGGCTGAGAAGTCCAAGACGATGAGGACTGGTGTTTCTCCCGGTCGAGGAGGGAGCACATGTCATTGGTGGCAGAGAGGAGGGTGGTCTTGTGCTGTGGTTGCTTCAGAAGCTGGATTGAGAGGAGTCCAGGACATGGTTGGCTTTGATGAACTCAGAGAGTTGGGCGTTGATGGCCTTCTCGATGACCTTGACTGGGAAGGGGAGAAGGGAAATGGTCTGAAATTCTAGAGGTCTGTTGAGTCGGTGAATGGTTTCTTCAGCAGGGAGTTGCTCTCGGTGTGTTTCCAGTCATCTGAGAAGGTGGCGGTCTCGATGGAGCAGTTGATGGTGCGGCGTAATACGGGGGCAATGGAGGTGGCGGCATTGTGGAAGATGTGGTTTGGACAGGGTTCTGAGGGTTCTCGGGAGTTATCTCTTCATGCTCTTGAAATTAGGGTAGGGCTGTAGGGCGGAATTTGCGTAGTCGCCCTACGCAAAGCTCTGCAAAATGATAAAAAATCTCTGCAAGCATGCAAAAGATCAGCGAACACGCAGAATTGCTTTTTTCACCCTTTCGCAGTGCTTTTTTCCTATTCGCGAACGCTGTTTGAGTGCTCGAGGAGAAATATCTCAATAACACGCATTTTGAAAGAGCGAACAAGCAAAAAATTCCATGAAGCCGCAGATTGCTGAATTTTTGGCAATTTTGCGTTCTCCGCGGAACGCGTATTTACCCAAATCCGCAAGCGGAACGGAATTTACCACCCAGGCCTTCTTGAAAGTGTAGTCTCTGGTGAGCAGGGTCCAGGAGTAGGATCTTTTGGGGGCGTCATCGTCTCATGTGGTGGTGGATGGAGTGATGGGCAGCTGTTGGATGTCAAACTTTCATAGATCTGTTTGATCTTGTGATGGAAGTAGGTGCTCAGGTTGTTGCAGAGGTCTTGAGAGGGTCGGATTTCTGTGGTCTCGCTGCCAGGTTTGGCAAACTCCTTGATAATGGCGAAGAGTTATTTGCTATTGTGTGCGTTGGTGTTGATTCTCTCTTGGAGGGTCATTTTCTTTGCGGTTTTGAGGAGGAGGTGGTGTGCAGTGATCGCTCTGAAGGCTGTGTGACCTTCCAAGGTTTTGTTGTTCCTCCATCTCTTCTCAAGCCATCTACAAGTGCATCTGGACTCATGTAGGGTGGCAGTAAACACGCTGCCTTCCTTGGAGTGTTGCTTGTTGGGTACTTTCTTGAGGGGTACCAGGGTATTGGATCAGTTGGAGATCCATTAGTGGAGGTTGCATGCTGTGGTGTTGGCGTCTGTGGATGTCAGTGGTGAAGTTATGTCGAGGGTGGTGGTGAGATGTCCTTTAGGTGAACTTGTTCCAGTTACGGCAGGATGGCAGTGGGTGCGGTGGAGTACAGTGGGTTTAGTGAAAGCGAAATGCATGCAGTGGTGGTCGGTCCAGAGGAGTTCAGAGAAGTGGCTGTATGTGATGTTTTTACTGGCGGAGAAGACAGGGTTGAGCGTGTGTCCAGCTGCGTGGGTCGGAGAGGTGACTAGCTACTTAAGTCCAATGTTAGCAAGGTTCTCCAGAGGGATGAGCTCTTCTGGTTATTCAGGTTTTCCAGTGGGAAGTTGAGGTTACCAAGTAGGATGTAATCTGTAGAAGGTGAGTGCATGGGGTGCAATGAAATCAATGATGGCGTCAGTGAAGGGCGGGCGGCAGCTAGGTGGTCTGTAAATGAGGGTACCACGGAGGGTGATGTTGGGGTTGGTCCAGACCTGGAAGTGAAGATGTTTCATGGTTGTGGTAGGGTTGTCTGAGTGGGTGGTCAGGCAAAGGGAGTTCTTTTGATGATGGCGATGTCTCCTCCTGGTCGGTCGGTAGAGCCCTTGTGAGTGATCTTGTAACTGTCAGGGTTGGCGGTGTTTACGTCTGGGCCCGAGTTGGGGTTTGTCCAGATTTCTGTGAGGAAAGCAATGTCAGGGGAGACGGAGTCAAGGAGGTCCCAGATTTCCTTAAAGTGTTTGTATAGGGAGCACGTGTTGAGGATGCAGCGAGCTGGTCGGGTGCGCTGTAGGTCGACCGGATGGCGGGAGGAGCTGGAGTGCAGAGATGGTTGAGGGTGCAGCTGCAGTTTCGGCATGAGAAGGGTCCTTGGGTATCCTTCAGTGACGATATGGGCAGGTGGCATGGCGTCCAGTGTTGAGGATGAGTAGCGTGCTGGAGTCATATCGGTGGAAGGTCCTAGAATCAGGGTCCTTGGCACTTGGCGTGGTCCAAGCACAGACAGGCGCACAACAGTTTGTCATTAAGTAGTGTCTAAGAGGTGGAAAACGGGAGAAATGAAACGCAGTGCTGGAAGGAGATGGGGACACGGAGGTCGAGCAATAGCCGGGGCATGGCGCAAAAGAAGAGAGTGAAGAAAAAGTGAAAAAAGTAACTAAAAAGGGAAAAACAAGAAAAAGTAAAAAAGAGTGCAGAGCAGAGGGAAAAGCAAGCAGAGGCATAAAGCACACAAACAGAAGGCAGACCAGCAGCAGAGCAAAGATGCTCCCCAATAGTCCACCAGGGATGAAGTGCAGGAAGGAGCCCGTGGGTGGAGGAGGGTCTCGAACACCAACCAGCAAGGGTCATTGGACCTGCAAGGGGCAGCAGTTACCAGGCAGAGCTGCGCAGGGAGGGAAGCAGATCACTGACTGCTTTAAGCAGGTACAAAAACAAATCCACATATGTCTTTACATGCAGCTGTCTATACATTAAAAAAATATATGTACTAATTTTCTCCAAGCATTCGAAGGAGGAGATTCCAAGGATTAAAACAGAGCAGTAAAAAGATCTACAGGAAGTATGGCGAGAAATATCTGTAGTTGGAGGAAGATTGAACATCTTAGAGAAGAATGTGGGTTACCAAACCAAGGAAGGTAAAATGCTCAGGGCATGCTCTTTGGCCCTGGAAGAACAATATATAATACTTCATTATACATGTGAAGACCTAGAAAAGTACTAGAGGGAGAACTACATTTGCATTCACGGAAACCCTTGCACAATCCAAAACAGTGATACCACCAGAGATGCTTTTCCGGGTAATACTTGTGGAAACAGATTGTCCTCCTCTGGACATTGACAGAGCATCCAGGGTGGGTCTGTGAATCCTGGAAGGAGCAGAAAACAGAATGTGGTTGTGAGGGTGCACTATTACAGAGACAAGGAATAGTTCCTGAAAAATGCTTGGGGTGCTGGATAATTTTCATACAATGGAATGACATTGCAAAGCTCCTAAGATCTCTCTGCAGTGACCCTGGCTAAGAACAGAGCTTTTCACCTAGTCCCACAGCATCTATGTAGCAAGTATGTGAAATACAGTTGAGGCCAACCTTTTTGGCTGCTCCTCACTTGGGAAGGCACACAACACACCATAGCGTCTCTCGAGGCAGCTCATAAAATGTTGGGTCTGCCTGGGAGCAAAGGAAGGGGGAGGACCCAGATGCTGTGAGATATCTAGCCTACTCCCTGCACCTCAAACGTACAATTTTGAGACATCTCAGAAGCTCAATGAAATGAAGAGGGACAACATCTTAGCAAGCAGAAAAGGAGTAATTCAACATTCGAATGTCATAGGCAACGACTTGGAGCTTCCCTTCCCCCCTACCCCCAAGACATAGGGGTTTAAGAGGCAAGAATGTAGGTGAGATGCTGATTTATGGTGTTCAGGATATGATGTACATGAATATTGGCGTTTGGGTGAGAGTTCCATAGAGTGTAGATAGCAACACATTCCACAAAAATTCTTTGAGGAATCCCAATATAATGAGTTATTGCCTCATCATCAGACGGATACTACCAACTCGTCGAGCAAGGAATCCTTGAATGTTTTGGTCTTTGGGAGTTAAAGCTGCAGAAGGGATACAGGGTATGGGTCAATCGCAGACTCCAATTGACATAGCACTACATTATAATCTGAAAAAATAACCCAAGTCAGTAAACACAAGCTGAGAAATTCTCCAGTGGTTACCATGAACTCAATGTGCAGGGTCCTAATGCCTCTGCCAAATGCCTAGCTGCTCTTAGCAACTTGAACCCCTGTGGGAGACGGGCCTCCTTTAGGAAACTCATCTATGCAGATGAGATTGGCATAGAAAGAGTTCAAAAAGGTTTCCAATGCAGCACTTATCTTTCGGCCCACACACAGATGGCTATCCTCTGCCCACCCAGTATAAGGGACAGGGGATGGCTGTCTCACGCTGCCATCAATCTATACCCTGAGGAGCAACAGAAAACCTTTTGAAAAGGCTAATATTATATAAAGTATTGCAGAGGGGAACATTATAGTGGCAGGAGACCTCAACTTGGTAATGAAGCTTGACGAAGACAGACCTAGTGGCAAATAGGGGACATTAGTATACTCTCATAGCTCTTTCAATCACCAATTTTCTCAGAGGGGGCTTGTTGGCCTATGGGGAATTACTCATCCCAACACCACTTACTAATCTGAATATCAAGGTTATTGGTAGCAGTGGTTTGTAAGATTGCACATCGTCAATCACAAAGTTAGGGTTAAAGTAACAAAAAACACATTTGAAGTTCTTCTGGCAAGCGAGTACAGAGTTTCCTTGCACCCTGCTCCAATATAATGTATGTTGATTGTGAGAGAAAAGTTCACAATAACAAATTGTGACATGTAGATATCAAAACACAAGGTAGATCACTGTCCAAGTAGTCACGGTGATCAGTCCTTCAAAGTAAATTTCAAGTGTGAAGATTTTTATTTAGAATGAACCATACATAGATCCATTTACCTTGGTTAACAGTTCATTGGTTTTGCTTTGACAGTCCCACAATTCTTAATTAACACACAATTCATGTGTTTCGCTGGCAGCCAACCCGTTTCATCTTTTTGTGACTTTTTCAAGGCTTAATAGTATTTATAAAAAAGAAGTAGGTGTCACCAGAAAACTGAAAGAATTTCTTCTACTCGGGAGACCAAAAAGTGTTGCTTAGATTGTATGCCTGTTTTAGTAGGCTGAAGATTATCCTGAAGTCAAAAGGAAGCGCTCCGAATTCTGATGAGTGCAGGAATTAAAAAGTTGCTTGTGGAGACTTGTGGCGCTTTACTCAATTTTCAACTCAATCATGAATACCTCAGCCACGGGCTTATCATGGCCCACCTGATAACATTATATTAAAATAACAACCGACCAGGCAGTGCTATGTGGTGATCATTATAGTCGTTACTACCACAACTTCACTTTGTACTCCTATGCTAGGACAGATCATATATTATTAGGAGAAAGTTTAAATGCACATAAAGTAAGCTCGGACATAGGACAGATCTCAAACCATGTTCCAATCTCACTGGAGCTCTCCTGGGATATTTCATAGCCTAGATGGGGGTCCTTTGGTTTAAGTGATAATTGATTGACTCAGGAATAGAATATTTAGAGAAGACATAAAAGAAACAGCTGAGAACTTTATGAATGTCAAAGATAATGAGAGATGACAATTGTTACTCTATGTGACACACTTAAAATTGAAGCAGTGACCTGATTAGGAACACCCGGGTCACTCGCGACCACCTCTCAGCCTTCCATACAAATGAAGAGTTAGTCAGACAGTTCAGAATACAAACCCAGTAAATTTATTTTATTCAGGTACACTCGAGCGGAGTCCAGTCGGACCAGCCTCCTAGGAATGATGCAGAGGGACTAACTTCAGCCAACAAAGAGATACATTATGTTCATGTCTAAACCAAGAAAGTCCCACCCATAATGGAAATCTACTAGCAAGTTCAGCTAAAACAAAGAAGTACAGAAAGATGAGTTTCGACTCTGAGGACAGGCACACATTATCTCTGTGCCACGACTATTCTGTTTGTGCCTACTGTTAGACTAGTGGGAAAAAGCCTCTATCGATGGGAAAGGACTTAGTTAATAAGAACAGTGTATTCATTATCAGAGCAAGGCCTAACCATGGAAAAACAAACATTTCCACAGCCTGCTTCTCGAGTCAGGGAATACAGAATACATGGCTGACAACATGATTCAAAATGGCGGCTAAACAGAAAATGGTGCAACAAATGCTAACTTAATATAGAACAAGGCACAAACAAAATAGCAAATCATTTTTATTTCATTAAAGTTTCCCTCTGAGAGAATTCATAGCCATGATCTCCAGATTTATAAAGTTAACAGCAGAGAAAAGTGCTAGTCAGCTCGCTTTAGAAAAGGCACATCCCTAAGGGGCGCCAAGCTGTGCAGTTACTACTGATCAATATCATTACTGATTATTGATGAAAAACATTTCACTAGCATCCTAGCTAATAGATTTGCCCCAGTGACACCCACTTTGGTGAATGAAGACCAGTTAGAATTTATAACAGGGCAACAATGGGAACAACACAAAGACACTTCTATATATAGAAGGGAATATACAGAGGACAAGGAAAACAGTGAACCTATTTCCCAAGATGCCAATACGACGCTTGATCCCTTGTACTGGCCATAAAAGAGGTTGTTTTTTTAGGGATATGGGCTTGATCCTCATTTTAAGCGATGGGCACTTGCAAGTTATCAAAGTCTCAGTGCAAAGAGCTGGTTTCATGGGCTGATCTCACTCCACTTCTGTATAGGTCTCTTGGTAAGAAAGCAAGTTATTATTGCCGTCTTGCAAAAATACTTTGGGCCTCAGTTACAATATTTTGATGCACAACAGCACAGCAAGAGTTCCTGCTGCGCTGCCTTGCGTCATAATGAAAGGGCAGGAAGGCACTGTATCTACAAGCTATGGTGCATTCCTGTCCTTCTTCCCTTCACTGGAGTACAGACAGCAGACGTGCGCCAGTGCAGACACCCTTGCGTCATTTTGCAAGGGTGCCTGCACTGAGTGGTTGATTGTTTTTGTGCAGGAAGGGGTACCTTTCTGGACAAAAACAATAATTAAAGGAATTTTCCTCTTTCATTGCATGCTGTAGAAGGCAATACTCATGGAAAGAGGAAAAAACAATGAGAAATAAAATGATTTCTCCTCATTGCACCTCCTTACGCCTCCCCTGGGCAGACGTAGAATTCTGATGCATTCCCAGGTTTACAAAATGTTGTAAATCAGGGAATGCGTCAAGGTCAATGGATTTTCCGTGGGAACACTCACAGCATCACTCATGGAATGCCCCTTTCAGACAGAGTTATGCTGAAAGGGAAACAAATATACATTGCCATGAAATGGCAGGGTGACTTTACATAGCCTTGTAAATATTGGGAAGCCCATTGTGCTGCCTGTGGTCAATAATAGTGATGCACCGGAGGTGCAATGGGCTTGTAATTAAGCTCCTATATCTTTACTAAATCATCCTGCTCCCTATGATCCAAAAGTTTCATACAACAATTCCAATCAGTCAAAAATGAGTTTATATGGGCAGGCAGAACACGAATAGTAAAGCAAACTTCTATCTATCTACCCTAGACACGTGGAGAACTGCTTTTATCAGGTGAAGTGTGGGAATGCTAGGTGGTATGAATTTTGGCCACATCTTCCAGAAGTTTCTGCTGCAAAAATGAGAGCAAAAGGCATCATTTTAGTCAATTTTAGTAGAATTTATAACAGGGCAACAATGGGAACAACACAAAGACACTTCTATATATAGAAGGGAATATACAGAGGACAAGGAAAACAGTGAACCTATTTCCCAAGATGCCAATACGACGCTTGATCCCTTGTACTGGCCATAAAAGAGGTTGTTTTTTTAGGGATATGGGCTTGATCCTCATTTTAAGCGATGGGCACTTGCAAGTTATCAAAGTCTCAGTGCAAAGAGCTGGTTTCATGGGCTGATCTCACTCCACTTCTGTATAGGTCTCTTGGTAAGAAAGCAAGTTATTATTGCCGTCTTGCAAAAATACTTTGGGCCTCAGTTACAATATTTTGATGCACAACAGCACAGCAAGAGTTCCTGCTGCGCTGCCTTGCGTCATAATGAAAGGGCAGGAAGGCACTGTATCTACAAGCTATGGTGCATTCCTGTCCTTCTTCCCTTCACTGGAGTACAGACAGCAGACGTGCGCCAGTGCAGACACCCTTGCGTCATTTTGCAAGGGTGCCTGCACTGAGTGGTTGATTGTTTTTGTGCAGGAAGGGGTACCTTTCTGGACAAAAACAATAATTAAAGGAATTTTCCTCTTTCATTGCATGCTGTAGAAGGCAATACTCATGGAAAGAGGAAAAAACAATGAGAAATAAAATGATTTCTCCTCATTGCACCTCCTTACGCCTCCCCTGGGCAGACGTAGAATTCTGATGCATTCCCAGGTTTACAAAATGTTGTAAATCAGGGAATGCGTCAAGGTCAATGGATTTTCCGTGGGAACACCCACAGCATCACCCATGGAATGCCCCTTTCAGACAGAGTTATGCTGAAAGGGAAACAAATATACATTGCCATGAAATGGCAGGGTGACTTTACATAGCCTTGTAAATATTGGGAAGCCCATTGTGCTGCCTGTGGTCAATAATAGTGATGCACCGGAGGTGCAATGGGCTTGTAATTAAGCTCCTATATCTTTACTAAACCATCCTGCTCCCTATGATCCAAAAGTTTCATACAACAATTCCAATCAGTCAAAAATGAGTTTATATGGGCAGGCAGAACACGAATAGTAAAGCAAACTTCTATCTATCTACCCTAGACACGTGGAGAACTGCTTTTATCAGGTGAAGTGTGGGAATGCTAGGTGGTATGAATTTTGGCCACATCTTCCAGAAGTTTCTGCTGCAAAAATGAGAGCAAAAGGCATCATTTTAGTCAAAGTTTAAGGTGTACAGGGCATTGTGCCCAAAACAGTAATGGGATCCGCCTAAGTCAGACCGCCTTGGACTACCCTGGTTTTCTGGTTTTCAGAAATGTCTGGGTGTGGTAGATTTCCCTGGATGGTGGCCAAACCTGGAACCAAATTCCAACCCTACCCTAATCTCCCAAAACAGGAAATTTTTTGGCAGGAAATGTTGATGAATTCACATAGCATTTTGGGGTCCATCATGTCGGGGGTGCTATGCCCAGCCGCATAAGTTGGTTACTTTGTTTATCATGCGAGGTGTGAGAATATTGGGAGGTATGAATTTTGTGGATACCCACAAATTCTTGAATTTTTTGTCATATGATGAAATTGTGAGATTTTAGAAAAAGCTTGAGGTTTGCAGGTCATTGAGGGTAAAAAAGGTTTATGTGATCCATGTAGGTCAGACCACCCTGGACTCCTACGGTATTTAATTTACCGAAATGTATGTTGGATGGTAGCCGAGCAATGGCCTCAATTCCTCTGCTAACCCAATCACCAAAACAGGTTATCTTTTTTAGCAGGAAATGCTGATGGTCCATTTCACATTTTGGGGTATTTCCTGTCATTGGAGCATGACCCAGCAACATAGGTGGGGTACAGCTTTAATTGGAAGAAGTGGGAAAATGCTAGGTTGTAGGAATTTATTGGATAGCCATATCTTCCAGACTTTTTCATCTAAGAAAGCAGTATATGTGATTTTGGTCAAAGTTTGACTTGGTCAGGGTACAAAAAGATTATGGGATCCATGCAAGTCAGACCACCCTGGACTCGTGTGGGAGTCTAGTTTTCAGAAATGTAATTGAAGGGTAGGTTACTCTTTGTTCCGTTTATATCAAAAACACAAAGGGGAGAATAGAGGTAGGAAGTCTAGGGACCTGTCCTCCACGGTTCAATACAAATAATCAAAAGAGGTACCCTCTATAAGAAGAAAGAGGAAGGGATAGAGATTGTATTGCCTTGCAGAGAAACAAATGAAAAGAAAATCTTTTCATTTTCATAAAACTCTTTCCCACCTGGGTTTCCCCTTTGTGGCATGCTTCATCATAGTTTCCATCCCTGCCTTCTACGGACAGGGGCATGCTACGACGTAACGATATGCAGGAGCACTAACTTATAAACTACAGAGGTGCCCATGGTGAATCAGAAGGGAGTGGGTTTTATTCAAAAGTAGAAAGTGAAGTTAAAAATACCAGTTTGGGGGGCCAAAAAAAAACGATTTTTTATTTCTTACCCCCAGAAAGATATGCTAACATCTTGGGACACGTGGAAAGACTATAGGCATAATTATCTAATGTTTCCCTTGGTGGTCAACTAATTTCATGCCTAGCCCTAAGGCATTTCATCAGGACCTACAAAGGAGAAAATGATGTTCCCACTCCAAGTGTTATTTTAAACACAATGGACCTGATTCACAAAACTAACTTAAGACAAAATCCTAAACTTACTACCATTTACTCATTCTGGTATTCACAGAAGGCACTAACTCATTTTGGTATTCACAGAAGACACTTACTCATCAATGAGCAAGTGCCTTCTGTGAATACCAAAATGAGTAAGTGCCTTCTGTGAATACCAAAATGGTAGTAAGTTTAGGATTTGGTCTTAAGTTAGTTCTGTGAATCAGGCCTGGTATTAATAAAAATACAAAATAAACATACAACACCTAATTTGTCTGTGTTAAATCAAAAACCTGCAAGGATATAAAGAGAAAAGAGAGATTAAAAACATACACGACCATGAGGTCCATCTGGTATTCCTTAGGTTTTGATAATTCTTTGGTGGTGGTGGTGAAATATATTTTTCAAACCATGACCAAAGGCGTGTGTATATCTGTGGTATGAGGCACTCAAGACAAAACAAACATTTAACATGTAATACGGTGTCACCAGCATATACATATGTTGAAGATAATTACATACCTAAAATGCGAACATCATTGGGCCTCATGAGTCCATCGAGGAGTTTAAAGGAGCTACACCTGTATTCAAACTATCCCTGGGCGTAGTTCGCGTAGTCGTGATACGCGAAGCTATGCAGAGTTGTTGCCCTACGCGATCTAAGCGTAGCTACTCGAGCTTGCGTAGTTGCTTGTGGTGCCCGTTCGCAATGAGTTTTTCTTGTTCAGGAACGCTTTGTGCATGTTTGGGACGCTGTTTGCGGGCTCGGGCTCACGAAGTTGGCCATGCGGTCGATGAGGGGCGTGGCCATCTAGATTTTCAATTGTCCCGCCCGTTCGCAATGTCTTATTTCCTGCTCCCGGTTGCGTATAGGGTGTTCACGATGCGCATTTCATGTTCGGGAACACGTTTAACTTGTTTTCGATGCTTTTTGCGTGCTCGGGGGGAAACTATCGCGCAAACTTACCCACGCGGTCGCGATGGGCACGGCCATCTTGTTTTTCACTCTATGCTTTGGTTCTGGGCCTGCTTTAGGGGTCTGCGTGACGCATCCTCTGTCACTGAGTGCTGCTTACCCCAGTCCTTAGTAGAACCTTTTGTAGTTTGTTTAGTGAGTGGTAGGCTTAGCAGTGTCAGTTAGTAGCAGAACATCAGGCGCAACCAACCAACTATTTGGTGTATGCACAAAATTATGCATGTGCATGTGTCCTCCATCTCATGCATGCATTTTTGAGGGCTTAAAAAAAGGAAATGCAGAAAAGTGAACAATTGGCCTGTCTGGAATAGGTGGGCTAGGTCAGGTGGTACTTAGGCTTAGTTAGTGTTCTGGAATCAGAGTGGAATACTGGATTAGTGTTCATAAATAAGTAGACGGTCCGTGAATGCCGCAAGCCAGTAGTCGATCTGATTAGATAGGTCAATTTTATTGCAATTGTTGTTTCCTAAAATATTTTTGAATGTTTTTTTAAAATAATATATTTGTTTTACAATCACAGCAATCATAACATTTTTGTCTCTTTCTTTATTATATCTTACATGAGCAGCACCCAGGGGCAAGAAGATGGGGCCTGAGTCGGTGAGACAACCAGAAGACCGCTCCTCTACCGAGGTCCCTGTTGCTGGCCCCAGTAAGTCCTCCTGTGGTGAATATTAACAATTATATTTCCCTAACTTTTACTGAACCTTATTTTTTCCAACCTATTAATTCTGGTTCCACTTCCTATTTCTATTTTTTACAAAAGCTTCTTTGATCTTCTTGACTATCTATTTCTAAAGTCTGGTTATCCCTGCCTCTTGAAGTTCTAACTGCCTCTGCTATGACTCTCTGTACTACTACTATTAGTCTGTCTGTAGCTAAGCTTGCCCAGTTGGCCACTCTTTATTTAGGGTTGTGAATAAAACTCAGATGAACAATAGCTCTAGCCACTGAGTCCAGTCCTTTGGATTGTCCTCTACTAGTCTTCTTAATCTTGAGGCTTTGACAATTCCCACCAACAAAATGCCCAACCAGATATTTGACTATTTTTGATAGGATATTGTACATACTACTACAGTTGTGGGGATTCTGCACAGCCAGATACAGAACTATGCACAAGAAAATAGGATGTTGGTGATGGGAGGTTGGACCTTCCTCACACCTCAGTCAGAAGTGAACCCACAATCCCCTGACCGACTAGCTATAGTGTCTCATTAGATCCCCAAACCCCCACCCGAAGATACTCAATGATTACACAACCCAGAACATAACAACCTTTCGCTCACTCACTCGTGTAAGTCCACCACCACACCAAATACCACAGATTCTATGTCTAAGTTCAAAAGGTTTATTTTCAACTAACAAGCTCTGTACATTGTTCTATAAAATTGAGCGTACTACAGCCAGCTCCAACAGCAAAATGCATAAGATAGATTAAAACAATAAACATTGTTACAAGTGCATGATAGAAGAATTAAAAGACAAAAAATCTGTGTGAATTCTTGGAGACCACTCACAGTAGAACGTAGACGTATTGGTTACATGCATCTTAAGCTCTACAAATCTCTGGTTCGTAGAAGGGAATCTTCCGCCTGTTATGAGAAAAATGGTGCGCGCGTTAGATAGTATAATGCACGCATTTCTCAGTCACGCCAATAAGTGTAACATGTACAAGTTATGGTTAAGCAATATGTACTAACTGAACTTGATAACAAAGTGGCTTGTTTTTCCACTTCTTGTAATGCAATGCTCAGACAGTAGCTCTCTGAGGTCATGTGGGCTCAAACTAAAGGCGTCTACTGCACAACAAGCTGCGAGGCAACACATGCGCAAAAGACATTAAGCTAAAAAGGTTGCATGTCTCAGACTGACTTTGCAAAGAGTAGTGTAGACTATAATGACCCTAGGGACCATAACACTACCAGTCTCTACTCTAGTACCCGATTTGGACTAGTGATGTATGTTGTATATGAATGTATACTATTACATTTTTTTTCAAACTTGTTAGTGAAAACAAATGAATAGGGGGGGTGTACAGGCAAATAAAAATGTGTAATGTTTTTTCTAGGCGTACTCCCAACCAACAGTGCCAGTGGGGCCAACGGCGATAGCGATGCGGCCATTCCGGATGGGGCAGGAGATGCGGCAGCGACACCTGCAGGAGCTACTAGAGGGGGTGGGCCAGCAGCAGTGGCAGGCGGTGGTAAGTTATATTCCTTACTTATTGATATTACACTAGTGTGAAGGGTGTACTGTACACTCACTGTACTGTTGAGACTTAGTAAGTATGAAGTTGTGGTGAACATTAGACAACGGTTGAAGAAGACACCCATTACTTAGCAATGGCATTAGCAATAGCATTAGCAGCGTGAGTTGAGTTGAGTAACCAAGGGCCTCTTCTATCTGACTCCAACTCAGCTGTGAAAGATTTTATTGGAGAAGACTAAAAGTCAGATCAGATTACCTTGATGGATGTGTTGAACAAAAAGGGAAATAAGGGTGGAAGGAGGAAGGACGGGCAAGATGTAATACGACTGGCAGAGAAGGATACGTTGGAACCAGCATGCAGGTGGCCGATAGGAATCAGGTGCATGGGTTGTTGACGGATGGATGGAAGGTGAAAGAAGATGCCTGCATGGGTGGGAGATACAGTATGGTCGGATACTGGATAGCAAGAATAATGAGTGGTGTTCGGGTCAAACTCAAAGCCGAGGCAAGCAAGGAAGGAGTGGACGCATGGGTGGTTGTTGGTGAAACAAACAAAGCTTTGTTGAGAGATTATGAAGAATGATAGACATTTACTTTGAATGGATGGAAGCCTGGATGTATTCATCATAGAATAGGTGGAGACTGTCACTGGATGCAGAGTCTTAGTTTGAAGAGAACGTAAAAGAAACCGTGCCAGAATAGCAAAGCCGAGGGGAATAATATATTAATAACTTGTATTTTCGGAATACAGTTGACTCACAATAGTTTGCAAGAACATCATATATATATATATATATATTGTGTATAGTGTAGTTATCAAGCACCTTCCTCCGACTCCGATGACCACTCCCTACCAATCTTGATTTACTTTTCGACTGTGTCAGCCAGCCTGCAAAGGGTGGCCTTTCTGTTGGTTACACAATCAATCAAAACAAAGTACCATATGCAGTAGTGGGCGGTGGTGGGAGTGCTGCTGGGTGGTGATGTGGGGAGGGGGAGGGGCAGGGTGGGGCCGGTAGTAAACTATAGATTAGGGCCAAATACAGGTAAGTAAACATAAAAATAAGTCAAATGAATTTTATTGTGCGCACTGCACCGTCAAATGCAATGCAGTGATCGCAACATAATTAGTTTTATTTATTTATATATTTACTTACCTATAATCAGCCATAATCCATAGTTTACTACCCTCACCCTGCCCCTCCCCACGTCACCGCCTGGCAGCACTCCCACCACTGACCGCTACTGACCTTATGTTGTCGTCCCACTTCAATATATAAGCAATGATCATTGGATCAGATATATAATCTGCATTTTTGTAGTACCCAGGGCAGGGTGAAAGTGAAATTGAGAAATTGCCCTCATGAAACAGAAAGAGTATGGCCAGTGCCTCCTGTAAAAGAAAAATACGAGCTTCCCCACCTGCAGACAGTAGTACTAAATAAAACTAACATGAGTCTGCGTCATGACTCGTATGTTTGTCTTAGGTGCAAGCTTAGCTGACTGAGCAGCCATGCCGGCTACAACAAGGTTATGTAATTTTGCTAAACTAGAGATCAGAAGAAGTAGACGACTGGTGTGTATTGGAGTCCATAGTGCTAGTATAATGCCTGAATCTCCCACAAATGTTAGAGGCCGAGGAAGTGGGAAGATAGATACTTACCACAAATGTTATGTACTGTGCTTGCTAGTGCTACTGTGCCACTATGTGTTGAATTAATTTTGTGTTACTGTTTTGCTAAGAGTATTGGTTACAATATTCTTTTTCTTTCTTGATATAGATCCTCCTTCCCAAGAAAGACCAACACGGAAGGAGTTGGCAGCCAGGGTCCGGCACCGGAAACTTGAGGCCATATGCGAAGAGTACTGGCGGCTGGTGGCTCAGGTGGAGGAGAAGGAGGAGGCGGCTGTAGCTGCAGCCTCCTCCAATACCCCAGGCCCCAGCCAGGCCCTGCCTCCAGTGGTACGGTGCCACGGTCAGGCAGCCGCAACTGCAGGGCATTTCACCGCCAGATGCTCCTCCGGATGGCACGCTTAGAGGAGTACCTAGTGGAGCGGGTCAAGATCCTCGGGATAAACACCTCAAAGCCCACCAAATTTAGGACCACGTTAGATTGCCCCTTTTTAATTCCTTTTGTTGGTGGGAGGGTATTGGGCATTTGGGTTTATGGACATTGTTTTGGACACTGGTTGGGGTTAGGGAGAGGGGTGGGTTAGGTCACAGTGGTATAGTTTATTTGTGTTATGGTTATAAATTATATTTATACTTAAACATACAATGTTAATGTTTTTGGGGGGTTACTGTTTCACAAATTCACGTTACATTGGTTTCCTTGCTGCTGCAGGCCCGGCCGCAGCCAGTGTTAGATTTTAAATATCTGATGATTTTGTAACACACAAACAGATAGATGTGGTACCCCTCACTGAGTGATTTGTCCTACTAGTACTGTCAGTATCTCCTCCTAGTCCATTATACCTCCCACCAAACTTATCTTACCTGTGATTGATGATGATTAAGTTTGGCACAGCGATGGCTGCGTGGTTTCTCAAGAGAATGGAGAAGATGCCATGGTTGTGGTGGTAGTAGTAGACAGTGTCAGAAGCATTTGCAAAAAAAAAAAAAGAAACAGTCACTTGCCTGAGATAGACTGTGGGAGGAGCAGTATAACAAAGTAAAATACAGTACAGAAGAAGACTGCCAAACAAACAATATTGCAACTGCTAAAGTGAAATTAAACATAATAGTGGTGGGGACAGCCTAGTACAAGAAGTTACAAACTGTAGTTGTGTCGAGTGATTCACTTAACACAATCGTAATTCGTAACCTTTACTGCTGTGTGGTAGAATGTTGATGATTAATCCAATCAATGCTGGCAATTAATTATGATGTATTAGGTGGGTTCCTGTTGAAAAAAATACCTTTCACATAGACTGAGCATGGGTAGGCAAACAGAAGAAGATCCTCGCCCTGCCTTGAATTTGAATTAGTGTTGCTTTCACCACATCTGCCCCAGCAAGCGTGTGATCAATTGTTGGTGTACATTTAATGTAGTCACATCACACCTCAATATAAATCACACAGCCCGGGGAAGAGGGTTAGGGTTTTATGAATGGATGGGAAAGGGGGTTTGGGGTAAGGTTTGACAAAGAAAAACAGAACGCATGGACACAACAAAAGCAAAAGACAATCTTGGAAGATGACCATGATCTTATCCAATAAATCTATAATGGGAGAAAAAGGAAATGCATGATGATGAAGATAACTTGATGGTTAATGAGTAGTACTTACTAACTACTACTAGACAATTAGACAGTACAGGGCAGCAGTATATTAATATGTAATTTGCCTTGCCTGGAATGTATGCCCTCAGAGAGACCCAAATTACATGTTGTGCCGGACTTACTTTTAAAGCTAGCAAAGAAAATTAAAAAATAGTTGTCTGGGTCAATTAGCAAACAAACAACAACACAACACACAGTCATAATGATTGAAGAGAAAAAAGGAATCAAATTAATTGAAAGACGAATGATGAATGATACTAAAGTTACTGTATTATCGTGGTCCAATTGTGGAGTTGCATCTTGTCATTTCTCTTGGTCCTCCCTTCCATGGATGCTCCACACAACAATCTTGGGTGCCACTGCCTGCCTGATGCGGATTGGTAAGATAAGTGTGAGTTGTTTCTCCCAGTATAACACAGGGTAAAGGCCGGCTTGTAAGTGTAGATGGAAAAACAAAAGCGGCATTGAAAAATAAATGAATTAAAAAAAGCATCAATTACAGTAGAGTGCAAGAAGACAAGACTCTTGAGGGAACACTTTCAGACCGAGGCGGCTTGGATACATTGTGTCTACTCTGTTTACAGAATTAAGCTACAACAGGACAGGAGTCAGAAAAGAACAGGTCCACGGCACCGGGCCATGATCCAACCTTCATTTACCTTAAATTTTGACAGAGCCAGACAAAAGGCATATACAGCAACCTAGCATTTTCCAAATCAGGTGACTAAATCAATGCAACGATGTCAGTCATACCACTACACTCGACTCTACCACTACGGACATGTAGCCTAGGTCTGCTGTGGTTCTTGTTGAATTGTTGTGTTTTCCTTTTATGCCACTTCATGAAATGCAGTTATTCCATCAATCATCTCCGATCCAATTGACTGACTGCGTGCAAAGATAGTATGGTCATCATCATCATGGTGTGGTACGTGTTGTCCAACACCAACTCAGTCTGTAGTGACTCCGATTAAGTCCATATTCCATATTAAAAAATTGCAAGGGATATTGTCCAGCACCTGCAGTAGTAGCAGTACAATGTGGTTATTAAACAATAAGGAAACATTGACTGTCACTTGAGTCACTTTTACTTTGTAGATTAACTAGTAGAGTTCGACTTCATGCACATTCGCTCAGAGTCAGCAAGCATCGAATGCAATGCATGCCATCATTCATTAATCATTACCTGTCTTGCTATTCTCTTTGGCTGTCAGATCAGATGCCTAGCCTTCTGATAGTGATTAGTTTACTTTTTGATGCCTGCCCAAGTTCTGACAGTGAAGAGTTGTGGATGCCTGCAGACAGAGGTTACTTCGGACAGTGATGAGTTTCGGCTCAGAAACAAAATGGAGGATAGCTATAGTCACGTTTCACTTCTTATGGAGGGACTGTTAGAGGCAACATTTCTTGTACTAATCTCCATCTGCATCCAATGTCTGGCTTGATGAAAATGTATTTAGGGCAAGTCAGGAAGATGGAGCAGGACTCTGAGGAGTGGAGTGGACAGTTATGCACAGACGTGCAACTCCAATAGGGAAATAAAAAGAGAAGACAGTGGTGATGGATTTATTGTAATTTGATTTGAACCTGAAAGACAGATACACACACAAATAAAGGAAGGAAGAAAGTAACATTTGAAAGCCTAGTTGTCAGGAAAGAGGAGCTCATCCTCAAACTCTGGTGGTTCAGACAGAAGTATTTATTTATTTATTTAGGATTTTGTAGAGCGCACAGCTACCTCCGACGGAGGTGTCCCGGCGCTGAAGACATAATCTCAGGACGGTCGAGAAGGAGTGAAGTGAGATCATTAGATTTGTGAGAATAGCCAGGTCTTTAGTTTTTTTCGGAATTGGGGTTCCGACGTCAGGAATCTTAACTCTATGGGAAGCTGATTCCACAGTTTGGAGGTGGCTACTGCCAGGGCCCTTCCTCCTGTACGTGAAAGGCGAAAACGGGGGCAGATCATCAGGCGGAGATGATTGGATCTTAAGTTTCTTGGTGCTTGTGAGAACCTCATTCTGCGACGTAGGTAGGTTGGGCCTCGGTCAAGTAGGTCAAGTAGGTCATGTAACCCACTACTTATGTCATCGAAGTCGCTCTCCTCTTCCTGCTGTGATTCACATATTTTGCACTCGGGTGGTATAAGGTGCTGATTAATTTTGATCATGGTTAACCTCTCCACGCTTTTGGGCGAGAGACTGGTCCTTTTCAAAGTTACAATGGCACCAGCAGCACTGAAAACACACTCGGAGACACTTGCGATAGGGGAAGCCAGATACTTTAACACCATCCTGCCGAGCACTGTCCATTGGCTTCTTTTCCCATACCAATACACCAATGAGGATCAATCCTCTGTTGGGTCATCCAGATAGACCTTGACCATCTGCTCACTGCTCAGGTCTTCTCCTATGTGCTCGGCCTCTTTTGCCTTTGCAGATTCAGCACTGGACTTACCATATCCATGCCGTGTAAACAAATCAGTTGCCGATTGTACTGTGGATGATCCTGTTCTTGCTGTTGTTGATGTTATTGGTAGTGTTGGTGTTGGTGTCGGTGACTGCTTGGATGCAAACACTCTGCCCCCAGGCTCAGAAGTAGAACTTGACTCAGGAATCTGCTCTGTAGTACTTGTTCTGGCCTGGGGCGGGGGGCCTCTAATTCCCAGCCGTTCGTTTTCAAAGTCAATAGCTTGCTCAGCTATCAAAGTTTTGTACTTGGCAACATCCACTTCTGAAAAAGGAATTACTGCCTTTCTGTTCAGAAATATTTTGTATCATGGATCCAAAATTGTGGCAGTAATATAATGTGGATGTGAGACAATGTTAGTTTGAATCCTTGTATTGTCAGATAAGCGAACGGCTAAGCATTTCGCCAAATAATATGAGTCTTGTTTGTCATCCACACCTGCGTAAGTTTCAGACACCTCCTTCAGCTGTTGCTCTAGCATGTGCAACAATGGGATAGCTTGGCCCATACTAAAGTCCTTTCTGCTGACTTCGCGTGCAAAGACCTCAAAGGAAGTAGCATCGCTGTCAGACATTTAACAAGGTCACATTGGCCCATCTCAATGGCCATGCCTCTCACAGTAGGATCCGCCAATCTTTTCATGAAATAAGCATTGAGTGGCATGTACTGCTCAAACAGATGATCAAGCATGTAATAAGTTGAGTTCCAATGTGTTGGCACCTCCTGGATGAGTGCTTTGACTGGCATTTTATGCTCACGTTGAATAACCCATGTATGAAGTTAGCCTGGCATATGATGTCCACTAGTTCTAGTGTGCACCTTGCACCAGTCTAATTAACCCTTATTGATAGTGGTCGTAAAGTCAACCTTATAGAAAGCTATCCTACTGGTAGCATGGACCGGCATTCAATAGGCCAAGACTTCAGAGAGCATGTAAAGCCAGCTGTTTTACCAATTATAATCTCTTGAATACCAAATGAAAGGACACCACACAAGGTATATATCAAATATATATGTATTTATTTCTAACACAACCACTCTGCACACTTTATGAGGTCAGAGGTCAAAGTACATCACAAGTTACTCAATTAGCATACGATAAGTTGCACAAATACAGCTATGCCCTAGGGGCCTCACAAACCATATACTAAGAAAGTGGTAAAATAACCACATCTGAAGTAGAGAGTAGGCCTAGGGCCTGGGGAATCGCTGGGGCTACACTAAACAACCAAAGGTTAGGAAGTAGGAGGCCCACGGGAGACGCGTGCAGTGTCTAAACACAGTCGCGAGTTACAATTGGGGGAACGAAGAAGTTACAAAGTTAATGTTTAAGGGCACTTCCAGATGGACTACGACAAAACCTCTTTAGACTAGGACACTTTGAGAGTCAAGACCCATGTTACCTCACCCAGGGAAGCCAGGTGCATAGATACCTTTTTGTTTAGGGTTTCTTCGTCATTTCCTATGGAGATCTGCAAAGAAGTGCTGCAGGCGACCAGAGAAAAAGTGTCCGGTGGATCCAAGGGTGGATCGAAGATCTGAAGAACCTGAAAGCAGAGGGGACAGAGTCTGGGTCACTAGCCAGTGACCAGGAAGGTAAAAGGAAGGAACCAGGCGATGTTGCGATGATCTCAGGTGAAGAAGGTGATCTTGTCTCTTCAGCCACGAGGTCCAGGAGGCATTGACGATGTCCAGGTGCTGGATTCAAGCTGTCCCACAAAGGATCTAGTTGACTGCAGTGTCGGTATCCGGATTGGACCCAACAAGCCTTGGCAAATGCAACCCATGCAGGAAGTCGAGATTGGCTCTGTTGGTTATTCTAGCGATAGGAAGACTACCAGCCGGAAAAGCACCTGGCCTAGACAAACTCCTGGGGAATTTGTTCTGGGAAGAACGATTAATTTGGGGCCCCTATTTGTTGGTGCTATTCAATGCCATCATGAATGGCATGCCCATTCTTGACACGTGGGCCGGGGCTGAAATCGTCCCAATATTTAAAAAGGGATCCCCGCTAATCCCCGCAAACTATAGACCGATCAGTTTGATCGATGTCACACAAAAACTGTTTGCTCAGGTAATACTAGAATGAACCCAGGGCTGGCTGGAAGAAAATTACGTCATTAGTCCCTATCAAGCAGGATTCAGGAAGAATACCTCCACACTGGACCAAGTATTTAGATTCCAACTAATTACTTGGAAGACAGTATCATTGGAGGGTCGCAGCCTCTATTTGATATTCGTGGACCTGAAAACTGCTTTTGACCTCGTGCCCAGCCCCAAACTGTGGGGGGTTTTAAGAGATATGGGGATCCCTTCCTAGCTACTTGATATGCTGATCAAGCTGCATGACAACACCTATGCCCAAGTAAGATGTGGAAGGGGAGGAGAATTAACCAGCAGGCTCCCAGTTGGCAGAGGTGTAAGACAGGGCTGTGTGCTCGCAACAACCCTATGTTGCCTCTTTTTCAACGCATTAATCCCACTACTGGCTGAGGTCGCAAATAATTATGCCCCAAAGTTAGCGAACACCTCGGTTGCGGCACTGATGTTTGCTGACGATACCCTCCTCTTATCAAAGACACCAATGGGTATCCAGAGGTTATTGGACAGCTCTTCTGTATTTTGCAATACCAGGGGACTGGCGATTAATACCACCAAAACCAAATTTATGATTGTCAATCCCCCTAAGACAACGTGCCCCAATCCGTAACTGAATGGGATGTCTCTGGAAAGGGTGTCTGTCGTCGAATATCTAGGCGTTACCCTCTCAGAAGATACGCAGTGGGCGCCCCAAATAGCCAAAGCTAAGCTCAAGTTATTCCAGATAGCCGGGAGCATAGCCAAATTGGCCAGGAAATCACCTTTTAAACCCATCGGTCCCGCGCTAGAAATGTACAGGACTCAAGCGCGGGGAGCCACATTGTATTGGTTGGAACTCTGGGGGCACTGTTCGTCCTCTACTTTAGCTGTAGTCGAGAACAGATTCCTAAGACAAATAATGGGTCTCCCAGTAGGTACCCCGCTAATCCCTCTTTGTCTAGATTTGGGTATTTCGCCGATTGAAGATGAGGTTGCCCTAAAACTACTAACCTTTTGGGGAAGACTCTGGGCAACCCCATAACTAGTGTCTTACCAGGCAGAAATAAACAAGCTTTTATCCTATCCGGGACTGCTGAAAAGGGTTCCTTGGTCCGCCCATGTAAAGCAAGAGTGTGAAAAGCTTGGTAAACCAGCGTTGTGGAGCACTACAGGGGCTACCAGCCCCTTGGTTCCTTGAGCTTTACTACCAAGGACCTATCGCACCCAAAAGCTCGAAGCGATGCATTCAAATCCCAAACTGGGCTCCCTTACCACTCAGTTTCTTACAGTGAAGGATAACTTGGAACTGGAAACCTTTATGGATGATATCCTTCCACAGGTTGCAAGAAAACTGTATGTCCAGTTTAGATATAGCACTTTA
Source organism: Lissotriton helveticus (assembly GCF_964261635.1). Taxonomy (NCBI): domain Eukaryota; kingdom Metazoa; phylum Chordata; class Amphibia; order Caudata; family Salamandridae; genus Lissotriton; species Lissotriton helveticus. The sequence goes on from NC_136069.1 coordinate 1,198,492,024, forward strand.
CCTGTACGTGCTTTTACAAACAAATGGGCTGGGCAGAAAGGGGACGGGTGTCCAGCATGTAATACAGAAGAGGAAATAGAAATGCATGTTTTATTTTTCTGCCCTGGTTATCAAAAAGCGAGGTGCTAATACAACTTTGCCGGAATCTGGGGTTCGAGCATTGCAGTGAGGGATTTTCAGGTTTTAAAATATGATACATATAAACCCATTGTGTTTGCTGTTTCTCGTTACATAAATGCAATGTGGCGATGGAGATGGGCCTTTATCGAAAAGGGTAAACAATTATAAATTGTATATCTGCACCTAATTTTGATATAATATGATCAGTATGTGATTGTGGAGATATTGATTTTTTAACTTGTTTGTATATTTAAGTACTGATGACAAATACATTTTTATTGTATGTAGTGTTTTTTTTTATTATTTATTGTATTATTGCTGCTATCTTGTTATTTGGTCTGCCGATTGCATTACACTAATAGAAATAATTGATCCCTGCTGCCCCACTTCTTTGCCTCTCCCCCTCCCACCCCATCTATCTGGTAAAATGTATTGATGTGACTTATAACTAAATATTTGCTTCGTTTTATGGAGTGTTCTTAAGAATCGTATGATCTACTTATATATGTTTCTTATTGTGTGTTTTGTGTATACTTTTTATGGTCCGAGTGACGTTAATAAAAGTTTTTGAAACAAAGCGGCTCTGTTGCATACCAGCAAGATCTGTGGCACTTCTCATTTGGAGGGAAGCTGGAGAAAGCCTGGAGCAACCATGAAAACAGTTTAGTTCGAAAGAAAAGTCTTCAGGGGGCTCACTAGCCAATGGGCAAAGAACTGGGAAGATGCGTCAAGCTGAAATGCAAGAGCGGGCCCCACATGGCACTCATGGAGTGTGGAGGGCTGAGCTTTGGTGCAAATGGTGCTTGGGTCTGGGGCTTCTCGTACCCCAACGCACAACTGTGAGTTACCTCAGGAGTCGATGCAGTTAGCAAAATGCAGGATGTGTAGGGTGTCCGGTCCCACGTCTCTCGTGTCAGCCACGGGTCTGAGCTTTGCTGTGGATGTGGGACAGAGTTAGAGAAGTCTGAGAGTCCAGCTCCTGTGTCGCTGAGTCTTTGGGTTCCGGCAGGAGTGCTTACAACGCAGACCGTCAAGTTACTGGTGGTGCCTGTTTGCACAGGTTGGTCACTCCTTGACCACAAGGGAGATATCTTCCGTCTTCTAGACAGAATAGAATGTCGAAGGTCCAAGAGTTCTGTATCAAAGTTTCGTTCCAGGATAATCTAAAGTCCTGGGGACACAGCTCCTATACTTATACTAAGGATGGGGGCTGGATTACCTGCCTAGGTCCCTCCTATGGGTGGACCTGAGAATGGGGTGGTTACACCCCTTTCCTTTTGTCCAGTTTTGAACCAGAGCTGGGGCTGAAGTGCCCCAGCAACTGCTTTGAACCGGGCTATGCATGGAGCACCTTGTGTGCCCTAGGCAGTGTCTAGATGCATTCACTGAATGCAGCCCTCCCTGCCCCAATACACAAAACCCCTGTCTAGGGAGTTGCCCTCCCTGGACAGGAAACTTATTGTCCAGGCCGCTCTTGCTGGAGTTTCCCCCAGCAACAGGAGGACAGACTCATGTCTGTGGCAGCAGAATCCATTTTGTGATGCTGAGGCTCTGTTTAACTTTAACCGGGTAAAGCAGTAACTACATGTCTTCTCCCTCTAGAAGGGTGGAATGCTACCCCCGCCACCAGAACTGGTGGGAGGGGTAGTATTCCAAAGTGTTTGACACCTTACACGAGATGTTTTGATAAAGCCAAACCAAAGTTAGCATTAACCACGAGGATTATATTGCACTTAAGAGTATATGGTATGGCTATATCATAGAACAGCTATAAGGAGATGATTTCGAAAGCTGCAGAGGGGCTCAGCTCATGCTAGGGCACCCTCTCACATGAAACCAATCACTCTGCCTCCAGGATTGTCGAGGCCCACCATAGGAGTGACTTATAGGCGTGTATGTGTCTATATATAAGGTAGATATAGGTATACTATATCTACGTAGGGGGTAATTACACCACCTTACCCAGGCTCTGTGAACAGACCTGTGGTGTAAGTTTGGAGGGCCAGCCAGGGGTGGCATAATACATGCTGCAGCCCCTGGTAGGCCTTGGATGCACCTATGCCCTGGGTACCTATGGTACACTATACAGGGGCTCACAAAGATGACCAGATAACCAATCTGGTATGTACCTAAAGTACATGATATGAATTTAGAGAGAGAACAGCTGGGCTGTGGTTCTGATTAGCAGGCCCACAGCCACACTAAAGTAAAACAACCAGAGAATCACAGCAAAAAGTGGGGGTGACCATAGGAAGCAGACCCTACTCTCCTACAAGCCTCAGCTGCTTCCGGGCTTTAAAAGAATGGCTGAAATGTGTGCATATTCTTATGCAGGTGGCCAGTAAGTTGCAACTCGGGCAAAATAGTAGCGGCCCGGAACCTGCCATTTGGGCAGATGGCTGTCACAAATTCCAGAAAACCCGCCCCATCAATAACAGAAAAAGGGAGAAGGTCCAGTGCTAACATTTTAGCCAGCTTTGCATTGTACAAGTGTGCTATTGGGTGGTTGAGTTCATACTGCCCCTCCCCCTAAACATGCTGATAATGGTAGGCTACATGGTTTTCCTTAGGCTCAACGACGCACTTGTTTTCATTGAGGTACTCCTTGCTGTCCCAGGCTGACTCTTACTCTTGTGCCACTGAGATGTTGCTGAAGAAGATGTGGGCGATGATAGCACTGCACTGCTGGGGACAGGGATACTTTGTGTACCACTACCGGAGAGAATGTCTTCCTGTCCTTCCTCTTCCACTGTGATTGGATCTTCTACTTGTTTATCCCCACCAACACGAATGGTTGCAGTTCTTATGCCGTGAAGGGGGTCCTCCCAGTTGATCAAGTGGCGTTTTTTCAGATGGATTATTTGGCCTCCGGTACCATAGCTTGTACCAAGCTTACCCCGTCTAACAGAGGTATTACAAATGGAGCATTTAGCAATGTTCTCCTCCTTTTCGCTAACCGTAAAGAAGTCCCAAACTGGGGAGATTAACTTTTGCCTCCTGCTGGAGGTGCCACTTTCAATGCCGGATGAACTGGAGGGTGTGCGTTGAATTTGACTCTGTGCCGTACCACTCCCTACTTATACTGAGGTGGTGTTTGTGCTGGATGTAGGTCATTGCCGGGCCTTTGCTAATGCAAATATGGAAGCTGTAGGTCATGTTGGTGTTACCCATGTTGAAGCTATGTGTGCTACATCCCTTGCAGCGATTTTGGATAGGGTAATAATGTTGGCCTCCATCTCCTCGGGGTCGGAAGTGATGTTCGTGATGACAGGCTCATCATCATCATCCTGCTGTTCTACATCAACCTCCATAAGTGTAAGGCTTTCTGGAACCTTCCTTTTTTCCAGCCTGGTCGTGGGACGTGTCTCCCTCTCAGACTCAGTTTGTGGCTTCCAAGGGGCATTTAGATCATCAGAAGGGGGCTAGGCAAAGAGCTTGATGAACTAAGCCTCCTTTTGCTTGCTGGAGATTTGGAAGACAATGGATCTTGTGAATGAGTTGCTTCCTCTTCTTCTTCCTCTGCACGAGGCTCAATTTCTTGAACGGCCCCTACTTCGAGGAGGAACAACAACTACTATTGCAGGCTATGGTTGCAGCTGTTGTTGACCACTTATCTGCTGTGCTTCCTCCTGCCTTGATTGTGTACTACTTTGAGATAGCAATAAGTTTATCTCAGGTTCAGTATCACTGCTTTGCATCATTAGGCTGGCTACCTCTTTTACACTCATGTGCTTGGGCCTGGGTTGGTGGGTTGGGCCCCCCACTGATGCAGAGGTGCTGCCCCCAGCTTGCCCCCGGACACCGCTGCTGCAGACGTAATATTTGTTTTCCCAAAAAAGGTGATGGGGGAACACCAGACTTAAGTTTCACTTCCTTCTTCTGTTCCTTCTTCTCAGCAACTTTCTTGTTCTTGGAGGACCTGGTATCTGCTTTCTTTGCGCCCATCTTCTTCAGATGAACAAGTTGCAGAGATATCTGGTCAGGTCACACGTCACGTCGTGTACAGCAACAGGACGTCTGTCTGGCAGCACAACGTGCGATAATGACACACCTCCTCCTCAGTCTTTTGTGTTCCTAAAAGCAAAAAAGCCAGAAGAACATCAGTCAAATGCTAGTACAATCAAACTAATATAATATATAACTTAGTGTGTGGTGGGCACAATTATTACATTTTAGTAACTCAGTGAACAGAACAACAACATTGTAGCCATTTATGAGACGTTGACAACAAGGCCAGGGTTTTCCTGTGTACACTCAGGAAGAATAAGAATAACAAAGAACAAAAACGAAAATGTAGTGGAGCTTGTTTGGCCTAAATGTGTGCATCACGTGGGATGGATCATGGATGAAGCATCAGGGAGCTGCAGCTGGCAATGGGTATGGATTTGGAAGCAGAAAGACAAAAGGAACAATGGAAATACACTCAGGCCTATGTGGCAAAAACAGCACACTACCAACTACCACCACAAAATCGCCCCTGCCACATGGTCACTCACAGGCACAAGGCACGGCAAAGGCAACCTATGAACTCAAGCAGGCCTATATGGCCAGACAAAGGATGACTGATAAACAACACACCTTTAATGCAAAAACGAAAATTCACATGGCTAAAAACAGGTTGGAAAGTTACACAACAACCACAATAACAACACACACATGCAAAAAAGGCATTTATTTAACACACCCAAAAATTGGAATACACCACCCAAAAAAAACACATTTTGCAATTCAATCCAACGCCATCCATGCCCTAAAGGATGTTTAAATTCAACAGACAACATAAAAATACTTGTTTCATGCACCCATGATGATTGATGAGTACCTCTGGGCCTACTGGCAGACTAGGCCACAAGCTTGGAGGCCTATTGTAAAAGCACAGTGTCTGGTCCTACAAAATGGCCGCCACCACAGGACCAGGAAGTTGGAGACTCTGGGGAACTTCCTCCATCTTTAAAAAAATTGTACAAATAAAATAAAATAACTCCTTGCTCGAAAAACTACAGCCAAATGACAACCTGAGGTCTTTTTTGTGCAAAATAAACAAAATCATCATTTTTGAGAAAGTTTATGTGCTCGAGAGATATTCTTCACCAGATTGCAAAATCTGCGTGCTCGGCATCGCGATCTTCACCAAAAAATCGTTATCGTGCGCTCGAACACGCATATTGAGCGTGCGAAGAAGAAAACAAGTGTAAGTTCGCGTTGTCGGGAAGTGCGGAGTTTCCAAAACACCACGAGCTGAACGCCCAGGGTTACCTACTGGCTGAAAAGGCATATTTATTTAACACACATCATAAAACTGAAAAACCACCCCAAAAACCACATTTTGCAATTTAATCCAATGGCGTCCATGACATTAAAATTCAACAGATAACACCGAAACAGTTGTTTCATGCACCCCGGCCATGAATGACTACCTCTGGGCCTACTGGCAGACAAGGCCACAAGCTTGGAAGCCTATGGCAAAAGCAAGCACACTGCCTTGCTCCACAAAATGGCCGCCACCCACATGGCCAGGCCACCCACAATAACAAGAAAGGGAAGACAGACAATGCAAGCCAATGGCAAAAGGAACCTGCCTGGAAGTCTCCACAAAACTGCCGCTAGCCAGCCACAACAAAAAGAAATGGAAGACAGACAATGCAAGCCTATGGCAAAAGCACACTGCCTGCCTTCACAAAATAGGTACATGTATAGATGGTCGGAGTCTGATATAAACAATAGGATTAATCTCAAAATAGCACTTATTCTTCTAGATGAAATACTTTCATTCTATCAAAGGCACCAATGTAGCTCAACAGACGAAAAAACAGGTCAATATGTTCGGTGCATATTTATTTAGCACATTTTATAATTATGAACTGCATAAATTTGATCCTCAATGGTAGGATAATATTGCAATTAATGCATTGACAATATAAGCTTAGAGACAGCACATTTCTATATAATAAGTGAATTCAAAAGTGTGTCAATGCGCTCAAGGTGCATAGAGAAAGGGTATTTAGAAGGGATGGGTAAGTGGGGGTGAAGGTGGGGACCGGGTAAAGGTGGTGTGACTGAGTTAAAATCACAGTGAAGAATGAAAAAGCCTTTACAGCCCATATACAGATCTAAAGGTTCCAAAAACAATCTCAAACATAGGTTCCGTAGTTATACATTATTTAGTCCTATGTTTGGAACAGTGAACAGTAACAATAGTCGACGTTTCGACCCCTGACAGGTACGGGTGATTCAGAACCTCAGGATGGGGTCTTCATCAGGACGTAGGGGTATAACAGGAGCGCTTCGCATGAGGCCCGTTTGGGCCTGCAGCCTGGGGACCTTCCAAGGTTCCTTTCTGGTGCGAGAAGTTGGGAGCTTTTCGTTCAAATGCGTGGAATTGTTATCCACTGGACCAGCCGGTCTGTCTATTTCCTCTCCTCTGGCTGTCAGCAGTGGAGAGGAAATAGACAGACAAGCGCTGCGGTTAACCAGAGACATACGGCGTTCCACCACGGACCGGCTGGTCCAGTGGATAACAATTCCACGCATTTGAACGAAAAGCTCCCAACTTCTCGCACCAGAAAGGAACCTTGGAAGGTCCCCAGGCTGCAGGCCCAAACGGGCCTCATGCGAAGCGCTCCTGTTATACCCCTACGTCCTGATGAAGACCCCATCCTGAGGTTCTGAATCACCCGTACCTGTCAGGGGTCGAAACGTCGACTATTGTTACTGTTCACTGTTCCAAACATAGGACTAAATAATGTATAACTACGGAACCTATGTTTGAGATTGTTTTTGGAACCTTTAGATCTGTATATAGGCTGTAAAGGCTTTTTCATTCTTCACTGTGATTTTAACTCAGTCACACCACCTTTACCCGGTCCCCACCTTCACCCCCACTTACCCATCCCTTCTAAATACCCTTTCTCTATGCACCTTGAGCGCATTGACACACTTTTGAATTCACTTATTATATAGAAATGTGCTGTCTCTAAGCTTATATTGTCAATGCATTAATTGCAATATTATCCTACCATTGAGGATCAAATTTATGCAGTTCATAATTATAAAATGTGCTAAATAAATATGCACCGAACATATTGACCTGTTTTTTCGTCTGTTGAGCTACATTGGTGCCTTTGATAGAATGAAAGTATTTCATCTAGAAGAATAAGTGCTATTTTGAGATTAATCCTATTGTTTATATCAGACTCCGACCATCTATACATGTACCTGTTTAATTGACCTAGGTCAAGGAGTTCTTAGGGTCTACCCCGTTGTAACTCACTGCCTTCACAAAATGGCTGCCAGCCACATGGCCAGGCCAAGACAACAAGAAGCATAAGCCAAGGGGAACAAAGGAAAGACATACAGGCCTATATAGAAAAAGCAGCATACTACTAAACTACCACCACAAAATGGCCCCAAGCCACATGGTCATTCACAGTCACAACAGGCCATGGAACACAATGGAAAAACCAACTTAATGGTAGCACAGGGTCGAGACCTCATCAGAGGGATGCATAGTGTGTGTGAACTGACAGCGAAATCCTTCACTGGGTACTCTCAGTGTTAAAGAGGTTTCCCATCAGAATTCCAACCTGTACCGCCCTACATCATTTGGGAGTCTGGCAAAGGGCACACTGAGAGTGACCCAATGTACGATTTGGCAAAATCATACCTATCCGTCTTCTATGTCCCAATGTGTCTTGGTGTATATTGGGTATCAGGTGGTATCTGACTAGCAGTGCTAAATAGTGAATAATAAAGTGTAACTAAAGAATAAAAAGTGTGGGTAAAATTGGGTATAGGAAGGAAAAAGAGTTTAATTGAGACCTTCCATTCCCAACACTAAAACCAGTGCAAAAGGTAGTGCCAACAAATAGCTACCTTGACAGGCGTAATGGTCATGGTCGACATGTTTCTGCAGTTTTACCTTGGGCCCATAGGTCACCTACTGCTTCATCAGGACCTTCTCTGCTACTGCTTCATTAAGTGAACAAACATAAATGGGAAGTGAAGTAATACTTATCACTTTTAAATCTCCTAGTGGCGAGATCCCCGGATATCACAGTAAAACACACACCAATATATAAAGAAAAAGAAAAAGAACTAATTAGCTCATTTCTCACATGCAGCAAAGGGTCATAAATTGTATCATACTTTAGCTGCTCATTTGATCATGACAATCACAGGGTTGTGAGACAGTACATCATGTTCTCTGACTATAAGTAACATGAGAGCGAAGTCAACTTTTTTGTAAGATACACTCACCTAATGATCTGGAGAATGTTGCCCCACCTCACCCGGCATCAGCGCAGGTATGACGGAGCCCCGCTCTAAGTGGGCAAAACATAAACAAAAGAGAGGGTCAGGGGAAGCACTAGTGGGCTGAGAAAAGCCAATGTTTAATGTTATTGCTTTCGTCAGCAAAAGAATTAGAAAAATAGAAAATTAAGAAATTAATAGCAACCACCGCTTAGCTGTATAGTAATTTCATCATCACTCACGCTCTAAAAAAATCCTTTTAATTTCTAAGTGCTAAGATGATGTACGTTAAATTGTGCAGATGCCTCTGTCAGATTGAATACAACTAGCACCTTGTTGATTATTGAGGTGAGGTATAACGAGTAACGGGCGTATGACTCTAGCTCATATCTGTGTTAAGATGATATGCGCTATAACGTGCTGTTGCCCCTCTCGTTGAATGCATAAAGTATACCATTGTAGAATCAGGCAAGCTATTAGGAGCGCAGAGCGCAGACAGCTGACTGCACTCGTCTTTGTTCTTCATACAAATATACGCCTTTTCAGCGGCGTCCTCCTAGAGGGCCGCGGCTGAAAACTGTAAAGCTGCAAAATGACTCACCTGTCCGTCGGTACTCCAGACGTCCCTCTGGGCTGTCTGTGGGAGGTACCGACGGCACAGGAAGGCTTGCTTTTACTATTTCCGATTGCTCCTATGATGGGGCATTATGACCCACATCAATCTTTCCAAGCTTACAATCAGCAGCCTTTTTTAGGGCCTGGCCGGAGGACTCGAGGCCGCCAACGGACGGCACAACAAGGCCAGGTACGCTGGAATTTACCCCCCCAGGCGATGGGTCTGAGGAGCGGGAGAGTGATCGGACAAGATCAAGCGGAGACATCGACAGGACCAATATCGTGATCAATCTCAGTGCCTACCATCTCACCGAGACAGAAGAACAGGTTCTTAATAAAGGCCTCGGGTTTGTCTCCACTAGCATTAGTGACCCCTTTGTCACTCAGATAGAAGTTGGAAAGTTCTTCAGAAAAATTAGACTTCATTATTTATTTGCCCAAAAACAACAACCTTCTGGTGAGACTATAACCAGAGATGACAACACTGGGCTGAAAAGACCTTCCACTTTCAATCCCACTACTGTGGGACTCCCGGCTAAAGTACTTACTTTTGAAGAAGGTGTGGATCATGATTTGAAAGAATTATTCCGGCAACACCATAGACCCTTCAACAACCTCTCGCGTAGAGAACAAGAAGCAGTCACCAATCTGGCGAACAATCAAGCCGTGGTCATCAAACCGGCGGACAAAGGTGGGGCGATTGTGTTGCTCGACTCAGACGCCTACCGCCTAGAGTGTCTACGCCAACTAAATGACACTAAGGCATATCGAAAATTAACTACAGACCCCACTGACAGACTGACCAGAGTAATCAGCCAAATCGTGGAAGAAGCCCTCAGTGAAGGCTGGATTACAGCTAAAGAAGGGCAATATTTGTGTACAGTGAATCCTAGGATCCCTTATTTTTATCAACTACCTAAAATACACAAACAACAACGCCCGCCTCCCGGCCGTCCAATCATTTCAGGGATCGGATCTCTTTTAGAGCCGCTATCCACCTTTGTGGATGCGTTTTTGAAACCTATGGTGAGCGAAATGCCCACCTATCTTAAAGATACCAAAGATGTACTGAGACTCCTTCCTGACATCGATTACGATAGGAGCAGAGACATATTGGTATCATTTGACGTGGAGAGCTTATACACCTCGATCCCACAGCTAGAGACACTGGAAGTAGTAGAGGCGCTTCTAACAGAGAGAGTCATAAACTCGATCACTCCAGTGAGACTCATAATGACGCTGGCTAACACAGCAATGACTGAAAAAAAATTTCAGTACGAAGACTCCCTGTATTTACAAGTGAGTGGGACGAGCATGGGCAGTATTTTTGCTCCATCCCTCGCGAATCTGTATGTACACAGATTCGAGACAGATCACATTTTTTCTGACACCAATCCTTTCACAGACAATTTACGTCTGTGGAAGCGGTACATTGACGACATCCTGGTGATATGGAGGGGCAGTGAGGCTGAACTTAGGATGTTTCATGAATGGCTGAATGAGAGGAATCGCTTTCTAAAATTCACAATGGAACATAGTAGATCACAGTTAGCCTTCCTAGATCTTCTCATTACAACTACGTCCACGGGCCTTGCCTCTGAATTGTTCCGCAAGCCGATGGCGCGTAACTCTTTATTAAGCTACCATAGTTGTCATCCGAAGTCTCTTCGAGACAACTTACCCTATGGGCAATTTTTGCGCATCCAAAAGAACTGCTCTACAAGAGATAGGTTTGAGCATCATGCTAGAGGTCTGGTAAAGGACCTCCTCCAAAAGGACTATCCAAAACAACTAGTTCGTACATCGAAAAAACGAGCTTCCAATAATAATCGAGAAGGCCTTTTGGAAATTCTGCCGGCCAAACCTAAACTGGACCGGATAACTTTTGTGAGCACGTTCACTATGCAGTCCAACCAGATTAAAAAAATAGTGAAAAAGCACTGGAGCATTCTGAACACAGGAACCGACTCCATACAAGCTCCGTTATTTGCTTTCAAAAGGGGACAAAACCTGAAAGACAAATTGGTCCACACCAGGCCCAAATGTGAGATACCACGTGCCCTAGGGACATTGTGGGACATGCCAGCAGCCACTGGACACCATCCCTGCGGCAACTGTGCAGCGTGTCCTAACACGGCAAGATCGCACACGATAGACATCGGCACTGGCCGACCCTAGGAGCAACGCAGATTCACTAATTGCAAAAGCTCCAATCTGATATACCTTATTACGTGCCCATGTAATAAAAGGTACGTAGGAATGACTACCCGTAAGGTTAAGACACGCATTAGTGAACACAAGAGCTCCATCCGGTGCTCAAGACAGTCCACTAGACTTACTAATCATTTTCTGGAAGCCAAACACACGCCTACAGATGTACACTGGACGGTACTAGAGCAGCCACTCATACCTTCGCATATAGCGGACACTAAAAGTTTCTTGTTTAAGCGCGAACAGAAATGGGTGTATAAACTTCAAACGGACAAACACGGGCTGAATGAAGACATTCCTTGGATGTCTTTATGATGCTACCTAGGGGGTCCAGGTGACGCCTTGTACATCCAACACAAAATAGACTGTAATCACCTGTGAACGACACTGTAGCCAACTAAGAACAATAGCAAAACTCTGTTTAGAATACCAGACAGAACTAGACCTTTCTTGGTATTAGTTGGCAGAGCAGTAGAACTACGACATTGCCCATAAAACCCCTGCGCGGTGCTATGATGTCATCGCACCGCGCCTATTTTTCTAGAGTATTTTTCTAGAGTGTTGATATGTGAATATGACATCCCAAATGAAATGTAGAATGTTTCTAGCATCCATCTAGATAATGGATGGTGGCAATAAATGGCAAATCTCAAATTCACATAAAACAACACACGTTTCTCGCTGACCTGGGGAGTTCAAACAGCGCTACAACTACATTACCCATAAGCACGTTATGGCGCCATGTCGTCATTGTGCAGCGCCGATTGCATTCGAGCGCAATCGGAAATAGTAAAAGCAAGCCTTCCTGTGCCGTCGGTACCTCCCACAGACAGCTCAGAGGGACGTCTGGAGTACTGACGGACAGGTGAGTCATTTTGCAGCTTTACAGTTTTCAGCCGCGGCCCTCTAGGAGGACGCCGCTGAAAAGGCGTATATTTGTATGAAGAACAAAGATGAGTGCAGCCAGCTGTCTGCGCTCTGCGCTCCTAATAGCTTGCCTGATTCTACAATGGTATACTTTATGCATTCAACAAGAGGGGCAACAGCACGTTATAGCGCATATCATCTTAACACAGATACGAGCTAGAGGCATACGCCCGTTACTCGTTATACCTCACCTAAATAATCAACAAGGTGCTAGTTGTATTCAATCTGACAGAGGCATCTGCACAATTTAACGTACATCATCTTAGCACTTAGAAATTAAAAGGATTTTTTTAGAGCGTGAGTGATGATGAAATTACTATACAGCTAAGCGGTGGTTGCTATTAATTTCTTAATTTTCTATTTTTCTAATTCTTTTGCTGACAAAAGCAATAACATTAAACATTGGCTCTACTCAGCCCACTAGTGCTTCCCCTGACCCTCTCTTTTGCTTATGTTTTGCCCACTTAGAGCGGGGCTCCGTCATACCTGCGCTGATGCCGGGTGAGGTGGGGCAACATTCTCCAGATCATTAGGTGAGTGTATCTTACAAAAAAGTTGACTTCGCTCTCATGTTACTTATAGTCAGAGAACATGATGTACTGTCTCACAACCCTGTGATTGTCATGATCAAATGAGCAGCTAAAGTATGATACAATTTATGACCCTTTGCTGCATGTGAGAAATGAGCTAATTAGTTCTTTTTCTTTTTCTTTATATATTGGTGTGTGTTTTACTGTGATATCCGGGGATCTCGCCACTAGGAGATTTAAAAGTGATAAGTATTACTTCACTTCCCATTTATGTTTGTTCACTTAATGAAGCAGTAGCAGAGAAGGTCCTGATGAAGCAGTAGGTGACCTATGGGCCCAAGGTAAAACTGCAGAAACATGTCGACCATGACCATTACGCCTGTCAAGGTAGCTATTTGTTGGCACTACCTTTTGCACTGGTTTTAGTGTTGGGAATGGAAGGTCTCAATTAAACTCTTTTTCCTTCCTATACCCAATTTTACCCACACTTTTTATTCTTTAGTTACACTTTATTATTCACTATTTAGCACTGCTAGTCAGATACCACCTGATACCCAATATACACCAAGACACATTGGGACATAGAAGACGGATAGGTATGATTTTGCCAAATCGTACATTGGGTCACTCTCCGTGTGCCCTTTGCCAGACTCCCAAATGATGTAGGGCGGTACAGGTTGGAATTCTGATGGGAAACCTCTTTAACACTGAGAGTACCCAGTGAAGGATTTCGCTGTCAGTTCACACACACTATGCATCCCTCTGATGAGGTCTCGACCCTGTGCTACCATTAAGTTGTTTTTTCTATATGTTCTGGGGCTGTAGCACTGTTGGTCTTTAAATATCCCCCGACCCCCTTTTGTGTGATTATTGTCATGGAACACAATGAACTCAAGCAGGCCTATAAGCCCTATATATAAATATAACCAGAGAAAGGAGGCCTGCTAAACAACACAGCAATGCAAAAATGAAAATCAACAGGGCTACCAAAGGTTGGAAAGTTAGTTACATAGCAAGCACACACACATCCAACAAAGGAATTTATTTATTAACACACACCCAAATAGTGAAATACACCCCAAAAACAACATTTAGCAATTAAATCCAATGCCATTCATGCCCTACATGATGTTTAAGTTCAACAGACACCACAGAAACATGCACCCATGGGTACATCTGGGCCTACTGGCTGAAATTTCAAATAAAAACAACTAGGCCCCTACTGAAACTACAGGCCACCAAACAACACATTTTTTTAAGAAAACAATGAAAATTCCCCCAAAAATGTAGGTACTAGGTACACTACAAACAAGCCCCAATCAAACAAACAAGTACACAAATTCTCCAAATTACTTGAAAAATCGCAAATCCCAAAGTCCTCAAATCCAATCCAATGATATGATGCAGCAGACAAACACAAAAAGTGATCCTTCCAGCACCAAATCCAAATGAAAGTGAACAGCACATGGACAAAGCACTGAGAGGAGCCTGCTGGACAGGAACAGTAAGTTGGAGACTCAGGGGCACTTCCTTCCTCTTGAAAAAAAGTAAAAAAAGAAAAAGGACTCCTTCCACAAAAAACTCCTGCCAAATCACAATCTGAGGAGTTTTATTTAGAAAAATGATCATTTTCAAGAAGGTTTTATGATGCTCGAGAGATATTCTTCACCAGGTTGCAGTTTCTGCGTGTTTGGAATTGCAATCTTACCAACAGTGCCGCCGGCGGTCAGATTGCGCGTCCGAATGACTTGTCCGCATTCACACACTCTCGCGGGATCGTGTGAGCTGAATACAAATCTCGTGGCGCAAGCGAACGGATAGGAAAGCTCGTCGGCGAACGCATAATCACGGTTAGTCCTTCCTGTGCACGCGAGAATGCACATTCAGTGAGCGAAGAAGAAAAACAGCTGCGCTACGTCGCAAATTGCTTAGTATTCGGTAACTTCGTGTTTTACACGAATCGTGAAATTACTGAAACTACGCAAACTCTGCGAGCGTAGCGTAGTTCACCGCCCATGGTTAATTCAAACCCTACATGTGCGGTCAAAAGGGGAGAAATGCATAAAAAAAGGATTGGGTAGATCAGATAAACAGGCGTTTGTCCTGAGACGGGAAGGAAGCCCCTACTTACTCTTTCATGGCTACACCCTCACAGTGGGTCTGCCCGCACTTCCTCAAGGTTCTGATGATACTGGAGCAGCGGGGAGGGAAATATTTAAACATGTGAGTGGTGCGGCGTTTTTCTTGATTGATTGAGAAAAAAGACTAGACCGCGCACCGCGTTTCAAAAGTATTCGCTCTGGCCACTTCCGGGTAGTTAGTAGAAATACTCTGATCCAAGTGGTTTCAAAATATGCATGCTCTTGCTTCTGACAGATAAAAATATTTACAAAAATAACTAAGTATTCTTTTGGCATGTGCCTGACAAGGAAAAAACTTAAGTGGGGATAAAACCAAAGACAAGATTTGACCCAATAGTGGTTGTATGGTGCGTTGAAAAACTTTATAGAAATGCGTGACACAACATCGAAACTATGTGTGAATAAACAGCTAAACCTCCACACTAGTATTTGACTGGGAGCAAGCAGTCAAAATTGTTTAGTGCCACCATACTATTTTGTAATTGTATCGCTGTGTGGACAAAAATATATTTTCACCTTCCCAAAAATGTGTTGATAAACTCAGTAGGCATAGGGGAAACCCTCAAGTGTCATCCCAGGTTTCCTCTCGAGATGTCAGCTCTAAGTAACTCAAAATTATAGTTTTATCGTTGGATATGCCAATGTACAGAGGAGTATGTAATTGTATAGATGCAGTAGGCAAAACAGGGCCCCCAACCCTGTTTCATCCATGTCTGTCTATATGAATGCACAAGGTATTGATACCCCAGGTGTTATATATCCTATGTCCTAGGTTTATGTGTAATTCGCAGAGAAGTAAACCTTTGTGGTTACGATATGCTGTACCCAACAGGAGCAATCATATGGAGTACTATTAGAGGCAAAAAGTACCGGAATACAGGTTGTGGTGTGTATTTGGTACTCATACAGGATCGTAATACAGAGTACTCTTAGGTGGTGATTATATACAAAGGGGAGTTATATTTCAGGTAAACCGACCCATAGTATATTCTCATTCAATCTAATGCCATGTGATTTGAGTCTGTAGATCCATCTCTGCTCCTTTTAATGAAGGTCAGCCTCATTATTGATCAATTCGATCACAGTCCATCTCAAACCCTCAGAGTGTGTTTAAGTTCCAAGAAATTAGATGCCATTTTGGATGTTGCTCGTTGGCATCGTAGGTTACTGCCATGTTCGCACATACATGTTCTTACTTTTCTTGACATCATCCCCATGTAGTGGAGATTACAAGGACATATCATCAAATATATGATGTTCTTTGACTCACAGTTAGTGAAACTTCATTGCTCCCAAATTGCGCCATCATTGAAGGTAATCTTTCTACTGGTACTTGTGATGTGGCATACGCTATAGTTGCCGCATGGATGATGGCCACTGATGGGTGCCAGAAACCCTTGATTGGGGGTGTTCTCCTGAGGTTTTCATGGTTGTGTGTGTACCAAAACATCCTTCAGGTAGCGGTTCCTTCTTTGTGAGAACATGGGTTTTGTTAGTGTCATTGTGCATCCACTCAGGATGCGCCAGTGTTTGTTAAATATTTTCCTAATGGTGTTAGAGACATTGTTATATGTTGTGACACATATAGGACGTGTGTTGTCTGGTTCCTTTTTGGTGTGTTCCAGTAGGGCTTGCCTGTCGTTGCTCCTGGCTCTAGTCCTAGCATGTGATATTATTCTCTCTGGATAGTTGTGGGCTCTCAGCTTGGCACTGAGGTCAGTTGCTTGTAGTTTAAAGTCCTTAACCTCGGAACAGTTCCTCTGGAGACGTAGGAACTGCCAGAAGCGAAATTCTCCCTCAGATGTCTTGGGTGACAGTTGTTTAAGCTCAAATGAAAGTTCATTGCCGTTGTTTTGAAGTGGGTTGTCGTCTTCAGGCCTGCTACATTGGCAATGACAATTAAGTCAAGGGAGACCATTGTTATCCTCGAGATCATGTATGTAAGTTTTAAATATGTATTTAGTTCATTGAGCCATGTGATAAATGACTCCGTTGTGTTCTCATCACCATTTCAGATGACAAAAACGTCATCTGTATATCTCTTCCAGATGCTAATGTTGTCTCTATCGGCTTTGTTAGATGACAACATTTTCTGTCGCCCAAGGTGGTGAACGTATAAACCTGCCACACTTGCAGCAAAAGTGCTGCCCATGCTCGTCCGGTGCTTTTGTAGGAAGAGTAGGTCCTCAAAAGCAAATAAGTTCTCTGTCAAAGCCAGATGGCAACAAGTCATCATCTTGTGACGCGGTGTCTGGCATTCCCAATCAGTATTGAAGAGAACCGGCTCCAGAATCTCCAAGGTCTCTATGTGAGGGAGGCTAGTATATAAGCTCTATATGTCGAGTCCAATGAGACATTACATTTCTTCATTGAATGGTATTAGGTTCGGGGTGTGTAGAATATCCTTGGTATCGATTAGATATGTCTCTGTTCATTGGATAATAGGCCACAGGAATGCATTGGCAAACTTTGAGAGAGGTTCCAGAGTAGACCCTATCCCTGAGACAATAGGACGACCTGTTTTTTTTTCCAGGTTTTTATGTATCTTGGGGATGGTGTAAAAATAGGGTGGGACTTGTTTCTTGTTGATGAGGAAAACCTCTTCTTTCTTCGATAGCCAGTCATGAGCTAAAGCCTCTTCCACCATACTGCCCACTTGTATTCTGATCCTCTCTGTGTGGTCTTTGGTCAATTGTTCATAGTTCCACTGATCTTGTAACAAACTGAAGCATTCTGTATGATATGCTTCTCTGGTCTGGATCAAGATCGCACCCCTTTCTCTGCAGGTTTAATTAATAGTTAGTCATTTTGTGAAAGATCCTTGATGGCCTGTAACTCTTTCCTAGAGGTATTGTGGAACACCTTGTTGCTCCTTGGATTAAATTCTCCTATTTCCTTTAATACTGCATTTTCAAAGGCTAGAATCGCCACTGGTATGCTGGAAGCTGGGGGTGTGAAGGTTAATTAATTCCTCAGTCCTGTGGCATCCTTTTGTCCAATGTCATTCTGTTTGTCCAAGAAGAATGTCCTCAGTTTGAGCTTTCTTATAAATTTGTTGACTTCACAACTTACTTTGAACTTGTCCATGTTGAATGTGTGGACAAAGCCAAGTCCCTTTTCCAGGACGCCTTGTTGGATGGAGGTAAGAATAGTGTCAATGAGATTTAAAACTAGACTGGTTGGTTGTTGGGTCCCGCTTGGTGGTTCAAGGAGCCTGTCATTCTCTTAGTTTTGACTCTCGAGGTTTGTTGGTTTGCTGCTCAGTGCATCCGATTCCGTTTCCTCGTCCTCGCTTTCTTGGTTGCACCAATCCTAAAAAAGTCTCATAATGGCTGTCTTGTTGTTGTCCATTGGGGCCATGGGGTACTTCCCAAGGTTTGTAGAATGGTTGATGTGGTGGCATTTGTGGTGGTGGACCATAGAAGAATAGTGGTGGGTATAGGGGTGGTTGTTGGTAATACCCCCAATTGCTTTGTGGGTCTCTGTTGTAATCCCTCCGGTAGGACTGCCTACCCGGCCATTGTTCCTACTATTGGAGCTTGAGTTGGAATGATCCGACCCAGTTTCTGATGCTTCGCTGTCAGTGTTATAGCCATTGTTCTTCTTCGAAGACATGTAATCCTCCCTAATATAGGGGTATACCTTTTCATGGCTGAAGTTAGCCATGTCCTTCTTGAGATTAATGAACTTGCTCTGTTCAAGTGAAAGTTCAAAGTCATTCAGTGACTCCAGGTTTTTCTTCAGGGATCTCACAGATTAGTATGATTTGAGGCAAACCTCCAGGTCCTAAATTTGGATTTTCATTTCTTGGGCCAATCTATTTGCTGTTTTTATTATTAGGATGAGCCCATCTCTCGTGCAATGCCACGAGATGAGTGACCAATCTTTCTTGAAAATGTTGGCCTATTGAACGATGAATGGCTCATTCCTAACGATGAGACCCTGTGGTGCCACATTGGCACGTAAATATTCAGTCATCATGATCCCATGAATTAAGGTCTTTCTTTGGTTCCTCTTAATAGTGCTCAGTTCATCCCAATCATTAATTCCAATGCCCAAAGTGTGATCACCAGTTCCTTCTAGCGGTAGACTGGTTGCCAAAATCAGCTCCAGTTCCTCAGCCGAGACAGTGAGGCCAGTAATTTCAGACATCCTTTTTGTGTAGTGTTCGTGGTGACCAAGAAGGTAAACCAGTGGTTAGAATACCATGGGTTACAAAACGTGAAGGAAGGAAAGGCAAGTAAAAACTCCTGCAGCTGTCAGCAGCCTGTAAAATCAAAAACACAAAGGGGAGAGTAGAGGTAGAAAGTCTAGGGTCCTGTCCCCCACGGTTCAATACAAATAATCAAAAGAGGTACCATCTATAGGAAGGAGGAGGAAGGGATATAGATTGCATTACCTTGCAGAGAAACAACATCATTCATAAAAACCTCACCAACCCGGGTTTCCCCTTGGTGGCATGCTTCATAAGGACCCCCCTGTATTTCACAAGTTAGTGCTCCAGCGAATGCATAGGTCGTAGCATGCCCATGTCCATAAAGGGCAGGGATGGACCTTATAATGAAGCATGCCACCAAGGGGAAACCCGGGTGGGTGAGGGTTTTATGAAAAAGAAAATATTTTCTGTTCAGTTGTTTCTCTGCAAGGCAATACAATCTCTATCCCTTCCTCCTCCTTCCTATAACGGGTACATCTTTTGAATATTTGTACTCTTTGGGGCCAATTCTTAGAACTAATCTGAGATAAAATCATAAACTTACTACTTTTAGTATTCACATATGGTATTTAGTAGTAGTAAAGTTACAACTCCTAACTTTACTACTACTAAACTGGGATACAATCCTAAAGTTACTACTTTTGGTATGCACAGAAGGCATTTAGTAGTAGTAAAGTTAGGACTCCTAACTTTACTTCTAAACTGGGATAAAATCCTAAACTTACTACTTTTTGTATTCACAGAAGGCATTTATTAGTAATAAAGTAAGGACTCTTCTGCAGCACACATATAAGCAGCAAATCAACTTTCAAGAGTGTTTATGTGCAGGAAGATGTCCCTTCCTGCACATAAACAATCGCCCCTGCAGCGCAGGTACTGGTGCAATATGGTACAAGGGTGCCTGCAATAGCGCTAAGCAGCTTTTTTAGTACCATCGCTAGGGGAAATGCAGGAGTGCACCATTTTTGTGTAAATACGGCGCATCCCTGCGTTAAAAAAATGTCGGAGTGCTGTTTTACCAATTTTGGCTTAATACCACGCTCCGACATTTTATTTTGAAAATCCACCTTAGTTTTTGTTCATAACCATTGTTCATTCATTCACTTTTACCATCTGAATTGCTCTATGGTCGGTACACAATTAAAAATCACTACAACCTGCAGCTCATTTGTTGGCTCTGTATATCACATGTTTTTGTTGGACAACCAACAAGCACAATATATCCCTGTGACCAAAAAGTTTTGATAGACGTAACAATATATTGTTTTTGTAAATCTCCCATCAGGCAAAAAATTACAGATTAAATCATGGTTAGCTATTTCAATTCAATGCAATTCAATAATCTTTATTTCGGTTAAAAAACCATAAAAGATATACATACACATATGATAACACATTTCAAAAGTACTGATAGACCGTTACATTACTATTGGGAATAAATACCCAATGAAGACCTTTTTTAGCAATTTAAAAATAAATATATTTAAAAAAATTACAAAACATTGAGGGGTTACATTGGATCATATTCTGAATTAGCAAAATGAGAAAAGAAAAAAGAAAAAATAATATTAATATACACAAAGTGCACTATGAAATTAATACACTTTCCTTTAATATAATACAGATTCAGTGCAGTGTTGGTAGTAAGTTCCATATGACCAACCTAAAGTGCAAGTTCAAGACAAAAAGTGCTTAGTGTATTTTTCACTAAAATGTCATGCTTTCCCTTTTCCTTATTAGACTCACACCAAACAAGTACCTGCTCACACTGAAAACTACTGGTTGTGATGTATCTGATCTCAATATTCTTTCATGGGCATTACAGGATCTTGTACCCAATAATCGGCAGATGGGTTTGATCCATTTCCTTCTATATTTTATGTTAGCTGGACAGAAGAATCGTAGATGTAATTCATTTTCTTTTGCACCAATAGTACATAAATCACAGCACTCAGTACTTTCATTCTCATTTTTATGGGCCCTTTCAACCTGTTAGCATTTATCTGTAATATGCCCTATCAAAATTTAAGATATAGAGATTTTGCCAACTGTGGCTCGACTTCATCTAAAAATAGCTCGAAGCTTCAAGTTGGTTTCATTAGGAGAAACCGCATTGTCAATGTACCTGATGCTGAGCTATGCGATAAACTATCTTGAATATAAGCCCAAAAAGTTTGCTTTAATAATTTTTTGGAGGCCATAGTCAGTTCAGCCAGACATTCCCAAAATTGTTTAAGTCCTAATTTATGGAACCAACCATGGATATGTTTCAGCCATACGAATCCTTTATTATTTTTGAACTTTAAAATTTCCTCTAGTCCTTCTCTATAGTGGACAAGGGCTGCTGTAGACCACAAGCAAACCCAAAACAATAATGGTTGTAGACTCACCTGGTAATCTATACGGCGTATATTAAGGCCCATTACTATGGGAGTTATCGGTGTACGCTTCGGAATGCTCAATAACTTTCTAAAAAATGTATTCTCCTCCACCCTGAGAGTACCATTATTCGGAAAGGGCCCCATAATTCTGCCCCATATAAGGATGCCGATTGTGCCCTATGTTTATACACCTCAAGGGCAGGGGAAACCGCTTTAGATATAGAACTGTCATGTTTTTTAACAATTGGTATGGAGTTTTGATATAGAATAGTCTTGCTCTTCTCCAGTTGTGACTTCCAGATCATTTTAATATCCAAGGTAATGCCTAGCTAAAATTATAAATGTATTCTAATTATAGATTTTTGAGTTAAATGCAATTTTAAAGATTTATGTGAGATGATTGCCATATATCAAGTTTTACTCAAGTTTATTTCCAGGCCTTTAGACTCACAGTAAACCCCAAAGGTATCTAGTAAACTTTGTAAACCTTTGGGTGTTTGGGAAATTAAGATGGTATCATTGGCAAATAAAAGAGCCGGTACTGGAACAACCCCCCAATTTGGGAAAATTGTGTTCGCAACCCAACAGATATTCTGGAATGTCATTAACATATAATGAAAAAAGGTGCGGGCCGGAACACATCCCTGCCTTACGCCCCTTCAAACTTTAATAGGATCAGTAAGTTCACCCCCTGGACCCCGTCTAACTGAGGTTCCGTGACGATTTTACTCGTGTTTGTAACATTGTCGTAAATACATAATTTTGGTATCAGTGAACCGCAAATGATCCATTTAGTATATCCTGGTGTTTTCGCTATGCTACGAGCAAGAGCACTCCAGTTACAAACACATTTCTGTTCTACCCGTGGCATCCATCTTAGAACACGGAAGCCATTTTGTATTCCTTGCCCTCACATAGTCAATGGACACGCAATGACCTCTTTTCATTAAAGGACACGTAGGCTTTAACCGGCGATTCACCTTGCTAGTGACACGTGCACCTTAGGCCAGCAACGCTGTAGCAGCATGACTCGGCAAGAACTGCCTCCCCAGCCTGAGGCCAGTCCTGCTATACTGGTTCTTGTGTTCGTTGGCCTGATCATGATTAGGCGGCCGAAACTGGTAACCGTGCCCATTTACGACCCACAAACATCTCTTATCCTGTCTTTCTATCTTCTGCACCTGGCTCTGCTCCTTTCCTTCTGGGCCTTTATTAGGGGGAGGTAACGAAATTTACGATGAGGCGGTCCGGGTCTTGAATGAGAAATTGACATGGGATTATGATGGAATAGTGGGAACCCCTCATTCGTAATGTTTTGACATCAGATACTGTTGACGATTCCTGTGCAACGCCAAATATTTATTGTTCAAGACACGAATGTTTAGAACTGTGGTAACATGTAAAGAATTTGCCCCGAGCAGAATATTTAGTATTTAAGGAGTAACCCTCTTTGTACAAATTGAACAGGCTCCTAGATACTGCCCATGTGTAGTTTCTGTGACTTCTGTGTCCCTGCAGTAATAAACCTTTGGTCTTTGACGCCACCATCGAGAAGCCCGTGTTTCTGTTTGTTTGTGCACCGAGACAGGTTGAACTCCGGGGTCTTCGGGTGTTTTCCCTGACACCTCTGGACGGAACCAAAAAGTCCAGAACTCCAGTTGGCGCCCAACGTGGGGCGACGTCATTCGGTACCGGTCCAAAAGCCTGAAGAGTTCGAGGAGCTTCGTGTGAAGATTTCAGAGGGAGGCGCCCCACTTCATCGATCCCGGCATATCGCAAAAGTGGCCCCGACGTTCTCTTCCACGAGGGTTCCCGTTCGGACGGCTGCAGTGGTCCGTTGCCTTGACCGTCGCCCTGTCTTGGACCCGAGGTGCAGTCCTTAGTACGGCGAGACGTGACGGGTTTCTCCTTGGTGACGTCTTCAGTGCCTCAGTTAAGTATTTTGTGAGGGTTGCTCCTGTTTGGATAATCCTTTTAGTTCTCAGTTCAGTTCAGTTCTGTAAGATTATCACTGGTTATTCTGGTTACGATAATCATTCTGTTCAGTTCAGGTATCGATACATTTGTCAGTTCTGGTAGGCCTAAGTTCTTGGTTCGAGTGCGCATCTTTTCTGTTTGTGTCTTGTTTGTTTTGTGTTCCGGATTATAAAATGGTAAGTCGAAAAAATTGTATGTTGTCTTGTTTTAGTTGCAACAGTGATTCCCAGTTGGAGGACTCGTGTTTGGTTCCTCCGATTGGAACTCCCCTTTATGACCTATATTGCAAGTTTGGTGTGGGCCCTATCTCTTATAACGAGGTATGGATCCACTATACAGAGAAAGATGGTGTCCTTAGTTGGCCACTACATGGTAGTTTTGAACCTGAAGTTCTCGATAATCTAGAAAGAAGGTTGTTCAAGAAGAAAGCCCGGCCGGCAATGTTTGATTCTTTCCGTTATTGGCGAAAAGAATCTAAACAGAGAGAAATTAAAAAGTTGAAGAAAGAACAGAAAGAGCAAGAGTTGACTTTAGAACAGTCTGCTAAGCAGCTGCAACTCAACGAGTCTGAGAAAGCGATGGAGGTGGCCAATAGAGAGCGTAATTTAGCGATAGACAAGTGCTATCCTGCTTTGCCATCGAGTACGGCTAAGATAGTAGAGGACCCTGAAAAGGATCCCCTGTTGTCTTACTTGTTACGATCACCCCCACCGTATGCACAGGGTGCTACGGCTCCACCTATACCGAATGTTCAATTACCGGTTGCTGGACAACCTGGTGTCCCTGTTCCCGCTCCCCTGAATCAAGTTCCTGTACCTCCTGTGGTCAATATTAATGTTCCTTCGACAATCCCTCTTCCAGGGTTGCCGGCTTCTTTGCCTATGCCTGTGTCGCTCACACCTGCTAGTTCACAAGCTATTTTGCCTGCTACTCCTACTGTTCCTAATCTATCTGTTCCAACTGCTACTCTATTTACTGCTTCTGCTAATATTATGACTCCGCTTTCTGTTCGTCGGAGAATCACTGATTCTGTCTCTAATATTCTATCTCCCTTCTATAAAACTCTGGTTAAGACTCCTACCTCTGACTCTGTGCAGAGACGTAGCCAGCTTCCCAGTACTGAAGAAAGAGGAATATTAGATTCCACTGCTCTTAGATGGGTTTCAAAAGTTGGAAGATATAATGTACAAGATGTATTAGATACATTTATGCAATGGAATGAACCGACACAACGATATGTGTTCGATGAAATGTGTTTCCTTCTACGTGAGGAATTGGAAGAGGATGACCCTGAATCAAATCTAGAAGAATTAATTAATGTTCAGAAAGAGTTTGCTGCAGGTATGATAGTTGGTCAAAATATAAAAGAAGCGATGGAACTGGTTCTAAGTTATAGGAACGACCCATCCCTTCGTTCACCAAGAGAGTTAGAGAAACGTAGTACGAAACAAAATCGTCAATACCCAATGAGAGAGGTTCCACCAATTTGGCGTGAAGCTGTGCAAGCTAATGCAAACCTTGGTATTGCAGCCGCTCCGGCCCAATTCCAGAGAGTATGGATACATATTCCATGGAAGCGAGCTGAAGTATTAGCAGTAAAACAGGCCTTGCCAGATCCGCGTAAAAATCCTGCAGGGTACTACAAAGAGTTGGCTCAGACAGTTGACGCTTGTGTATTGAATCTGGCTGACATAGATCTGCTATTTGGTAATGTAGTACCACAACCAATTTGGGCTAAAATTCGTAAAGAGAATCATCCAGTTGCCCTAGGTGGTGACTGGGCAGCTATAATTGCAGCGGATGGTCAACAAATAGGTGGTTCCAAACCAGAACCCCTAATTGCTAATTTGCCTGGTAGAATAATCGATTTAATGAAAACCTTGATGCCAGCATTGCGCGTTAACTGGGACAAATTGTCCGCGTGCAAACAAAAGAAAGACGAAAGCGTCTCCGACTTTTTCACAAGATTCGAGGAGACTTTCGTGGATCATAGTGGTCAGGATATGAGCACAGAAGGAGGCCAGAGATTATTTGTTGATAAATTTGTGCACAATCTGTTGCCAGAACTTAGTGGTAAATTAAAGAATTCTGAAAGTGCGTGGGCTGTCTCTACGACTGCGCAAATACTTGCGACTGCCCAGTACTATGAAAATAGGGATAAAGAAGAGAAGGAAAAATCAGATAAAAAGACGAAAGATTTAAAAACTAAAGTACTTTTACAGCAAGCTTATCCGCCTCGCACAAATCAGACTAGTATGCAGCAAGGGTCATATCAAAGAACGGATTATAATTTTCAAAGGCCACAATACCAATGGAATCAATGTGCTTATTGCAAAGTGGAAGGTCATTACAAAAATGAGTGTCCAGTTCGGGCACAAAATAATGCTGCGGCAGCTCAGAGAGGCCGTGGTAGTTCTATGCAAAATTCTAGAGGTCGAGGAAGAGGTGCTATGCCTCCGCAGATGAGTGATCGCCCTTCTAATTATTTCGACCAGCGAAATGGACAATCTGCCCAACAGAATAGGTCTCCACAGTATCATGTTGAAGACTATTATGAAGCTAGTGAGGAAGTTCAGCAAAGTGAGTACTAGGACAGCCATGGACAAAGAGAGGGAGTAGTATCAGTTCCAGTAGATCAGAGTGGGCCTTATGTCGCAGTAGCAACATCAGGTATAGTCGAACCGTTTCTGTTGGATACTGGTGCAGCAAAAAGTTCTATCATTTATGCGAAACTCCCTGGCGCACCTTTGTCTGGCTTAACAAACGTTTCAGTAGGTTTTTCTGGCGCCCCTGTTCACAATCCGGTTTCTGGTCCTTTGTCTATTTCTGTTGGACCCCGTCAATTGAAAGCACCCCTGATTTTGACGACAGGTTGTAACGAAAATCTGCTCGGTTTAGACTTGTTAAAACGCCTGTACGCGACATTGTACTGTTCTCCAGCAGGAGTACAGCTTACGTTGGGTAAAAGAATAATCTCTCCGATGTACTTGTCGATGGATGCGCTCCCACCAGAGCTGCGTTCACTCCCTGATACTCTTTGGGCGACTGGTCCTAATGATGTAGGTCTATTGGAAATTCCACCCTATGTAGTAACTTTGAAAGCAAATGTCAAACTTCCACGAATTCCACAATACAGAATCTCTAGTGAAGGTGAGCGTGCGCTCCTACTGATAGTGCATGATCTGATTGAGAAAGACGTTATAGAAGAAACTAGAGGTAATGTCTGTAATAGTCCTGTACTGCCTATTTTGAAACGAACTGACCCAACAAAACCTCCAGTATATAGGTTTGTAATTGATCTCAGAGAGGTTAATAAAATTGTGATTCCACAGTTTCCTGTGGTTCCAGACATTACTGCATTGTTAACGTTGATTCCTGCTACAGCAGCATGGTTTTCGGTTGTCGACTTGAAAAATGCCTTTTTCAGCATTCCGATAGCCGAAGAAAGCAGAGATATCTTCGGTTTCTCTCTAGGAGGACGAAGCTTCAGGTTTAAACGCGCTCCACAAGGCTATTGTGAAAGCCCATCCATTTACAGTCAAGCATTAAAAAGCCAGTTAGATTCCTTCGTACTTCCTCTTGGTTCTGCTTTAGTACAATATGTCGATGATCTTCTAGTGGCTGCTGATGACAAGGAAATTTGCAAAACAGCTACGATTTCTTTATTGCATCACTTGTCAGATTTGAATCACAAGGTGTCACCTTCAAAAATGCAATACTGCTGCCAAGAAGTGACCTACCTAGGTCATCTCTTGTCAAAGGAGGGAAGGAAGTTGACCCCAGAGAGAATAAAAGCAATTACACAGATGAATGTTCCTAGCACGCAGAGAGAAGTACGTGCCTTTTTAGGTATTACCTCATATTGTAGGCAATGGATCCCAAATTTTTCTCTTTTGGCAAAACCATTGGTAGCCTTGACTGGGAAAGGTGTTCCGAGTCCGGTACCATGGTCTGCTGAATGTCAGCAGAGTTTTTCTGAGTTACGAAATGCACTGTGTTCAGCACCTGTATTGGGTACACCCGATTACAGTAAGCCATTCACGCTCTATGTCCACGAGAGAGAAGGTTGTGCATTGAGTGTTTTGACGCAGAAATTTGGTGATAAACAACGCCCTTGTGCGTATTTTTCATCAACGTTAGACCCGGTAGCCAGAGCATTGCCTAGTTGCTTGAGAGCTACAGCCGCAGCTGCAGCTTCCATTCGACAATCTGCTGGTTTAGTAATGAACAACATGCTAGTGGTTATGGTTCCTCATGCGGTGGATACACTCATGAACCGAACCAAGACGCAGCACCTTACCAGTGCTAGATTATCAGGTTATGAACTGACACTGTTAGCTAGTCACATTCAGATCAAAAGATGCAATGTATTGAATCCAGCAACATTGTTGCCGACTAGCCAAGAGTCGAGTGATTCCGAACCACACGACTGTTGTTTTAAAACTGAGGAAGAAACAAAAGGACGAATTGATCTAAAAGACACTCCGTTATCAGATCCAGATGGAACGCTGTATGTTGATGGGTCTTGCTTCAAATTGGAGAATGGTGATGTGACTGCTGCTTATGCAGTAACGACCTTGAGTACGATTGTGGAGACTGCAAGAGTGAGTCAGAATTCTGCCCAGGCTGCAGAATTGATCGCGCTAACAAGAGCGTGCGTTTTAGCTAAGGGAAAGAGAGTGAATGTGTTCACAGATAGTCAGTACGCGTTCGGCGTGGCCCATAGTTTTGGCCGATTGTGGAAAGAGAGAGGTTTCATTACGTCCCATGGGACTAAGATTCAACATGGTCAGCTAGTTAATGACTTGTTGGAATCTCTAACCTTGCCGACTGAAGTTGCGATTGTGAAATGCAGTGCTCATAAAGCAATCACGGATGATGTTGGTCGTGGGAATGCTTTTGCTGATGAGACTGCAAAACAGACAGCTAGAAATATGATGAGTAGAATGTATGTTGCAACGTCTGCAAGATGGATTTCTGAGTCTGGAATGTGTGAGGACACAGTGGAAAGCGTAAAGGAAATTCAGAAAGAGGCGACTGAGGAGGAAAAGCTTGCATGGAAAGAGAGCACGGGTAAATTGGACTCGAGTGGGTGTTGGATTGACTTGTCGGAACAACAGCGTTGGATGTTGCCTGATGCGTATGTGCTTGCAGTAGTAACGATGGCACATGGAACAGCACACATCAGTTCAAAAGGGATTTGTAAGATGTTGGCTCCGGTCTGGAAGAATGATGGGATTAGTAAGTGTGCAGAGAGAGTGGTGAGAAATTGTATGGTATGCTTGATGCATAATCCTGGCAAGGGAATCCCCACACCTGCAGGTCATTTCGCTCCTCCTTCCTGCCCCTTCGAAGTGATCCAGCTAGACTTCATTCACATGAATCGTTGTAATAATCTGAAATACGTCCTAGTGGTAGTTTGTGCTTTCTCCAGATGGATCGAAGCATACCCGCTAAAGGACAATACTGCCTTATCCACTGCCAAAATTCTTCTTAAAGAATACTTCCCCAGATACGGAATGCCACGGATTGTATGGTCAGATAACGGAAGTGAGTTCGTAGGGAAAGTTATGCAGAGTGTGTGTGCCGGCCTAGGGATTAGACAGAAGTTTCATAGTGCGAATCATCCCCAGTCCGCGGGTTTAGTCGAGGGTTACAATGGCACCCTTAAACTGAAACTTGCTAAGATACAAGCGTCCACGGGTTTGTCTTTGCCAGACGCATTGCCTTTGGCTTTGCTATCAACAAGAGCAACTGTACATTCTAGAGTAGGGCTTAGTCCTTATGAAATAGTTTTTGGTCGTCCTGCAAATGTTTGGGGGGTACCTAGACCAAAAGAATTCAAACAGCTGGAATACCCAATGTTAATTGATTACCTTTTCGACTTGACTGCTAAATTGAGTCTTATTCACCAACAGGTTTTCGATGCATTGCCAAAGCCACCGGAGAGTCCAGGCCATCAGCTGAAACCGGGTGACCAGGTGGTCATTAGAAATTTTGCAAGAACGAAAAATCTTCAACCCAGATTCATTGGCCCTTTCCAAGTCCTACTAGCAACGAGAACTGCTATTCGTGTGGCCGGAAGGAAGAACTGGATCCATACGACACATGCCAAACGTGTGCCTCTGCCACTTCCTTACGACAACTGGGTAAAGAAAGGAATCGGTGCCTCTGAAACGGAACAAGTCCCCAGGTTCATACCTTTCAGCAATGCAGAACTGATCACGGATTCACCAAATTCTGACTCTCCTCCTGAAACTGCTCTTTTGAACCCTGAACATTTGTCATCCACACCCAACGAACATTTGCCATCTGCACCAAAAGAACATTTGTCATCTGAAAACGTGAACATTGCAACGTCGGCTGAAAATACATTGTTTCCAGACCAGACAGCTCCTGCAAAACTGAGATACAACTTGCGACCTCGCAATATGGACAAATAAAGCAGGAAACTGCCTATTTTCAGATTTGAATTTTCTATACATTGCCTCCAGCCAGGAAGTTTGCTAATACTTTGTATTGTTTCTTTTTGTTTTAAAATTGCCTTGCCGTCTGGGTAGCCGTAGGGTCGTGGCTGTGTGCCTAGTTGAATCTGCGGGGGTCAGACACAAGGTCGATCTTTCTGTTAGTTCTGGGAACTCCCAGGGCTGATAGAGGCATTTTCATCTACGTACACATCATCAGTGGTCACGAGCGGATTGTAGAAGATGGAGCTTCCTGAGCTGCAACGAGAAAATGTAATTTATGTTCGCAGAAATAGACTGTACAGAATACTTCACAGCAAATGCTTTCTAATGCAATGTGCAGTTACATTTTTAATTGTTTTGATAACGTTGGTGGGTGGAATCGTCTTTGGTGTGCATTTGATTTTCATGCCGGTAACTACAGTACCTCCCCTTGATCCTACTACTTCTACGGTTTCTTCTATGCATTCTTTTCACTCATTTCCTGAACACGAACAAGCTCGACGCTCAGAATTTATTAACAATACATTTGTACAGCTCTTGCATCAACACCAACTGGTAGTTAATACTACAGACTGCTGGGTGTGTGGCTTGATACCTCACACTATGGATAAAGGCATTCCCTATCTAGTCTTGCCTTTTAGCTACAATGGATCATTTCAGGCCTTTCAGACCATTTTTTCATATGCCCTTGAGACCTATCCTCCGCGTCCACCACGGTCCACTAAATACAACTCAGCCAACAAAGCTTTAGTCCAGGGAATTATTGACATGATTAAAGACGTCAATAATACTCCATCTTACCCTAGAGATGAATTACGGGTGTATTTGAGTTGGAACTCTACAGAGTATCGCCTTAGTTTGGGAGAAAGCAAGCGTAAAAGCTCCACTTCAGTTTGGGTCGTGCCTCACCGAGGTCAGGTCTGTTTGCAAGGAAATGGGAGAAATCTGAGAGCTCAGCTAGGGAGGAGTGAGTGCGTTGAGACTTACGTATTTCCGTCTAACTCCTCCCCTGCCTTCCTTACTGCTAGGGGTACTTACTTCATCTGTCAGGACAGAGCATATACATGGCTGCCTGCTGACTTCTCAGGTTCATGTTATATTGCTCGATTGTTACCTCCGACATACACTGCTTCTTCAGATTATCACAAGACCAGAGTAGCAAGAGGTGTCTTCAGCAAGGAAGATACCGCTGGTCAGGAAGCTGGAGACTTCTTCAAAGGTTTCCTTCCCTTTTGGGGGCCTATGGCCAATAGTAGAAATCTACGTCAACTAACACGGGTAGTTGAATCTACTATTACAGAAACTGCTGGTGCCCTTAGTAACTTAACAGCTGAGCTTCAGGCGGATCGTCTCATGACGTTGCAGAACCGAATGGTTCTAGACGTAATACTTGCAGATCGAGGTGGGGTATGCAGAATGATCCAATCGAGCTGCTGTGTCTTTATTCCAAATAATGCTCCAACAGTCTATGAAGCGATCTCTAAGCTACACAAGATTTCCGACTCTATACACGTAGATAAGGGAAACTGGTCCTTCATGGAGTGGTTTTGGACTCTGGTATCAGCGTGGGGATGGAAGGTTCTGATGGTCATTGGTGCCATCCTAGTATTTCTGTTCTCGTGCTGCCTTATCATCCAATGTGGTCCCGCTTTGTGTAGTCTCTGTGCTGCAACCTGTTTCAGAAAACCACCTGCATTAGGAGAAAAGGCACGAGACAGGATGATGATGCAACAACATGTCACTGACCTAATGAGCATAGAATTAGACTCTGACTCTGACATAGACTGAGTAATTGCCTATGTAAGGGCAAAAGGAGGGTCTGAGGTTCCGTGACGATTTTACTCGTGTTTGTAACATTGTCGTAAATACATAATTTTGGTATCAGTGAACCGCAAATGATCCATTTAGTATATCCTGGTGTTTTCGCTATGCTACGAGCAAGAGCACTCCAGTTACAAACACATTTCTGTTCTACCCGTGGCATCCATCTTAGAACACGGAAGCCATTTTGTATTCCTTGCCCTCACATAGTCAATGGACACGCAATGACCTCTTTTCATTAAAGGACACGTAGGCTTTAACCGGCGATTCACCTTGCTAGTGACACGTGCACCTTAGGCCAGCAACGCTGTAGCAGCATGACTCGGCAAGAACTGCCTCCCCAGCCTGAGGCCAGTCCTGCTATACTGGTTCTTGTGTTCGTTGGCCTGATCATGATTAGGCAGCCGAAACTGGTAACCGTGCCCATTTACGACCCACAAACATCTCTTATCCTGTCTTTCTATCTTCTGCACCTGGCTCTGCTCCTTTCCTTCTGGGCCTTTATTAGGGGGAGGTAACGAAATTTACGATGAGGCGGTCCGGGTCTTGAATGAGAAATTGACATGGGATTATGATGGAATAGTGGGAACCCCTCATTCGTAATGTTTTGACATCAGATACTGTTGACGATTCCTGTGCAACGCCAAATATTTATTGTTCAAGACACGAATGTTTAGAACTGTGGTAACATGTAAAGAATTTGCCCCGAGCAGAATATTTAGTATTTAAGGAGTAACCCTCTTTGTACAAATTGAACAGGCTCCTAGATACTGCCCATGTGTAGTTTCTGTGACTTCTGTGTCCCTGCAGTAATAAACCTTTGGTCTTTGACGCCACCATCGAGAAGCCCGTGTTTCTGTTTGTTTGTGCACCGAGACAGGTTGAACTCCGGGGTCTTCGGGTGTTTTCCCTGACACCTCTGGACGGAACCAAAAAGTCCAGAACTCCATAACCCTTGCAAAGTTGTCCTCATGCAACCTTATTATCTGCATGAGTATTTCTCCCGGTACCCCTTGTTTTTTTAGGGATTTCCAAAGGAGATTTCTGGGGATGAGGTCAAAGGCGGCCTTTAGGTCAACAAAGGCAATCTACAAATGGCCCTTCTTGAATATTGTGTATTTCTAGTTCATGCAAAGAAATCTAAAAACCTGGTTAATAGTACTCGTTTTAGCTCTAAAACTGTCCTTATACCTTGATAAAATACTATTCTCCTCAATCCAATCATTCAATTTGGTTAAAATTTGCTGCGCATATATTTTCTGTAAAACATCTATTAAGTAATCGATCGGTAGTGTGAAGGGTCATATTGGTTACCTTTTTTAAAAATAGTTATAATCTCAGCTTCTTTCCATGATTTAGGTATAGCTGCACCTCCAGCCACTGAGTTACTTATAAAATTAATATAGGGGACCCAAACCTCTTTATTATGTTTCCACATATCTCCTGGTATCTTGTCTGGTCCTGGTGCCTTCCCTGGTTTAATTGCTTCTATTGCTGCCAAAGTTTCTTCCAAACTGAAATGTAGTGGGACTGAAGTAGCAGTAATTACATGTTCTAGTGGACTGAACTCTATGTCGCATTTGGCTATAGAATAAAAGGCAAGAAAAATGGTGTGCCCATGTATTTGCGTCCAAGAAGAGATCTTTAGTACATCTTCCCTTATTATTGCCTTTAGCTAATAGGCGCCAAAAGTTTAGATGGTCTTTCACTTTTGCTGCAATAATTAGCTCTGTCCAAATATTATCATCCCAATTTTTCTTAGTTTGGATTAATAACATCTTATATGTGTTAATTTTGTCCCTTAGAGTCACAATTGTTTTTCCTTTAGCTGCCAAAATAAGTTCTTTTTTTGCATCACAGCATTCGTTGTTATACCACAGATTGCCTGAATTGCTCACCCCTCTTGTCCCCTTTTGACATCTCTTCTGGATCCTACTTAATATTGGGATAAGGGACTCTACTAATCCTTGGGGTATATTGATAATTGGGATTTATGCAACAGGTAAACCTATATAAAGGGAAATAGTTCCTACAAAAATATCATAGATCTGTTTCATGCACACCTCGTTTCCCCCTATAGAAGGCCACTTTAAAGCTCTACGATTGTTTGTTAATAATGGTTCTATCACATCTTCAATGTTGTCTCCAGCCCTCAAAATAGCTGGCTGGTAAGATCGGCAACAAGAGTCAAGCACAATGGATAATGGTCACTGTCCGATCTATCATTGATTTCAAATTGCAAAGAATAGGCCATAGTGTGATAGATACCAATATATAATCTAAACAACTCTTAGAGTTACCCCTTCTAAATGTGAGAGCGTTCAGACTATCAGAAGGCAATCTACCATTACAAGCTTGAAGACCATGTCCAGAAATCAATCTTGTCAACTGCTCAACTGCAGTAGTACAAGATACTACTTGATTGCCATCTAACATAGGAATGTTATTTACAGCATCTTCGTCTTTGAAGATATTTTAAAATCCTGCCACTGGTTCAAATTTGTGGTTAAAGTCCCCCCCCCCCCCACAATTACCTCAGCCCTAGAGTTAACAGAGGTTAAAAATCTATCTAACTGTTCAAGAACCTCAGACTCCTTGCTCGCTATGTTAGGTCTACTATAGATATTTATTATATATAAATCTTTTTTCTTAGGTATTGACATTTTTATCCCCAGAATATCCTGGGTTGAAAATTCCAATTGTTTTATATCTATACCTAGGGTAACTTACCCAAATAACCAAGGGATAGCAGCCGCACTATAAGTTTTATATCCTACCTTATGGGGTATTTCCAACATCCACGTTTCTTGGAGTAAGGTTATTTCATTTGGCCAATATACTCCTGCCACACTCTGTCCCCCTGATCTCTTTTCAGCCCTGCAATGTCCCACAAACTGAATCTTAACTCAGTTTGCCATTTTTCTGTACTTAATTTGCCAAGTAGTCCATCTTTTACTTTTCCCAGGATTGGTGTTTCTCTGGGATTCAACTGCATCATTAGTGTTTATACAATCATTGCCAGTATCCCTTCCATTATTCTGCAATGAATGAGGAGCATCCACCATTGCCCTATTTCCCTCAAGTATAGAAATAACTGATGCGTTTATAGTGTCATGCTATATACCTTTGTCCCCAACAAAAGTATCATCATCATTTTGAATACTAGTCTCTATTTCTTCATTCACCATAACGGTATCACTTACATTTAGGTCTTTAAAAACTGGCATGGGATTCAAGACCAAAGTCTTCTCAGTAAATGTCACCTCTTGATGTAATCCAGATAATTGTCAGTCCTACTTGTCCAGTTCCGACAGTACCTGGAACCTGTTAGACGTTAAGATTGGAGTAGGTCTGTTTGCAAAAGGGTCGATTTGCGGTTTGTAAAAGTATCCCAAAGGAAGTACACAGATGCTAGTATTAGATATTAGATTTGGCTCACAATAGTTCAATATATGATGAACCCAATTGTGTTCTGCGAAAATTAATCACTACACAATCACCCTTGATGCACTTAATAGATTGGCCTAACCACCCCACTCTCCGGACCATTAGAATCTCCTTTGCATATAAAGGGTGAAACCCTTTGTGCTTATCCAACCAGTCTACGGTCTTGTTACATAGGTCACTCCACGTCTCTCTTTGCTCCTCCCTAAGGGCAGGAACACCAGCCAAAATTAAGAGCAGGAACACCAGTCAAAATTAAAACGTAAGGACATGAGGCTGGGGGTAGGTTCAGCAAATCCGCATTAAATTTTGGACAGTTAAGCCTTAAATCAGCTCTCACGTTTTTGTGTGTGGTACTCAATCTGGTTCCTACACCTAAACAAGATTTTCGTGCACCTTGGGTGCCTGCTATCTTTAATCTGTTACATACATCATGTGTTACTCCTTTCATATCATTAGCTGTAATATCAATAGAACGTTCACCTCTGCCTTCTCTATTTTGAGTTACAGAAGGAGTACTATCTGCCAATTTTCTCAAATCTATTGTATCAACACAATGCACCTGTCTATCATCCTTGACACAACCAAGTTTTTTAAGGCAATGTCCACCTGGTTCAGTTTTTTCCATAATTTTGCAAGTTTTTTTTCAACTAAATCGTGGACCCGGGTTATCATCCCTCCCAGTACCAGATCTTCGGGAATTACATCAGTTGCATCGGTTTCAATCATTGTATCTACGATATTTACGTCCCTTTGGACAGGGATCAATAATACCACCTCAGTTTGCGTGCCAACGGTAATACACCTCAGGATGTCACTCTTCCCATTCTTTTTACTTTTGGCGCAATTAATCATTTGAAGTCCCTTTGAAACCTTTTTATTTTTTCCTACTGTCCCCCGTTTTCGTTTCATCACAGGTTCTACCACCGGCTTCTTAATGGCAGAGTTCTTAGAGGTTCGTGCCCTAGCAAATCTACTGGGCTCTTCTGATAAAACAGGAACTTGGGGATTTGAATCTGATATCAGAGATGTGGATGAGAATAGAGGAGATGGTGACACATTAATGGGATCCACGGGCAAAGATATTTGCGCAGAATCCCCCAATTTAGTCGAGGGAATACCCACTGATAAACGCTTAGATAAGGTAGCTGGATCCAAAGAGAGATGCCGCTCACTTAGCTCTATTTTGTGGGTCAGTAATGATTATGCTCTAACTAAGAATGAGTCCAGTGTTCCTACCACTCCCTTACGTTTATCTATTTTAGTTGAGTCTCTCCTTTTCCAACCAGGGGGATAATATAATATAAATTTCACAGTACATTTTCACGATATGAAAGAGTTCGGGTTGCCCCTCATAGGAAACTAGATTTTAGGTTCGGGTTGCCCAGCCTCTTCCGGCCCCTGATGGGCACAGACGAGCCCGCCCTTGGTCCGGGATTTGTCCGGCGCGTGCCCATAAAGCGGGTCCCGCAAGTGAATTTGTATGCCTCCGCGCGCACACAGCAGCATCGGTGCCTACTGGCACACAAGGCATGGCTTGCTGGGGGTTGAAATCCCTTCTAGCTACCAGCAGGATCAGTGGCAAGATTGCGGCAAAGCAGCTCAACTCCTTGATCTGAGTTCAGGTAATTTAATTATAAGTTCAGAAACAAATCAATTAAAATCAACATTGGTAAATTCATATAAAAGTACAAAAAGATCACAGTAAGTCCAAATCTCCTTAAGAGATGTACCCTATATCGTACAAAACAAATGACTAACTCTAAGGGAATGACGCAGATAATCAGAACAAAAAAATTAAGGTAAAATTGCTCCCTAAGGAAACCCAAAATGAACACTCTACCTAAATAGACACAGCTCATAATATGATGTGCCGTCGATGTGGCACTCTCATGTGGCTACTCCTTGGGAAATTTCCATAGCTCTGCTACAACTGGATACTTTAACACCTTTTCTCAGCCAGATAGCACATTATCCCTTTTAGTCCTTGGTCATTCCATTCCCATGAGAGCTCCTCTCCTCGCATGTTACCATGATTCCCTTGGTCAACTCCTCCTTCCCATGCTCTACTATCTACTTACACGAAACTCCTTTATCCACAATTGCAATAGAAACAACTTAGCAACATATTTCCATACTTGAAGGCAAGATGTGAATTTTAAATTATAATGTGAGCAAAGACTGAAATAATTTCTTCTTGAGGCCTAGTTTGCTAAGTTATCATGTGCACAGGATTACAGAGTATGTATACCTTTCGACACATAAAATAGTTGTAACTGCTTAAGGCACAAATAAACGTAATGAAAAGTCTCTGTGTGAATGCATTTGCACATGATTAATTCAAAGTATGTATAATAAACATATATTGGTTGCATACATCCTAATTAAATATTTCAAATACATCATTTCAGGTTATTTTCTCCTATAATGTTAATACATAAATTGTTACGTAACTTTATTCATCACATTCTAAATATATGCAGCA
Source organism: Lissotriton helveticus (assembly GCF_964261635.1). Lineage (NCBI taxonomy): Eukaryota > Metazoa > Chordata > Amphibia > Caudata > Salamandridae > Lissotriton > Lissotriton helveticus. The sequence continues at coordinate 1,198,529,609 of NC_136069.1, forward strand.
AACAAATACCTTTTAGTGCAAAATAATCCACCCCATTTAGTACATTAGTTACGACAGATTATATTTGAGTGCTGACTATGCATGAGTATGATGCGCTCCTACATTATCTCCAGATGGGATCAAGATAACACTTCTTCAGTCTCCAACAATTTGACTACCCTTAATGCTCCCCCATAGCGCACTGAAACATAGAATGCAGACTAGACACTATACAGATAATTCAGACATTTATGGTATACAAAGGAAACACCTACGATTTTAAAACTTTCCATCTCTTTGTTGAAAGCCTCACATGCCTTGCTTAACATTACAATCATTTAGAAACATTCTCCATCATACATGATGGCATAGCAGGGTGCACACCAGCTCTGCATGCACATATTGACAATTCAGGTGGCCAGATGACCGTAGTCCCTTCTCCATAGGATGTCCCACAGAGACACCAAGGATGCAGCAATGAAAAGCTCACCTGTTGTTGAGGCGCTCTTCTCATCCTTTACATCCTGGTACTGCACAGTGTGAGAAAGGGATCATTGAAGCTTTGGCTGCTGAGTTAGCCCCAGGCAGTGACATAGCCAATGTGTCATGGGCCCTAGTGCAAGGAAGCTCATTGTCTCCAGTGACCATTGTTTGTACAGCAATAATCAAGGCTCAGTGGACCCCTCTGGCTACTCTCCTGACTCTCTAGCATGCAGAGCTGTGCATTAGCGACAGGAGCTCGATTATCCAGTAGAAGTGTGGAAATGTTACCAATGAGGGCCCGTGGGGGTCAGGCTCATCAAAACTAATCAGAAAAGCTGTCTTCGAGGACTATGACTGTTCGTTAGCCGGGCTGTGGCAGGGGCGTTTTTTAAAACAATTTAAAAAATGTAAAATCCAACAGCACTCTACAAAGTGGTAGGGTGAGAGCATACCATCTGTAGGCAGTAAGTCTGTCTGAAAACCATGAGCCTACTCCCAAATCTTTAGGGTTGGCAAGTATGCATTTTTCCCCAATCTAAGATCCCCCACTGTCTAACCATCTGACCTACCTTCTATGTGCCATCCAAGTACACACCACTTTGTCAGTGTTTTGGGCTCTTTGGTAAATATGTACATATAACATTTGGAAATATATATACCTATGGCATTGCATAAAGGTGTTGGTCAACAAATTTATCAAGGCTATATATACCTTGTGGTATTGTGTTCTTCCTTGAATGCTGTCTCTTGACTGCTGTTATTTCATATTCTTCGCAGGGTAAATGTGGAGACCTCTGAGGTTAAATATGGATTAATAAGTGACAGCTGTGATGTTCCTAAAAATAGCCCAAGGGTCTCTCTATGGAGCATTCCAATATTTGTCTTTATGTTTCTTCATTTTTAATTAGAACATTCTACTCTCAGGGGGTTGGATGTTCTCATTGAGTTATATAGCTTTTCTGCCTGCAGCTCGGGCCTATAACGTGGGTTTAGGCCTTTCACCATGGGTATAGCCCTCAGCAGCGGGCTAAAAAGCTAATATACGCAACCTGCAGCCTGGAAGAGGTGAGGCCATCAATCCCAGCATTCCAAACAAGTAACCCCTGAGGACACTCGAACATTCATGATCCATAGTTTCTTTGGTGTGAATACCAGGCAGAAACCATTCATCCTAGACACAGAATAATGTGGGCTGCAGAGCCTGACCAGTGTGGAACTGGAGTTGGAGGCCACAGAAAAGTCAGTTGACCTTCTAGAGTGAGAAGGCTGATCTTCCTGGGATTCAAGGAGGCTGCCCCTGAGCCCTGTCATAAGCCAGGTCTAATGAGGCTGTCGGAGCAAGGCCCTGCAGCATTAAATGCCCACAGATAAGTTTTTGTTAATTTGCACGTATTACCACAGGCAATAAATAAACATAGCTGGGAGTCCTGAGGGTGTGCGCTAAAAGAGTATACTAGTTACAGTCACTGTCATCAGCTGAAATCACTTGTCTGTATTTTGTTTATTGCTCTTTCCTTAACCCCTTCGGTGTTGATAACGGCTCCAGGTCATCATCAGATATGGTGGGCGTGTGCTGATGACGGCCGGGAGCCGTCATGACCACACCCGCGATCGGAATGTGTCGCACAGGCGCAGAATTCGGCCGCAGCCAGGGGGTTAAGAAAGGAGCTTATTAGTATGGACATCATGCCTTTACAGGTTTTCTGATCTTCTGATTTCCCATTGTAAATAAAGTTTGCCACAATTCTTGTGCAGACGCTATTATGCCTTAATTAAAAGTTAATTTACCATATTACGCCCACTGTGAATTTGTGGTTATTCACACACCCTTGACTCACAAATATTAATGGTATGGGATAGTAGGTTACCATACTAATCCACACTAAATGAAGAGAGTCTGGGGTTGAGGCACTTCCTATTGCAAACACAGAGAGATTCCTGCAAGGGGTTATCACAAATCCACTAAATGCTTGTGTTTGGATTTTGTTGACCTCTGGACAGTGACAGTGGTGAGACTTAGATGCTTCCTGCAAGTCTTACTCTACTGTCCTTTTAACCAAGAGTGGTAATTCTCCTGCCCTACCTTCGCCTCTCTGCTTTCCTGGTAAGATTATTGCATCTTTGCAATTTCCTTGAGTTCTCCATTGGAGGTGTTTTTTGGCTCTTATTGAGCAATTCTTCACAGATTCCTGGAATGGAATATCCCAGACGCCCAGCAGATCCTGACTGTACATGATCATTGGTTTGCATAATTGCTCTTCTTCTGTCTTAAGTCAGGTATATTTTTAAAACCAGTGATAGATGGAACTGCATGTTTTACTCATCTTCTATGTTTATATGATGACGTTTACTACCCCAGTATGTCTATGGCTCTGCCTTGATGATGACCCCATTTAAATTACACATTCTGGTTTAAAAGTGGACATCATCACATTTTAGGACTGTCTAGATTAAGCTACCTGAAGCGAATGAAATTAATTGAAGAGGCATACATATGTAATCTAGTGATCTGTGTAATAAATTCATGAGCCTCTGAAACTGACACAATAGCCAATGTTCATTAGGCAGGGTCCTTTGTATTGTCTTTTTCATGCTTTCATGTTTGATCTACACTTTCACTGTTCCGTCACACGCTTCACTGTGTGGGGGCACCATTGTGTAATATTAGCTTGGCTGATGTGTTTATACCTAATTAATACTCCTACTTTTCACTATAAAACCAAAGGGGGAAAAACCCTCAGCGTCCTGGCTTCCAAGGCTTGGAATGTGATGCCAAAGGAGCTAAGGCTACTAGATCGAGAAGCCCCTTTTCGTAAACAACTTAAAACCTGGCTATTTAACTTGTCAGATGCTTATGTATTAGCTGCCATCTAGTTCTCACTTCTGTTGACTCTCTCGCTCCGTAGCGCCAGGATGCTCCTTTCGGAGCGGCAGTTCACGCTCTATAAATTCCGAATAACATAACATAACATAACAATGCAATTTATGCCTTTACAATATAAGCTTAAATGTTTCCATAAACATCTATTTTCTATCCAGTACGGGATTTTATGTGATTTAAATCAATGTGAAAGGTTTTTTATTTAACTATGCCATTTTCTTTAATTTCTTTATAACACCCCTTACGGCATATTGGATTGTGATTTTTATTAATTAGATTCAGCACTTTATTTCTTTGGGGCAGAGGGGGCACAGCACATACCACTCGCACTAGATTGTGTAAAAAAGGCAGCTTTATTGAAACAGGTGAACATCAAATAAACGACCCCTTGTCCTTTTGCCTTACAAAACTAAAAAACGTCACTATACACAAATGCTCACCCGCACCCCTCCGAACAATCTTATATCTGCAAGTCTCTACTTCCTCCTGTACTGATCTTTTGTAGTTGAGATCTATAACCTCCCATCCAGGTTTACTGCATCTATTAACCTCTAATTAACTTAACTTCCTAATGAACATTTAAGAACATGCCTCGTCCAGGCGTAAGCTTGTCTACCCGTTCCTTTTTAGCATGGATTGCTTCTGTCAACAACAATAACTTTCGCTCACCTCAGCCAACTTTTTGGCCAACCGCCTCTGCACCTGCTTCACAGTGACAACGTATTTATATTCCCCTTTCCTGCACACCTATTCCAAGATGGAGCCTGACCAGAAAAAGCCAACACCAAATAAGAAAATGAGACCCCCCAACCGTAAGGTAAAGGAGTGGACAGGTGGGAAAATGGTTTTCGTATGACCATCCACCGTGTCACCTAAGACAAAATAGCGGCTGGTTACCAAAATGTCTGTGATATCTAGTGGGCTATCTCTATAACCCAATACAAGTCCAAATTTAGAAGTACAGTTGTTGGACTGTATCACAGCCCAAAATCTCCTGGGAGCAGACCTTCCCCTGGGTGAATGCCCCTCCAAGACCTCATTGTGTCCTAAAGGAATCACATTTTATTTGTCTATTTATACTGGTCCACTGGCTCCCAGAGTTCTCAGGTCTGCCCCATCATTGTTGTATATTGACTAAGAGTGAGGCCACGTGCAGTGGTGCAAACAGGTTGACACACTCTCACTTTCAGGTCAGCTAACTTCAGAGTGAGAGTAGGCACTCCTGTGCCCAAAAGCACCTTTGCAGCACCCTACAGAGTCCAGAGGTCTTTAAGACCCCATACCTCTGGACTCTGTAGGGTGCTGGAAAGGTGCCAGAGTTTTGATTGATATGAACATTTATATTTACAATTGTTGCTCAGGTTTTTAAATTGTTAATTTGTATTGAGGGTGGACTCTGTCTATCTGTTTTACAGCTGCTGGCAGTGGTTGTTTTACCCTGAGCACTTTTGGCTTTTACATATTTGAATTGAGAGATAGATCACACTGTCTTGCGCATGTTTCCCCTACTGCCAACTTTTGTCTAAATTGTTACAGTTTGAGAGTGAGAGGGCGCAAAAAGGAAAGTGAAATGGAAGGCAGTGTTTTTACCTCACTTAGGGAATTTTTTAAATAATTTAAAATCCCCTTAAAGGCTCAATTTGTTTCCTGTGAGAAGCTTGAAGAAAACCCCTCCCCATGTTTCACTTTCCTACTTATTGCCCCACTGTTTGTCCCTGTACTCCTGTTCGAATCAAGGGTGTTTTTGGGCCACTTCACATTGGCTCTCATGGCCGGCAAGCATTACCGCTCCAAAGCATTCTTTTCTTTTAGGTGCCATTTTTTCTCTGATGCTTCCCAACTTGCCACTCTTTACGGGGACCTCTGACCTTTGTTTCTGCCCGTGGCTGCTGGCGGGCAGCTTTTCATCTCTGTGCTACTCGCACCAACACACCGCATCGCCCTGGTGGGACTCCTGGTCCCAGGGTACACCGCTCCTTCCAGATCGGCCACAGCTGCTTCACTGGGAGGCGCTGACATCGCGCTATAAATCACTGCCTTGCCCTATGTAACGTGGGACGCGCGCGGGTGATGCCCGGGCCAAGGGCGGGCCCGTCCGCGCCCGTCAGAGGCCGGTTTGAGGCCAGGCCGGGCCACCCCCCTAATTTTTCGATGTCATATCTGGGACTCAGGAGCAAGGTACTGTGAAACTCCACATATTGTAGGTGCTTGAACTGATAGAATGTTTTGACACCAGTGGTCATTTATTGAAGCCTGGATCTGAACTGCAGTTTGTACTTCATGTGGACTTAGGTTACAATCTATTTATAAATCAATAGGGATTTCGCTCTTTGCACTTTTCAAATTGCATTCCTTTGTATGTGTTTGCTTGGCCCCTTGCGAGTTCAATGGCATCTTTTTAATTACATAATAATTGTAATTGTTTTATAACTCTTGTTGCTACTGTCGTAATAAAGGATCTTGCACACTTAAGCACTTCCTACCAAGTGGGCACACAGTGATTTGGCTAGAATAAAGGTGCCGTGAGTACCAACTTTGAAGACTCTCCAGGGGAGAACTAAAATAGGGAAAAGGAAGCAAGCTTTCAGCTACGTTTCTAAAGTCCCAAGCAAACATAGACAAGTTAACATGATGCTGCTAAACTATTTAAAAGGGGCAGTTGGTGACATTGAAAGACAGATTTAATTAGTAGAGGAAACAATAAATAACGAATCGGTAACCGCACCCCACCCACAACAGCATGACACGACTAATATAGTGATAGGTGATGTAAGTGGTACAGAGGTGGGAGGAAAAGAGACATATGACAATGTATACATTATATTAATGGATGTGTTCAGGTTATTCCTGATGACATCCTAAATGATTCTGTTGATTGCAACCAACTACTACCGAAGCAGAAAAAAACTCAAACATGTCTAAACCACTGGTAATTGAGCATACCACTGGAGATGCAGTATTAACCCACCCGGTTCCCAGTACCTTCCTCACTTCTCCTAATCCCCAATTGAAAAGGCAACCCGGGAAAATACAGGGTGGCAGAAATAAAACACAAAGGGATCTTGTTACCATGAAGGGGAAAAAATGGTCTCCGGCACTTCAAGTGAGGTATCGGAACTTTGTGTAGCAATAAAGGAACTAAAAGAATTTGTGTCACAATCCATTATTTCCCTGGGAGTAAGATTAGGAATGATAGAAATTGGTTTAGATAAATTACCAGGGGTTTAGCAGACTAGTGCACCATGCAACGACGCAGCAAATTCGAATCTTGCAGATAAAATGGCTCCATCACTTAGGACTAGTACCACAATGACTTTTTCCCCAAATAAGAAAAAATTAGCTGCCAGTAAGCAGAGCGAGTTCCAGGACCATCGAAAGAAGGTATCCACATTCCCAGAGAAAATCCACATATTAGACAAAGAGGAAACTAGACCTAAAACTACAGGAGGGGAAGTTAGAAGATCAAGCATAGAACAAAAGGTTGGAGTAAACACCAAGAAAGGGGCTAATCACGACCCAGGTGATAGGCAAAATCCACAAACACTCAACCTCCCACCGGCTGCAACACCATACACTATTATCGTAGTTGATGTTCCACAACTTGCATCAGGAACTGTGAAAAACTGGCCTGCCTTTAGAAATATGACCATTACCTGGTTGGGCAATTGGACAGGGCTAACCAATGCTCTTTTTAAAGAATGTAAGGTGGTGAGGAGGGTGAAGGAGACTGTATAGTTCTCTAACTAGACTCACCGACCTTAGTTAGGGAAGTCTTGACTAGAATGTTTAAATTAAAAACACCAAATACAGTGACCCAAGCCCTCGTCAGCATCAGGCCGGACTGCGGCAACGCACTCTACGGAGGAATCCCGGCCAAACATCGGCGACGGCTACAACGCATCCAGAACGCCTCAGCCCGACTGATTCTCAATGTTCCCCGCCGCAGCCACATTACCTCCCACCCTCAGAGTCCTGCACTGGCTGCCACAACACTGGACCAGTCTACCTGAACAACAGACTCAACTTCTATACCCTCACCCGCCAGCTCCGTTCCCCCAACCTCACCTTGCCACCGTACCGCGCATCCAACAAACAACCTCAGGCGGCAGACCTTTTTCTTTCCTCGCCGCCAAGTCCTGGAACACCCTCCCCACCCATCTACAACAGACCCAAGACCTGCTCACCTTCAGGTGGCTCCTCAAGACTTGGCTCTTCGAGCAGTAGCAGCACCACACCCTTCAGCGCCTTGAGACCCTCATGGGCAAGTAGTGCGCATTACAAGTTTACTGATTGATTGATTGATTGATTGATTGATTGATTGATTGATTGAATAAACAGTATTCAGTGCGCCCCTTGGGCTTCTTCTATCCTTCACCTACTATAAAACTTCCAGTTAACTATGGCAGTCAAGGTTGGAGACTAGAAGGACCACGTTACGAAGTGGCTGTGACAAATAGATTTGGTCCTCTTACCACCTTAGATGAGAATGATTGACAGCCAACTGATTTATGAGGTTACCCCAAAAACTGAGAATTTGGAGGTCATTTCCTTGCAGTATCTAGCACTTAAAGAACAAGGGCCTGTACCAGAAAGTAGTCTCAGTAGTACAAATGTATTAGCAGGTGGCATTATAAATCAAATTGACAACCAAAGAGGGTCATGTAGAATCTTATTCTGGAATGTGGCTGGTTTAAGAAATGAGGTGAATGACTCAACCTGGCTGACCTTTATTATCAACTATGACGTATTGTGTCTGCAGGAGACCTGGGTTATTGAAAGTACACATTTAAACGGGTACAAAACATATCACACCCCTGCAATCCAGTCACGTAGTGGTAGACGATAAGGAAGATTATGTATTTACATTTCGAATTTGCTGCCAACATATAAGAGTGCGATGGTCAGTTCTGACACTCATTATCAAACGGTTTTAGTACAGGTGGATCGCAAAAATGCACTGCTCTTTCTAAATGTTTATGATAACATTGAACTGGGCCATCTGGGTGCCCTATTAGAAAAGCTCAGTAGAGATATTGCTAATTTAGAATCAAATGCTAACATTGAATTTATAAGCTAATAAACAACAAACTTAGGGGTCTATTTAGAAATCCAAGTGTGATTCTATGCTTTTATAATCATGTCAACAGTACATGAGGACAGACACAGCAGATCCAACAAACCATACCACCAAAAAGTGAAGCACCAGTAAACGTGAGTCACCCCTAGTTAAGGATTCCCATCAAAAGTCTTGTATGGATCAATATTCTCATTTGGTAGTCCTTATCGGGTATCGTGTCTCTTGATCATTGAGACCGGCATACTCCGACAGCCAGTTAGGGGTAGCGACCCACAATCACTCGGTACTACCACATGATGTTGATACGATGGGAAGTGCAGTGCAAAAGCAAAAAAGTGGTGATTTAAAAGAGGATAGGGAACTTAACACAAACCAGTTTTAATAAACGTTAGCCCCTTCCCCTTTAAAAACAAGAACAGTATAACAGCATCAACGCAGTCCACACAAATAGCTGCAAGGAGACCAACATGTTTCAGCCCCAATGGGAAAATTGCCCAGGCTTTCGTCAGGGTCTCTGTTCTAAATAAATGCTACTGCTTGTAAGTGATAAACGTGTGAAAAAACTATACAAAAAACACACAGGTGAAAACCAGTAAAGGATATAATTCTCCTTCGACTGTATCAACTCCTCTCTTCGGCACCTGGTCGACTTAGTACTGTATGTTGGGAACAAACATACCGGTAAATCACGATCAGTAATCATGGTCTGCTGAAAGAGGTTACCTCATACCTCAATTAAATACAAATTCATTACTCACCCAGGGTGTCCGGGGAGTGGACCTCACCTCTTCCTGGACCTGGCTCAGGATATGTGAGACCCCGCTCTACAATAACAGAAACCGGCTCCGTCACTACACAGTGCAGAGGGATAGAGAAGTGAGAGGGTATGTAGAAACTATACCAGGAAGCAAGGAAAAGAAGGCTATCTGAGATGAAAGATAAAGCCTGGAAGGACCTTGTTGAGGCCGCCGAGTCAAAAGATAGCTCGAAATTTTGGGCAACAGTGTATGCACCTTTTTTAATTAACAACATTTTTAAAAAACTATTGATCAGGCCATAGCAGAACAAACATGGGTCGACTCCTTTTCCAAGGTTTATGCTAGTCAGAAGCCCAATGAGGAAGTTCCCTAAAGACCCGATATAGGAAGTGCAGTTCAGTCCTTTACGTCTATTGAACTTGGGGCCAGATGTAGGTGGGAGATTTTGGCCATTTACCGGTCGGTAACGGCCGAATTCAGCCATTACCGACCGGTAAATGGCCATGGAGATGTAGGGGGATAAAAAACAGGCATTTTCGGTAATTTTACCGATTCAGTAATTTTACCGATTCGGTAAAATTACAGAATCGGTAAAATTACCGAATCTGTATATTTTACCGAATCGGTAAATATACCGGTCGGTAAAATTACCGAAAATGCATTTTTGGTATGTAGGTGCCAAGTTTCTCATTCACACAGGGCTTTAAAAATCGGTATTTTACCATGCAATACAATTGCATGGTAAAATACCGATTCAGGTGTACATGCACATCTGTGCATGTACACCTGTGCCATGTGGCACAGGCATGTATGTGTGCCACATGGCACACAAGCCTAAAACAGGGGTGCCAGAGGGTGTCAAAGTGACACCCCCTGCACCCTTGCAAAATTCGGTATTTACCGATTCGGTAAATACCGAATCGGTATTTGATATTGAATCCTATGGGCTTCAAGGCCCATAGGATTCAATATCAAATACCGATTCGGTATTTACCGAATCGGTAAATACCGATTTTTAGCGAATCGGTAAAATTTACCGAATTTGTACCTACATTAGAAATACCTACTCTTAATTACCGAATCGGTAAAATTCGGTAATTAAGAGTCGGTATTTCTGATTTTGCTACATCTGGCCCTTGATAACTCTCTCCAGGATGTCAATGCCGCAGTTATAGCTAGTAAGAGTGGTAAGGCTGCGGGCCCTTATGGGGTACCAATTGACCTTTATAAGTCAAATTTGGATGTTTGGGGACCCATTTTAACTAGGGTGTTACAGGCATGCTGTGAAAGAGGTTTTATTAATACATGGTCCGAATCCATTATAGTCCCCATTTTTAAAAAGGGTGACCGAGAGAACCCTGCCTGCTACCGCCCAATATCTTTGTTGGACTCACTGATGAAGGTGGCAGGCAGGATAGTTCTAGATCATTTACAGGGATGGACCGAGGAAAAAGGAATTTTAAGCGACGTTCAGTATGGTTTAAGAGCTGGTTTGGGAACTAACGAGCAGATTTTGAACTTAAGCATTTTAATTGGTAAATACTGTAAGGCTGAAGCAGGGAAGTTCTATCTGGCATTCGTGGAACTTTCTGCAGCTTTTAGTTGTGTGGTCCATGAAAAGTTGTAGGGTGTCCTTAATGAACTGAAAGCCGAATTCAGTTTTTAAGACAGTTATATACGGGAGCCACAGCAAAGGTTCGCTATGGCATCGAGGGCGAGTGTACCGCCCCTTTTAAAATATGTCGCTATATACTAATGCTCTGGAACAGGAGTTGGTGACACATACAAGGGATCTGCCATTTGTAAATACCCGTCCAATTGCATCTCTCCTTTTCTCCGACGATGCTGTACTCATGGCCCGAACCCAAGTTGGCTTACAAAGGGCTCTCTCTTTTTATACTGATTTTATGGATCGGCTCGGCTTGAAACTGAATGCCAAGAAAAGTTTTGTGATGGCATGTGGGAAAAAGCATGACAAGAATAAAAGCTATCAGGCAGGGGGAAGTAAGGTAGAAACCACCGCCTCATTTAGCTACCTGGGTGTGCTTTTCAACAGATCTGGTTCTTGGGCCCCAGCGGTTAAGCATAGGTCACTAGCATTGCAGCTCTATTTAATTTCTCTAAAAAATTGGGGAAAAGGCCACCAGAAATGTTATTAAATATATACCAAGCCAAATGTGTGAGCATTGCAATTTATGGGGCGGGGATCTGGGGATTCCAAGATTGCTCCTTGATTCAGCGAACGGAAATTGTCTTTTTAGGGTCCCTTTTAAGCGTTCCAACTAGTGCACCTGTTTTCAATTGCCACGCTGAGCTGGGAGTTCCATACATTTCTGACAGGATCAAGGCCCAGCCAGTATTGCTTTGTATACATGAATTCTCTTTAATGTCATATACGATAATGAAAAACTGTTTTTATGCTAGCTTTTCTGTTTTTAATGCTCAAAATCGAATAAAGCTAATTTTGATTGATTGATTGATACTTGCAGCATCCTGAGTCACTCCACTGGAGTCTGGGCTCATTTCCAGTGCCTTTCTAACACAAAGGAAGAACTACCCTTCTGCAACACTTACCCACAAACTGCAGAAATTCACTTAAAACAATCTATTTGTTTTTATTTACACATTTCTGGCTGGACTTCATTTAATAACCTGACATTATTTGCACTTATTTACTGGCACGCACTACATAACTGCTGTTACGTTGCCACATCAGGCAAAATCCGGGCTCTCTAAGTTAATGGCTAATCCAGGATATCTTTGAAGTTGCATAGGTAAACTTACCTTCAGTCTTCACTTTGCTCTAGACACACTTGAAAGCAGACTTGATCTTCTCCAGGTTTGGTCCCTCAGGTACTTACGTTATTTTTTTTAAATGCCATTCCTAGATGTAGTTTTAATCTTGATAATCTACATTGTAGGAACCTTGTAATATATAGATCTTTTACCAATATCACATAGTTTCAGCAGTCTAAACTATATGTATCTTTGTTCTTGGAACACAAAGTGAGAAGATTTTTGTTAATGTTAAGATTGGCTGCTTACCACTAAAAGCGTATGTAGGAAAATGGACAGTTCAGAGTAATAATTGAGTGTAATGTGATTATAGTCAAGGGGGTATGCAAAATGTGAACTATGTACTCTTTATCTGCCCAATTCTTGCACAACCTATGAAACGTTAGTTGAATCCATTACATGTCAAAGTTAGTATAACAAGAAGGGAGGATTTTATTAAATTAATGTTATCTCCTCCAAAAGAACATGTTTGTTAGAGTCTATCTTACTTTTCAAAACATTTTCGAAAACATTTTTAGAGGTTCCTGATATTGAAGTATTGATGAATTGCATTTATAGTTGATTATATTATATTGATGACAACAGTGAAGGTTTAAATCAATTTCAATTAACTTGAAACTTAAACTTAAAACACAACATCCGAAAATGTTTCACACTACTTCCAATCATCAGAGAACTAGTATGATGATTACTCCGGGGGTTTCTCTGGTTTGGGTTCAAAACTACTATATGATAATGAAAGTGAGGGAGTTTTTTATGCATTTATAAATTGTGGATTATTAACATTGCGCAAAATGCAGAACTACACTTGATTTTATATGTGTATTCTGGCTTCTATTGCTTAAGAAACTTTGGGCCAGATGTACAACCCTTTTTTGCAGCTGCAAACGGGAGAACCTCCCATTTGCGACCTTAAAAAAGGGTAATAGCATTTGTGACTCGCTATTAGGGAGGGCCGTTCCGTTCCTGATAGCGAGCACAACCCTATGTACACATGTCTTGTGACCGCAAATGTGGTAGCAAAACTCTTGCAAATTACCACCCTCTTCAACAGGGTGGTAATGGGGACACAAAAGGGAAGGGGTCCCCAGGGATCACTTCCCATTTGCAAATGCAGGGGAAAATATTTTTAAAGGGCAGGCAGTGGTCCCAGGGACCAATGAATACCCTTAAAAAATGAAACAAAAACATTTAAGGAAAACGGGCTGCATTTTTTAAAAAAAACTGCTTTATTTAAATACAGTCCCAGACATGGTAGTCTGATGAGCCCAGCAGGCCACCATACCCGGGAGGGCCTACTTTTCCCAATGGGGTGGCAAATTGTGAGAGGCTCATTAATATTCATGAGCCTCTCAATTTGCAAACCCTTTGGCATTTGCTAAGAGTGAGAAAAATACTGTTGTACATAGTAAATTGCGCCTTGCAAATTGCAACTCGCAAAATAGTAGCAATTTGTGAGGCGCAATTTACTTGGTCGTACATCTGGCCCATAGTCACTATGACATGCTAAAGTTCCCTTTCCTGGCTTTTGCTAATTGGGCCCCTTGCCTCAACACCATTGTGTTCAAAATGGATGTTCCAACCTGCATGATTACTGTTTCATATTTCTGCAGCACACAGTCAATGGAAGTTATGTGTGATTTTTTCATTGACATTATTCTTGCTGTGTCTTCCTGTAGATCACTGTAATTTATTCATTCACAATAGTTCACTGCTTTGTTTGTAACTAGTTTTTCCAGGCATCTCTGAATGACATTAGCATAAAAGGGTTGAATCAATATTCATGCAGTGGGTTCGTGCTTAAATGGTAAGGCAATATGATGCTAAATACAACTGTGCTCTAATCTGCTGAAATTATCACTATTTTGCTCACACCATGATGAATTTGCTGTTTTAGTTATGTTCTATCCTACAATTCTCTATATAAACCCTTGATTTTGGGGGTGAAACAATATTTTGCTGATGACTTTCCGATGGTACTAGGGATGCTGTTCAATTTGTTACTGATTTTCCAGTTCATTTGGGATTTGGAATGTTTCTGATTTTGCTTAATATTCTTGTTTGCCCTATTACAGAGATCCTTCATGGCAATGATGTATGCATCTGCCCTTTACAATTTTTGTTATAAATATTTTAGAATTTTTGAATTCTGCTTTTGACTGACTTATTGAGTTTGTCGTTACACAATTAAGTGTATTTTCTAATATGCTGTGTTGCGCCTTATCTCAGTATACACTGCATCAAGGAATTGAGGTTTTACACCCCAACTCATCCACTTGTTCAGGTGTTATTGAGGTATCTTTGGGGTATAAGAATTTAGGAGTTCCCCATGCCCACAAAAGCTTCCATAAATCATCCGTCTGGCACCAGGTCTGGAAGCCTAAACCATCATTTAGGCTGATGGCCAGAATCTTTTTTAATGTCTCTCTCAGCAGTTCATATCAAAAGCCCTAAGAAAAAAGGATTGCAGGCCTTCTGATGGGAGGTCCCAGAAGGAGCCCTCTGGGCCCAAAAAGTATATACTGTACTGCAGGAGTACTGAGATACCACAGTAATATTTTTTTGGCAAAAAAGTGAGCCCCTGCCCTCTTCAATTATGATCCTCTCTCCAGGTATGCCAGTGCCCAAGAGGTTGGCACATTGTTTTTAAATATAACTTTTAAAAATAAAGGAGGGGCGTCAATGTGCCCAGCTTCCCATGCCACCTAGTGGCCCGGGGGACCCCATCTCCCGAGGCCTAAAAGCATACTTTATTTATCTGGGAAGGGGGCAAAGGAGCCTTTCTCCCCAAGTCATGTAGTGACTCTGGGGATTTCCCAGTGCTCTGTACAAGGCAGTGTCCCTGGGAACCTGATCCACTGGGACACTGTATTGTTCCCTGTCAGAAAGAGCATGGGCGTGTAGACTTCATCGTTCTCCTCCGGTGGGATCAAACAAGGTTGTGCTATCAAAGGCAGAGAACTCAGGATTGCTCCCATCTAGCAGTTACAAAAATGAAAGCTCCCACTGGGTATGAGCAAACCACTGAAGCGGACTTCACAGATCTGCCTGGGGAGCAAGAGTACTGCCAGGACCATGGGCCTCCCCTGTGGCCCCCAACATTTGAAAGTGGTTGGTTGCCCTGGATGGAACTAGGGCAGCCACAAAAAAAGGACTGTGGGCTCCCCTGGCACTCAGGATGGATGTTGGCTGGGGAGCTTGTAGGGCAGTAGCTGATCATCCTGTTGCCCTTCTCAACCGTGCCAGTTTCCTGTGAATGATGCAAACTGTATTTTTATGTGTTATATCTGAGTCCCGTCAAAATGTCTGCATTGCCTTAGAGACACCAGCCTGCCTGCACATCCTCCATAAGAAATAAGCATAGGCAAAGCCAATTTTTCTGACCTTTCTGACGTTTGTCTTTGGATGTATTTTGGTATTATTTTTTCTTGTTTCCCATTCTAACACATCGAGATGAACTCCGGGCCAAAAACAGGCCCATCTGCGCCCATCCATGCCTGGCCATGGCTGGGTCCTGTATTTTTCTTTCCACTCCTTTCATTCTGAAATCGCAGAGTAACAAGGTCAGGAGAAAAAACTCCCCTCCAACAACTGAATCCAAATAAGTGCAGGAATCCCTCAATTATCTATTTTCTAAACTCTGAGAGGGTGTATTAACTCATGAAATTTCCTCTGTGGAGGAGGAGCTTGGGATCAGTGGCACCTGCTCTTTAAGGGACCAACGTGCTACTGCATTAGTAAGTGGTAGTTCTTCTGCAATCCCTATTATAACAAACTTTGATAGTGGTTTGTCAAATCTGCCATGGGGCCATGGCTGCATGACAGTCGTCACAGTGGTTAATCCTGCTCCCGAGAAGCCAGCCCCAGAGGTGGCTCCACCAGCTTGTAAAAAGAAAAAGAAAGGGTCCTCAGTAAAAAGTGCCACTGATCCCATTTGCCAAAGACTTTCCACAATAGAATTCGATCTTATAGGTCTAAGAGATTGCCTCAACTTTACAGGGAATTCTTTACCTGTTTTAAAGATTAACATCCCTGCAGTTAGCAGTGTTATTGATCAGCATCCTATTCAGTGACTCAGGGCCAGGGGTTGTTTGGGGTTGAAGTTGAGGCTGCACATAATTTTAACTTCATGGATGGTCAAATAACTGGAGCCTAAAGTACCCTCATGACCCTCATGTCTAAATGTTTGCAACTCCTTTTCAGCGTGTCAAAGATTAACTACTCACCCCATTCCGCCCACCTGGGGAGACAGGTTAGCTTCTAAGTGCTTGATTAACCCAAATAGAAGTATTACTGGCCTTTGTAATTAACCATCTAGACTGTTACTGCCCCTGAAGCATGCTTGTAATGGTTATTGTTCCACATTTGAAGGATGGAGCTCAAAAAATCCACACAGCAGCTAATCAACAAAGTTGCTCATTGGTGTAACAGGTGGGTGAGGTAAATCCATATTTGTTTAACTCTGTTACGATAATGAGGCGTGTTGATTGGATAAGTGGGGGACAGAAGAGTTTTGGAAACTGTGTGGTGGTTAATTTTGATTGGATGCAGATATCTGCTTACCAACTCTTACATCTCCTTGGCACTCACAATGGCCGAACATTTACACAGGCCTATCCACTTGGGATTTTATAACCCCTAGTTCCTCTTCTGAATAAGCTATTACCGCTAAGGACATGGCTCCTTCCAGCGCCTGACTTTGTTTTTAATATCCCCACCTCTAATCATTTTGAGATGTTGAATTCCGAGGTCTGACTGCCTGTCTGCTTCTATTGCTCACATGCCTGTTGATCAGTGTATTCAAGAGACATGGCCATGTGACAACTCATTTTATTTGAATAGTTTCAGTTCTTTTTTTTAGGACAGAACATGCAAGTGCATATGGCAGAGCAAGCGTCTTGCTTGCGAGACACTGTTGTATACAGAAAAGGGCTTGGAGCCCTGTCATACTTATTATTTGTGTGTTGCAGCATCACTCTTTATTCCAGCATCTCTATTTGGCTAATTCAGCCAAAACATCACTTCCAATGCTTGCAGTGGAGCACTGACCAAGCACAGATTGATTAAACCTAATCAGTGCTCATCCGCTGCTCCTGGCGCAATTGAGGTACTATTTCTTCCCCCTTCCCACTGCTTGCTTTTTACCCTTTTTTCTTGTGTTTTATTTATGCAGTGGGACATTAGATTCATGAGGGATTGTTTTAGCTTCAAGCCTGCAAGCGCATGTGCTAACGCATGCGTCTCACTTGCAAGACATTGTTGTATACAGAAAAGGGATTGTTTTGTTTTGGCACGGGGCAGTTAAGCAATTGCCTCCGAATCACGGGTTGTTCAGTGCCGCCAGGACATCATCCATGGCCTGTTTCTCGATAGCTTGCATAATGTTAAAGGAACCTATTCAACCTTTAATTCTTTCGAGGTTGGTAAGCTGATTACCCCTGATGTGTTTACTAGTAACATCTGTTAGTTATAGCTCTTAAAAGCAGCAGAAGGGCGATGTATTGCGCTGTGGGGAAAAGGGTTTTTACTGTTACTGAAAAACACAAATTGACATGCACTTCATGAATCTGTTATTTCTGATCGTGCAGATGGGTTAATGAGTTAAACTCTTGCCTCAAACAGATATTATGATTCTGCATGTTAAGGACTAGGCAACCTACTAGGTCGTATCAGCTTTTCAAACTTCCGACTTCAGTAACTGGGTTACTATCGAATTTGGTAATATGCAACATGTCTAAATTATAGGTTTAGAAAAAGCAGAAAGGTGGTGTAAGGCATTGTATGAAACAGTGTATTATATAAAAAAAATAGCACTTCCCAACCCGATTTACCATATGTCTAATTTGACTGTGTACTGGTATAGAATCATGTCTTACAAGTATGTGCAGAAGGGAACATGTCTGAACCACTTACTGCAGCAAAGCCAAGACTCCTCAAACACTGATGGGCTGATTATGATGTCAGTCAAAAAGCCTTCGACCACAGGTTAGATGCTTTCTTACCGACATGTCCGCTTTTAATTCTGACTGCCTAATAACAAAGTAGGTGGTCGGAATTGAAACTGGACGGACATTTTGGCTGGATTCTGACAGGCTCAAGGAGCCCGTCGGAGGCTCCAATGTATTTCCTGAGGACGGTGTTTCCGCCATCGGGATTATAATGTCTGTTTCCCACAGACTTTCCATGTCGGGCATTCCAACATGGAAAGCCTGTCAGAAAGCATCTTTGGGGGCCCTTAGGAGGGCCCCCATTCATCCATGGTCTCCAGTTGGGGGCCGAGGAGGCACCGTTAACCCCTTCGACGCTCATGACGAGCCCAGCTCGTCATGGAGTTTCCATTGGTTTCAATGGAAAGTCAATGGACCTACTCGCACACCCCTTAGCATCCAAGTGGTTAATCCCTCTACCGGTTGGAGGCACCTTGAGGTGCCTTCCACACGGTGCAGGGAGGAACAGAATTTCCCATTTCTCCATTGGAGCTTGTGCTCTGGCCTGTTTGCGGCTGTAGCAGAAGCTCCCATAGAGAAATGGAAGTATGCGACGGCACCATGTGTGGTCTCATTGTAATGGAGGTGTCAGGACTACCGACCAGAGGTCAGTTGGTCCCGAGACCACGGTGATGTCGGGCAGACATGAGTCCGCCTGCCAACATAACCAGGCCCTGAATGTCTCAGCTGAGAGGCATCTGCAAATGCAGTAGCACGAAAACGACTTCTGCCAAGTTAACTATTCATTTTTTGGCACTTTAATACCAGACTTAACTAAAATAGCCTCACCCCCAATTCTTTTATTTGGTCAAAATTTGAATACCTTTATTAAAATACCAGCGACCGGTGGGGATTTAGTTTTCTCTGCATTTAATCGTTCAATTAACTTTAGAAATTTTTTTGTGTTAAAAAGTTTAGCTTTAAGACATCCATCTAAAAATTGTTACCTGTGCTGTAAATGTATCCTTGTTTGATTCTATACGTGCGTCTACAGAGACATCCTTTGCTGCAAACGTTTTTTTGTCACTGAAATGCCACTGTGCCTAGATACACTGTACAAAATGTAAACATGCAGAGAATTATTCTGCATACATTTTCCAGGAGGGCTTTGTTTCACAAACATACATTCAGCAGTGTTTGACCTGGCACCATTGGCGTGGGTCTCCCTTCCATTTTTTGCTGTTGCCTCCTGTGTTTTTGCTATGTTTTTGCTGGTCTAGATGCTTTGGTCACTTTGCCACTGCTATTCAGTGCCAAAGTGCAAGTGCTCCATATTGTAAATTGTTTAATGGATTAGTGACTCCATGATTAGCTATTTGATTAACTTATCAGACCCTAGTACAGTGCACCATGAGTGCCCAGGGCCCGTAAATAAAATGCTGCTGGTGGGCTTGCAACACAGGTTGTGCAACCCACAGAAGTAGCTTGCAAAATATGTCTCAGGCATGCCATTGTAGAGCATTGTGCAGTCTGGAACTGCCATGTCAACTTGGCAAGTGCACCCACTTGCCAGTCCCTAAACTTTCCCTTTTCTACAGGTTCGTCACCCCTATGGGCAGGGTGCATTGTATGTGAAAGGTAAAACATGCCCTGGTGTGTGTGGCATGTCCTAATAATGAATTACAACCAATTTTGGTTTTCACTATTGCAAGGCTACCTGTTCCCATAGGTCAGAATGGACAGTTTGAATATAACATCTTATAATCCTAACTAACCCAAGGAACAAGGAAGAAAAACGAGCCTGAACTCAGAATGTTAAAATACATATTTTAGTGTGGGTGATTTTTACATTCTGTGTTTGAAAATACCACTTTTAGAAAATAGGTATTTCTTGCCTAACCATCCAGTATGCCTCTGCTAGGTTTGTGTATTCAATGTCTGGTTTGTGAGTGAATGGGGGCTTGAGAGGGTTTTGGCTCCAGCAGTCTGATGAGTCAGGGTTGGGCTGAATAGGACCTGGGTTGAAGAGAGAGTAGGGGGAGATTTCTTTTCAGCTACCTAGGCCAGGTCTGCTTTCAACAATGCTGTCTCTACCTCCTTCAAGGAAGCTGCCCCCGAGAGGACAGAACTGGGGTTGACTAGGTACAGACACTCTTCCTTCAGAGAACAAAGGATTTAGTAGTATAAATATTGGGGCCCAGACCCCAGAACTTTAGATCACTTCTGGGAATCAAAACAAACATTTGACAAGGAGAGAAACCAAGAAACCTGGAGGAGGAGACTGCCCCTGTGCTGTGTGCTGGTTGGGGTTGGATTGCAGAGGTTACTTATTGCCAAAGAAAGGAGAAAAGGAAATTTGTGTGTACTTCGTCACCTTGAGGAAGATCTCCAAGGGCTTGAAGCTGTGGTAGTAGGTGCATTGATGGGGATTTTCTCCCATGTGGGGTTCCCCAGAGAGGTGGTTTCAGACCGTGGTAACAACTTCATATACAAGTATATGAAGTCCCTGTGGCAGGAGTGTGACGTAACCTACAAGTTCACCACTCTTTACCACCCCTAAGGTAATGGTCTGGTTGAGAGATTCAACTGGAGCCTAAAGGGCATGATTATG
Source organism: Lissotriton helveticus (assembly GCF_964261635.1). Taxonomy (NCBI): domain Eukaryota; kingdom Metazoa; phylum Chordata; class Amphibia; order Caudata; family Salamandridae; genus Lissotriton; species Lissotriton helveticus. The sequence continues at coordinate 1,198,550,121 of NC_136069.1, forward strand.
GGTCTTGAGGAACCCATGAGGCATAAGTGAGACGTCCTCTTGCCATGCCTTCTGTTTGCTAACAGCGAGGTGCCACAGATGTCCTTAGGGTTCAGTGCCTTTCATCTTCTGTATGGTTACTCTGTAAGAGGACCTCTGAGTTTGGTAAAGGAAGGCTGGGAGAAAGCTCCCAGTTAACCTCCCCAGGATGTATGTAGCTACATGCTGGCCTTCAGAAACCAAACTAGGCATTTCAGACAACTCGCTCAGGTGAATCTGGAAGCCAGCCAGGAGGAGATGAAATGGTGGTATGATCAGAATGCCATTCTGATTGAGTTTCAGCCTGGACAGAAAGTGTCTCAGGGACACAAAGACTTCACTCTCAGCTCCCCTGAATTTCCTTGCTGGAAATTCTACATGCAGAGAGGTGCCTGCTGCTATTTTTTGGACCTCTAGAGACTGTGTGTCACTGGGAGCTGGAAGTGCGACGCAATGAGGAAGAAACGTGTTGCCGCCGCAGCTGTTGCCGTCGCATCGCCGAAGAATCATGCCGCAGCTGTTTGCTGATGCATCGCCGAAGAAGCGTGTCGCGTCACCAGAGAAGCGCGTCGCCGCCACAAAGGTTGCCGTTGCATCACCGTAGAAGCCTGTTGTAGGGCCTGTCTCATCTCAAGAGTCTACTGAGTTCACCCTACAGCCATCGGGCGTGCACGCATCGCATCCAAGTTGTCGCATCGGATCAAAGATGCCATTTTGTTGCATCACACTGGATCTTCGCATCGCATTGAGAAGCCATCTTGTTGCATCGTAACCGGAACACAGCAAGAAACCGACGCATAACCTCCTCTCCGGTAAGGAACCCACGCATCAATTCCCCTTCACTGCAGTATGGAACCGACGCATCACCACCCCCGAAGCAAGGAACTGACACATCACCTTCCCTGCGACCCTTTTGTTTATAGTGAGTTATGCATTAAAGATACTTTGAGAGTAAAGTGTTTCATTCATTTACCATCTACATTGAACTAAGCTATCTCTACCATTTTAAAGTCATATTCTTGATATTGTATTGTGGATTGTTGTTGTTTGGTCTTGTGTCAAGTCTAGTAAAGACTACTTTTTTTTAAACCTTTGTGGTGTCCATTTGTAGTGTTTTCACTGTATTACTGTATGCGTTCACAACTGCTTTATACACTGCCTCTGAGATAAGCCTGTCTGCTCATGCCAAGCTACCAAGGGAGTGTATCCCCCTTTCCCTGACTCAAAGCAAGGTTCCGTATTTAGCTAAAGCTGTAAACATTGCCAACTAGAGACCCCCATTTCTAACAAGCAGGAATTACAATCAGCAGTCGGTGGCTAACTAAACTAGAGTCTATTATTCAGAAAAGAAAATCTCCTACAAAGTAGTGACTAAATCTTACATGGGTGAAAAAACAAACAGAGAAACTTCTTGGATTTTTTTAAACAGCACAACAATCAGAAATGAAGCAAATGTTCCTGGGGAAAAAAAGAAAGAAACTGAACACTCACCACTCAGTCAGTCAGTCAAAAATTTTACTTTATTTGGTTTATCACAACCATAAAGCATACATGTACAAAATTCTATTAAAATGACAGTAGGTTAAAAGTTCATATAGTTAAAATTTGTTTTTGCATTCATTAATTAAATACTTCCTCCCCTGCATTATCTGTGGTCTATTTCTATTTTTTGGAGCAAATTCTCTACAGAGTTCATAAATTTTACCCCGCGGCATATTAGAATGTTTGAACCCGCTCCCATCCAACTGGTCACAGCTTGCCTGCAGGTACGGATCTGTTGCATCTTAAAAATAGGTTTCAGTAAATTCTTCCTCCTTTCTATGGAAGATTCGCATGTGTACAGGAGGTGACACAAGGTCTCACTGTGGTAGTCACATAACCTACAACTTCGTCCCTGATGCGTGGCTTTCCATGATGGAATCAAGTCTTTGGAGCAGTGGTCTCCCATTCTGAGGGCCATGAATTTTGTTTTTAAAGATAGCCGGAAGTGCGCTATGAGGTAGGCTTGAGGTTTTAATTGTTTGTAAGAATTTAAAACGGTCCATGCATGGCGCCGCTTGGCCAAAGTCTTTTTATCTTCTATCAAAGATAAAGCTTTTGCATTTAATTTGCAAATCTTTTTGAAAGATGATTCTTCCAGTGGTTTCTTCCAGATCTCCTCTATTTTGAGGGTTTCTAGTGATGTTCGTAGGTCATTGCCCCATGAGTTGGCTTCATGTCGGTCATATTGTTTTTTAACTTCTTGCCAACATAAGTTGTTTAAAGAGCCCATTTCCGCAGATCTTAGTTTCCAGCACCATTTTGCTAGCGCCGCTTTCCGTTGGTATATTTGATTTTGTAATCCAAATTCCAGTCTAATTTGGGCCGGGGCTGCTCCTTTGTATAGATGGAACACAGATTTGTATATTTTTGTCTGGAGAGTGTTTAAAATTGCTGCTTCTTTTCCATGCCATATTTCCAGTCCGTATGAGAGTGATGGTAAGACTTGGGCTGCCATTACCTTTAACAGGTGGTCGTATGATGGACATTGCAGTTTGTCTTGAAGGACTTTATAAGCGAAGCTCAATGATTGAGCTTTAGCGGTTATGATTCTTTTTTGATCTGAAAGTGACATGTTTTTGCTTATTGTAACTCCCAGATATTTGTAAGCAGTTGTTTCCTCAATTTGTCTGCCGTTTGTGTACCATTTAAAAGATCTTCTACAATTGCCCGCTAGTCTCACCACTTTTGTTTTTTTGATGTTTAGTTCTAGGCCCTCTCTCTCAAAATAATCTGTTAATTCTGATATTATTCTTTGTAGGCCTATTGGCGTTTGACTTAAGACTACTATGTCGTCGGCATATTGGAGAAACTGAATACTTTCATTGGCTAATTTTGGCGGATGTCCGTTTGCATTCTGTAGATGGTCTTTTAGGTCGGCCAGGTATATATTAAAAAGGCTTGGGGAGAGCACGCAGCCCTGTTTGAGGCCATTAGTTATTTTTAATTTTGCGGATATTCTTCTTCCGTCTCCCAGTTTTATTTTTGCCCATGTTCCACTATATAGTGCCATTAATGTTTCCATTAATGCCGGCGGTAGACCCCAAAGATCCAGTTTTTTCCATAGGCGTTTTCTGGGGACCCGGTCGAAGGCGGCTTTCAGGTCTATGTAGCAGGCTATTAGTCCAGTCTTTCTTTTCCCTGCTCCTTCGATTAATAACGACAGTGCTGACAGGTTGGTTAAGCAGCCCATACCTTCCCTGAAACCGGTTTGGAATTTAGGTATTATATTATTGTCTTTTATCCAAAGTTGAAGTAGGGACAATATACAGGATGAAAAAAGCTTCGCCTCCACGTCAATTAAGGCTATTAATCTGTAATTCCCGGGTTCCATTCTACATCCACTTTTATGAATTGGATGGAAGATGTTTCCTTGCCAGGACGGTGGGATCTTTTTTTCTTTATAAATATAATTAAATAGTGGAGTCAGGTATTTTGCCCAGAAGTCGGTGTCATATTTGAATAGGGCGTTCGGCATACCATTTGGGCCGGCAGCTCCTTCCGCTTTCATTTTCCTTATTAATGCGGTTAGGTGTTTAATCGTTGTCAACGGTGCTTGTTCCTCTTGGGCAGCGCTTTCCTGCTGGACGTTCGTCCATTGCCCGGGAACTGTATCTTTTTGTTCTGGATCTTTTAGGTTTTTGAATGTTTCAATGTTGATTGGGTCGCTCTGGATGTTGTACAGATTGTTAATATAAGCGGCCCATGTTGTTTCACTTATTCCTATATTGGCTTGTTCACCAACTACTTTTGAGATTTTATTTATTATTTTCCAGAATTCTCCGCTATTTGGAAGTTTACTTGTTCTTAGAAGGACCACCCAGATTTCTTCTGTGTAAGCTCTTTTAGCTTTTCTGCAGTCCTCTTTATATTCTTTCCTCGATTTTTGTATGTCGTTATTATCTACCTCGTTTCCTGACCTTCTTTCTGCTGCCCTTATTCTTATTTTTTTCGCAATTTCCCTTTTCTTATCTCTTAGCTTGGTGTTGTACCATGGCTCTTTGTATGCTTTGTGACCATCAATTAAAGGTGTATTTATTGCAAATTTTCCTAGCACAAGTTTGTGTAGATTTTCCCAATTTGCTACAGGTGATTGATTTTCCATGCCCGTAGAAGAACTTTCGTATTCTAACACTGCGTCCATTATCTCCTTTTTTACTGGGCCCTTGCTTTTAAGTTTTTTCAGTTTGTATATTTCCGGAATTGCGGAAAGGAATTCTAATTTTGTTTTCTCTTCGGTGTTTAACCTCATTATTGTCTCTTGTGGAAAGTGGTCGCTCTCTGGTCGAGATTGGATACCAAAATATTCTATGTTCTTTTTTAGTTCAGTGCTTGTTAGGGTGAAATCAATTATGGAGTTCTTTTTCCCGCTGGAGAAAGTGGTTTTGGCAGGTATATCTCCCTCCATTTTTCCATTAAGGATTGTTAGACCTAATGTTTCCAGATCACTCCAGATATTATGGATTTTATCCTTTTTGTTATTTGTTTTTATCAGATTACAATTGAAGTCACCAGAAATGAATATCTCGTGCGATTGGTAAGTTCTGTGTAAAGATTTTATCAAATTTATCAAAGTTTGAGCTTTTTCAATTTTGGTCGACTTTTCTGGATGAATGTATAGATTTATAATAAGTAAACTCCATCCTGGGTTCTTTTTGTTTGCTTTCGGCTCTACTTTGATCACTTGTATCCAATTCTCTCCTGAGTCGAGCAGTTCTGTTTTCCAGTCAACATTGTTAGTTATGAAGATTGACAGACCTCCCCTTGGGTGTCCATACTTTGCAAGTTTTTCTGCCATGATGTGATGTTCCTCGTATCCCATGATTTGCCTCGCGGTTACATTCCAGGTTTCCTGGAGTAGAATTATTTCGAATTTACTCAGGTAATCTGTTGTTTCTCTGTCTTGGGACATTTCTTTGAAACCATGTACGTTCCACGAGCAAATCCTTATTTTTGTTTCTGATATTGGGGATAAATCGGCTTTTTCTTTTCGAATATTTTGTATCAATTTGCATGCATCAGGATCGATGAAAGTTTAGCGCCTGTGTCAGCCAGGTCCAGTCATTGTGTTCCGTCAGACCCTGGTTTGGTTGCTTTGTTTTGGAACTACTCAGGTCTTGTTCCGAAATAGATTTATTTCTTGCTCCTTTCAGGATTGTTTGGGTTTTTCCCTTTACGTTGTTAGGTTGGGTAATTTTGTTGATTAATAAGGGGAATGGATATTTTATTGGGGTCAGGCGTTCTAAGGTTATTCCCCATTCTGTGAAATGTGTCCTAGTTGAGAATATGAGTTCTGCTATTTCTTTAGATGCCCAGGTGGTACTACTTATCTCCGAGCCCATATCTGTATTTCCCTGGATAAATTCTACTGCTTTCAGGTCACTTGTTGTTATCCCCCTCAGTATTGGTATCTCTTTGCATAATCGAAGGATATTTCCCCTGTTCAGCGTATCTGCGTTTCCTTTTGTTTGGAATTCCGGCTTGAACAGTAATTTGCATTCTGTTTCCCTTCTTGCTGTTTCAGGGTTTCCGGTTTGGTAAATTCTCCTTTTTCCATCTGTTGCATCAAATCGAATGTGGGTTATGTTGTCATTTTGGCCGGCCATAGATGTTGAGTCCGGACGAATGGCATCTACTGTGCATGCTTGTTGTGGGGGGTGTATTTTGTCTTGACCTGTTTGGAAGTTTCCTTCGTTTTGGCTTGTTTTATTGTTTGACTCAGCTTCCTGGTCTCTGCATGTTCTTCCATTATTTCCTGCTGTGATTATCAGGCCAGTATTTGATTTCCTCGCTTGATTAACTTTTGTTTTATGGTTTTGCTCTTTTCCCTTTTTTTCCTTGGTGTATGGTGAATTTCCTTCAGTATGCTGAATTAATCCTTTGTTGTCCCATGTTTCACATTCTCTTTTTGAATTATTTTCCTTTGTTTTTTGTTGTTCTGACACCTCTATATAATTCGATTTTAGCGTTTTGCTGTTTTCATTAGCTTTGTTTGTGCTTAACCGTTCCTCATCTTTTGATTTTCCTTGTGTGTTTGTTATTATGTTGGTTCTAACTGGAGGTTTTGTTTGTTCCTCTACTTCGTCTGTGTTTATTTCTTTGTTTCCGTCTTCTTTGGTTGGGGTGTCTGTAATTGGAGTGTCTGTAATTGGGTTTATTATGGCCTCTTTTGTATTCTGTTTAAAGATGGCAAAGAATTGTTTTGCTTGCTTACTTTTGATAGCGTTTTTTCTTGCCTTCCTTGCCCGTTTCCGCTGTCTTTTTGTTAGAGGTTCTGATGTGCCCGATGAACCCATTGTTTTGTTTTCTCCCAGACCTCCCTTTATTTGTTCATTTTTTTCGGTATCGTTTAAAGAATTTTCTTCCTCGATGTTGTGACTTATTCGGTTTTGGTTTCCGTTTTTATCTTCCTCTGTGTTTGGATTTTCACCTTTGCTGATTTTCCCACTTGTTGCTGCTAATATTTCTTTCAAGATGTCTGGTAAGGTTGCTAATTTGTCTATTATGTCCTTACAAACGCAGTTTTGGTCTATTAGTTTCTCTTTCCATTTTTTATCTTCCTCCTTTTCTTTTGTGATGTATGACGAAATTTTTTCCAATTTCAAATTTATTCCCGCTATGTGAGATGCGATTAAATTCATCAAATCTACCTGCACGTCCAGTTTGTTGGATTGAAAGTTTAGCGCGTTAATTGCTTGTTGTAAACTTTTTAGGAGCACATCCCCCCAAAGTGTAGATTTTCCTTCCTTTTGTTGTGGGTGTACCCCTGTTGATATATTTAAACTTTCTAAAGAAGAAATAGTTATAGGGTGTTCTTCTTTTATTGTGCTCTTTATTATGGCAGAGTCTTGGCTCTTATCCTCTGGTTTTCTTATTGGGCTTGATGTAAGGATTATTGGAGCGGTTGTTATCTTCCATTCTTGACCCTTAGCTTTTCTTTCGCCAATGTTATCCGGGTATTCCAATTTTCTCAAATTTTCTAGGCTCAGTTGCGTTGGGTCGGCCTCCTTGTGTGTGCTTTCTTCGAGCATTCTACGCAATTCTGTTTCATCGAAGATCGAGAATGATTTAAACCACTCGATCTTTTGTTCGCTTTTCTGCAGATTTGTTTGGGATCCTAGATTGCTCTGATTTACGGAGGCTGGGCTATTTTCGTTAGCCTCATCTGATGTTTTGTTAGGTGTTAACTTTGTTTGATTTTGAGGTGCATGAACTTGTGCCGAGGTTTTTATCAGCCAATTTTTTTATTGTCGACTTTTCTTTGAGGTTAGGACTTATACTTATTTCCAAGTCATTTCTTATCTTACGTTTTTTGCATGATGCAATCGAGCCGATTGGATTTTTAGGGCTTTTTAGAAATTTTGCGTCATTGCTTTGTCTTGTTGCCCCTTGCTCTTTTAAGAAATGAAAATTGTGTTTCAACATTTCGCCTCCGAACTTGAAAGGTTCCGCCATGTGAGTAGGTGCCTGGTCAGAATGTTTATTCCTGGTTGACTCTTCTGTATTACTTTTATTCCCTTCATCTTTCTTCTCTTTTACTGTCATCCTTCTTTTTGCTTTCTGTATTCGAGTTTGTCGAATTTTTCCTGACCGCATGTTTGACAAATTTTCCGGAATTTTGCCTTTTCCTGCTCCTCTCCTACGTTGTCTTTCCCTGGAATCCCCAAGCCCGTCTGCCGCCTGCGCGACAGCTGCCGTCGGGGGAATAACCTTGGGAGTATGAACGGGGATTGGATGGTTGGAAAAATAGCTTTTTGATAAGGAGTGTAAGAATTTGTTTCTATGTTACTGCAAATGGACTCCGTTTGAATGGCTGATTCCGCTTACTCAACCCGCCTTTGTGACTTGTTATTTCTTGTTAGTCCGTCAAAATGTACCTTTCTCATAGGTATCACTCTCCAGCCCCTTTGCTCTGGTGCCAAGACTCGGTTGGCTGGGCTAATACCAAAACAAGTGCCAGTGATTACTGTCGCCCCTCTGTTCCTTTACCACTCCTTGCTTGTTTCTTGATTGAGTCCAGGGGGGTGTCACTCGGCTTCTGGCACTTTGCCTCTGCCTCTTATGCTGGCTCTTATGCTGGCTCTGTCTTTGTCTCGGCTCTCTGATCTCTCGTGGTTTCTCAGGGTTTCTCCAGGTTGATGCTATAAGTTTCGGGATCCTGCGCGACACCTCTGCCTCCTTTCTGCCCCTTACTCAGAAAAACCAGCTCGTGACCCAAGATTATACTCTGCTGTTCCGCCTTGTTGATTGGGGGAGGTCAGGTCCTTCCTCGAGCTTCAGTCTTCAAAGTCAAGGGAGTGAGTTGATGATATAACGGCTACAGGGTTGCCCCGGGCTCCCCCGGCTTGATGTCCTCAGCGCCTTGAGCCTCTTGGGAGACCTTTTACATTGATTTTTCCAGAGAAGTACGTTTTCTCAAAGATACGTCTAGGGCCGCTTGTCTAGTGTCAAACCGCTGATTCAGCTTTTACTGAATTCCCCTCTTAGTCTCAAAAGGGGCTCAGAGGGCTTTCTGGTTTTCCTTGGTTTTCCTTGGTGTCCTGGAAAAGTTCTTTATTGATGCCGTGCCTTTATAACCCCCTCTTAGACTCAAGGGGCTTGGGGGGCTTTCCTGCTGTTTAAAGCCCTCTGCTACTATTGTTTCCCCTCTGCCGCTGCCGCGCCTTGCGTTGGTTCTGCCGTGCCGCGCCGGCTCTGTCTGCTCCGTCAGCTCTGACTACTTGCACTGCCCGTGTGCCTTTTCACAGCTCTCGCACCTCCCCCCCCGGCTGACGGCAGCTGAATGTTCGGCGGCTTTTATGGCACTTACTTCAGCGGAGCCGCAGTGCCCCGAGATGCCGTTTGCACCGTGGCTCGATGGCTTAGAGCTTGGCGGCTTTTACTACAGCGGAGCCGCGGCGCTCCGAGACTCAGTTCGCTCCGCTGCTCCGCTGCTTGGTGGCGTTTTGCGAGCAGTTTGTTAGCAGTTTGGGGGTGGCTCGTGGCGTTTACACTCAGCTCCAGCCACGGTTCGGCAAAAGGAACGCCGTCTCTCACCTCCCGCTGTTCACCGCCGCCGCCGCCGCAGCTCTCCGACGCTCTCCGCCGCACTCCGCCTTTCGCCTCTCGCCTCTCGCCTCTCGCCTCTCGCCTCTCGCCTGCTCCTGCTCCTCTGCTCCTCTGCGGAAACACTCTCTCTCGTGTTGCTCTCTCTAGCGCCTCCACTGGACAATTGTCTACAGGAAAGCACAACTCATTAAGCTCACTCACCACTCATTGTTTTGACATTTTATAAGATGCTGCATTTAACTTTGGGAGGCAGGGTTGGTTTCTAGTTAAAGCAGCGGTGTTCAAACTGCGTAGCCGGTACCAACAAGGGGGTCACAAATTCATTGGTAGTGAGCTTCTGTCAAACTAGAAGAGTGAGTGCACAAGTCTGTGAAAAAACACCAATATAGTTCTCCAAACTGAAGATGCGGTTTATTGGTGCTAGACTGAGGCTGCCTTCTTTAAGAGGAACTGTCAGTGGAAACCAACAGCACAATTAGTAACAGTGCTCTTGGCCAAATGTGTATTTTGAAGGCACCGCTGATAAAATCATAGTGTTTAAATGCTAAGTTTGGCATGTTTGGTGTTAATTCAATTGTTAATCTCTTCCTAAATATCTTCCAAGTTATCCTCACTCCTCATTTTAAACTTCATTCCCTACCTTTTTAACCCATCACCTATTTATTGTGAGTAGATACCATGCCTCATAATACATTATTAATTTAAATACATTCCTTGCAGGATACTTCGCAGTCACCCCAGAAGCATTTCAATTAATTGGCAGCTTCCTTAATAAGATCTCTTGGAATAGTTCACACAAACACTGAGAGAAAGTATTCACAGTACATTCATTTGAGTGCTACCCCCTGACACCACCCAAAAAAGTGTTTTGCTCAGTATGGAGCTCAGGTTTGCCAGTCAGACTGCTAAGAGGAGCCATCAGTGGGTTAGCAGAGGAGAATTTTGCTGAGGAAACATTGGTAGGTCAGGAGTAAATAACACTTAGGGGCATGTTTACAAGAGAATGGTGGAGCTCGGCATTAGGCCAGAATTGCTAAGGCTGTGCTCTGTCATTCTGAAAACGCAATGATGCGCTGAATTTACAATAATACGCCACACCCCTGCATTTTCCGTACAACTGCTGCTAATTTCAGCTGCATAGCGCCCACGCAGGCACCCATGCACCATTGTGCAAGGGTGCCTGTGTCGCATGGAATTATTGTTTATGTGCCGGAAGGTGTTCCTTCCTGCACATAAACAATCAGTAATGGTGATTTGTAACTTCTATGTGTGTTGCTTTATGCAGCACACTTACACGTTGCAACTCGTCTTTTTATTATGATAGTTTTTATGCAGGAAGGGACACCTTCCTGCACATGAACAATCACTAGTGGGGATTTGCTGTTTCTGTGTGTGCTGCAAAATGCAGCTCACATAGAAAAAACAAAAACGAGGAGAGATTAATCATTTCTCCTCATTTTGCCAGGTTATGACCAGGATCTCCCTGGTCTTATTTGTAGCTATGCCCCATATTTACGCTACACTTGTAAATAGGGGGCAGCGTCAAAAAGCAATGGGTATTGAGGCAGAAAACCCACCGCAACACCCATTGCCCGCCCTTTTCACGCTAAGTGCTGGGTGAAAAGGGGTCTTATTCACAAGGCAGCATTAAGCCATGTTGAGTAGCTGAACGCCACCTTGTAAATAAGGCAAAGGGCTTATTTACAATGTCCTAAAAAGTGATGTTCCTTGTATATATGCCCCCTAGGTGTGATAATTCGGACAGCACATTATTAAAAAGTATTAAACTCACTGACAATTAAAATGATCATCAGTGACAGCTGATTTTAATACTTACACAGCGCTATGAACACCTAGAGGCTTCTTGCCTCGATGTAAAAAAAACAGCATTGGTAAAGGATATAGGTCTTGCCTATTCAAGATCTATTGGCTTTGTCAATGTTTCTTTAGCCATATAGTACAGCATCGCTGGCTTCAGTGTATCATGGCTGAAAGAAAAAAAAACAATATGACGCAGTCAATGAAGGCTGTGTGACACAACTATTTTTCTTCACTTTCAGCCATGTTGCAGCAGGGCTAAGAAACATTGGCAAAGCCATTAGATGTCACATAGGCGAGACCAATAGGCTTTGCCAAAGCTTGTTATACCAACCACCCCTGTCACATCCGGCAGTGCCAAAGTATGCTTACTCACTTTTTTTCATTGATGCTTGGCAGTAGACCATGCTCATTGAACTCTGGATTGCCCCACATTTTAGACGTCCTTTCGCATTTTTCCAAATCAAACAGATTATTGATCATACATTTTTATAATTCTCCCTCATAATATAAAAGCCCTGACCATTTGATGGCTTTGTGGGACTTTTTATAGCATTGCAGAGATGTCATTAGTTTATTCATACCTATGGTTCTTGTGGGTGATTTCAACTTGCAACATTGTGAGGTGAGGGATTGTGCCCTTGGCTTTGGGTGGGAAGAGGACATGGAGGTTACCTTTCATATGGATCATTCTACTGAACGAAAGATCCTTAATATAATCTTGAATGAATTTCATTTGGAGCATATGTCTAGGAAGTTTTGGGAGAGGCTCATTCACAACAATTGATTTTATTTTTCTTTATTCCCCTCTTGTTTCACTAATAAAGCATTTCACAGTCATAGTGCATGGGTCCAGTGATCACAACCCAATAACTCTTTTGTTGGGTGGGCAACATCAGAGGCCCCATTTTCCCTAACCTTACTGACAACTTTACATTCCCTACAGATCAGGGGTGCAGGTTAAAGTGGTCTAAAATAATCCCTGAGTCCTTTGATAGCAATCTGATTGCCTTTTGTATTTAAGAGATTGAAGAGTGTGTCTAGGAGTGGTCTACTGATGTTGGAATTTTAGCTCATTTTGGTAAAATCTGCAGTCAAGATAGCTCTGTGCTGACTGTCAAAAAATCACCATCTCATGCTGGATGGTTTGATAACAAATGCTTCAGGTTGCTTTAGGAGCTAGTTAAAGCATTGAGCATAAACCCCAGTGAAAGAACTCTGGTTGCAGTTTGTCGACTGAATTGCAAAACAGCCATCAAGGTGAAAAAGAGAGACCTGAAAGAGAAAGCATGGGACCAACTTCTAGAGGCTTGCACGGTCTCCACAGTGCCATTTTATGGAAAATCATGAGCTGTTTTACAAGATGGTGGGCAATTTGTGTGTTCTCACATTTCGCCTGATAGGTGGATCAAACATTTTGAATGAGTGTACTGTTCCTGTAATGTCGCCATGTTGGAGTGGGAACCTGATTCATGGAGGTGGTCTTAAACATTGTCTTCTTTTGAAGTTCACAAACCTCTTATTTGGTCAGATAAGAACAAAACCCTTGGCCCAGATGGGGTTACTGCAGACTGTATTTAATAGAATCTAAACTCTGGACCCTTCAACTCACCTAACTCCTTAAAGCATCAGTCAGAGACGGTCTACCTAGCTCCTGGTCACAAACTATTATTGTGCCTGTGTTTAAAAAAGAGGAGCAAGAGGATCCATCATGTTATAGGCCCCTCTGCTGAGAGACTCGATAGTCAAGGTGGTTGGTCGAGTGGTTTTATCTAGACCCTCATCCTGGGCAGAAGGTAATAGGATTATCTCTAATCTTCAATACAGCTTTCGGGCTTGACAGAGTACCCTTGATCAATGCCTGAATTTACACTTAATTATAAACAAATATGTAGTTGCAAAGCAGGAGAGTTTACATATGGCCTATGTGGATCTCACGTCTGGCTTTGATCAGGTTAAAACGGGCAAACCTTGAGATTTGCAGCTGTCTATTGGGCTAGAGCCAGACATTGTCCTTTTTTAAGGGACTTGCATAAAGACATGTCAAACACTGTAAGATATGTCATGAGCGGCCAATGCTCGACGAGTTTTGGGATTAAAATAGGGGTTAAACAGGGGTGTATTTTGGCACCTTCCCTATTTACACTGTTCCTAATCAGCTAGAATTGGCCTTACTTCAGGGTGCAAAGGACTTAGCCAAAGCTGGCGATATACTCATTCTGGTATTTCTCCACACCAACAACGTTGTTTTGTTAGCCCGTACATCTCTTGGTTGGAATCACCAGGGGTACAGTTTTACCAAAAGGGATTGTGTCCACTCTTTTATCTCCAAAGAAACTCTTGTTATTTACGTCCATCTCAGCAATTTCTGATATTGAAACTCTCATTGATTAAGATCATCTCAGCAATTTCTGATTCTGCCTAGAGGTTCAGCAATAAGCCACTCCGAGTATGGTTAAGATACACTAAGCTAAGGGGCATATGTACAAAGAAATAGCACAGTGCAACAGGACATTTTGCAGCATTGCGCTGTGTCATTTCCAAAATGCAAGGACATGCCGTATATACAAAAATACCTTGGTGCTTTAGTGCAACGGTGTCTGCGTTGCAGGGATGATTGTTTATGTGCATGAAGGTGCCCCTTTCTGCACATAAACAATCATTAATGGCGATTTGCTACTTCTATGTGAGCTGCAATCTGCAGCACACATAGAATTAGAAGTATTTAATGATTGGTTTTGTGCATGAAGGGACACCTTCCTGCACAAAAACAATAATTAATGGTGTTTTGCTCTTTCTGCGTGTTCTGCAGTATTTCTCTTCATTGTGCCAATCGAACGCCTGGTTTTGAATGGCATTCGTTTTTGGCGCTGCCTCAGATTTACAGATCCTTGTAAATCTGCGGTAATGTCAAAAAGCAATGAGTGTTGTGGTAGAATGCCAGCAGCAACACCCATCACACTCCCCTTTCACGCAGTACCATATTTGCAAAGTGGCTTGACGCTGCTTTGTAAATATGGTGCAGGGCATTGAGCCACTGGAACGTTGAAAATAGTGACGTTGCGGTGGCGCAAGGCCCTTGTTCATATGCCCCTAAATGTCTTTCAGCTGCTGCTTATTGGAGTGATATCTGAGGTAATGAGGACACGTTGACCTTACAAATTGTGGAGAACTCTTCTCAGACGTCTTTTGTATGTTTCCCCGGGCATGTTGGCATGCAAACTGCACAAGGAACTTAGAGTGAGTTGTATCTCTGATGTTCTCGTCCTTCATCCTCTACTAAGATGGCTTTCTGTCCGGGTGTCTAGTGGACCTTATCTCAACAAAGACATCATAAGGGACTATCTGAAATTGGATGGGTTACATCGAATTTGATGGCTGAGTTATGTTAAACTGATTTTTCATGCTCTTGGCTGACCAGGCCTATTTGAAAACCCTAAAAGTATTATTAGATTGGATTTGAAGCGGACCAGATCTAATTTATTTGCTTTTTTGAAAAGATAGGAGGGAGACAGAGCAGCTTGTGAAACTCTATGTGTGAGCGCATGCCCCTTTGAAATCCACCCAGTACATGGAATCCTATCTGGTCATGGGGCGTACTATAAATTATTGCTATCTCTTTATCAGTATTTAGGTTAAGCCTGATACACTGTCTACTGGCAGTCCCAGTGACTGGCTTCAGGTTAATAGCATGGATTCTTGCAATTCTATCTCAATGCAGGACACATTGCATTTTATTTTACCCTGTAGTTTTTATGTGCATTTGCGGGTCAAATTTATGGATCCACTTTTAAAGGGTTTAAATTTTAATCAAACCAAAACAGTCCTAATATTTTAAACGCCATTGCATACAGAGTACGTCTGTTTTTCTATGGCAGATTTTTTGAGGGAGGCTGATACATTTAGGCTATCAATAATTTGTTAACGATTTTAAATGTTGATTTGCATGAATTAGTTATGTCCAGTTTTAGCTTGTTTTTGTTGTGGGTTTTAAAGTAAAGTTAACTCGCTTTTTGTTAGATAGTTTTATTGTTGTACATATGTACTGTGCTTGTTTGGGTTATTCTCTTATAAACCGAAATAAAAGAATAATGAGTGACTGACTGGTTGAAAACGTTGATGAAAGTATGGAGGAGGCAGTCTACATATGAATGAATGGGAGAGTGGTTGTGTATGGATGAATGGGTAGTGTGTGAAGACAATGGATGCAAGAGTGAGACCTTTCTTGGCAGAAGTCAGCAAAGGTAGAAAGAATGTGCAGGTAGGAACGTCAGAGAAATAAAGAGGAGGTCCAAGGGTGCAATTAATGAGGCAAAGGCAGGTGTGGAGGCACACGTAGGTAGGATTGATGCAAGATGTGGGAGGCACAGGCCAGACTTGGCTCTTGGATAGGAAGCAGGTGCAGGTGTGATATGGACAGAGGTGAAGGCTAGGAGAAGGGGCATAGTTCAGCTCTGTAGGATAAAAATTAGTTCATATTCAGTACTGACTTTTAAGTTTATTTAAATCAGTGCTTTAGAGAACAAAGGGTTTCACAACATGTATCAGACTAGTTAGGTATTCGGTAATTTCATATGAACTGTAAAAGCAAGCTTTCTTCTCTGTTGCTAAAGTCATGCCTGACTGCTAACAATGACACTATAAATCATGAAGTATATATTTCACAATCAAATTAAACCGTGGCCTACCTTTGTTCCTCCTAGAATTATAGTAGAAGCCTTTTCTTCTAGAGACGTTTAAAATGGAGTGATAACTGCATGAACAAGTATGTCTTCTTGACATCGGTTTCAGATTTTCTGTCCTTCAAACTATACAATGTCATTCATTTTTTACAGGTTTTGTTTATGTAAAGACCAACCTTCCTACACAGAGCAGCACAGCTAATAACTCTAAGAATGCACACCCTCAGTACGTATTTTGCTTTTTGTATGGTGCCATTTGCAAACCAAGGTCTCATTCAGAGCAATTGCCATGGAATGTTACCAGGGCAGGTGATCTTGAGCAAATTCACTTTCATATTTTAGTGCAGCAGTTCTGCTGTCCAAACATTTGGTACTGATTAGAAAAAGAGCCGGACACCTGCATGAAAACAAGTAATCGTTTTCAAGATTTGGAAGAGAAAGTTATTGTAAAGATGAGGCTGAGGCAGGAGATTATAGTTTGGGATTTATTCAGGAGAAGAGAGCCGTCCAGCTTGAGGGAAAGACACAGCAGCTGCAACTGCCAAACAGGGAACACTGGGGAGGAATCTTCAGTACATGGAACCCCAATGAATGACATCACAGGATAGAGTAATGAAATGATAACAATACAGATCACCACAGTTATTTAATACCGATTTTTCAGATCTTCTGCCCGAGTCCAATATTCCAGAATTTTGAAAAGAGCAGTTTAGGCAGCAGAGTGAATTGAATCATAGGTTCTGTTCCCATTACACTCAGGTCCTGATTACAAGTTGGTCATTACATTGCGATCCATGCGTGAAACCTCTGTTTATACACGGGTTGGAATTAAAACTTGGTAGGTATTTAACGCATATGATAATTATTGGATGCGTTAAATACCTCAATCTTCATCAAGCCTGCCCAAGTTTAACACGAGAAAAGCATACGGTATTTACTGTATCATGTAGATTTTGATGAGTTAAACACCAAAATCCTTATGGTATTCCCCACTAACTCCTAATAGGTTTTATTTATCACACCTGATAAGTAGCGTACCCAGTGATATTGTTATTTATAAGGTGCAATAAAATGCATAACAGGCCCCTGTGTCAAATTAATATGGAGAACAAAATAACAGTAAACTTGTGCAGTATTGTGGGGCAGAGTATGGAAAATAAGCAGTGCAAACATGTTTTATCCAAAACAAGGCTGAAAGAATTCCATTACGCTTTTTTTCATTTCTCTAAAAAACAGTTATAAGCAGTGTTCCCTGTAAGGTGCATGCCTGCGCGCGCACACAACTGACCTCTTCCCAGGGCTCAAACCCTACTTCATGCACACTCCTCACTCCTACTCCACTGCCTAGATTAGGTGAAAGTAAGAAGCAGTTCTTCAAAGCTGCATTTAAAAACACAAGCTACGCAAAAACGGTCATTCCTCGCAGCAGAGCAGGCAGTAACAGCCGTTCAGAGGAGCAGATTGCTGAAGAGGGCATCAGGACATTGCAGAATAGGGCACAAAGTCATTGCATCAGATAAGTGCTCTTTTAGCCTGGCCTCCAAGTTTCAGTAGGGTCACAGAGTTCAGAACAAACGGCTCCTACATATGCTGTTTGCTCTGTTATTATCCAGGTTGTCAGGCGGCAGTCCGGGGGAGTCACTTTTACAGACTTAGGATCACTGCTAATCGCCTCTCATCTTGCATGTGGTTGCTTTCTGTCTTTGTTCACTTTAAAGATTAGCCTGAGTTCATTAACGCAACTCTGGAACATATTTAAATGTTTTTTCCATTAATACTTCTTATTATGTATTGTTCTAAGGCTGCATGAGTAATCCCTGATAACAGTTAAAAGTAAACACAGGAAGAATGTTAAAGGGCCTTTTTCTCTTGGTTAGGAGGCAAACAATAAATGTTTTAAGATGAATTATCTACCTTTGTTTTCTTTAAGAATTGTTCAGGAATCATTAACGCGGCTCTAGATCACACTTACATGTGCTTTCCCCTTATATTTCTATTTCTTCTTATTGTTCTAGGGCTACATTAATAATTCCTGACTAATATTTAAAGTAAACAAAAACGGAAATTGAGATAATTGGACATTTTCGCGTTCCGTGGAGAGCGCAAAATTGTCAAAATTTCCGCAATCCACATCTTACCGGAAATTTTTGTCTTGCTCCCGCTGTAAAAAAATACATTCTCGCGTGTGCGTGATCGCCTTACCTGAATCCCCACGTTCACCGACAAGCTTTCCCGATCAGGTCGCGTTCTCCACGATGTTAGATTGTGGTAGCCATTTTGCACTATCTCGTGAGTCCGCATAAACATCCTTTGTCGTGCGATCATGTCATTCGTCGCACGATCATGTCTTTCTTCTCGCGATCATGCACCGCGAGAGTATGAGATAATTGAGTTCTCGAACACGTCATTCTCTACCGCGAGCGAGAGCGTGAGGAGGTGGACACGTCATATCGAACGCGACAAGGAGCGAGAGAACCAAAACACGTCAAATCCAACGCGACAGGGAGCGAGAGAACGCGATCACGTCATTTTGGACGTGCCGATGGAAGTAATGTGTCGCTCATAATACTGAGCCATGGTTAGGAGAGAAACCGGAGAAGAGGTAGTCCTTGGACTCTCACTGGCCTTTAGGCGACTAGCTATTCCTGGCAAAAGGTTTGCAACATATTTATCGACAAACAGATGCCTACTCGTGTCATCTATTAATGACTGGCCACTAACATCGTGGAATGCCTCTTCAAAGCGTGTAAAGAAATCTGAAACCGATTCATCTGCCTTTTGCTTACACGTCGCTAATACAGTCCAATCTATCTTTTTAGGGGGAATAATCGTCTTTCATTTAACTAATATAGCTGCCGGAAGGTCTAAAATAACTGACACGGTTTCTGTGCAGGTTCTCTATCTTTATCTAACTGCTCTAAATCTTTCCATAATGCTCCAAATGTCGCACGGTCATCAACTTTACACACAGTTCTCCACATATCAGGCGGTAATGTTATTCCAAAAAACGAATCAATATCAGGCAAAGTCATAGTACAAGAACTAATTGCACCCTCAACTTCCTCATAAAAGGCTGCTGAATTCTTTCGCGGATCAGGCATTGCATTTTTAAGGGCCATAACATCTGCTCTATTCCAAGGAGTGTAAACCCAATTATAAATAAAATACCCTTCAGCATCTACAGAGGTCTTATCATCATTTGTACCCGTTCCCTTATGATGAACGTATAAAGGTGCGGCTTTCCGCAAGGGATTTTACATTAATTACAACATTCTTATATGTTTCAAGAGTAGAAGTTTGTGCCATACTGATATGAGATGTTGATGCATCTGCGTCTGCTGCCTTTTTCTCCTCTCGCAAACGGGCTGCTTCAACACGCAGTTTAACCAAGCGTCTGATCGTGTCAGCCACCTGGGAGAAGACCAATAGACCGTCACGTAATTGTTTACAATCAGCTGCTACATCATCGGGCTCCATTACTACCGAATGTTTCCTAAATTGTTCAATAACCTCTGCAGCAAATACCTCAGTAAAATATATCTGCTCCTCTTCCTGCCAACTTTTTATACTATCTAGAAGTTCAGAAGCAGTAGTAGTACTACAAACGGCTTTACGCGCAGCAGATCTAATCTGAGACGCACGTTCAGCAGATAACATTGAGTGAGTTTCTCTAGCTTTGTCCTGGTCTGTAGAAGAGTCCTCATCTGACTCATAAGGAGCAGAAGGAAGAGTATACGGAGGTGGACAACGATCTAATAAGAGAGAGTCATCTTGGGGTTTATTAAGAATAGGATAAAGAGGTCTACGAACAGTGTATTGGCCATTTACCTGTAAATGGCGCTCCCTATCTTCCCTCTCTTTAATTTCTTTAATTTCCCTATTTTTCATTTCCAATGCTTTCGCATGGATGTTCTTTCGCTGTTCTTTTTCAATCAAGGCTTGCTCACGCTTCATTCGTTCACGCACTTCTTTATCCCACATTCGTACACAGTCAAACATATGTTGCCTAGCCTTTTTCGCTTCAACATCCGTTGCTCCACATACTGAATCTTTTGTAAATCAAATGACCCATGCATAGGCTAACGCAACTCAGGATCTTTACAAGTGTATTTATTCCATAACGTGCTGTACATTATTTACGAAATACCATACTTAATATAAATGTCCCTATTAGGCGTCCCCTCCGTGGGGCCTGGTTGTGCTTCGTCGAGTCTCAAATTGGTACTACTACAAAAGCAACAAATCCTACGAAGTCTGCTGGAAACAGGCATGCTAAAAATGGTGCAAAATATGCAGTATTGTAATCAAAAGTAGCGCTTAAGGTACTCTTCGTACGTTGTGCCATTCAAACAAATAAAAATAGAGAAATATTTCCTCATTACCTGCTTATATGTATTGCAACACATATATATATTTATCAAACGAGATTCAATATTGGCCAATCTTTCAAACAAAGCAGCAGTAAGTGTTACTAAACTACCTTACCAATCAAAGGCATCAAAACCAACAGCAAGTGCCGCAGAACAGCTCTTACCAATCAAATGGTGTCCAGGTTCAAACTGCCAAATGGTCACTGCACGGTGAATCAACAGAGGAGATCTCTGTCGAGGACCGGCACCACCTGGGTGGTCAGATCAGAAAGAAAGGAAAAACGCCGTGGGTGCCAAGACTCGGGTCTCCTCAGGCAGCGATTGCGTCCAAAAGGGAGATTCCAATCCTTCGTCTCTACCAGTCCTTCGGGCATCCGAGTCGCCGATGAGCCCCGCGTTGGAAGCGCCACTTTGTGGTTGTGAGCCTCAGCAAGGCCTACCAGTGCTAGGGTTTCTCCCTTCTCTGCACAGAGACCAATAGGAAGAAGTTGGCACAGAAACTGGAATAGAAAATACAGAGTTTATTAAACCTCGTGAGGTGGAACTACATTCACACAACACCCTTCGGTAGTGTATGAGGTAGCACACTGACTGGAAGGAGCTTGGTCCTTTTATACCCACACAGGGGCTCAAATGAGGGCGGTACAAGGTACAGAATGCTGGTTTCAAATACATATAAGGTCATACAGAGAGTGTGCTAGCAACAAATAAATATAATAAATATCCACATTTGTAAAGCGCACAATCACCCGTTAGGGTCTCTAGGCGCTGGGGGCCGTCGGGAAGATTAAGCGAGCTATTGCCCAGAGTCACATGGTGCTGGGCTAACCTGCCACCGGTGCCGGGGATCGAACCGTGATCCCCAGATTCCAGCGTCAGTCGCCCTGGCCGCGGCGCCACACCTCTTCCTCAAGTGGGAGGGGCTAACAGTTAACTAATTCTGGTGGACACATCCTGACAGTTACAAGTTGGGGACAGCTGTAAGCTCAACTGAGCATGTGTAAAGCAGATGAGGCTAAATATATCTCGTCTCCAGGCAGATTTCAAGAGCAGTTAACATGAAGGTAGGCCAGGGCACATGGCTAGCACATTGCAAACAAAATGGCCGATAGAAATACAAAATGGATTCCGTAAAACGGACAAGATAGTCTCTAAATACACGATGTCTTCTGCTAATGCTTAACCTAATCATTGCTAAATTACAACACTGCTCATGTAAGCATGCAAAATGCCTAAGATGGGCATGCAGGATCTGCTTGCTCAACAAAGTGGGAGGAGCTAACAGTTGCTAATTCTGGTGACCACATCCTGACATTTACAGACTAGGAACAGTTGCAAGCTCAGCTGAGCATGTGCGAGGTGGAAGATGCTAAATATAGTTCGTTTCTAGGCAGATTACAAGAGCAGTTAACACTGAGGGAGGACAGAGCACATGGCGAGCACATGGCAGCACATGGCAAACAAGATGCCTGCCAGAAATACAAAATGGCTTTCAGCTCATGCTAACAAATCCCTCCAATATTTAACACTACCCCGGACCGATATACAAGCATCCTGGGCCGGGTTTCAGGGTATCACCCCTGATCAGTCAAACTTACTTTAATCCAGTGGCATGGCAAGCACTGGACCCACATACAGGCAGACCCTTCCCACTAAGTGCAACCTTAGCAATAGAAAGAGATGATGGCCTGAAAGCTGAACATTGTCAAACATTACCCCCTGTCACAGATCTGGGTTAAAGCCATCGTTTATTTACTCACTGTGCCACCCCAGTTTGGACTGAGCCATATGTAAGTTAGTCTCAACCTTGCTCCCAATAGGAACAGTTTAGCCCAAATTACTAGGCCAGGTCCTCCCTAAAATGAAAAACAAGCATCCTGGGACTGGTTTTAGAGTATCCCCCTCATCAGCCAGAATAGCTTGAATCCACATGCTCACAATGCCGCCCCATTATGGACTCAGCCATATGTAAATGAGTATCAACCCTGTTTTCCATGGGAACAGTCCAGTCCAAACTGATGATGGCTGGAATGTTGAACATTGTCAAACATTCACCGCCAGTCACAGATATGGGTTAAATCCCTCTCTTCTTTGCTCACCATGCAACCCCAGCCTGGACCCAGCCATATGCAAATCGGTCTCGACCCTGCACTTCATGGGAACAGCCTTGCCCGAACTGCCAGGCCAAGGTCCTCATTGGACCTGAAAGCAAGCATCCTTGGACCGGTTTTTGGGTATCAACCATATCAGTCAGGCTAGCCTGAATCTAGTGGTATAAGCAGTATTGGACTCACGTCTGGGTATACCCTTCCCACTTGGGGCGACTATAGCAACACAAAAAGATGAAGGACGGAATGCTGAACCTTGTCAATCATTCACCCCCAGTCACAGATCTGGGTTGAAGCCATTGTTTTTTTGATCACATGCCACCCCAGTTTGGAGCCAACTATTTGAAAGTCAGTCTCAACCATGTTCCACATGGGAACAGTCCAGTCCAAACTACTAGGCCAGGTCCTCCCTAAATGGAAAACAAGCATCCTGGGACAGGTTTCAGGGTGTCACCCCTCATCAGCCAGACTAGCTTCAATCCACATGCTCTCCATGCCACCCCAGTTTGAACCCAGCCACATGCAAACCAGTCTCAACCCTGTTGCCCATGGGAACAGTCCAGCTCGAAATGCCAGGCTAGTTCCTTCCTGGACCGGAAAACAGGCATATTGGGACCAGTTTTAGGGAATCACCCCTCATCAGCCAGGATAGCTTGAGTCTAGTGGCATAGTGAGCGATGGACCAAGGTATGTGCATACCCTTCCTACTTAGGGCGACTATAGAAACACTAAAAAATGATGGACAGAAAACTGAACATTGTCAATCATTCACCTAGTCACAGATCTGGGTTAAATCCCATTTTGTTGCTCACTTTGCCAGCCCAGCCATATGCAAATCACTCTCAAGCCTGCTCCCGATGGAAACAGTCCAGACCAAAACGCCGGGCCACGACCTACCCTGGATCGATACACAAGCATCCTGAGCCCGGTTTCGGGGTATCATCCCTCATCAGCAAGGCTAGCATGAATCCAGTGGCAGAGCGAGCCTTGGACCCACACTCTTCCCACTTAGGGCGACTATAGAAACACAAAAAAATGATGGACGAAATACTGAACATTGTCAAGCATTCACCCACAGTCACAGATCTGGGTTAAATACATTTTTTAGCTCACCCTGCCATCTCAGTTTGGGCCCATACATATGCAATACAGTCTCGACCCTTCTCCCCATGGGAACAGTCCAGGATGAACTGCCAGGCCAGGTCCTCCTTGGACCATAAAATAAGCACCTCAGGGTGTCACGAACCAGGTCCCAAGAAGCTTTTTTTACGGTCACCAGAGAATCTGGCCTAGCAGTTCGGGCGCTGCTGGTCCCATGGTGAGCAGGCTCAAGACTGATTTGCATATTATTGGGTCAAAGTGTAATTGTATGGTGAACAAAAAAAATATGGATTTAGCCACAGTTCTCTATTCTGGGGTTGAATGTTTGACATTGTTCAGCATTCTGTCTGTCAAATGTTGTTTTTGAGATCTAGACTAGGCATTTTATTATCAACTCATATCTGAGTGCCTTTGTGATATGAACCGAAGCAGTCTTAAATTACTCCAAATTGCCCAGCATTGTGTGACAGATCTCTTCAGTTATTTTTTTTCCCCTTTTTTTATTGTATATATTAGGTCATCCATTACAATGAAAACACTTTTTTGCTTTTAAAGGATGGTGCATAACAATTAGGTCCATTGCATGAAATATCAACTTGAAGCAATCGTTCAACAGCATACTGTATAAAAAAGTTATGCAAACCATTTTCTAACTAAGTGGAGTTTCAGAGAAGTCTTTCAATTAACAAAGCGATCTCATTACAATATCATCAAGAGTTCATTTACAACATCAGGCAGATTATGGAGGCTCATTACAGAAATCAGTGCTACATTCATCAATTACCGTTACCATTTAACTCAGACTGTCCCCAACATTGGGTATAGTAGATGTATCCGGGAGGTGCTTCCAAGAGTTATACGTTTGATATCAATCCCGGAAGTTCTTAGGGCGGCTGTGGGGGAAGTAGCTCACTGTATAGTTCCGTCTGTGTGCTACAATCCAGGATATCTCGTGACCACTCCTGTATTAAGGCAGGCGGGCCACGTGACCAACGCATCGCTAACCTGTGTTTAGTTATTATAACCCCCATTTCAACCAAGTGTCTAATTCCTTTTTTTATTTTCTTCATATAACCTAACAAAGCAACTAGTGTATCAGTGGGCATAGGGACCGGTGTTATATCACTTAGGGTTTGTAATTAGGGTGACCAACTGGCCTGGGTGCATATTCAGGACGGTGAGGGTAGAAACTCAGGACAAAGGGTCAAATTCAGGACGAAAATTCAGGACAGGAGGTCAAAATTCAGGACAAAACTTCGGTACAAAGATACGTTTTACAGAAACACCAAAGGAGGTCGCGTAATAGTATATAAGTAATCCCATCTGTATCCAAACATATTCATCCATTTGCACACCTATCAATCATGTATCCTTCCATCCATCAGTTCACTCATCCATCCCTTCATCTACACTTTCACTCATCCATCCATCCACCCTTTCACTCTATCCATCCATACCCTCATCCATTCACTCTTCCACCCAACCATCCACTCATCCATCCAGCCAGTTACCCTTTCAACCATCCAGCCATCCTTTCACTTACTCATCCATCCACCCAGTCACTCATCGTTCCACCCATTCACCTTTTCAGTCATCCATCCATCCTCCCTTTCTCTACCCATTGACCATTTTGCTTAGCCATCCTTCCATCCATCCACCCATCCTTCTACTCATCCACTCATGAATCCTTTCTTTGACCCGATCACTCATCCATAATTTCACTCATCCATCCACCTATTCACTCACCCATCATCCACCCTGTCACTCATCTATCCATCCTTTCACTCATTATCTATCTATTCACCCTTTCATTCAACCATTCATACTTTCACTAATCCATCCAGCCTTCCACCCATCCCTTCACTTATTCACTCACCCACCTTTTCATATTAATTATGGCCTGAGCCTTTGGCTGCAGGATTGCAGACCGAAAAAGCCCATCAAGAATGTAACCCTTGCTTTAGTTTATAAAGCAAAGAGTGGGGTGGGGGGAGGGTTCACTATGCCCCTGCACATAGGCATTCTGAAAAAGTAGAAGGCATGAGTCATGCATGATGCACAGTGCCATGCATGCCATGAGGTGATTGTGACATGGCGTTGTTTTGAGGGCTTGAAGCAGGATAAAAAAGGGAGCTCTCTCAAAAGGAGGTGCTTGATGCAACTAAGAATGTGGCTTAAAACACCTAAGCTAAAAATCTCTGCCTAACATAGTGTACCGCCCAACTGGTATGTTGCCTCTTCTGTCATTGTATCCAGATATATAATACAAGTAACGTTACACCTACAACAAGCCAGAACTATTGGCTTTGTCAATGGTTGTTGCATAAAATAAAAATGCAGCAACCATGCCTCCGGTGAATTTAATATTGAAACTGCACTTTTCTAAAATTACAAGACTGAAAGAACTCTAGCCCCTTCTTTTCAACTTGTTTCACCAGCTTCTTTGAATGAACTGGATTCTGTAGCAGCACTGGTTTGTTTGCACATTCCTTCCATCTGCCCTAGCCCGTGGCAGGAGGAGGCCACCGCATGCAGTAATTAACACTCCAATTTGGCCATTGTCATTCTGTATGTGGCAATCAGTCGCTTACAGAGTGACAATGGGCGGGTGGGGCTACTTGTGCTCCAAGGAGGAGTGCAAGGCAGCCCCATCAGGGGGCTGAGGCTTCATGCAGGGAACAGTGCTGTTCCCTGCAATACACAAAATTACGGACAAAAGACGTCCATAAAAAGGATCCTCACGGACATGAGGTCCAAATTACGGATGGTCTGTGACATTTACGGATGGTTGGTCACCCTATTTGTAATACCTTTTCCCAGTATTGGGCAATTGTCGGGCATTGCCAGGCTATGTGTGTGAAATTCGCCGGGCTCTTCTTGCATCTATCACACTCAGCAGTCTCCTTCAGTCCATAGCGAAATAACTGTTCTGGGGCATAGTAAACTCTTTGTAAATATTTGAAGTAAATTAGTCGGTGTTGACCATTTTAGGACACCCGCTTAGTCGCCTGGCAACTAAATCTCCAAACATCGTCATCTATACTGATCCCAAAGTCCCTTTGCCACTCCAGCCTCGATTTTGTGTAGTAATTTGTGCGATATGTCTGAACAGTCTTACAGAAGCTGGACACTAGCTTAATAGGGGTTTCTGCTTTCAGAATAGCTGTGAGAGGGGTCAACTCTCGAGGTTCCGTCATTAGGCCTGGGCGGCAAATTCCATTCTGCTTGGCGGAATTTGCGGAATTTGGGGAATTTGGGCAATTCTGCATTCTGCTATGAATGCAGAATTGCCCCAAATTCCGTCATCCGCGGTGTCGCTGATTTTTTTCCTTGTTCGCGCTATCAAAATGCGTGTTGGCATGTGCAAGAGCGACTTACCTGGATCCTTAAGTTCACCAACGAGTTTTCCTATCTGTCCGCATGTGCCATGAGATTTTGGTAGCTGGCCGCGCAATCCCAAGAGAGTGTGCAATTGCAAACACGTCATTCTGATGCTCCCGCGTTTGTGAACAGGAAATACGCATCGCGAGTGGGCAGGACAAGTGGAAGAAAATGGCCACGCCAATTGGCGACTGCATTGGCAAGTTCACAAGATATTTCCCCCCAGCATGCAAACAGTTTTCGAGAACAGGAAAACTCATCATAAACGAGCTGAACAAGCAATTCCATATGTTCATGGAACTCTGTGTGCTCGCAGAGATTTTTTACCGTTTCGCTGAGCTTTGCATAGCGCGACTACGCAAATTCCGCCCACCCCTATGGAGCCATATCATTCCCAAGTTTCTCGTGCAGTGCATGTCTTACTCCATAATATTCTAATTGAAAAAGTGGGGTGGTCACTAGGGGCGGGCGGAATTTGCGAAATTCACTTTCGCAAATTATAACCAAAATGTCAAAAATCTCCGCAAACATGCGGAAATATCGCAAAGACGCGGAAGTTTTTTTCCCCGCCTGTTCGCAATATTTTCTGCGTGATCGCATTGTAAGTAAGTAAGTAAGTAAGTTTTATTGCATAGTTAATTAAAACCAGTACAAACATTTTGCATTAAAAATTTTAAAAATACAATAGAAAGTTTGATCATTGAAATCAGCATTTCTTTAAAACGTGCAGTGGAGGGCCCAAAATGGATATCTGGCAGTCTTTTCCCGGGGCCAGGGCAGCATGCACCCTTTGCAACCTAGTTGCTATTTGCTTGTTGGTTGTGTTAATGATCGTCGATTTTTGCAGTTTTTAGCAGTCTTTGCTCTATTATAGCCAGGAACTTAACGTATCTGCAGTTCAGTTTGGTATTTGCTGGATTCAAGCAGGCGAGCACCGCTTGCCTTCGTGTGGTAGTCCCTATCTGCTTAAAGTGATCCTTTAAGAGCTGTTGGCGGGCTTGTCGAAGCTCTTCGCAGAGGCAGGTCATGTGGAGTATGGCTCCTTTTTCTAGGTTGCAAAGTGGGCAGGCTCCGTGGCTGTTGCTTCTGAGCCATGGTGGAGTGTGTTCTCTACTGGGCAGCACCCCTAGTCTGTGTTTCAAGAACTTCAGTTTGATGGTTTTTGAATAGCCCTGGCTGAAGTATGCTTGTGGTGACAGTGTTTTATACGTGTTTAATGTCATCCAAGCATGGTTTCTTTTGGCAAAGGCCGCCTTGTCCTCTAGTAAGGAGATGTCTTACTCTTTTCCAGACCAGTTTTTTGAACGGGTTGTGCCCGAGTTGCATATCCCAGATCGCAGATGCTTTGACGGCCCCCAATGCCGCCTTCAGGTAGGAGCGTGCCTGAGATACATCCCTGCTTTGTATATCAAGCCACAGCAGTGAATTTAGTGTGTCAATTCTGACAGAGCGGAGTTTGTGGCAACAGATGATGTAAGCTCCCTGTCTGGCGAGATCCTGTTTTTGCAAGCCAAACTCCAGCCTTAGTTGTGCGGGCGAGGTGTAGGGCGGGAGCGAAAACATTGTTCTATATGCTTTTGCCTGGGTGGTGTCTAGGTTCCTGGAATCTCTTCCTCGTAATGCCTCGCTTCCGTAGGAAATAGAGGGGAGTAACTTAGCCTGAATGACTTTCAAGTAAGGCGTCAAAGTTGGCCCTGAAAGTTGATTGGCTAAGTTTTTCAGTGTGACGGCAATTAGAGCTCCTCTTCTTTTTGTATCTTGCAGCTGCTGGGCAAATGAACCTTCACTGTCAAAGATGACTCCCAGGTATTTGTATTCGCTAGATGGCTCTATTGTCCGGCCGCCCAAGAACCAGGGCTTCTGATGTTTGCTCCTGTTGTTAATTGACATTGTGTGTGTTTTGCTCAGGTTTATTTTTAAGTTGTTTTGCATTGCGTAGCTATGCATTTCATTCAATAGCTTCTGTAAACCAGTATGAGTGTGGCTAAGGAGTACGACATCGTCCGCGTATAGTAGGTTGCTTAGAGTTTTTCCCCCCAGCCTCGGGGAGTGGGAGTTGCATGAGTTTAGTTGGCTTGATAGATCCGCCATGAATAGGTTGAACAGTATCGGGGCCAGCACGCACCCTTGTTTGAGAC
Source organism: Lissotriton helveticus (assembly GCF_964261635.1). NCBI lineage: Eukaryota > Metazoa > Chordata > Amphibia > Caudata > Salamandridae > Lissotriton > Lissotriton helveticus. The sequence continues at coordinate 1,198,578,824 of NC_136069.1, forward strand.
ATTTGGTGGTACGGACTTTGGATGACAGATGGGTGCCGCTTCCCAGCTTCACCTGCACCCAGGTGTCAGAGTGGAGAAGCTCCAACATATTTAAGATCGGTTGCGGTATACCCCATTGTGCTAGTTTCCCCCAAAGCCTGCCTCTCTCGATGTTGTCGAATGCAGCACTAAAGTCGATGTAACACAGGTGCAGTGGCAATTATTTTGTTTTCGCTGCATCAATAATCAGAGATATAGTCAGAATATTGGTAGCTGTTCCTGTGTTTTTACGAAAGCCAGTCTGGTTCAATGGTATGATTTGATTTGAGTCCGTCCATGACACAATCTCCTCTAAAATCGTTTCTGCAAAATATTTTGCCTCGTTGTCGATGAGGGCAACTAGGCGGTAATTGTTGGGATCCATTTTGTCGCCTTTTTTATGTATGGGGACGATTGTCGACCCTCTCCAGGACTCTGGAATTCTATTTAGGAGTCTTATTTCCATAAATAGTGGCTGCAGGATGGTTGCCCATTTTGTGTTATTTTCCTTAAAGAGGGCTGGCGGGATGCCATTGGGGCCCGGGGCTCCTTCTTTTCTGCCCTTGCAGATTTGCTTTGTGATTAGGGCTATCTCCTGTGCAGCTGATGTTTCCGAGGTGGCTTCGGATTGGGTTAGCACTCTCTTAATTAGTTGCGCTGACAAGGGCGTTGTGAGCGCTTGATTTGTCGTGTTACATCTTTGTATTCCCATAGGTCGGGGGGGATCATTGAAATGGCTGCTGAGGTAGTTGATCCATGTTTCTTCTACTATGTAGGATCCTGGGTCCTTGGTCTGTGGCCGTAAGATAACGTTCACTGTTTGCCAAAAGCGAACGCTGGTATTGCTTTTGATGTCATGTAGTAACTTTGCCCATGCCTCATTTTCTGCGTCCTTTTTGATTTTCCATTTTGTGTGGTTAAGCTCTGCCCTTTGTCTTTTCAGCGTGGCTCGTAAGTTTGTATCTTGGGGCGCCGATCTTAGCTTCCTTAGAGTCAGGTGTACAGTTCTTTTTTGTGACCTTAGTTGTGATCTTGGTCCTTTCATTAGGCTGGTTTTGTTGCTCTCTATGTGGGACTTGCTTTTGAGGACGGTCTTAGTGGCCAGATCGTTTAGCAGTGATTCTGTGTATTGCTCCCAGTATGAGATGTGCCCTACTGAGTTTGGTTTTTGAGTGTTGTACCTTTGAAGTGCAGTTTCAGCCAAAGTGGTTATGTTAGTTGGGGTGCATTTGATTCTTTTTTGGTTAATTGAATAGATCTCTCCCAATGTTTTATCTGGCCTGATTGCTGATGGCGTCTTGGATGTTATATGGCATTCCTGAGGGCGAAGATCGCTTTCGCCTTTGTCCCCCATTCTGAACCCCTGGATGTGTGGAAATAATGCAAGGCTGGCGAATGTATAGTCCAAAATGGAACTGGCAGATTGTGAGTAAAATGTTTCTACTGGAGGGGAATCAGTCTTGAATCTTACGTTTAATGCCCGAAGATTTTGATGTTCTAGATCGTGTAATAGGGTGTTGTTTTGGCGCTTACGCTTGTGTAGAGGAGAGCTTTGTGCTGGTATACTGTAGATTGTGATTAGAGCCAGAACCTCCTCTTCCGGTGATGATTCGAGTTTTCCAGTTGAGTGGCATACTCCGCCAGTTGGTTCGAGATTATGTTCGAATCTTTAGCTCTGTGTTTGGGGTGGACGTATGCGTTGACAAGGCATAACTCTGCTTCCTTATTGCCAAGCTGTAGCTTTATCTTTACTGTTAAAGTTGAGGATGTCAATGAGTCCATGAGAGAAGCCGAGGATATTGTTGTAGTAGAGATATATGTTGCCAAGCCTCCTGACTGGTGTCCAAATATGTTGTTTCTGACCGCTGCTGTTGAATAACAGGTGAAGCCCGGGATGTGTTGTGTGCTTGTCAGCCAGGTTTCTTGCAACATTATTATATCAAATAGGGAGATGTACTTTAGGAAGTCCGGGTCGTCCATTTTTGAGGATAGGCCATTTATATTCCACGAGCAGATACCTATGGATGACGCCCTTCCTCTTTTATCTTCCCTGGTTTGTTGGTGGCGTCAGACCTCTTCGGGCGTATGAAGATCGTACGAGACAGCATTTCTCTTGCTGGTGCACGGGTTTGGTGTAGTGCCTCCCTTGCGCTGGCTTCTGCCAGTTCCCCGATGCTGTGGGAGTTCATATCTGTCATGCTGCCTCTATATAACTTGGTAGTGGTAAACGTGCGGGTCAGGTGGCCCTTTGAAGCTGGGGTACGCCTGCCCGTTGTCCACGCTGACTCGGTGCCTGTAATCGTCGGCGGTCTATCTGTTGGTCGCTGCCAGGGGCTATTTGCCCTTGTTTTGGGTGAGCGTCCCAGGGCGCCCCTGAGTACGCTGAAGGTGTTTGCCTGATGAGTTTATGATTCTAGGCTGGTTCTCCTCAGGAGAGGGGAGGGATAGGCTGGTTTTTGTAGAGGAACCAACTTAATGCCCCAAGTTTTGAATTGCTCTGCTTCTGCTGCGATCAAATCAGCGATATTGCTAGAGGACCAGATTGTCCTCGTCGCCTCTTGACTGTTGGAATTAGGAGCGGGCAGGAATTCGACAGATATTAGGTCCTTGGTGCTTATCCCCCCTAAGTTTGGAATGCATTCCATTAGTTTGAGGATCTTGGCTCGATTCAGCAGATCCTGCTGCCCTTGTGATGTATATTCCGGGTAGAAGATCAAGGTCTCAGTTGATTGCTGTTTGCTTCCTTCCGCCTGCTGTTCCGTTGAGGTTTGGTTTGCTCGAACTGCTGCTCCATGACCAGGCTGGGCTTTGTGAATTACCGAGTGTTCGCCATCGCCTGGCATGTTGGAGGTATGTCTTGCTACTGTAGTTGGCTGAGCGCAGAATGGATAGTGTTGGTCAGTGTGACTCTAGTTTGTTCTGCGTCGATTGGGCTTGGCGTGTGGGTAGTGCTTATTTCCCTAGCCCCTTCCTTAGGATTTGGCGGAGGTGGTTTCTTGCTTGCAAATGTTGCTAGTATGGCTTGGTTGGTGGGCTCGACAGGTATGTCCCTTTGGTCAGGGGACTCCCTGTTTAGCGGTGTTGGGTCTGCCGTTTGACGGTCGGAGACCGTCTCTAGGATTTTCATGGTCCCGATGGACTGTATGAGCTGGTTGTCCATTGGTGCCGGTATACTGTGTACGTCTGTTTGACCCGTTAGATTTGTGTCCAATTGAATTTGGAGCCCATGTCCTTCTTGGTTCAGCCGGCCGTGGTTTAAGTATTGCTGCTGGGTTTGGCGGAGGTGGTTTCTTGCTTGCAAATGTTGCTAGTATGGCTTGGTTGGTGGGCTCGACAGGTATGTCCCTTTGGTCAGGGGACTCCCTGTTTAGCGGTGTTGGGTCTGCCGTTTGACGGTCGGAGACCGTCTCTAGGATTTTCATGGTCCCGATGGACTGTATGAGCTGGTTGTCCATTGGTGCCGGTATACTGTGTACGTCTGTTTGACCCGTTAGATTTGTGTCCAATTGAATTTGGAGCCCATGTCCTTCTTGGTTCAGCCGGCCGTGGTTTAAGTATTGCTGCTGGGTTGGGCAGATCGCCGCGTCGGTTGCCCCTTCAGTAGGTTGGGCGTTGCTTGTAATGGCCGGGTGTGTTTCGTTTGTGCCAAAGAAGATGGGAAATAATTTTGTTGTGGCTGTATTTTGCTTTTGCTTGCGCCCTTTTCTTTTTTGTTGGTGCCGTTGTTTAGCATTGAGTTTTTTGGAGGATTCCCTGCCCGACTGGTTTGGCTCCTCATTTGCGGTGGCCTTCTGGACAATTCGGTTTGTACCTGATGTTTTGCTGCCGGTGTCTTCCTCTTCAGATTTATAGGGGTCCGTTTCTTTGGTTGCATTGTCTCTGTGTAGGGTCTTTAATTCACCTATTAGGTCGGTAAGCATTGAACGCAATGTAGCTAGTTTATCTACTGCCTGGCTGCAGTTACAACTTAGATAGGTGTTTGTCTGTGCTCTCAGTATCAGATTGTTCAAGTTGCCCAACTTGTCATCAATGCCGGCTGTGAATACTGCCAGTCTATTAAGAAGATTGAGTTGTAGTTCCATTTTGTCTGATTGGTATTGCAGAGCGTCTACTGCTAGCTGGATTGTGTTTAGTAGGGAGATCCAGGTACCGGTGTTATGTTCTTTGCCCCGCTCTTTCTCGTCGGCGATGTTGTCGGGGTTGTTGGCATTGTTAGCTGCCGTGGGTGAATTGAGGGAGAGGCGGTCTTTAGGGGGATATTTGAGATCTGGTGTGTAAGTTTCTAGCATGTCCTCCCATTCTTGTGTGTTGGGGGAGGACTCTGTTGCCCTGCTTTCTGCTTTCTGGCTGGAGTTGTGAAAACTGGGTACCTCCCTGCCCAAGGAGTTTGATGCAGAGCCATAGTTTCCCAGGTCTGTAGATGGGAAGGAATCTGCAGCTGTTGGATAAAGTTTAGTGGGTGTGCTGTAGTCATCGCTCGTTGGTAGTAAGCCCGGCGCCGTGCTAGATTTTATATCCCTGGGGTTAGCCGGTGTTGGTGCTAGTGTATATATTGGTGGTGTAGCCTGGAGGCCGTCCGCAGGAATCTCTTTGCTTGAACAGCTTTCCAGTTTGTCCGGTTTATCGGCTGCTTTTGGTTCTAGAGTGGAATTTAGATTTAGGTTGGATTTGGACTTGACCGGTGGGGGCCGCGGGCCGTTGCCCTCACTGCCTAAAGCCCAGCCGGCTGAGTGGGTGGGTGGTGATTGCTGTTTGAGAGTTGGGTCGAGGGGCTTTCCTCTTGCAGTCGAGGTCTCCGGGATCTCAAATGATATGATTGCGCTTGTATTCCTGTACTTGGGGGTGCCAGATTGGTGAAGGTCAGCCGTAGGGTTCTTTGAGGCCCGAGTGTTTGTGGCCGTTTCGCGCACTGGTGATGATGAGCATGTTTGCCTCAGTGGCAAAGGGAGCAGTGGGGATTGCAACCCTTGTAAATGTTTGTTGCTCGAGAAGATAGCTGAGCCTGCATCCTTTAGGAATGCAAACATTGTGTCTATTTTAGGTTGGTGAAGCTTTTTTCCAATTTGTAGTTCTTTTGCTGGTGTCTCTTGAAGCAGTGCCGTTGGTGACCCCTGTTTTGTTTTGATGTTAGTCGACCCAGGTGCCTGCTCAATTAGGGAGAGGTTCAGTTCCGCGCAAATGGAAGAGCTTGAATTTGTATTGTCCTTTTTCTTGTTTGCCTTTCCGTTTTCCGATTTGGCTTTTGTTTTAGTTTTTTGCTTAGGCTTTGGCTCCAACTTTGGGTCCGGAGACCCCCTGACCCTGCCTGACCTCATGCCGTTTGTGGGTCCCAGGCCGCTGGTTAAGCTCAAAGCTCAAAGCTTCTTCTGCGCGTGAAGCCTTTGCCTGTTCCGCTCTTCCCCTGTCCTTTAGCTCTCCGAGAACCCCCCCACAGAGTCCGGTACTATCAGCAGTGGAGGTGAAGGGGACGGCCGTTTAATTGGAGGTTAATTTGGAGGTAGGAGTGTTTGAGATGTGGCCCTTACTCCTTCAGCCTGATGCCTGACAATGTGTGTGAACAGGGGGAAGAGGCGCTGGTTGACGAGGAAAGTGGCCTCGCTATCACACCGCCTGCAACAGGTAACCAAGGCCCAAATGGCAAAGCGGGGGCCGGCAGTGCAGGCCAGTGTCTGGGGATGGAGGGAGCTGCACCCCCCTAGCTGCTGCTGATGAAGGTAGTGGGAAGGTAAAGGGAGGGGGGGGGAGAAGGCAGTGGCTGCGAGCGGAGCACACAGGGGGGCCGCTGGTCAGTCAGACCTGGTCAGGCTGCCTATTGGACAACCCCCCCGGGCTCTTACTTCGCGGTAGCCTCTATCGACGCCGCACTCGCGCTTTCCTCCACCCCAGTACCCAGTGCCCAGTACCTTAAATCCTTAGTCCGTTCCCCTCTCGTCCTCCTTTGATTCCGCCTGGCAGGTGGTCTTCCTGACTGTGCAGGGCGCTCCAGGCACTTAAGGCAGTGGGTGTGGGTCCCAGCCCGGTGTTCTCGCTAATGAGCTTCAAGTAACAGTAGCAGCAGTCTGTCTGCTTCCGCTGCTTCTCTGCTGCTTCTCTCGCCTTTTGAGCCGTGATCCGTGAGCCGCTCGCCTCCCGTCACTCGCCTCCCGTCACGTTTCCTGAAGGGCGGGTGGACGGAGTTTTTTGGCAGTGAACGCCCGTTCACAGCGCACAGCACAAACCCGGCAGTCGGCAGTTGCTCCCGCTGCAGCCCGTGCGAAATGGCGTTCTGGCGTCCTCGCTCTCACAGCTCTCTAGCGCACTCTACTGTCTCCTGTGGTTAGCAGTAGACACTTCAACAACAGAGGTAGCACAGTGGTTCTTCATTGCATTGAAAAAATGTCTCGCCAACTTGCCCATGCGGTCGCCATCTTTTTTTCACTTTTCCCACCCGCTCGCGATGCTTATTTACTGTTCGGGGTCTCGAATGACGTGTTTGCGATCGCAAACTCACGCGGGATAGCGCGACCGGCTACCAACAATCCAACATAGGAAAACTCGGCAGCAAACACAGGGACGCTAGCGCATGCGAGAACGCATTTTTAAAGCGCAAGCAAGAAAAAACTTCCGTTTCGCAGCAGATTGCGAAAGTTTTGACATTTTCGTGCTCTCCGCGGAACGCAAAAATGTCACATTATCGCAATTTCCGCGAGTGGAACAAAATTTACTGCCCATGCTTAGTGGTCACTAGGTCTTCCAGAACTGCCTCCTCCCACATGCGAGCTTTGCCTTCCAGGAGGAGGTCTCCCGCCTTCGGTATATTCAAAGCCCATAATGCCATACGCGCTGCACAGTCTTCACTTACAAGGTGCCAGGCGCACATTCCAATGGGACAAGTGGAGAGTATCTGTTTATTAGTGAGATTGAATTCTGAAAACAGTGACGTAATATTGATTAAACGCCAAGGCACTTAGCCTGAACGTAGGGTTTGTAACGTCCAGCATAATAGAATGATAGAACGTAATTACGACTGACAATGTTGCAACAAGACCAAGTCCTGTTCCATGATGTCTATGGCAGAATATACTATGCTGTCCAAAGAATATATCCTGGATGACAGAGTTGTTAACCCATTGTCAACTACAGAGAGAGTTTTCTCTAAATTAATAGGATCAATTTCTTGTATTCTTTCTGCAGTCTCTGATTGCATAAGCTTTCATGCTTCATTATAAGCAGCATAAATACCGGCACATATAAATCGTTTATGACGCTGTGTTCTTGGTCCTAGCAAGAATTCCGTAAGATCAGCGCCATCTTTAAGTAAAGATAAGTGTTGCTTTACATCCTTGACTGTAGATCTATGTAACCATTCAAGGCACAGTTTCCCTACACTGTATGTTCTTACTATTCCTGGATGCTGTCTCTGAACATGTATGGGTCTGGCCTAGTAAATGTGAAACCCTGTGTTTTGTTCAGGAATCTACCTTGACAGTGGTTTGTGTCAGTGGGCCAGATCAACCATTTATTCCAATCTGGATCTGTTCTGTTGTGATGCAAAATAGTATGTACGTCGACCTCCTACTCTGAAGTGTTACTATCAGGTGTAGGTGTAGGTATTGATGGATTGTTCAGGTCTTTTATCTTGGCTAACCCAAGACAAGACGTCTGTTGGACAGTGTCATTCAAAAACATAATTTGCTCTGGGATGATGCAGGCTCTAAACAAAGCTTCTATCCCCTGCACTTGGCAATCTTTTGTGCCCCAGACAGTTTTTGTCTCAATGTTGTCTTTCCAAAAGTTGAGACCCAGTGTAGACAGCTGAACATAAAAGGCCACAGAATACATTTGTTTGGTATTGGTCAACCTACTTTTCATGCCTGTTTTGTTTACATTTCTAAAGTAAAATGTTTCGGCATTGGAAACATTGAACGCTGAAAAATATGGAAAGTTTCTAGTAAATATTTTTGATCTACCCTTTGGCGGCGTAGGACAATGTTCCCATTGGTTATACATTAATACATTTCTAGGATTTGCAGATTTGTGCAAGCAATGGTGACCATAATGATTATAACAATACATGTGTTCATAGTCTGATGAACCTTCTAAATATTCATGATTTGTGAATACTGCAGACATTTCTAAGTCTGACATCAAATTATAAACAGTCTCGAAGTCCCAATCATCAGAAAAGGTACTAGATGAAACAAAGTCATTCAAAGAAATCTTGAACTGGTGTGGAATCTTCAACAGCTACGCGGGGCCAAAAATGTCATAATCAGTTCTGTCCCAAGCTAAACCCCCTGGTATAGGAATGGCTGTGATGTTCACTGATGACAAGTTTCTTTGCTCACGATGAGATGATTTGTGTGGCTTGAGTAGTAAGTTGATGTTCTTACTTGCTGTGTCCTTTATAACATATCTTCCATTTATCAGCATTCCCAAAGTTATTACCAGAGTCAACCAAAGTAGAAGAAAAAGCACACTCAACACAATCCAAAGTTCAATCCATGGTGAAACCAGAGAAGTCTTTTCCAGGTGATGAAAAATGTCTGTTGCTTGTTCTTTGAAAGTTCTTTTCACTGGCGTCGTTTCAGGTTCGCTGGGATCCTCGGAAAACGGATCAAAGTTAATGAAATAGCCAGAGGCAGTTCTGTGAATAGTAGGGATTGCATCAGGATTCGTTGAAATCGCTGGAACCACTTGATCACTTGTTACTTCATTGTAGACGGATGTTTCTTGACAAACTGTTATTTGGGTTTCAAGAGGTACAAGTTCCATAGCTTTATTGCCTAGTCCTTCTTTTCACACTGCAGATTCTTCAAAGGTGATGAGTCTCTCAGTTTGAACCTCTTGGATAGTAGTCAGATTAGGGCGTCTGCTACATTGGTGGAGTCCAATTGGCCTACTACTTATGATCGGCCACATAATGTGGTTTGACCAGGTCGATGGACACAAACCTGTTCCCATTTTTACCAGCAAGGGGCGGCAGTAATACTGTTCTTGATCTGTGGATTGCTAGGACAGGTACTAGCTGTCTGTAAGAAGGCCCAAATTCCATCTTGTCTGCGATCTTTTCTCTGACTAGATCACCAAGCTTTGGGATCCAGACAGGCCTTGCTGGGATGGTCGGTTTCTCTTCAGTGATGGCTGGCTTCAGGAACACGTTACTTTGTTTCGTTCTTATTTCATTTAAGTCCTGTAAAACAGCCAAACGGTCTTTGATATCAAATGACTTTTGATCTACCACTGAAGTCTGACAATCGAGATCCGATACTAACATTCTGGTCCCAAAAAGGACTTCATATGGAGTGATACCCCCTAGAGAATTTCTTGGCAGATTGTTAAGACTACATTGGACACTTATTAGATGTTTGACCCAGCCATCACCCGAACATAACACCCTATCGGGTATAGATTGCTTTATGTCTGTTTTTTTCTCTCCAAAACCGAATTTCCCTCAGGATGGAATGGACTAGAATACTGCAATGCAACACCCAATTTGGCCATGGTCTCCTTGTAAGCTCGAGAGCTAAATGCAGGACCCTGGTCAGAATGTAGCCTGCCTACTGCGTATGTGCCGATAAAGGTTCCCAAATCTTTTATAACAGTTCAAGCGTCAGCCGAGCACTGAGGCAGCATCCAAATGAACCTTGAGCACGAATCCACTGCGACCATGACATATTTATAGTTACCATCCCTCTGTAAGGGACCCCAGTGATCTAGATAAATGCAAGATAATAGTTTCTCTGAAATTAACAGGGGCGTCTGCACAGGACGTTTCACTATAGAGACTTTCATTTTTTGGCAGATTTCACATTCCAAAACATAGTTTCTGGTTTGTTTATTTTCATTTTTGAACGAGTGATTGCAGCTACGGAAGCCGTTTGCACAGCTACCTTTGCGGCTCCATCAGCCAATGAATTTCCTTCAACATTAACGCCATCACGTTGATGACTTTGCATATGTATCACCTGAGTGTTTTGTAGTCCTTGTTGTAACTGAACTACTTGTTCCCAAAGCAGTTTATGCTTGATTGTGCCACCTTTTGCATCTTTGAAACCGTTGTGAATCCAGTTCTGCAAGTATTTATTGGGGAATTCGCGATCTGTATTTTCAAGTGCCATCTTGAATGCTTGTAGTTCAGTGCTCTGAGCTGGACAATCTCCTAGAGATTGTGTTTTAGTGACCATTGGTTGGAATTTGGCATCGCACCAGTGACCTTTAACGATCGTGGAAGCCACACTATAGGCTTGTTTACCCTCTGTAGCGGGTTGAGCTGATCCGTCAGTATAAATTATATATTCATACAGCTCTAGAGGCAGAATTACCGTAGGCAGAGGACATTCTTGTTTGTATTGTAGAAATGCTTGTGTCTTCAAATATGGGTGAAAAACGTAGTCAACGTGTGTTGCAGCAAGAGAATTAACCCATTGTATCGATCTTGGATGTAAAGCTTTAGCATTTGGAATACTCGCTTTTGTCACTGCCTCTAAGGCAGTTACAGGTGTAACGATCATAATTTGTTTACCTTGTGCTAGGGCTCTCTCTTTTGCTACTGCAGTTTGAACCTCTGTCAGCATTTTCTCTGTTGAAGTGAATTTCATTTCTGCTTGTGTGTACAAATGTGATTTGTATGCTATTGGTACTTTTTCACCTTCGTTAAAAGTTAAGTATGTGAATCCGCATTGTCCAGGAATGATTAGGATTACTAAGTTGCGTACGTTTACGCGTGTTTGCAAGTGTTCAGTTGCTAACATGTCTGTTTGCAATGAGGGCAACATTTCTGTGTGTTTTTGAGTCAATTAACTGTTTCAAAATCAGGTTTGATAAATTCGTAGAGAGGTTTAACCCTTTCAACGTAGTTTAGAATGTAAGTTCTTCCGAAATTCAAGAATCCTAGAATCAACTGTAAGTTTTTCAGCGTTTTTGGAGGTTGGAGCAGCACACATTTCGCTAGAAAGTTTGCTGCTAGGCTTTTGCCTTCACTTGATAATTCATATCCTAAACACAGGACGTTTAAATGGGCAATTCTAGATTTCTTGAAATTGAATTTGTACCCTTTTGAGGCGAATCCCAATATATACAATATATTTAGGGACATCTCTAATCTGCCTCTAGTACCCTCCTCCTTCCCACTGAAATGGATCCGATACTAACATTCTGGTCCCAAAAAGGACTTCATATGGAGTGATACCCCCTAGAGAATTTCTTGGCAGATTGTTAAGACTACATTGGACACTTATTAGATGTTTGACCCAGCCATCACCCGAACATAACACCCTATCGGGTATAGATTGCTTTATGTCTGTTTTTTTCTCTCCAAAACCGAATTTCCCTCAGGATGGAATGGACTAGAATACTGCAATGCAACACCCAATTTGGCCATGGTCTCCTTGTAAGCTCGAGAGCTAAATGCAGGACCCTGGTCAGAATGTAGCCTGCCTACTGCGTATGTGCCGATAAAGGTTCCCAAATCTTTTATAACAGTTCAAGCGTCAGCCGAGCACTGAGGCAGCATCCAAATGAACCTTGAGCACGAATCCACTGCGACCATGACATATTTATAGTTACCATCCCTCTGTAAGGGACCCCAGTGATCTAGATAAATGCAAGATAATAGTTTCTCTGAAATTAACAGGGGTGTCTGCACAGGACGTTTCACTATAGAGACTTTCATTTTTTGGCAGATTTCACATTCCAAAACATAGTTTCTGGTTTGTTTATTTTCATTTTTGAACGAGTGATTGCAGCTACGGAAGCCGTTTGCACAGCTACCTTTGCGGCTCCATCAGCCAATGAATTTCCTTCAACATTAACGCCATCACGTTGATGACTTTGCATATGTATCACCTGAGTGTTTTGTAGTCCTTGTTGTAACTGAACTACTTGTTCCCAAAGCAGTTTATGCTTGATTGTGCCACCTTTTGCATCTTTGAAACCGTTGTGAATCCAGTTCTGCAAGTATTTATTGGGGAATTCGCGATCTGTATTTTCAAGTGCCATCTTGAATGCTTGTAGTTCAGTGCTCTGAGCTGGACAATCTCCTAGAGATTGTGTTTTAGTGACCATTGGTTGGAATTTGGCATCGCACCAGTGACCTTTAACGATCGTGGAAGCCACACTATAGGCTTGTTTACCCTCTGTAGCGGGTTGAGCTGATCCGTCAGTATAAATTATATATTCATACAGCTCTAGAGGCAGAATTACCGTAGGCAGAGGACATTCTTGTTTGTATTGTAGAAATGCTTGTGTCTTCAAATATGGGTGAAAAACGTAGTCAACGTGTGTTGCAGCAAGAGAATTAACCCATTGTATCGATCTTGGATGTAAAGCTTTAGCATTTGGAATACTCGCTTTTGTCACTGCCTCTAAGGCAGTTACAGGTGTAACGATCATAATTTGTTTACCTTGTGCTAGGGCTCTCTCTTTTGCTACTGCAGTTTGAACCTCTGTCAGCATTTTCTCTGTTGAAGTGAATTTCATTTCTGCTTGTGTGTACAAATGTGATTTGTATGCTATTGGTACTTTTTCACCTTCGTTAAAAGTTAAGTATGTGAATCCGCATTGTCCAGGAATGATTAGGATTACTAAGTTGCGTACGTTTACGCGTGTTTGCAAGTGTTCAGTTGCTAACATGTCTGTTTGCAATGAGGGCAACATTTCTGTGTGTTTTTGAGTCAATTAACTGTTTCAAAATCAGGTTTGATAAATTCGTAGAGAGGTTTAACCCTTTCAACGTAGTTTAGAATGTAAGTTCTTCCGAAATTCAAGAATCCTAGAATCAACTGTAAGTTTTTCAGCGTTTTTGGAGGTTGGAGCAGCACACATTTCGCTAGAAAGTTTGCTGCTAGGCTTTTGCCTTCACTTGATAATTCATATCCTAAACACAGGACGTTTAAATGGGCAATTCTAGATTTCTTGAAATTGAATTTGTACCCTTTTGAGGCGAATCCCAATATATACAATATATTCAGGGACATCTCTAATCTGCCTCTAGTACCCTCCTCCTTCCCACTGAAATGGAAGAAGGCATTTATTAAACCCTTGCCTAAGAAACCATCAGCAGATTGCAATGACTTACAAAATCATAGACCCATTTCTCTTCTTCCTGGGTGCTCAAAAATAATGGATACCCTGATTAATTGACAGCTCACAGACTATCTGGAACACCATAATCTTCTGGACCCCTCACAGTCAGGCTTTCGTGCTGGACACAGCACGGAGTCTGCCTTAACACAGGTAACAGATACAATCAGGTTACTGTTAGACAAAGGGACCCCGACAATGGTACTCCTTTCAGATCTCTCTGTAGCCTTTGACACCATCTCTCACAGAATCTTGTTAGATAAACTGTGAGAGATTGGTGTCACATAGAAGGCATTAGAATGGCTGCAGAGTTTTCTAGTGGATAGATCTCAATGTGTACAACTGGACACCCTTGTATCCCAGACTACAACTGTGGACAAAGGTGTACCTAAGGGTTCCATAAGCAGGTGATAGTCCCCATAGAGAAGGACCCCGAGGTGACCAGAGATAGATTTAAGCTTTGCATGCTAAAAATAGCCACATGGATGAGAAAGAACTTCCTGCAGCTTAATTCCAACAAAACTGAGATCTTATTGTTTGGGAAAGCTGAGGATTTGTGGACAGAGGAGTGGTGGCCTGGGGAACTAGGAGAAGCTCCCATTCCAAACAAATCGGCAAATGGACAACAATGTATCAATGGAAGAGCATGTTAATACCTTATCAGGCAAGTGTTTTGGTCTGATGCGTACGCTAAAAAAGTTTTTCCGTGGATTCCTCTCTCCACGAGAAGGGTCCTGTTACAGGCACTTCTAGTCAGTGGACTGGATTATGGAAACGCTCTACTGGTGGGGATGATGGAGGATCTGTTCTCAAGACTACAAATCGTTCAAAATACAGCGGCACGCCTGGCATTGAATAAGCAATCACGTACTCTATCTTTGCCGCTACTGAGAGAGTTACATTGGCTTCCTATCAGGAAGAGAGCAGTTTTCAAACTTTTTTGCTTAGTTTTCAAAGCGCTTCACGGACAGGGACCTAGATACCTAACTAAGAAATTAGATTGGTATACCCTGGGAAGGCAGCTAAGATGCAGTGGCCAAAAACCCCTTCAATCGCGGAGAAAAAAAAAAGTCAAGATGGGTGGCCGCACTTTCTCCCACCTGGCTCCCAAATACTGGAATATGTTGCCAGAAGATCTGCGAGCATGCCCCACCCTGATTATCTTTAAGAAACACCTAAAAAACAAGTAAAAACCTTGCTGTTTAAGGGTAGTAATGTGGCTTTAGGTTGCTTGCACTCCTGGGCGCCGAGAGAGCCCTTGGGGGATGATTTTTGCGACATATAAATAATAAATAAATAATAATTGTATTCACCCTGTTCAAGTGCCTATCCAAGTCACCATCTGCTTCATCATCATAAGTTTGTAGTAACTCTGTAACTCTTGCTTAGAATAACCCAGGACTGTTCTTAAATCCCTGAGGGAGACGACAGAAGTGACAATGTGTCCCCATAATTGAGAAAGCAGGCAAATACCTACTTTCTGGTGCAATGTTTTGACATAAGAACCCATTAGAAATATCCAATGTTGTTTTATATTTTTTACGCACAATGTTATTCATTAATGCAGCACTATGTGCATTTTGTATTGCAAATGGTTTGCAACAAGAATTTAGATGTCTGTTATCCAATACTAGACAATATGTATTGTCTGGTTTGGAGACAGATAACAAATGATTTTTCATGGACGAGGTGCATGTTTCAATCACCCCTTGGTATTCAAGTTGATCTAATATCTCCCTGACCTGTTTTTTAGCTTCTTGCTTAACTGGGTACTGCCTTTGCACAGTTGGTTGATTTTTCAACTGGATTTTATGGTGAGGAGAATCCTCATCCAATCGTACGTGATTTATATATAATCCAGGAGCCTGGGCATCTGCCCATTTCCTGGCATAGGTATCTTTTAAATGAATTGGAATGTGGTTGGAGAAGGCTGGCATAATGATGTATTCGCCATGTGGGCACTCCCTGACAAATTGTGGTTGCCAGTCTTGTTCAGCTAGAAGAATGTCATAACCCTTAGAGAGTCGCTCCCAAAAGAGTGCTCTTATCTTTCTCGGTATGTCTCCCTCCATCCGGAGTGTTATTTCATATAACTTATGTGGAGAACTAACCCTGGTATCTGCAGTTTCAACTTGAATGAATTCATTCAAGTCCACTGTCTCCAGATGATCCAGCAAGTTCTTGCGAGCTATGGTGACTTCTGTTCTGCTGTGCTGTCCAACATTGTTTGAGCCCATTCCCCATTCTTGAGTTGTGTCCTCAAGATCCTTGGCATGTCTGATTTTTAGAACTGCTACCTTCTTTTTGGTGAATTGAGGTATCTTGTTTTTCTGAACGTTTTGATCATCTTTGGACTTTACGCGCTCTTCCTTGTGTTCTGACCATCCTCTTCTTTTTGATTTCTGTGACGAAGTCTGAAAGGTACGAGAGGAACGTGTTTCAGTATCTTGATATTATCAGGTTTTCTCAAATTATCCCTATTCCTGAGGTTATACCTCCTTTCAGAGGGCTCCTTCTGAGGAGACCTACCTCAGCATTGAGAACGCTTCTCTTCAGAAGTTTGCTTGCTATTTTCCTACTTCTTTTTAATAGGAGTAGGAGTGTTTTTAGTAAAGACCTTTTCAGGACTTTCTGACAGTTGGGGTTTCACTGGTTTTCCACCCAAACTGTCTCTGCCCAATTCTTCATAGGATTTATCAATTATTCTGGCCAGTTCTTGTGGTTGCTCAGTTACATCAAAGTCCCTTAACTGTTGGCAGATCGCCACGGATGCTGCTTCACCTTTAATATTAGCTAATATTATAGCTAATATTATTGCAGAGACCTGTTTGAAATATTTCAGTAATTTCATACCTAAATTTAAAGCAGGCTCTGGTCCGTATTTATTTTGAATCTGTTTCAGGATGTCAGGTATTACCGCCATAGACGGAGTACCATGTATTTTAGTGTAGATAGCAGCCGAGACTGTACCCCAAGTGTTGCAGTCCTCCAGATGTGGGTGCGATTCCCATTGGTAAACAGATTGTTAAAATCCTGTGTTTCTCATGAGGGGTAGTATTAGGAAATACTGCCTTGATTTGAGTAATTTTTTGAGCTATCCAGAATGGAATTTGTTCCCATTTTGCGGGAAATTTAGCAACGACTGAGTGTAAAGTCTGTGGTGTAATTTTATTTGTATTCCCCTGGTGAGGGGAGTGTTGTGGAATCATTATTGCAGGTTGGACTGTGAGAGTCCGCATGACATATTGAATCAATTGTCTATAGATTTTGATTAACTCTTTAAATTGAGTTAGTAATTCCGCATCTGATGTTTCATTAATGCCAGGATGTGGTGTATAGCTGGCTAAAACCGGCCATGTTGCTTCTGGTCTACCTAGTGGACCGAGTCTGGTAATGTGATTTATATGTTTTAGGACGCCTTTAAACCAGAGCTCATGCTCCTGGTAAGTTAGTGGATTTTCAATATCCTCGCAAGGAATGTATTCCTCTAGTGCTTCATCTTCTTTGTAGAAGTGAAACACATGTGTTAAGGGATTTGCTTAAGGGAAGACTATCCATAAATGGAATACTTCTGTATGGTGATATTCATGTGCCTCTATCACAAAAACTATCCTCCCACCTCTCGATGTTAGGCCATTTTGTATACGTTTTTATAGGTTTTATAGTGATGGCTTTCATTAAATTCACAAAAATGCATATAACATCCGATTCGATTTCGTTAAAACCTGTTGTGTCAAAAACTGCTGGATCTGCCGCAGCTCCACCGTTTTTCGGTGTTGTTTCAGTTATTCAACATTGTTTAGTGAAAATTGCAGAGCAAGTTTCAAGGTAACAGAGATAAGGTGAACAATATTCTGGAACACTGTATCCATCAATGTAGAACAAACCAAAAAGCTCATACATAGGATTTTTCGTCCTACTCAGCTATGGCGGATCTTATCCCTTACCCACTCCAGACGTCTATTGGAGTTTTATGGAAAAAGCGGTCTCTGAGAAAAGCAAGACTGAGTTACTTTAGTATCTAGTGTTAAATTAGTGCCTTACCAAACGTTGGGCGGCATGTAGTGTAGTTCCTATATTCCCAATAGGCTCTGCGCTTTGGAATAATATATCCTATAGATTTGACGTAGGACTTAGGTCGGTAGGTCTCTATCGAATATACTAAACTTAATTGTGAGTGCCAGCTAGCTCAGAGGTCATTAGAAACGTTCTCGAAGTCACAAGAAGGGATTAGTTTCTGACAAAGGGATAAACATGACAACTTTGTTTCCCTAGGACTGGAAAATATCTTCAGAGTTGTGGAAACAATAGATAACTAGTTCACTCAGTCAATTGTGCATGCTTCGTTTCTACAGAATTGCAGAGAAAGAGTGAGACAGGAGTTTTCGATGAAAGGTTTATTAAAGAGTCTTCTTTCTCATGCAAGAGAGGTCAACTGCTACAATCGTTAGACTAGAGAATAGTATTATGAAATAATACTGTAATAGCATTGTATGGTTTCTAAGCCATATACAAATACATACATAAACAACACAGGCTAAAATACTCAACTGGTGCTTCCAAAATACGCCTACCCTAATGTACCTAACCTAGGTCTAGTACGAGGGAAGAAGTAAGTATGGTCTTAAGCATAGGTTTAGTTTTGCCAAGAATCTACCAAAGGTTTCTCTAGGTTCTAATCAGCTCCATACCTTAGAATGAAGGAGGTCTGGTATCTCTGTCTCAGGAATCGATTTCCCAACACCCCGCAAGGGGAGTCAGAAACACTGGTGCTGGATTTCTCAGCAGAGGAGGGCAGCTTCCTAATCAGTGCGTCAGCTGGAGAGTCAGCTTCCTTCGGCACTTGCTGTAGCGAGCTGCGCCTGGCAAGTAGGTTGTCGATCTGCTCTGAACCACCGTGCTTTGCCATAGCAAGTGAAGTTATATGTATACCTTGAAGGTGTTTAGGAATGCCATGTTTGACGTAAAGTCGGGCATATGAACGTCATGAATGAACCCCTAAGGAATAGATGTTCATTGTAAAATTAACTGAGTTTTTTGAGAAATCAATATTCAAGCAAGGAGCAAGGAGCTTAAGCTGGTTTTCCAAGAAATCGTTGTGACGTTTGGTGAACGGATGGAAGTAGCCATGCCTGTATTTGGGTAGCATGGGCTATGCCTAAATAAGGGCTTGACTTCTATGCCTATATAAGGGCAACGTGAATAGTAACTATATGTTCATGTTTATGCAATTTATAAAGCGCGCAACTACCCGTGGGCATGAATCGGGGAAATTCATTTGGAATCTAAAACGCCATACAACAGTCAAACCCGAAGCATGGAATAATCCCTGCACCTCTTTTTTTGTTCACATTGGGCTATCCATAGGCAAATGAGTTTCATGGAGTAGGACTATGTCAATTGCATGTCTCCTGAGATATGCAGTCACATTTCTCACCTTGCTATGATTATTAAGGCCATGGGCATTCCATGTTAGGAATCTAATTAATTGGCCTTCCTGCTGTGTCATTGGTTAAAATGACAGTAACTGTTAGCAATTTCTATGTCACAACATCCATCTCTGCAATATGGGGCAAATGTCTAGTTGTTATGTCAGGGTGCAATCTCAACAGTGACTCCAACAAAAAATACTGCTTAAACACCCCCTCCCACGTTGCATCGTCCCCAACTGGACACAAACGGTGATCCACCTTCCCCAACACACATACAAAAGTGGCATAATGCCAAGGTGGTTCACACACAGGGGTGGATGTTGCCTCTCCACCCACTCACCATTGTTATCATCCAGCAGCGAATTTCCACCATCTTATTATTATTATCGCAGAATACCTGGCTAAAGTCAGCAAATTATTTTATTTCTCAAATCAGCTAAGGGTCAGAGTTGCTATCTGTCTATGGACTCTTGTACATCTCACTTTGGGTGACAGAGATATATATGACCATTATCGCTGTAAAGTGGAGGGCTGCAGCAGCCCCCGCTCACAGGATGGCAAAGGAGAGGGTTCCCCAGCTAGTTTTGTCCACCAGCTTCCTGAGGAAGGGTTTGTAATTTGTAATTTATATTTATATAGCGCGTTATCACCAATGGTCTCTAAGCGCTTTGATAGAGGGGCCTGCTTAGTGTTGCGGGTGGGGAGATGGTACTTTACTGCGCGCCCCAGGCTTCTTTAAACAGGAGGGTTTTGAGCTGTTTCCTAAAGGGTAACAGGAGGTGTTCCTTACGGAGGTTGTCAGGCAGTCTATTCCAGATATGTGGAATGATAGCCGAAAAGGCTCTGCCTCCCATGGAGGACAGGCGAGTGCGGGGGCAGACTAGCAGCCTGGCTTCTGAGAATCGAAGTGCTCTGGTAGGGGCGTAGTTCATAAGGCTATTCTTTATGTAAATTGGTGCATTGCCATAGATGGCTTTGTGTGCAATGCACAAGCCCTTGAACTTGATCCTCTGTCTGATGGGGAGCCAGTGTAGCTGGCGTAAAAGGGGGGAGGCATGAGTGCGGCGCGGGACTTTAAACACGAGCCGGGCCGCGTCATTCATGGTGGTCTGGAGTCTGGTCAGTTGGTAGTCTGGGAGTCCTAGGTAAAGTGAATTACCGTAGTCCAGACGGGATAAGACGAGTGCTACAACCACACGCTTGAGAGTCTCAAAGGTGAGTAGCTGGGCCAGTTTTCGCAGCTGCCTGATTATGTTGGAGCAAACCCCAATAGTGGTAGATACCTGTAGAGCCAAGGTTAGTTTGTTGTCGATTTTTAATCCCAGGCTTTTGACTGCTGTAGCTGGCTCAGGTATTTGCCCAACTTGGATGGCCAGAAGAGACAGTTCCAGGGGTTGGCGTCACTTGTGACTGCCAGCACCTCCGTCTTATCTGGATTGATCTTAAGATAGTTGGCTGTCATCCAGTTTATTGTAAATTTTAAGATGTTCTGTACTTTCTGGTGCGCTAGTAAGGAGTTGTCAATCCGAATGATGATTTGAGTGTCATCTGCATAGTTGTAAATCTGGCACTCCAACTGATTGAGCGCAGCTATCAAGGGCTGAAGGTAGGCATTAAATAACAGGGGAGACAATGCGGATCCCTGAGGGACACCGCATGGGAGAGTGCCTGACCTGGATACAGCATCCCCCAACTGCACTCTCTGGGAGCGATCTTTTAGGAAGGATGTGAGCCATGTCAATGCAATGCCCTGCACCCCGGAATCATCCATCCGCGACAGAAGTAACTCGTGGTTCACGGTATCAAAGGCCGCGGATAGGTCTAACAAAATCAGGGCGCAGGGGTCCTTCGAATCAGCTCTCAGTCTCAGATCGTCTAGGACTGCCAACATGACTAATTCAGTGCTGTGATGGGGTCGGAAGCCCGCCTGGTTGAATTGCAGGATGTCGTTAGCCTCTAGGTGGTGCGCAAGGGAGGCAAGCACATGTTGCTCCAAGACTTCGGCGAGGAAAGGTAGCTGGGATATGGGCTGAAAGTTTTTCAAGTTTTTAATGTCGGCCCCGGGTTTTTTCAAAAGAGGGATCACACGCGCCTCCTTGAAATCGCTCGGGACAACTCCTGTTTCCAAAGACATGAGAGAGTCTTGCCTTCGATTTCGGGGAGGGCCATCTTGTAGATCCTGGGTGGGCCAGGGTCAGCTGGGGAACCAGATTTCACACATCCGAAGAGTGGCCCCAAGCCCTCGTGTGTGAGCAGAGGGAAGGACGTAAGGGATGGTTCTAGGGGACGGCCAGAGGGGACTGGGTTTAGCAAGCATGCCAGATTAGAGGTCTTCTCGATAGTGATCAAGTGGTCCTCCACTTTGGTGGTGAAGAAGGTTTGGAACTTCTCGCAGTCCTCCTCGTTAAAGGCAAGTTTCTGTTCCTTTACCTGTCGGAGTTCTATTTGAACTTTGAACGTTTCTTTCTAGGTGTTGGGGGCAGACACAATCTTATTTTCATAATACGCCGCCTTCTCAGTCTGTATTGCGTGTTTATATGCTGAGAAGTCTTCAAGATAGTGTGAGAGAGTGGAAGGATCGTATGCTTTTCGCCAGGCTCTTTCCCTTGGCGAAGCTTTTGCTTCAGGGTGCGTAGTTTATCGTTAAACCACAGAGCTCCTTTCCCCTTATCTTTAATCCTTTCCCTACGGGAGGGTGCAAGGCTATCAATAGCCTTGTTAATTCTTTTTGCCAGCGCATGATTTTTTGCATTGATATCTACAGATGGATGAGCTGGCGGGCCGGACAGTGGGAGGGCAGGGGCAAGGATGGCTGCATTAATTTTGTTCCAGCTTCTAATTACTCTCCATCTGGGAGGTGGTTGGGGACCTAATTTGGGGGGTTGAATAGTGCCATAGAAAATTGAGTGATCGGACCAGGCACAAGGATGGATGACAGGACAGTAAGTAAGGAAAGGGAAGTGAGGGAGGAGGAGTGAGAAAAGGGGAGCATGGAACGGAGACAAGGAAGGGGAGTAAGAGATGGAGAAGGAGAAGTAGAGCAGAGTAAAGGGATTGAAGTTAAGAGAAGTAGAGTGACGGTGAGGGAAGGGGTATGAGGGTGAGAAAAGGGGAGTAAGGGAAAGGGAGAGATGGGGAGTGAGGGAGAGAGAAGTGGAGTGAGGGGATGGAGGGAGTTAGTAAAGGGAAGTGAGAGAAGGGGAGTAAGGAACAGAGTGAGAGAAGGAGAGCGAGGGGGAATGAGGAAAAGGGAACGGGAAAGGGTGAGAAATACAGACAGGAGGAAGTGGTGAGGGGGAAAGGGAGTGACGGTGAGTGAAGGGCAGTGACAGTTAGGGAAGGAGTATGAGGGTGAGGGAAGATGAATGAGAAAGAAGGAACACAATTAAGAGAGAGGGACAATGAGTGAGGAAGAGAGGAGGAGTGATATAAAGAGAGAGGAAAGGAAGGGTAAGGGAGAGAGAGGAACAGAATGAGAGAGAAGGAGAGCAAGGAACTGAGAAGGAGTGAGGCAGTTACAGTGAGTGAGACAGAGGGAGACAGGGAGAGAAAAATGGCTGAAAAAAAAGTGAGGGAAGGAATAAAACGGGAGCAAGTGAGATGAAGTGTGGGAGTGAACAAAGAGGAGTGAAGGGGAGTGAGGGAAGGTGAGTGAAGGAAAAGTACTGAGGGTGAGTGAAAGGCAGTAACAGTGAGAGAAGGGGTATGAAGGTGACGAAAGGGGAATGAGAGAGAAGAAAGGATATTAGGAGAGAGGAAAGGGGACTGAGGGATAAAGTAGGAGAGAAGGAAACAGAAATAGATAGACAGTAAGGGTGAGGAAGAGATAGAGAGAGCGAGAGAGAAAGAGAGGGAGAGCAAGTGACTGAGAGGGAGTGAGGGGGTTAGACTGAGTGAGACAGAGGAAGAGAGGGAGAGAGAAATGGAGTGAAGGGGAGTGGGGGACTAAACGAATGGGAGTTAGCAAAAGTGAATGAGGTAAGGGAAATAAAGGAAGAGGATTGACGGATGGAGTGAGGGAAAGAGAGTAAGGGGGAGTGAGAGAATGGAAGCAGGTGAAAGAGAATAGGAGTGATGCACAGAGAAAAGAATATGAAGTATGAGAAGAGGAGTGAGATTGAGTGAAGGGCAGTGACAGTGAGGAAAAAAGACGCATATTAAGATAGAAGAAAAAGTAGTGAGTGAGAGAGTAGAATTTAAGGAAAGAGAGAGGAAAGAAAAGGAAGATTGGTGGAGAGAGAGGGAGACAGTGAAAGAGAGAAAGAGAGGGAGAGTGAGGGACCGTGAGAGAGTGAGGCAGTTATAGTGACTGAGACAGAGGAAGAGACTTAGAGACAAGGAGGAAAGGGGAGTGAGGGAGGGAATAAAGGACGAGGATTGACTGAAAGTGAGTGAGGGATGGTTTGAAGGAAAGAGAGTGAGGGGGGAGAGAGAAAAGAGTGAGGGATAGAGCAAAAGAAGGGTAGTGATGGAGGAAGAAAGAAAAGAGAAGTGAGGGTCAAAGAGAGGAAGGAGGGAGCAGGAGAAGGTAAGTGAGGGTAAGGGAAAGGGTACTGATTGGTGAGAGAAGGAGTGTAAAGGTGAATTAAGGGGAGTAAAGAGAGTGAGGGAAGGAGAGTAACATGAGCAAAGGAAGTGGAGTAATAGAGAAAGTGAAGAAAGTAAAAAAGGTTAAGAGAAGTAAGAGTTTGATGAGAAAGTATTTTTTGTTTCTCATACTCACCTTATAAGTAATGAAAAGTTAATAATCTATTTTTAATAAATATAGAATCTGTGGAAGAGAAGAAAAAATTGAGTTATAATATATATTTCACAATACAAAATAATATGTACAATATGTTATGTATTTTATTTTGCTGTTCTCAGAATATATTGGATTTCACTGAAAACAGTGAGTTCAATAGTACTCATCATATAACAACGGGCAAAAAAAATAAGACAATCAATAAGATTGTCTTTAAAAAACCCATTCAACATTTTCATTAAGAATGTAACAATTAGAAAAAAACATATCTTAAATGTCTTTTTCGAACAGCAAATTTTTAAGTAAGTAAGGGATATCACCAGCAATAACAAAGTAACAAAACATTATTACTTCTTTCTTATACACTCTAAATAAAGTAATGTACAAACATATGCTAACAACATTTATCCGAAATAGTCATTTTTTGTTTGACATATCATTCCTCATGGCCAAATAGTATGTGTGAAATCCATAGTTTGGAAGTTACTTAATAGTACTCTTAAGCGTCCGTTTCCCAACCTTCTGAATCAAAAGCACCAACATCTTTTGGACCATCTAACAATGGTTATACCTCCACCCGATGCTATTTATCATGTACATAGAACCTTAAACAACTAGCATGCTATCAGAACCTCAACATCATCTGGTATGCCGATCACACTCTGCTCATCCTTTATCTTACCAAGGAGCTGTATACCATTAAAAGAAACCTCTACAAGGGAATGAAAAATGTCAGCAACATCTCCAACAACTACAACAAATCTAAAACACCTCTGCCTCACTGATGATCAACATCTCCTGTGATAGCCACATCACCCAGTATCTGATACACTAACACTACCTCTACGTCAACTACAAGAATTTTTTTAACCTCATCACCCTCACTCTCAAAGTACTTTTCAACACCAGACTACCCTTTCTTAACAGCAGTAATTTTCCCAGCCCAATTATGTTCCCTAAAATTAGGGTTGTAAAAACACTAGGTAAGAATTTGGTAAGTCATAAGGCAAACGTTTAAAAATCAATTGAGTATCATTTCAATGAGTCCAGCCTTTCGTACATTTTAAATAAGCTGTGTAATGTCCTGATGTTGTAGAAGGACCATCATGGAAAATAATTGCAACAGTTACAAAAGTTTTTCCTGATATTGATAGTTGAGAAGCCACAAATTCTTTTATTAAAGTTGTCAGTTTTCTTCCATCAGGTCTGCATCATTGCAGCATTAAAAAACATACTGTCCATATCTTTGTATAAATAATGTTGATAACATTTGAAAGTTACATTGGGTACAGACCATGTTTTGATATGCTTCTCTAAATACATTATTAAAAGACACTGGTTTGCAGTCTGGTAAAGTCAAATATATAAATCTTTCAGTGTCTATTTCAGTACTACTTGAAACCGAACAATTGTCACAGTCATGTTTCCATTTATAAGAAAGACCAAAAAGATTTTCAATTTCCATACCTTCATCTTGCAATACAACAAGCATATACATTAGAAATTCCTGACAATCTTGCTGAATATTCTGTGAAAATTGATTTAACCCCTTCCACACTCATGACGAGCTGGGCTCGTCATGAAGTAGCCTCCTCACACGCTCATGACGAGCCCAGCTCGTCATCTTGTGTGGGATTTCAGATTTCTCAGCACAGCAGGGGAATATGCTGAGCAGCCATGGGGTTAAACCAGAACATATGTCCAAAACATTTCAAATATCAGAAACACTTTCTATTTTAGTTTTATCACTACTACATTTCTC
This sequence comes from Lissotriton helveticus, assembly GCF_964261635.1. Taxonomy (NCBI): domain Eukaryota; kingdom Metazoa; phylum Chordata; class Amphibia; order Caudata; family Salamandridae; genus Lissotriton; species Lissotriton helveticus. The sequence goes on from NC_136069.1 coordinate 1,198,603,842, forward strand.
AAACACAGAATTCAACAAACATCAAAATTCTCTTGAATACCTCTGTACAATAGGAAATCAACAATCACAGAGACTTTGCTAAAAGTCAAACAATATACATCTGGAAATAAAAACTATGCTGTAATACTCAGTTTATACCACAATAACTTGGCTACTAGCTCAAAGATTACAATTGTACAAGAAGACTCTCTCAAATAATTTTTAATTTGTAATCATACATTTATTATTGTGACATTTCATATTGTAATAGAACATCTAGCATGATGTTATCAGCAATTTCAGTAACATATTCATCAACTTCTGAACTTGACACATTAAACTCAATATCATCCAATGCTTCAAGTAATTCATTATCTAAACTTTCATCCAAAAATCACAGGTTATATCTCCTGCACCAATAGGTTGTTCTTCATTGCTGCTGTCCACAAAACGTTCATTTAAGTCCTCTATCAGAGTATTAGAAATTTCAAAAGTGACTTCAATGTTCTTCTGATTTTGATCCATAATAAATGTTATTACGTTGCTGTACCTAGCAGAAAAATATAAACACTTCTTTTTATTATGTTTACTAATAGATAATGCAAAACTAGTTTTATCAATTTCATGGGTACATGTATTCCCATATTTTTAAACACATCAACTAAGCAAATTATTCTGCCACATTTCTCTGAAATAAATTCTGACTCACACCGTGATCTTAGACACATGACAGTATGCCTTGCAATTCCATAAAATTATTAATACACTGAAAGAGAGTCTTCCTGGGAGTGCTGTTTCAGATTTTAGGACAATGCAGTGGGGTTGTATGATGTTACAATGAATACTTTTACAAAACACACCTTTACAACGCATTTTGTACAAAGCAACATCCATTACAACTCATTTTATTACAACGCATACCAGTACAACAAATTTTTAAAAACTACCTTTACAAAGCATTCCATTACAACGCATACTACCTTTACAACACATACCATTACAACACATAAGATTACATTGCATGTATGGTAAGTATTAGATAGTGTAGGGGTAAAAACTATTATTCTAACTCCAGGGGGTACAACAGTAGGGTAAGTGTTGAATAGTGTAGGGGTAAAAATTACTATTCTAACTTCAGGGGGTGCAACAGTAGGGTAAGTGTTGGATGGTAATGGTATGCGTTGTAATGGTATGCGTTGTAATGACTGCGTTGTAATGACATGCATTGTAATTGTAAGCATTGTAGTGTCATGCGTTGCAATGGTTCCGTTGTAATGGCATGCTATGTAATAGATGTTGCGTTGTAAAAGTTTTGTTGTAATGGTAGTGCGTTGTAAAAGTTGCGTTGTAAAGGTTGTTTCCCGTGCAGTGGTGTTCAGGCAGTATAGAGACTCAAGATGGGACTGAGAATATACAAATGAGAATTCACTGAAATTATTTCTACATGCTACTGAGAGATTTGGTATGCAAAATCTACAGCACACCCAGGATCTTTATTACACAGCATGGAGACTATTTGGGAATTCAGAGGCCTGGCACACATGCTGCTTTGGACTTTATAGCACTAACTGTCCTTAGGACTGACTCACTCCATGACTACATGTATTCCCATAATTTAAAAACACATCAACTAAGCAAAATATTCTGCCACATTTTTCTGAAATGAATTCTGACTCACACTGTGATCTTAGACACATGACAGTATGCCTTGCAATTCCGTAAAATGATTACTACAGTGAAAGAGAGTCTAGCTTGGAGTACTGTTTCAGATTTTAGGACAGTGCAGTGGGGTTGTATGGCGTTACAATGCATACTTTTACAACGCACACCTTTACAGCGCATTTTTTACAACACAACATCCATTACAACACATTTCATTACAACGCATACCATTACAACGAATTTTTAAAAAATACCTTTCCAACGCATTCCATTACAACGCATAACATTACATTACATGTATGGTAAGTATTGGATAGTGTAGGAGTAAAAATTACTATTCTAACTCCAGGGGTTGCAACAGTAGGGTAAGTGTTGGATGGTGTAGGGGTAAAAATGTATATCCTAACTCCAGGGGGTGCAACAGTAGGGTAAGCGTTACATGGTAATGGTATGCGTTGTAATGGTATGCGTTGTAATGACTGTGTTGTAATGACATGCATTGTAATGGTATGCGTTGTAGTGTCATGCATTGTAATGGTTCCATTGTAATGGCATGCTATGTAATAGATGTTGTGTTGGAAAAGTTTTGTTGTAATGGTAGTGCGTTGTAAAAGTTGCGTTGTAAAGGTTGTTTCCCGTGCAGTGGTGTTCAGGCAGTATAGGGACTCAAGATGGGACTGAGAATGTACAAATGAAAATTCACTGAAATGATTTCTACATGCTACAGAGAGATTTGGTATGCAATTTCTACAGCACAACCAGGATCTTTATTACACAGCATGAAGACTATTTGGGAATTCAGAGGGCTGGCACACATGCTGCTTTGGACTTTATAGCACTAACTGTCCTAAGGACTGACTCACTCCATGACTACATGTATTACCATAATTTAAAAACACATCAACTAAGCAAATTATTTTGCCACATTTTTCTGTAATGAATTCTGACCCCTTCAGAAGACCTAGGGGGTCAGGGAGTCTCTACCCTGCCCCCTTTTCACGTTTTCCACTTTTGTTTTTGACTCTCTTCTGTCTCGGACACAAAATGGCGGCCAACACTTCCCGATTTCGACCGATTGGAATTTTGACAGACGTCTAACAGCAAATCAGAATTCCGCTCGCGCACACCAGATTCGGTGCTCGCTTATAGATATATATATTTTTTTTCTTTTGATTTTCTCAGGAACTACTGTATCGATTTACACCATTTGAGCAAAAGCGTGATCTGCGAATCAGACTCTACCATTTTGCCAAATTTCTTGTAATTCCATTCTGCCGTTCGGGCTGTAGCCGTGTCTAATCGTCCTATGGAAAATAACGTGGGGAAAACACGTTTTGGGACCCCACTTTTTTCTCAGCCCCCACTTGACAAATCCCCCCAAAACTTTCAGGGAAGGAGCGGAGCGGAGTGGGCCATCTTCTTTGAGAAATTCGCGAAGATTCATAAACCGGCGCCAAAGTTATTCCCAATAGAATGTTGCGGATTTCCTATGGAAACTAGGTCGTAACTATAACTACCTACTGGCGACCGCCAGTAGGTAATCTATATATATATATATATATTCACTGAAAAAACCATAGGTTATAGACCATATATAGTTAGGAATTAGCATTTACAAAACCTTGAAAATTCACTGAAAAAACCATAGGTTATAGACCATATATAGTTAGGAATTAGCATTTAAAAAACCTTATTTTACTCACACAAAACCATTGAAATTCCATATATAGTTAGTTGCACTAACTATATATCGCGCACCTGCAATCCACTGCTGATCATGTCACATATTACATCATTCATGACATGGTCAGTGACATCACTGATGACATCACTGATGACATCTCAAATGACATCACTGATGACATCACTGATGACATCTCATTTGACATCATTCTTGTGCTAATACGATAAACCTCTTCAGACTCTAATATAACCTTAGATACACTCAGTGTATACAGACACTCACACACTTCCACTCATCCATGGAGTTACTCACACACCCAGTCAGTCATGCAAAGAAACAATCTCATCTCCATTTCTTCAACTATACAGTTAAACACACCTTACTTATTGAAACATATACTAACACATATTTACTCTCTTATACAATCCCTGATACAAGTTCACAATGATCGATACAACCACTCACTCATTCGGTGGCTCTCGTGCACAGTTATTTATATATGCCAACTCTCACATGTACTGTGTTTTACATATGTACTTACTATGACATGTAGCATTGAGATATCCATTCACTCATCAATACACTCATGCACACAGTCAACTGCACATGTAGCTGTTTCCACATGCACTCTTGAACTCATACACCTAGTGAATAAACTGTTCACACATCTATGCATAGAGTCACACACCTTCCAGCCACCCCCACACAAACTCAATCTCCCATAGAAATACTTGGGCAAGCAATTAATAACACATATAGCCTCTCGTATAGCTAATGATCAACACATGCAGCAGTTTACAGAACAACAGACATAATGATGCACAAATTAAGACAGTTTAGTCACTAACCCATGCATTCAGTGAGACACATTTAATCACTCACTCATACAGTCAGTCACGCACCTACTAAATCCTTCATCCAGACACTTATACATCCACTCATTCTTCAATATGTAAGATATATTTTAACTTTACAGAAACATACAGTCACTGGATATTGTCATCAGTGATGTCATTTGAGATGTCATCAGTGATGTCATCAGTGATGTCACTGACCATGTCATGAATGATGTAATATGTGACATGATCAGCAGTGGATTGCAGGTGCGCGATATATAGTTAGTGCAACTAACTATATATGGAATTTCAATGGTTTTGTGTGAGTAAAATAAGGTTTTTTAAATGCTAATTCCTAACTATATATGGTCTATAACCTATGGTTTTTTCAGTGAATTTTCAAGGTTTTGTAAATGCTAATTCCTAACTATATATGGTCTATAACCTATGGTTTTTTCAGTGAATTTCAATGGTTTTTTAATAGCAAATATCATAAGCTGTCGAATGTCAAGTACGTGGTAAGTGAAAACATTTTCGTGTTTATGCACACTGATCTGCTTTGAATGGTGCCCCCCCCCTCATTTCTATTAGGAGTACTCTCTCTTTGCAGATAGTGAAAGGTAGTTAACGCAGGCCTTTGCCCCCGTTGTAATCCGTCGTGCCTGCTTCTCTCTCCATTTGATTGATTGTTATCCAAGTATTTACTGTTTTAGAATTAGTTCTCTTTGGTTCATTCTCTATTTACAAACAAACACAGAGTCGCAATACTCTGTTTAGTCTTTGCAGATAACGAAAAATCATGTAAAAAAAAAGAAAAGGAATCGAGCAAAATCAGTAGGCCACTAATGGGATCTCTTTTTGACCTCGCTAAAATAGAAACATTAGGAACAACCCCTCATGACAAATACAAAACTAGTGAGATGAACTGAACTCCACACAATGATGGCTGCAAAACAGCTCGGCTCCGCCACCCACCCCGCCCAAAATAACGATAAAGAGCGGCTGCCATGATTGGTTGCGGAATGGCCACGACGGAGCTACGAAATGATGCTGCTCTCATGCTAACCCCAGCTTCAGTCTGAAACATCCAGAAACACTGTAGACTACCAATTCGATCAGTTCCGGTAGCGCCCCAATGTAACCCGGTAGAGAAGAACTAGCCCTCCCCTCTTTCACTGATGGTTCTTGTTGCCTGTCCCTTCTGTTCTCATTTAACAGAACTATTTAGCCTGCTGAAAGGGGTTGTGTTCCGACCGCTGGTTGGTGGAGACATTTTGACTATATTCTGGACCTGCGTTGTCGCGTAATGCGTCATATGACGCGCCGCGTTAGCGCATCCGGAAGTCATCCGGGGCGCGCAGCGCGTAACGTAAGCATAACAAGTCATGTGACTTGTTAATAAAACTTTTCATTGGTTCATTTTACTTTTCTTATTGTAATGATGAAAGGCTTGCTCATATGACCTAAAAATTACGCTTTTCATTACTTCCGAACATTATTTTTTCTTAAATATATGTTATAATGTTCCAGGCTAATGTACTTTCCCGGAAATTTTACAACTGTCCTGCAAGTAAAATATATTCTTTTTTCGAGAAAAAGAGCGTTTCTTCGTCCCATGATGGAGCCGTTGAGCAAAAGAGGGTCGACCTGCTGTCTTAGTCGCCGATACGCCTGAATATGAGATTCTTATCGATCACTTTATGTTGCAGGAATAGAAAACACAACAGCCCTTGACCATTTATCTTTACTGCGTTCCTTCGTATTATACCTTTTACCCTTCATGTAATTGGTCTGCTTTATTTCACTTGCCTTTTAATGATTCTAAAACAGTGACTATTATTACAAACTTTACCAATGTATATACTACTACCATGTTTTCTTTTAAAAACCTTTATTGTGAAAATTTCATTATACAAATACGAGCCTATAACCACGTGGGCCGGCCACGGAGCAAACTGTAATCGTATGTGATGAGTAGACATTTACACTGTAGAGGAACGTAACGGGCGGGCCATTAGGTTGCAAGAACTAAGGTGTCTAACAGTTACGGAATCGGTGGACGTACATTTTATAATTAAAATACGACAGGGCCAGTTACAATAAAATTATCTAGATATACATTTGCGGGCAAGTACCATGGGTGACGTTAATTCGAACTTTCAACAGTACAGTAATCAATAACACATCAGAACTTAATATCAATAGGGATGTCGAAATATTCAATCAATTCTCGTCCCCGCCCGCCATGTGCTTCAAAACTGCATACGTATCTCGTGATTTCAAGGTTCTGCAACCAGTACACAACAAGGAGTTACGAGTCCCATTTATTCCGGCGCCATTTTGGGCGAGGACGGGCAGGTCCAGGATATAGTCAAAATGTCTCTACCAACCATCGACTATGATGATGTTCATATGCTGTATTTATTAGAGTAACACTCATCTGCCCACATGAAATTAATTTACCACAATCTAAACATGTCATTTTAATCTTTCCAAAGTTCTTCTAAATATTTGGGACCGTTTCCCTTGCCTCTGAAGCTCTCAGTGCCACTTCTTTGATGAATGTACTAGCAGGTCAGGGGTTCTCCTCCAAATCTCTCTTTTATGCAGCACTATAATTAATTGGTGCCACCTCTCCATATGACGATGCATGGTATAGTTACCACAACTATATATTTTTTCGGTTCCTCTGGAGAGTTCATCGTGGCAGATGAAGCGTGTAACATACCGGGCATTTACCTTTTTTTGCATGTACAGGAAAGGAAAAAAAAATCGAGCGTTCGAGTTCTTAGGTGTCCCAGGGCCATTTTAGTGGACCAGGCCCAAATCCAAAGAACAGCTATCTCACAGGCTAATGGGGCGACCCACGCCGAGTTTCAGCATTGTAGGATGACCACACCAGTGCGGCAACTTACTAGACACCACCTCGGTGCCATCCGGATCTTGGCGCGTTGTGCTGCCTTCGGCCTATTCGCACATCGGTCCGCTACTGACGCAAACTCACAGGCCAACGGGGCGCCCCACGCCGACTTTCAACATTGTAGGATGGCCACACCAGTGCTGCAACTTGCTGGACACCACCTCGGTGCCATCCGGATCTTGGCGCGTTGTGCTGCCTTCGGCCTATTCGCACATCGGTCCGCTACTGACGCCGCCTCACGTGCCAACGTATTTTCTCCGCATTTTATACCCTATGCCGCATAACAGGTCATGTGACTTGTTTATAAAACTTTTCATTGGTTCATTTTACTTTTGGTTTCCTAATGATGGAAGGCTTGATCATATGACCTAAAAACAACACTTTTCATTGGATGAAAACTTTTTTTTTTTCCAAACGATGAAAGCCCCACCTTGTTTCTGGATGTTTCAGACTGAAGCTGGCGTCAGCATGAGAGCACCACCATCTCGTAGCTCCGTCGTAGTCATTCCGCGAGCAATCATGGCAGCCGCTCCCCACCAGAAGCCTGCAGGAGTCGGGGCCCCCAAAACTTTTGATGAATTCTCAAGGCGGAGGGGACGCTTTCGAGAATGGGGTCCAAGACCTAGCAGACAAGCGTCCGATTTCCAAGGTGTCCCAGGGCCATTTCAGTGGACCAGGCCCAAAAAGGAAAGAGCCTGCCGCCATTTTGAGAGTCCTGTGACAGCCGCCTATCGCTGCACCGCAAGAGTGGGCGCAACTCAGCTGAATTGCGGCTTTTGACACAGTGGACCAAAAACGGACGGAATGGCAACTGAAACGGTAAAGGGGCGCCCCACTACAACAGATGACACTCCACCTGGAGAGGCCCGTTCACGCCGCCTCCCCCGGGGCGCCCCACGCCGTTATTCGGAGCAGCATTGTAGGATACCAAAACCAGTGCGGCAACTTACTGGACATCACCTTGGTGCCATCGTTCTGCTGCCTTGGAACTATTCGCACAACAGTTTGCTACTGAAGACCCACCCCCCGCGACGCCCCACGCCGTTATTTGCTGGGTGGCAACTTACTAGACATCACTTTCGTGTCATCTAGATTTCAGCGCGTTCTGCTGCCTTGGAACTATTCGCACAACAGTTTGCTACTGATGACCCGCCCCACGCCGGAAATCTGGACGTTGTGCTGCGTTGGGACTATTCGCACAGCCGACCGCTACTTCGTTCTTTTTCCCTAAAAATGTTTATATGTTATTACTATTTTTGTTTTCTTGTATATATTTATAAATTATTAAAGTTTTATAATCTTACTACTTTGTCGGAGTGCTATATATTTTTAATGTGACACATAATTGTAAAAACTTTGATGTACAAAGAGTCATCCCTGGAATCTTCCGCTTCACGCTCGGTCCCCTCCCCAATCACAATACAGGATGGTTTTCAGATAATAGCAACGCTTCTGCTGTGACGGATCTCATCGAGTGTGGGCCTTGATCTACTATAACTCCTTTGAAGAGGGGTGAATCTTTACAGCTGTGGCCATAAACTACATCTGCAGGGCTAGCTGATACCCTAGGACCAGCCTGGACAATCGGACACAGAGGAAAAGGAGTGTCAGAGGGTGCAGTAGTGAATAGGGCGAAAGGGAGGTGTCGGGCGGGCACAGGGTGTGATTCTCAGGAAAGAGCAGCGCAGATGGGGGGAGGTTTATTACCCATGCATAAGACAGAGAGCGGGGTTGACCACTGCCTGGGGGAGATGCTTGCAAGGGTGGGGAGCCATGCTAAGGATCGACAGCGTGCACAGAGTGGGTCTGGTCAAGGCATCTAAAATGGCTGCCGTGCACGACAAAAGTGTGGCATTTGAAAAAAGACAAGATGGCGCAGACAATGTTTTTCAACACTTCCTGATTTCCTTCGAATCGAACGTTAACAGACGTTGGGGCATATTACCAAAGTTAAGCGATATTTATCCCTAACGATGCATTGCAAAGATTTTTTTACCGTCAGAAATTATCGCAGATAAACCTTGCTATTATCAAAGTTTATCGCAAATACGATAAAAACCGACCGCAATGCATTAATATCGCTGAAAACTCAGCGATATTCATGCATTACCGAGCTAATCCTCTTAGCCATGTTATCCACCTCCCATAGGATAACATGGCTAAGAACTGCTCAGGGCAGCTGTTACTTTTTGGAGATATTCGCGCTTATCTCGAATATTTCCAAAAGTTGATAATAGGAGATAGCGATGTTAGCGACTGTTTCCAGTCGCTAACATCTTGGCATGCCCACTTTGCATGTCATTAGTGATAAATATCACTCACATGCAAAGTGGGGCCCAAGATGGTCGCTATCTCCTACTAGCCGTCGCTAACTGGTGTTAGCAACAGCTAGGTAATACAGATATAATTTTATCTCCGCGAAGCAGAGCGCTGTTACAGATATATATCTTGTTTTTGAACGTTAATTTCTCAAAATGCACTGAAGCACATATATTGAGACCTAGCAAAGGCACATCGGGCTACCAGTCCCTAATATTTTACCAAGTTTCGTGCAAATCCATTCAGCCGTTCGATTATTATTATTATTTATTTTTTTTGCCCCGCGGGGCCCTTTTAAAACCTCCACATCAAACCTAGGGGATCAGCGAGGATCTACTATGCCCCCTTATGGTCATTTGCCCCTTCGCTTTGGCCTCCTCTTGTCTCTCGATCCTACCGAGAGACAAGATGGCGGCCGCTACGGACTGTTTGGAATGTTTACAGACACCGGAGAGCCAATCAGCTTCGCTTCGCAAAGCTCCGTAACGCGAAAAGTACGCGAAGCGGTGCGCTGTTACAGATATATATCTTTTTTTGAACGTTAATTTCTCAAAATCCACTGAAGCACATATATTGAGACCTAGCAAAGGCACATCGGGCTACCAGTCCCTACAATTTTGCCAAGTTTCGTGCAAATCCATTCAGCCGTAAGATTATTATTATAATTTTTTTTTTTTGCCCCGCGGGGCCCTTTTAAAACCTCCACATCAAACCTAGGGGGTCAGCGAGGATCTACTATTCCCCCTTATGGTCATTTACCCCTTCGCTTTGGCCTCCTCTTGTCTCTCGATCCTACCGAGAGACAAGATGGCGGCCACTACGGACTGTTTGCGGCCACTACGGACTGTTTGGAATGTTGACAGACGCCGGAGAACCAATCAGCTTCGCTTCACAAAGCTCCGTTGCGCGAAAAGTACGCGTCCTAGGCCGCTGCCCGGTCCGCGCTTACAGATATATATCTTTTTTTAAACGTTAATTTCTCAAAATCCACTGGAGCACATATATTGAGACCTACAAAAGGCACATCGGGCTACCAGTCCCTACAATTTTGCCAAGTTTCGTGCAAATCCATTCAGCCGTTCGGGCTAAAAGTGAGGCCAACCGCCCTATGGAAATTAACATGGGAAAAACGCGTTTTGGGACCCCCCTTTTTTCTCGGCCCCCCCTTGACGAACCCCCCCCAAATTTTCAAAGGCTGCTCAGAAACAAAATGTGCCATTTTCCTGAAAATTTCAGCCAATTCCGTCGACAAACGGCAAAGTTATTAGACATAGAATTTTCAAAAATCCCATAGAGAAAAAATCCTAACTATATATACCTACTGGCGACCGCCAGTAGGTAATATATATATATATATATATATATATATATATATATATATATATATATATATATATATATAGATTACCTACTGGCGGTCGCCAGTAGGTATATATAGTTAGGATTTTTTCCCTATGGGATTTTTGAAAATGCTATGTCTAATAACTTTGGCGTTTGTGGACGGAATTGGCTGAAATTTTCTGGAAAATGGAACATTTTGTTTCTGAGCAGCCCCTGGAAATTTGGGGGGGGTTCGTCAAGGGGGGCCCGAGAAAAAAGGGGGGTCCCAAAACGTGTTTTTAACATTGAGTTTTCCATAGGGCGGTTGGCCTCACTTTTAGCCCGAACGGCTGAATGGATTTCCACGAAACTTGGCAAAATTGTAGGGACTGGTAGCCCGATGTGCCTTTGCTAGGTCTCAATATATGTGCTTCAGTGGATTTTGAGAAATTAACGTTCAAAAAAAGATATATATCTGTAACAGCGGACCGGGCAGCACTCCGGTTCGCGGACCTTACGCGTAACGGAACTTCGCGTAGCGAAGCTGATTGGCTCTCCAGTGTCTGTCAACATTCTAAACAGTCCGGAGCGGCCGCCATCTTGTCTCTCGGTAGGATTGAGAGACAAGAGGAGGCCAAAACAAAGGGGGAAATGACCATAAGGGGGCATAGTAGATACTCCCTGACCCCCTAGGTTTAATGTGGAGGCTTTAAAAGGGCCCCGCGGGGCAAATTTTTTTTTATAATTTTTTGTTTTTTTGCGTGGGTAGCGCCCGGTTCGCGAACCGGGAAGCGTTCTGGGCAGCGTACTATAAGGAAAAAAGAATTATAGACTTTTCAAATACTGTATGTTAATTGATTGTTGGTTTTGTTGATTATTTTTTAATTTTTTTATTATTTAAGCAATTATTTATTATTGTGATTGTGTTTCAAAATTTAATAACATTTCTAACATTTAACTAGTTTATGAATTACATATAAAAATGATTAAAGACTCAAACAATTTTTTAATATTACATAAATTTTATTTTTCGGATTGTTTTTCAAAATTTAATAGAACGTCTAGCATTTGACTGTCCGATATGTCCTCTTGTTGAGTGAACATAAGTTCCCACATTTGACCGTCATCATAATAAAGTAAATGATCCACAGATTCTACACATTGAACTAATTCATGGTCCTGTGATTCATCCATGAAATCTGAGTCATCATTGTCCTCAATATCTTTTTCTGTGTTGTTCTCCAGAACAATTTCGAAGGAAACATTCTGCTCACCTTCCATTTTATTGCTGTAATTTGCATAAAAAATAAATATATCAGTAGAGATAGGGCACTGTTGGGTTTAAGTTCAGACAGGTACTTGTGAGTTTATAACAGAGAAGTAATCTATGGGCACTGTATGGTTTCAGGCGTGAAGTAGTACTATTAAAAAGTGCCTGTGAAGAAGCCTAAGTAAATTCATAATTATACCACAGAAACCTAAATCAATCCATAATTATAATAAAGAAGCCTTTCTCAATGTCTAACTCTTACAGAGGGATAGTATATAACTATCTGAAAATGTTTTCAAATTTATAAAATAATATCTCACCTTCTAAAAACAAGTTTAAGTTGTGAGTGAAAATGATCTTGCAATGTAGTTCAGGAAGTAGTAGTCAAAATGGCTGTGTTTCTCTCCCTTCCTTTATATATATTCAGGTACATAACCAATCAAATGTCAGGTAAAAAAAGTAGAAAATGAAAGTAACATTTTAATTGGTTGTCGATTCCAACACTTCAGATGTGTTTTGTGAAGTATTTTACCTCAGGGTATTTAGAGAGGTCTACAGGCTAAATGGCTAAATGGAATTCCAATCAAATTTGTGAAAATGGTAGGGATTGGTATGTAGTATGAGCTAATCTATAATTGGTGAAATTGTCTCCAGTCGCTTTTCTGTAAATTACTTTCCCACCTTTTTTGATGGTGCGCTTCCCAGGGAGCGACCCGGTACGCGAACTGGTGAGCGCCCCGGTTCGCGAACCTTAAGCGTTACGGGAGTCCACCATTTTGTGTTTCGGTCGAATTAAGATACAAGATGGAGGGCAAATAATGTTCAGAATGGGTAGAAGGGGGCACGGTAGACTTATCTTGACCCCCTAGGTTTTCTGAGGGTGGCTGAGGAGGCCCATATGTGCGAAAAAAAACCCCATTTTAAAAAAAATTTAGCGAGGTTAGCTCCCGGTTCGCGTACCGGGTAGCGCCCCAGGGAGCGTACTTTGTTGAAAATTAGTGAAAAATGTTAGAGTAAAATAATAATTGTGAGTGATCAGATGTAGGGTAGCTCTGAGAAGAGCTTTTGGGTTTATGGTACATTTCGGTACTTATAAGTAGGTACCAATGCACAGTCTTAAATTCAGAATGAAAATTCTGTTGCCCTCATCTGAGAAGTGAACTCCATCTCCTCTGTAGATATCTTGCATGTAGTAACGCAAGTTATTGTTGTACACGGAGCCCATTCCATGGTCTCTCATGTAAGCTGAAACAGATTTGTTTACATGCTTCCTCGACTTCTCAATTTGTGGACAAAATTGGTTCGACCACCTCCATTTCTGTCTTTGGCATATATTTGAATATACCAAGGCAGTCTGAGGAAAAAGTGCCATTAATTGCTCAAAGGTGTCCTTTAAAAGCATTTCCAGACCTACCCCAGTCAAAGTGCCCAAGTCATTACCTCCACAGTGCACAATTAACAGGTCAGGTTTTGGCAAATGCATAAAGGTTTTCACCAATGGTATCAATTGGTGACATTTTAATCCTCTGTGGCCAAACCACTTAATTTCCGCATCTTGTAAATTGAGGTTAGGTAAATTTCTGTTATAAGCATACCTCTGAGCCCAGTAGATGTAACTATGTCCAACAATCCAGACAGAAAACATGGTGAGAGAAGGTTCTGCTGCAGTCAGATGAAGTGTGGCAATGAAATGGCATTTGAAAAAATAAGAGTTTAAAATGAAAAAAACTGTGGAGTTTCTGTGTTAATGAAGCAGTAACAGTGATTGGTGGATTTTGATTGCTGAAAACAGAAAGTTAGGGTGCATGGATGAGTTGTTTGAAAGATGTATTTTGAGTGGTCAAGAAAAAATCATTAAATGAAAGAATGCACTGGATATGAGGTGCACTGAGAGTTCAGAGTTCAATTGCAACATTGTTGTGTGAACTTGCAAACACCAGAGGTCTTCCAAGACGTGGTTGCCATGCAGAAAAGGCATGAAATGGCAGAGGGGGGAAGGGTTTTCATTTGAAAAAAAGTGAGGGAAGAGTTTTGATTGGGTGACATGAGAGATATGTGTGAAGAATTACAGCATTTCTGTGCTTTTGATAGCTGCAGACTCTGGAGTGCATACCTTTTGCTCTGCTGAAGACAAATTGGTGTGTTTCTGAGACTGTTTTGAAACTCAAAGTATTTGCTAAGGTGAGAAAAGATTTCTTTAATTTAGATAGAGAATAGTGTGCTTTAAGAAGAAAATTATGAAGAAAGTTGTGTTCTTCAAATGTTGCTTTGTCTCAAGTGTTTTACAAATAGATTTTGTTTCTTTGAGAAAATGTAATTGGAGAAAATGTGAAGTATTAGTACTGACAGGGTGTTATTGTGCATAGGAGCTGTGGAGTCTTTTCAAATTATGATTTGAAAATCGTTTTTGAGGAAAATGAATGGTTATAATATTTATGACAAGGACATAATGGTGTATGCTTCATTATAAGGCAATTGAGTGTCTCTGATGTTATTTTTCCCATTTTAATGTAAGACCTTTCTCTGTGGAGCATATTGCTTGTAAATATGCTCCCACCTGTGCATGGCAAATTTAGATTTTGAATGATTGTGTTACATAGCTATGTTAAAAGTGACCCAACCATGCTGCAAAGGCAATCAAAAAACGCTTTTATGTGTCTTAAGGACATTTTAAGTCATTTCCCTATGTGCAGTGTTTTCAAATTATGATTTGAAAATCGTTTTTGGGGAAAAGGAATGGTTTGTAAATTTATGACAAGGATATAATGGTGTATGCTTCTTTATAAGGCATTTCAGTGTCTCTGATGTCATTTTTCCCATATTACATTAAAAGACCTTTCCCCGTGGGGCACATTCCTTGTAAATATGCTCCCACCTGTGCATGGCAAATTTAGATTTTGAATGTTTGTGTTACATAGCTATGTTAAAAGTGACCCAACCATGCTGGAAAGGCAATCAAAAAACGCTTTCATGTGTCTTAAGGACATTTTAAGTCATTTCCCTATGTGCAGTGTTTTCAAATTATGATTTGAAAATCGTTTTTGGGGAAAAGGAATGGTTTGTAAATTTATGACAAGGATATAATGGTGTATGCTTCTTTATAAGGCATTTCAGTGTCTCTGATGTCATTTTTCCCATATTACATTAAAAGACCTTTCCCCGTGGGGCACATTCCTTGTAAATATGGTCCCACCTGTGCATGGTAAATTTAGATTATGACTGTTTGAGTTACATAGCCATGTTAAAAGTGACCCAAAAACTTGCAAAGGCTTTAAAAAAACACTTTTATGTGTCTTAAGGACATTTTAAGTCATTTCCCCCCGGGTGCAGTGTTTTCAAATTATGACTTGAAAATCGTTTTTGACGTAAAGGAATGTTGTTAAAATTTATGTGCGCCATATGCCCCCAAATTTCTTTTTCAGGGGTGCAGCAGGGTGTTCTTGAGACACCCCTGCACCTTTGGAAAAATTCCTAATTTGCGATGAGCTAATTGCTAATCGCAAATTGCACCTTCATTCCTATGGGCCTCCTGGCCCATGGAAATGAATGGGTAATTTGCAATTAGCAATTTGCTCATTGCAAATTAGGAATGGTAAAGAATCGCTATTTATTCCTTAAAATTCGCTATTTAGGAAATGCAAAATAGTTTGATGATACATATGGCTGTTCATCTGTAACAAGATAAGAAGCTTAGGGATACATTTATGATGACTGGCGCAATAAAGTGGACATTACTTACTTCATTGGTAGGCCTTTACATGTATTATCTCCTCTGTATTCTTCGTCAAGCGTAACTTTCATCTGCAATCCTGAGTAGGCCTCACCTTAAACAAACCTCTGGATAGGCCACACCTTATCGTCATCCTGAATTAATCATTTAAAATGCTAGGGACAGATTTATGATAGGTGTATGCCTCTTTTGCGCCACTGTGCGTCACTTTTGTGATGCAGCGGCGGTGCAAAAGATTTGCTATGAGGCGACAAAATTACAAATTGATGCATTTAGGCAGATGTGTCATGGTGTAAAAAAAACGTGCCACATGAAACCGATGCAGCAGTGATGCAAAAGATGCACCATGTTGCAAGACAGGCCTCACTTGGGGCCATATGTATCAAGCTAATTAGCATTCGCAAAGGCCTAAATTCTGCGAATTTCGGCCTTTGCGAATGCTAATTAGACAAATGGTATGTATCAAACAAGTTTGATGCAAAATAAGGAATAGCAAAATTAGCTATTCCTTATTTTGCGATTGCACTGAAGGATTTGCAAATTTAGCGATTCCTTAAATGCAATGTATCAAACAAAAAATATGCAAAAAATGCCATTAAGGATTTGCAAACTACCATCAACTTCTAGTTGGTGGTAATTTGCGAATTCTTTTCAAAAAGCTTTTTTTCCAAAAAACAAAAGGTGCAATATGACGCCCATACATGCCCTTTGGGCATGTATGTGCGCCATATGCCCTCAAATTTCTTTTTCAGGGGTGCAGCAGGGTGTTCTTGAGACACCCCTGCACCTTTGGAAAAATCCCTAATTTGTGATGAGCTAATTGCTAATCGCAAATTGCACCGTCATTCCTATGGGCCTCCTGGCCCATGGAAATGAATGGGTAATTTTCAATTAGCAATTTGCTCATCGCAAATTAGGAATGGTAAAGAATCGCTATTTATCCCTTAAAATTCGCTATTTAGGAAATGCAAAATAGTTTGATGATACATATGGCGGTTCATCTGTAACAAGATAAGAAGCTTAGGGATAGATTTATGATGACTGGCGCATCACCAGGGATGTGCCAGTCATCCTGCGCCGCTGTTCCGCCACCCATGGTGTGCTGCATTTACAATGCGGCGCAGCATGGGGCAAAAATGGCACAGATGCGTGACGCATCTGTGCCGTAAAGGTGGCGCATTGCTGGAGTTGTATCTCAAGTGCGATGCAGCTCCAGCAAGGCTCAGGGGTGCCCCATCTCCACAATGTTGCGTCAAGACCTATGCCTGCTTAAAGCAGGCGCAGGGTTTTGACGCAGCTTTTTCCTATCTGATTGTAAATGCGGCACACCATGGGTGGCAGAGCAGTGGTGCACATTAACTGGTGCATGCCTGGGGATGTGCCATTTAACATAAATCTGCCCCTTTACATTTAAGTATGTGCAGGGGACACAGAGTCAGTGAGGCTTATCCAAGGTTAAGAAGAGATGAGTCCTGTTCACTGAAAAATTAGACATAGGCTTCACCTGCTCAGCATCGCTGGACATGGCTAAATAATAGCTGCAAAATGTTACTCTTGTTAAACAATTTTACTATTATAATCTCTGAGATTTGTCTCTTACTCTGCAACATCTCATTGTTGTTATCTTTCTTTAAAGATAAAGACAACATCAACATGAGCGACAATCAGCAATCAGTTGATTTCGACCTCATCATTGAACTCGTAATTGAAACATCAGTGGATGTTGATCCCTTGGATGATTTAAATCCTGAGAATGAAGAAGAACGTGATGAGGATGCAGATTTGTCCGAATTATATGACATAGGGTGGGAAGCTGACCTGCTTGAGCCTATGGAACTATAAACATTTATTTTTAAAATTTACAATAAATGAAAAGTAAAAATGTAAACTGTTTAATTTTAAATTAAACACACCTTCAAAAACAGGTTATGTGTAGTGTCTTCAATAAAATATTAAAATATGCTCATAAAATTAGATCAGATTCACATATAAAACAGGACAGGTAAATGAAGAAGAATTCCATTTCTTTTCTGCTATTTCTGTATTCTAAATTTGCCAAAGCACTAAAAAATATTATATGTAAAAATGTTAAGTAGTGTGTTAAGTTTTTGATGACTGTTATTGATTTACTGTTTGGTAATAGTGGTTAATAACATTTTTTATTATATTTTACCACAGATTCAACTGCAGATAATTTCAAATTTTGAGAATGCAACTAAGGAGAGAATGAGAAAGGCTACAAAACGTCAAAGACAGCAGGTCCATCATTTACAGCAGCAGTCCTCTACAAAAAAAAATCGTCAAGTCACCAAGAAAGCACCGGGTAAGAGTACAAAAACATTCATAAGAAATATTTGTAGTAAAAAAAATATTACTACAGAAAATGTTTCAGTCCAGAAAAAGAGAAGCAATTCAAACGGAAAGGAAAGGCCAATCAAAAATGTTACTGCTAGAGCAAGAGATAACTCTGTGCATGATAGTAGAAGGAAACAACAGTTTAGGGACATTCGTAAACGAATGTTCCGCAACAGGATAATTGGCAATTTGTTAAAAAATATTAAGAAAGGTCAACAGAAAGTGCTTTTTTATAAGAGAAAAAAAAGTTGAGAAAGTTATTGATCAGGCATTTGAAATTAAATGTAAGTTATTTATTTTGATAATCAATAGAATTAGGAAGCTAAACAAGGCAATTTATGATTTCAAAAGAAATAGTAGATGGAAGAGAATAGTTAATCGTAGTAATTTTTGTGAAGTTTTTTCTGGAGAATGGATGCATAGTTCAAGTTGTGAGGCATTTTTTAATGAGGAGAGTTATTTCCAGGATAATGATTTGGTGCATGCAGTTGACACCAGTGGTCGTGCTTATGAAGTGAAAGATGGTTGTCCAGTTGAAAAAGAAAAACTTGTGACAACAGAGGCAGAAGAGGTGTTAGGTAATGAGGTTTTAGGAAGACGTGCTAAGGGTCCTGTGTACACCTGGAAGTGTAGTAGTATTTGCAGTGTGCGACAGGATTCCATCAATTTGCTTTGTGATTTTGTACGGTCATTTAATAAGAAAAGTTTGAAGCAGAAAATGAGGTTGTTGCAAGAATTAGATCCTTGCAGAGTGAGAGAAGTGACAGGTTTGCATGGTCATTCACTGGCTTGTCTTTCCAGGAGAGTATGCCAGAGTGTTTTTCATCATTTCAGGATGCTAGCAGTGCATCATAATAAAGTGAGGAAATTAGTTAGAATGTTGTATTATGCTAAGAGTCCAGCAATTATGCTTAAACAATTATGCGCTGCTCTTTTGCATGGTTCTGAAATAGATGTGAAGAATATATGTGAAGAAATTGAGTTTTGTTACTTTGGAAGTAAAGAGGAGAATGTTGAAATTGACCAAGAAGAAGCGGGTAATGTGGAAGATAGTGTACAGGTTTCCAGTACAGATAATTTCCAGAGGGAAATTGCGACGTTTCAGGTCAAATCAAGTGAGTGGCCAAATTTCACTTGTGTGTGTTGTCGACGCACTTATTATAAGAATCAGACTAAGTTAGTGGATTTATATGCAAAAAGTGAAAGGGAAAATAATAGTGAATGGAAGGATTTCACAACATACTTGATGGTAGAAAATTGTTTTGATTTGGGATTGGATCAACGTGTGTGTACTTATTGTTGTTGCAAATTAAATCAAAACCAGATGCCTGCTAGAGCAGTTCATAATAATCTGGAATTGGTTGAGATTCCTTCTGAATTGAAGGATTTAAATACTTATGAATCTATTTTGATTCAAAGTATCCATCCCTTTCAGGCTATTGTAAGAATGGAGCCAAAGACAGGGAAATTGCCTCCATCAGATTTACAGAGAGGATTAAAGGGAAGAGTTGTTTATTTGCCTCTAGATTTGAAGAAAAACATTAACACAATTGGAGTAGAAAAAGTGGAAGAGGAACCTCTGGTTATCTTAGTTAATGGGGTTCCGACAAAGAATAAGAAAATATGGCAAGATTTAGTGGATGTTAGGAAAGTTAAAAAGGCAACATTGTATTTGAAAAAAAATAATAAATACTATAAGAATGTATATGTTGCAGAAGAGGAAGTAAGTGAGGAAGAGGATAGCGATTTGTGTGCTGGTCAAATTGAGAAAGTAGAACACTCTACTAGTGAAGAAATATATGAACATTATAGTGTTCATCCTTTGCATTCCAAGGAAGTCATGGGGAATGCTATTGAGTTGTTTCAAATGAAACAAGCCAAAGGGAGTCCCATTAGTGTTTGGGAGGAAAGTTTGGAAGCTCGGTGTTTCCCACAGCTTTTTCCAACAGGTCAGGGAGGAAGATATGATGAGCGACCTCATCAAATTCCTGCTTCTGAATACCGGACTTTGCGATTGTATGCAGGAGATGCTAGGTTGCGACAATGCATTCCCTATTTGTTTCATCTCCTGTTTGAAAGCGATCTGTCTGGACTGTCATATGCAGTGAACCACATCTTGAAAAGTGGTATACACATGCAAAACATCTCGGCAAGTGACTTTATGGATAAAGTCAATGTCCAAGACAGTATTTTGGATTCTCACCTGATTAATCTCATGGCGTGTCAGCGTGGTACTAATGAGTACTGGTACCGTCGTCATGGTGATTTAAAATGTATGCTGAGGAACTTAGGAACTCCCACATGGTTCCTCACTCTGAGCTGTGCCGAGTATGGCTGGGAAGACTTACTTGAATTTCTACGAGAGGCAAATGCTAACGTAGAAAACATCGAATTCAAGACACCCGGAGAACTGTGCTCTTTGGATCCAGTCAATGTATGTAGGTACTTCAATCATAGATTTGAAGCTATGATGTCTTTCATCATGAATAAGAAGAATCCACCTCTTGGAGAGGTGTTGGATTTCTTCTGGAGAAAGGAGTACCAAGCAAGAGGTGCTCCTCATATACATATGTTGCTGTGGATCAAGGATGCACCTAAATTTGGAACCGATCCAGAAGACTCAGTGATGAGTTTTATACAACAGTATTCTACGTGTGCTGTTCCAAACGCAAAGGAGAAGAAAAGCCTAAGAGAAAAAGTTCTGCGTTTCCAAAGCCATCGATGTGGAAAGTACTGTCGTCGTAAATTCCGAAACGAGGACAAGTTCTACACCAAATGTCGTTTCGGCTTTCCACGACCGGTGATTTCTAAAGGAAGAGTAAACAGTTTGATGTCTTCGTTGCGACATAATGTGATGAAGAAATCACCTAAAAACACATACAATTTGAAGAGGAACGAAGAGTCCAAGTACATCAACGACTACAACCCGGTGATTTTGTCCATGTGGAATGCTAACATGGATATACAGTTTGTGGCTGATAACTGTATGGCTGTGGCTCGGTATGTGACGTCTTACATCACCAAAAAAGAGAAGACAGAATTGAAGGATATGTGGGAGGACATATCCCATGAAAAGAGCCTCAGCAAGAAGTTGTACAGTTTCAGTCTGAAGATGTTGTCGCATCGAGAAATTGGAGCGTACGAATGTTCTGACCGGTTGTCTTCAGCAAGTCTCTATGCCAAATCCAGGAGTATCATTTGGGCGAGTCTTGGTCTTGCTGCAACGCGTAATCGAGTTCTCAAACCTGTGCGGGAAATTGAGTATTTGGCGGAAAAGGAGCCAAACAGTACCGACATTTTGAAGACCAACATGTTGGATACATATTATCCAAATCGAAGCATTCACTTCGAGAATGTTTGTTTATATGAGGTTCTTCAAAATTACATATTCAAGAGGAACATCAAAGAAGATATGTATGCTGTAATAGGAAGTGAGGGATGTCTGGTCAAGCAAAGAAAATGCCACTTGGTAAACCATCGAAAATTGAGTGGCGAATCTCCTGAAAAAAAGGAGTTTTTCTATTTAGCACTTTTGCAACTTTTCAAGCCTTGGCCTGCAGAAGAGGAACTGCTTGGAGATTTTCTCTGTTACGAAGACTCTTTCAATGCCGCCAAGGAGACCATAGAATGTCCTGCTTTTCCCAAATATGTAGAAATGTTGAATGCGGAAATTGAGCAGGAAGCAATGATTGCAGCCGAGATTGCCAGAGACAGTTCTCAGGACAGTCAGAGTTCTGCTTCATTGAGTCAGGATCCACTAGGAGGACCTGTTATCGAACATGAAGCTGCCACTGCTATGAATGAAGTGGAAAGAGCCATGGCACATGCTCAGGAGGATGCGGTTAACTTAGAAGAGTTGGAAAGACAACTCAACGTTGAGCAGAGGAAAATATATGACGAAGTTACCATGCAAATTGATCATGGATTAAGTCATGACAAGAAAGAGTGCTCATGTACGTCGTTGAAGCCTGTCCGACTGTACGTGAGTGGAGAAGCGGGAACTGGAAAAAGTTTCCTTATTAAAGCAATTTCATGTTATTTGCAGGAAAGGACAGAGTCATCGCTGTCTTGTGTTGTCACCGCTCCAACTGGACTGGCAGCACATAACATTAAAGGGATTACTTTACATCGTTTACTGATGCTGCCAGTGGAGCATGACAACAAATTACAATATCACAAGCTATCTGGAGATGCTTGTTTTGAAGTTTCAAGAATCTTGAGGAAAATTAAACTTCTTATCATTGACGAAGTAAGCATGGTTTCCAATGTCATGCTTGCGTTTGTGCATTTGAGAATGCAAGAAGTTCTCAAAACAGAGTATGATGTGTTATTTGGTGGCAAACACATCATTGTTTTCGGAGATCTTCTGCAGCTGACACCAGTGAAAGGGCAACCTGTGTTCAAAATGCTCACGCATGAAGATACCAGGAAGTGCCTAGGCAGCATTGGCAACGTCAATATATGGTTAAACTTCAATTACGCTGAACTGCATGAAAATATGCGTCAGGCGAAGGATGAAGTTTACAAGACTATTCTACAAGATGTTAGAATTGGAAAAGTGACCGAGCATGGGAAAGAAGCTTTACATGCACGATTACTGTCAAATTTATATCCAGAACAAGATGTTGTGCCTGAGAATATTTTTCAGAAAATTACTGAGAAGAAATCTGGAATATGTTTGATGCCAACTCTTGCAGAATGTGCCAAATTCAACAACAAAATGTTGCATTTGGAAAAGCAGGAGATTGTGAAACTGGAAGCTATTGACAGAGTAGAGCATATGGGATCAACAATTATTTTGTCTGAGAATCTGAAAACAAAATTGGATTCATTAGAGAAGAGTATATCTAAAACTGCAGGTTTTGAAAAGACTCTGAATGTGTGCTTGAACTGCCGTATAATTTTAAGAAGGAATTTACATGTTGAAAGAGGTCTGGTAAATGGATCAATGGGTAATGTTGTTGATTTTGTGAAATACAGAAATAGAGATGGAATTGAATTTTTAAAAATTAAATTTGATGGCATTGAGGAAGTACAGCTAATTGGTCGTTGTTCTGCTAGATTTTTGCTTGTAAAAGACTTATATGTTCGCCGTAAGCAGTTTCCTGTTTGCTTGGCATATGCGGTGACAATCCATAAATCGCAAGGTTTAAGTGTAGACAGTGCATTGGTGAATATTGGCAGTTCTCTGTTCAAGGAGGGTATGGCATATGTGGCATTGTCACGAGTTAGAACTTTATCGGGATTGTACTTGATTGAGTGTGATGTCACAAACATTTGTGCGGATCTAGATTGTGTTAAGGAATACAATAGGTTAAGAAGAGTGTATGCGCCACATTTGCCTCAATATCCTTTGTTTGAGAAACGTGTGGTAGGCCGGAAACGAAGAAATGTGACCAATACTAGGGAGGTTGTAGCAAAAAGATGAAAAGTCGATGAACCTGAAATTATAAACAGAAACAAAAAGGATTCTGTTGAAGATGTTGTTGGTTTTCAATTTGAAAACAGTTCTGGTGTCAACTGCTATGCTAATGTAGTGGTTAATGTTTTGTTTTCTCTAGAAAATGTAAAAGAAGAGATTGTGGTCAATTCTGATCAAAGATTTTGCAGTTTGTTAAATTCTGTCTTAGAAAAATGTAGCACTGATAGAACAAACATAGAAAGTGTGTCTGAAATTCGAAATCTGTTAGACAGATGTTCAGGCCAAACACAATTCTCTCAAAATATTCAGCAAGATTGTCAGGAGTTTTTAATGTATATGCTTGATGTATTGCATGCTGAAGGTGTAGATGTAGATCAGCTGTTTGGGCTTTCTTATCAATGGCAGCATGACTGCGAGAACTGTATGGTATCAAGTACTATCAATCAATCAATCAATCAGTGACACTTATAAAGCGCGCTACATACCCCTAGGGTCTCAAGGCCCTCGTGGGGGGGGGGGGGTACGTGCCGCTACTGCTCAAACAGCCAGGTCTTCAGCTTCTTCCTGAAGGAGAGGTGGTCTTGGGTCAGGCGCAGGTCGGTCGGGAGGGAGTTCCAGGTCTTGGCGGCCAGGTAGGAGAAGGACCTTCCTCCTGTGGTCGCTCTTCGGATGCGGGGGACGGCGGCGAGGGCGTGGTTGGCTGATCGGAGGTGGCGTTTGGGAGCGTAGAAGTTGACTCGGCTGTTGAGGTAGCTCGGGCCTTGGTCGTGTAGGGCTTTGTGTGCGTGGGTGAGGAGGCGGAAGGTGATTCTTTTGTTGACGGGGAGCCAGTGAAGGTCTCTCAGATGTCCGGAGATGTGGCTGGTTCGTGGGATGTCGAGGATGAGTCTGGCTGAGGCGTTCTGGATCCGCTGGAGTCTCTTCTGGAGCTTGGCGGTGGTACCGGCGTAGAGGGCGTTGCCGTAGTCCAGTCGGCTGGTGACGAGGGCCTGGGTGACGGTCTTCCTGGTCTCGGTGGGGATCCACCAGAAGATCTTCCGTAGCATGCGTAGGGTGTTGAAGCACGCCGAGGAGACGTTGTTGACTTGCCTGGTCATGGAGAGGGAGGAGTCCAGGATGAAGCCCAGGTTGCGTGCATGGTCTGTCGGTTTGGGTGCGGTGCCCAGGGCGGGAGGCCACCAGGAGTCGTCCCAGGCGGAGGGCGAGGAGCCCAGGATGAGGACCTCCGTCTTGTCTGAGTTCAGTTTCAGGCGGCTGGTCGTCATCCACTCGGCTACCTCTTTCATCCCTTCGTGCAGGTCGGCTCTGGCGGCGGCGGGGTCGTTGGTCAGGGAGAGGATCAGCTGGGTGTCATCGGCGTAGGAGATTATGTTGAGGTTGTGTTTGCGTACGATGGCCGCGAGGGGGCTCATGTAGACGTTGAAGAGGGTGGGGCTCAGAGATGATCCTTGGGGGACGCCGCAGATGACTTCGGAGGCCTCTGACTTGTACGGTGGTAGGCGGACTCTCTGTGTTCTTCCGTCGAGGAAGGAGATGATCCATTCCAGTGCCTTGTCCTGGATTCCGATGTTGCTGAGGCGCCGTACTAGGGTGCGGTGGCAGACCGTGTCGAATGCCGCGGAGAGGTCTAGGAGGATGAGGGCCGCTGTTTCTCCTTTGTCCATCAGGGCTCGGATGTCATCGGTTGCGGCGATGAGGGCGGTCTCGGTGCTGTGATTGGCTCGGAAGCCGGACTGTGAGGGGTCGAGGGATCCGTTCGTCTCGAGGAAGGCGGCCATTTGCTTGTTGACGGTCTTCTCGATGACTTTGGCTGGAAACGGGAGGAGCGAGATGGGGCGGTAATTCTTGAGGTCGGTGGGGTCCGCTGTTGGTTTCTTGAGTAGAGCGCTGAGTTCGGCGTGTTTCCAGCTCTCAGGGAAGATGGTGGTGTCAAAGGATGTGTTGATGATGTCTCGCAGGTGGGGTGCGATGACAGCGTCGGCCTTGTTGAAGACGTGGTGAGGGCAGGGGTCGGTCGGTGATCCGGAGTGGATGGAGTTCATCGTGCGGATGGTGTCTTCGGTGCTGATCGGGGTCCAGGCGTGGAGGGTGGTGGTGGGGGGTGGTTGTTCGGTCATGGTGTGCGTTGGTTGGTTGTTGAAGCTGTTGTGTATGTCCGCGATTTTGTTGTGGAAGTATGAAGCGAGGGAGTTGCAGAGGTCTTGCGATGGGGTGATGTCGTTGTTTCCTGCGCTGGGGTTGGAAAGCTCTTTCACGATGTTGAAGAGTTCCTTGTGGTTGTGTACGTTGTTGTCCAACCGGTCCTTGAATGCTGTTTTCTTGGCGGCGCGGATCAGCTGGTGGTGTTTCCGGGTGGCAAGTTTGAAGGAGGTCCTGTTGTCCGGTGTCGGTTCCCTTCTCCAGACTTTCTCGAGGGCTCGGCAGTTCTTCTTGGAGCTCTTGAGTTCGTCGGTGAACCATGGGGCCTTCTTGCTGCCGGGTCTGCTAGGCGGGGTCCTCAGTGGGGCGAGTTCGTCCGCGCAGTTGCTGATCCACTTCGTGAGGTTGTCGGCGGCCTGGCTGGGGTTCGCTGAGCTGGCAGGAGGGTGCTGGCTCAGGGAGGTGGCGAGCTGGTCTGCTGTGATCTTGTTCCAGCTTCTGTGGGCGGCCTGTTGCTGGTGTTGGTGGGTCGTCGTTCTCTTGAAGGTGAAGTGGACACAGCTGTGGTCCGTCCATTGAAGCTCTGTGACGTGGCTGAAGTCGATGTCTGTGCTGGAAGAGAAGACTGCGTCGAGTGTGTGTCCGGCGAGGTGGGTGGGGGTTGACACCAGTTGCTTGAGTCCCAGGTTGGCGAGGTTGTCGAGCAGGGTGCTGGTGTTGCGGTCGTTGTTGTTCTCCAGATGGAAGTTGAGGTCTCCCAGGAGGATGTAGTCAGCGGAGGGGAGGGCATGCGGGCTGACGAAGTCGGCGATGTCCTCGCTGAATTGTGTGCGTGGTCCCGGGGGTCGGTAGATCAGGGTGCCTCTGAGGGTGGTGTTCGGGTTGGTGTGGATCTGGAAATGCAGGTGTTCGGCGCTGGTCAGGGTGTTGTCGGTACTGGTCGTGAGACGGATGGTGCTCCTGTGGATGATGGCGATGCCTCCTCCCATCTGGTTGGCGTTTCGGTCCTTCCGGACGATCTTGTAGCCCTCTGGGATAGCGATGGCGATGTCGGGTGCTGAAGAGGCGTTCATCCAGGTCTCCGTGAGGAAGGCAACGTCAGGGGCTGTGGCGTCTAGGAGGTTCCAGAGTTCGATGGCGTGTCTGTGGACGGAGCGGGTGTTGAGCAGGATGCACTTGAGGTGGGTGCTGCTGGTGTTCGACTTGGCGGGTGCTGGTGCGAGGCAGGTCCGGATGCAGGTGAATTTGCAGGAGTGGCAGCTGAAAGGTCCGTGGGTACGTCGTGGAGTGGCTTGATGGCAATCTGGGAGTCGGCCGGTGTTGAGAGCGGTGAGGGTGGCGGCGGAGTACGTCAGGCGGGACGGTCGGGGTCTTCGGGGGCCAGGGGTCCTGGCACTGGGCGCGGTCCAGGCGCGGACGGGCGTAGACGGGCTTACCTTTGGCGCGCCTTCGGCGCACCCGCTGCGCGTGACCGCTGCGCGTTCGCACGGTCGCCATTTAAGGCGAAGTGCGCGGGTAGGCGGAGCAGCTGGGAGGCGGGAGCGGGGAGGGTACAGAATAGAAAAAGGGGCGGGGAAAAGCGGCGGTGGCGGGAAGGGAGGGCGGAGGGCGGCGAGGTAGGCGGACAGCAAGGAAGGAAAAACCAAAACACAGGCAAAAAGAAATTACATAAAAAACAGGCACAAATTACAGAAAAACAAGGCAAAAACAACCGCAGCGGAGGCAGCCGGCAACCGGCAAACGAGGCAGCAGCGAGGCAGAGGGCAGGCAAGGTGCACACGCAGCAGCTGGTGGCCGTGCGGCGCGGGGGTGTCCCACAAGTGGGTCACACTCACCTGCGTCGCACGGTCGCCATTTAAGGCCAAGTGCGCGGATGGGGCGGAGCAGCTGGGAGGCGGGAGCGGGGAGGGTACAGAATAGAAAAAGGGGTGGGGAAAAGCGGCGGTGGCGGGAAGGGAGGGCGGAGGGCGGCGAGGTAGGCGGACAGCTAGGAAGGAAAAACCAAAACACAGGCAAAAAGAAATTACATAAAAAAACCGGCACAAATTACAGAAAAACAAGGCAAAAACAACCGCAGCGGAGGCAGCCGGCAACCGGCAAACGAGGCAGCAGCGAGGCAGAGGGCAGGCAAGGTGCACACGCAGCAGCTGGTGGCCGTGCGGCGCGGGGGTGTCCCACAAGTGGGTCCCACTCACCTGCGTCGCACGGTCGCCATTTAAGGCCAAGTGCGCGGGTGGGCGGAGCAGCTGGGAGGCGGGAGCGGGGAGGGTACAGAATAGAAAAAGGGGCGGGGAAAAGCGGCGGTGGCGGGAAGGGAGGGCGGAGGGCGGCGAGGTAGGCGGACAGCAAGGAAGGAAAAACCAAAACACAGGCAAAAAGAAATTACATAAAAAACAGGCACAAATTACAGAAAAACAAGGCAAAAACAACCGCAGCGGAGGCAGCCGGCAACCGGCAAACGAGGCAGCAGCGAGGCAGAGGGCAGGCAAGGTGCACACGCAGCAGCTGGTGGCCGTGCGGCGCGGGGGTGTCCCACAAGTGGGTCACACTCACCTGCGTCGCACGGTCGCCATTTAAGGCCAAGTGCGCGGGTGGGCGGAGCAGCTGGGAGGCGGGAGCGGGGAGGGTACAGAATAGAAAAAGGGGTGGGGAAAAGCGGCGGTGGCGGGAAGGGAGGGCGGAGGGCGGCTAGGTAGGCGGACAGCAAGGAAGGAAAAACCAAAACACAGGCAAAAAGAAATTACATAAAAAAACCGGCACAAATTACAGAAAAACAAGGCAAAAACAACCGCAGCGGAGGCAGCCGGCAACCGGCAAACGAGGCAGCAGCGAGGCAGAGGGCAGGCAAGGTGCACACGCAGCAGCTGGTGGCCGTCCGGCGCGGGGGTGTCCCACAAGTGGGTCACACTCACCTGCGTCGCACGGTCGCCATTTAAGGCCAAGTGCGCGGGTGGGCGGAGCAGCTGGGAGGCGGGAGCGGGGAGGGTACAGAATAGAAAAAGGGGCGGGGAAAAGCGGCGGTGGCGGGAAGGGAGGGCGGAGGGCGGCGAGGTAGGCGGACAGCAAGGAAGGAAAAACCAAAACACAGGCAAAAAGAAATGACATAAAAAACAGGCACAAATTACAGAAAAACAAGGCAAAAACAACCGCAGCGGAGGCAGCCGGCAACCGGCAAATGAGGCAGCAGCGAGGCAGAGGGCAGGCAAGGTGCACACGCAGCAGCTGGTGGCCGTGCGGCGCGGGGGTGTCCCACTAGTGTAGACTCAGAAAGATTTATATATTTAACTTTGCCAGACAGTAAATCAGTCTCCTTTAATAAGCTAGTAAAAGCAGCTGATCACAACATGGAGTGTAGCCAATGTAAATCTGAAATGATGTCCACATTATTTATACAAACATATGGCCAGTATGTCATTTTAATGTTCCAACGATGTAGGCCTGATGGAACAAAATTGACAACTTTAATAAAAAATGTTGTGGCTTCGCAGTTGTCAATATCAGGAAGGACTTTTGTAACTGCAGCAATTATATATCATGACGGTCCTTCAATAACATCAGGACATTACACAGCTTATTTAAAGTCTAGAAATGGCTGGTCATTCTGCAATGATTCTGTTTTAATTTTCAAAAAAAAATTGCCGTATGACCTGAAAAACTCTTACCTGGTGTTTTTAAAACCAAAATTTTAGGGAAAGAATCTCGGGATGTGCTCTGGGGAATTTCAAGAAGTTCTAATGGCTCCTACACGATTTGGCCTTGAGGATAAGTGTAGTTCAGAGACATAACTTCTAACCATAAGACTGGACGTCATGGAGAAATAAGTGAACTTTGAATGAGTTCAGAAAAACGATTTCTTTTTATAAGCTAATTGAAGCAGCCAATCAAAACATAGAGTAGAGGGAATGTAAGTCTGCAATGCTGTCTACTGTTTTACATTGCTTTGTGATTAAAAGTGATGTAGAGAATTAAATAATTGTAGTAGTCATAGAGGTAGTGTACGTCTGCTTCATAGTAAGCAGTATCAGTGTCATAGGAAATGTAGAACATGACTGAGGAAGAAGGGGAAGATATTACTAGTCCAGGATTGTGAAAATGATCTTCAACATTTTAATTCTGAAAGTTGCGGAAATGCCAAATGACGGGATTGGCTTACAAGAAATCCAAGAGTTATAAATGGCTCTGACAAGATTTGGTCTTGTGGAAACTTGTGGTAGAGAGCAAGAAGTCATTTATTGTATGTAACATGTTTTTCAAAACGATGGAGGTTTTCTTTCAGAAAGTGGCGGGCTGAAAGTAATAACAGCACAACAGAGTGTAAGCTGTTCATAGGACATCCTTTGACGTCATGGAAAGTAAGTTAACTTTAAGGAGTTCTGAATTCTGATTTGTTATGTTGTATGGGTTTTTTAAACACAATCATTTTGATTGTGTTTTTTTCCCCCGCTGTTATATGATGAATACCTTCAAGTCACTGTTTTTAGTGAAATTTGATACATTCTGAGAACAGCAAAAATAAACCATTTAACATGTATAATTAATTCTGTACTGTTTGCATTTATGATGTATATGTAGAACTGTGTAGGAGGCTTGGAGAAGGTGAGGCTTCTGTAAGTGTCAAAGTTGTTGCATACAGTGCTCATATTCTACGTAGTCTTTCATATGATAGACTACATTTCCACAATGAGATACCTAAGCAAAGGAAACACAGGTGATATGATTGCGGAATGAGCAAATGAAAATGCACGTTTTTCAATTACATCACCTGTGTTTCCTAAGTTTATGAATGACATTGTGCAGATGAAGTTTAGGTCTGTCCACGGACACATAAGAGGTTTGGCCTTTGTTCAAGAGTGAAGTGGACATGACTTACTTCATTGGTAGGCCTTCACATGTATTATGTCCTCTGTTCTCTTCAAACAACTCGAAATTTAATTTGGAACCCTGAGTAGGTATCACCTCAAACAAACCTCTGGATAGGACACATCTTATTGGCATCCTGAAGCAATCATTTAAAATTTTAGTGTCTTGCGACACTTTTCTGAGACAACAGCAGTGCAAAAGATGCACCATGTTTTAAGATAGGCCTCACTTCATCTGCTTCAAGATACTGTTAGTTTAAAATGTATATCTTTAGGACTGTGTACGGGGCCTGGAGAAGCAGAAGCTTCTGTAAGTGTCAAAGTTGTTGAAAAACTGTTTGTCCTTCAATCTTTTCTCTTGTCTTTTGTAATTTTTAAATACATGTTTTAATATTTTTCAAATGTTTGTTCTCTCTTTCACAGATTGAAAGTATAAAAACAAAAAGTGAGTCAATCAATCAATCAATCAATCAGGTCATTTGTAGAGCGCACTACTCACCCGTAGGGTCTCAAGGCGCTGGGTGGGGGGGGTGCCATTACTGCTCGATCAGCCAGGTCTTGAGCTTCTTCCTGAAGGAGAGGTGGTCTTGGGTCAGGCGCAGGTCGGTTGGGAGTGAGTTCCAGGTCTTGGCGGCCAGGTAGGAGAAGGATCTTCCTCCTGTTGTCGCTCTTCGGATGCGGGGGACGGCGGCGAGGGCGTGGTTGGTTGATCTGAGGAGGCGCTTGGGGGTGTAGAAGTTGATCCGGTTGTTGAGGTAGCTCGGGCCTTGGTCGTGTAGGGCTTTGTGCACGTGGGTGAGGAGACGGAAGGTGATTCTCTTGTTGACCGGGAGCCAGTGCAGATCTCTCAGGTGTCCGGAGATGTGGCTGCGTCGGGGGATGTCGAGGATGAGTCTGGCCGAGGCGTTCTGGATCCGCTGGAGTCTCTTCTGGAGTTTGGCAGTGGTTCCGGCGTAGAGGGCGTTGCCGTAGTCCAGTCGGCTGGTGACGAGGGCCTGGGTGACCGTCTTCCTCGTCTCGGTGGGGATACACCGGAAGATCTTACGTAGCATGCGCAGGATGTTGAAGCATGACGAGGAGACGGCGTTGACTTGTCTGGTCATGGAGAGGGAGGAGTCCAGGATGAAGCCCAGGTTGCGTGCGTGGTCCGTCGGTTTGGGTGCGTTGCCCAGGGCGGGGGGCCACCAGGAGTCGTCCCAGGCGGAGGGCGAGGGGCCCAGGATGAGGACCTCCGTCTTGTCCGAGTTCAGTTTCAGGCGGCTGGTCGTCATCCATTCGGCTACATCTCTCATCCCTTCGTGCAGGTTGGCTCTGGCGGTGGCGGGGTCGTTGGTCAGGGAGAGGATCAGCTGGGTGTCGTCGGCGTAGGAGATTATGTTGAGGTTGTTTTGGCGTGCGATAGTCGCGAGGGGGCTCATGTAGACGTTGAAGAGGGTGGGGCTCAGTGAGGATCCTTGAGGGACGCCGCAGATGACTTTGGTGGCCTCTGACTTGTACGGTGGTAGGCGGACTCTCTGTGTTCTTCCGTCGAGGAAGGAGGTGATCCATTCCAGTGCCTTCTCCTGGATTCCGATGTTGCTGAGGCGCTGTACTAGGGTGCGGTGGCAGACAGTGTCGAAAGCCGCGGAGAGGTCCAGGAGGATGAGGGCCGCTGTTTCTCCGTTGTCCATCAGAGTTCGAAGGTCATCGGTGGCGGCGATGAGGGCGGTCTCGGTGCTGTGGTTCGCTCGGAAGCCCGACTGTGAGGGGTCGAGGGATCCATTCGTCTCGAGGAAGGCGGCCAGCTGTTTGTTGACGGTCTTCTCGATGACTTTGGCCGGGAACGGGAGGAGCGAGATGGGACGGTAGTTCTTGAGGTCGGTGGGGTCTGCTGTGGGTTTCTTGAGGAGAGCGCTGAGTTCGGCGTGCTTCCAGCTCTCAGGGAAGGTGGCGGTGTCGAAGGAGGTGTTGATGATGTCCCGCAGGTGGGGTGCGAGGACAGCGTCGGCTTTGTTGAAGACGTGGTGAGGGCAGGGGTCAGTCGGAGATCCGGAATGGATGGAGTTCATGGTGCGGATGGTTTCTTCGGTGCTGATCGAGGTCCAGGTGCGGCGGGTGGTGGTTGGTGGCGTCGTTGCGGTTGTGGCTTGCGTTGGTTGGTTGTTGAAGCTGTTGTGTATGTCCGTGATCTTGTTGTGGAAGTAGGACGCGAGGAAGTTGCAGAGTTCTTGCGACGGGGTGATGTCATTGTTTCCGGCGTTGGGGTTGGACAGCTCTTTCACGATGTTGAAGAGTTCCTTGCAGTTGTGTGCGTTGTTGTCCAGTCGATCCTTGTATGTATTTTTCTTGGTGGCGCGGATCAGTTGGTGGTGTTTCCGGGTGGCGAGCTTGAGGGTGGTCATGTTGTCCGTCGTTGGTTCCCTTCTCCAGGCTTTCTCGAGGGCTCGACAGTTCTTCTTGGAGCTCTTGAGTTCGTCGGTGAACCATGGTGTTTTTCTGCTGCCGGGTCTGCTGGGTGGGGTTCTCAGAGGGGCGAGTTCGTCCGCGCAGTCGTTGATCCACTTCGTGAGGTTGTCGGCGGCCTGGCTGGGGTTCGCTGAGTTGGCGGGAGGGTGCTGGCTCAGGGAAGCGGTGAGCTGGTCGGCTGTGATCTTGTTCCAGCTTCTTCGGGCAACCTGTTGCTGGTGGTGGTGGATCGTCGTTCTTCTGAAGGTGAAGTGGTGAAGTGGTGAATTTAACGACAATTATAAGGTAAATGTTTTGTATTCTTTTCGTTACATTTCTATCACATTCACCTACTATTAGTTCCACAGCTTCATTTCTTTAACCCTCAGTTTCCTGCCTTTGCTACTTTCCTCATTCCTTTCTCTATTACCTACTTACTCAACTCCTTCCACTCTTTTTCTCAGTCCCTCTCTTCTCATAGTTCCTCACTCTTGTTCACTCACTCCGTCTCTATTACTCTTAGTGTCTTTGACTGATCACTCTATCACTACTTGTTCATAATGCTTTCTCTGTGTAGTTGAAGCACACTAAGGGGCATATTATGAACACAGCCAATAAAATTATTGCTGTTTTTATTGGCAGAAAACTGGTGCAAAAGTGGTTTTAGCGGCAGTTTTCTGCCGCAAAAGCGGCTTTGGCGACACATTTCTGCCGATAAAAGCTGCAAAACTTTTATTGCCTATGTTGATGATATGGCTTTATGTTATTTACATTTCTTTGCTGTTTCAATTAATCTTTTTCTGTTATTTTTTGTTTTCTGTTTTCTATTTTTTCTCTCTGTTATTCCCCATGTTTTAATCTTATTTTGAACATTCACTCACATTCTCCAAGAAACTCTTCTTTGTTATTGTTCTACTGTCTTTTTTTTCTTTCACTTCCTTATCTATTTTGTTTTTCACAATTATACCCTCTTCCGTCTTTTCTTTGGTAAATAGATCTATTAAACAGTATCTCTGGTTTACTCCCTATAGCTGTCTTTCTTTTAACATCACTCTCTGTTTACTTTCCTTATACTTACTCTTCTTTTTTTTTTTTTGGTTAGCTCCCGGTTCGCGTACCGGGAAGCGACCCGGGAAGTGAACCAAAAGAAATAGAGCTTGCCAGAGTGCTAAACATTCTATCAATTTTTTTTGAAAGGGGAGGTAGTTCTGAAAAGAACTTTTTTTTATGTTTTTGTTGTTTTATATTTTTTTTTATTTTTTGAACATTTTTTGTTTTTTTTGTATTTTTTGAACAATTTTATATTTTTTTTGTTTTTTTTTGGGGGGGAAAACAACAAAAAACAGGCATTGAAAAGGGCTCAACAGGAGCAAAAAAAAAATTACTGTCTGGGGCGGTTAGGGCAATTATGATTGTCATAAGCTAGGTTGATGGCATTAATACTCATGTTACCACATGATATTAACGCACCGCAGTGCATACAAGTATGTTTCATATGCCCAAAATTCTCCTGTATGTTTGGCACGGTTTCCCGTGCCTCTGCTGCTGTCAATGATATTGACGATGTTGACCTGGCCACAGGAGTTGCTGTTGGGTTTTGTTCCATATCACGTATTTCCGCCCGGCTGTAATTAAGTGGATGCTTCCTGGTCATGGGCCTATGCATGGTATAGTTCCCATAATACTTTTTATCAGTCCCTCTTGATAATTTGTCTTTGCAAATGAGGCAGGTGACATACCTCGCATTCACTTTCTTCTGCCCTGGAGGGATTGAATAAAACTGCCAAATGAAACTGGCTTTCCTATGGGAAACCCGGGGCACCTCTTCCAAGAACTGTGGTCCTTCTCTCTCCTCTTCCTCTAGTTCTTCCTCTTCCTCCTCTGTGTTGGTGATGACCTGGGGAGGTGGTCCTCTCTTCCCATGAGGAGGTGGAGGTGGTGGTGGGGGTGCACCAGCTGAAGCAAGTACTGAAGTCATTTCTGTAGTATCAATAAAGGTCTTCCTCTCACAATGATGAAAGTCAGAGTGAGGAAAGAAGGAGGGGTTTTCATCATTTGTGAAAAACAATAGTTCTCAACCAATGAAAAGTGTTATTTTTAGGTCACCTGACCTAGCCTTACATGATTATGAAACCAAAAGTGAAATGAACCAATGAAAACTTTTATTAACAAGTCACATGACCTCTCACGCTTATGTTACGCGCTGCGGAACGCGCCCCGGATAGCTTCCGGGTCGCTGCGCTTCGCGCGTCGGTCCGCGCCCCGGAGCACTTTCGGGTGCGCTAACGCGGTACGTCATAAGACGCATTACGCGGCAACGCGATACATCGCGCTTTCGCGCCGCACCGCGGATCGCTTCCGGGGAGCTGCGTTTCGCGCCTCGGTTCGCGCCCCGGAGCACTTCCGGGTGCGCTAACGCGGCGCGTCATTAGACGCATTACGCGGCAACGCGATACGTCACGCTTCCGCGACGCGTCACGATGTTGATTTCTAACGCGGCAGTTGCGCAAACGGAACGTTTACCGGTTCGCGGACCGGGTCGCGGCATCAAATTGAGCTAACGGAAAGCTTTCCGGTTCGCGGACCGGAAGCGAAACAAAAAAAATATTTTAAAAAAAATTATTAATAAACATATAAAATATATTTTTGGATTTAAAGAAGAATACATTTTACAGCTATAGATATTAGCTTTTAAAAAACCAATGAAATTCACTGAAAAAAACATAGGTTATAGACCATATATAGTTAGGAATTAGCATTTACAAAACCTTGAAAATTCACTGAAAAAACCATAGGTTATAGACCATATATAGTTAGGAATTAGCATTTAAAAAACCTTATTTTACTCACACAAAACCATTCAAATTCCATATATAGTTAGTTGTACTAACTATATTTCGCGCACCCGCAATCCACTGCTGATCATGTCACATATTACATCATTCATGACATCACTGATGACATCACTGATGACATCTCAAATGACATCACTGATGACATCACTGATGACATCTCAAATGACATCACTGATGACATCACTGATGACATCTCAAATGACATTACTGATCACATCACTGATGACATCATTCATGTGATAATACGATGAACCTCTTCAGACTCTAATATAACCTTAGATACACTCAGTGTAAACACAGACTCACAGATTGTCACTCATCCATGAAGTTACACACACACCTAGTCAGTCATGCAAACAATCAATCACACCTCCATTTTCTCAACTATACAGTTATACACACCTTACTTATTCAAACATATACTGAAACATACTTACTCTCTTATACAATCCTGGATACAAGTTCACAATGATGCATACAGACTAAGCATGGGCGTAAAATCCGCTCCGATCGCGGATTTTTCGGATTTTCGGCAAATTCGCAATCCGCGAACTCTCGCGAATTTGTCGTGAATCCGCTCGCAGCGGATTTTTTGCTTGGTTGCGGCGCGCGGCGTGGTGCACGGCGTTCATTTTCCGTCATTTAGCGTTTGCCGAGTTGTTTTTCTTTGCGAGTGACGCGCC
Source organism: Lissotriton helveticus (assembly GCF_964261635.1). Taxonomy (NCBI): domain Eukaryota; kingdom Metazoa; phylum Chordata; class Amphibia; order Caudata; family Salamandridae; genus Lissotriton; species Lissotriton helveticus. The sequence continues at coordinate 1,198,640,299 of NC_136069.1, forward strand.
ATTTTAGATCTTGCTGCGTGTTCCCGCGGGAGTTTGGCGCCCGCGAATACGTAATCGCGGCTTGCCACCTTGCACAGCACACCTCGCGAGAGTTCGCAATTGCGAACACGTAGTTGCGGCGGAAAGGAACAATCTCGCACTTGCGAAATAGAGATTTTGCAATTTCGCACAAGAAAATCACCAGCAAACAGGATAAACCTTCAGAAAATTATGATTTTTATCAGCATCACTCCTCAGGTTGACATTTGCATGGCCTTTTTTTTTGCAAGGAGTCCATTTTGGGGGGGGGGAGGAAGGAAGTGCCCCACAGTCTCCAACTTCCTGTTCCTGTCCAGCAGGCTCCTCCCAGTGCTTTGTCCATCTCCTGGTCACTTTCATTTGGATCTGGAGCTGGAAGGATTACTTTTTGTGGGTGCTGCTGGATATTTGGATTTGAGGCCTTTTTGACTGTCTTTGGATCACTTTTGGATTAGAAATCAACTTTCACAAGTAAGTTTGTTTGGGGCATTACAGTTGCTGTAAGTAAAATTTTGGAACTTTTTCAGAACATTAAATAAATTATATTGTGGGTAGCCACAGTATCCAGTAGGACCAGGGTTGGTTAGGGGTGCATGATACAACTGTTTTGTTGAATGTAAACACCATTGAGGCCATGGATGGGCTGGGATTGTGCTGATTTTATTGTTTTTTGTCGTTTTTTTGGGCCTGCTGGTGGGGCCCTTTGGCCAGGGGTGGTGAGTGTTGCATGGGCCTAGTCTTTCTGTGGGGTGTCTTCTTGAATTTAAACATAATTGAGGCCATGGATGGGCTGGGATTGTGCTTATTTTATTGTTTTTTGTCGTTTTTGGGGGGCTGCTGGTGTGGCCTTTTGCCCAGGGGTGGTGGTGCATGGACTGAGTGTGCCTGTGGTGTGGTCTCACTCTCTTTAATGTAAACATCATGGATGGCATTGGATTGTGGTGATTTCTGGCTGTTTTTCAGTTTTTTGGGGGTGTACTGTTAATGTGGACTGGCCATGTGGGTGGTGGTGGTGGCCATCTTGAGTGCTGGCTGGTACAGGCAACATGTGCTTGGGGTGTAAGGGGCCATTTTGAGGAGAGGCAGTGTCTGAGGCCTGCACTTATTTTGCCTACTTTTCATCCATTATGCCCAGGGGTAGTGAGTGTTGCATGGGCCTAGTGTTTCTGAGGGGTGTCTTCTTGAATTTAAACACCATTGAGGCCATGGATGGGCTGGGATTGTGCTGATTTTATTGTTTTTTGTCGTTTTTTTGGGCCTGCTGGTGGGGCCCTTTGCCCAGGGGTGGTGAGTGTTGCATGGGCCTAGTCTTTCTGTGGGGTGTCTTCTTGAATTTAAACATAATTGAGGCCATGGATGGGCTGGGATTGTGCTTATTTTATTGTTTTTTGTCGTTTTTGGGGGGCTGCTGGTGTGGCCTTTTGCCCAGGGGTGGTGGTGCATGGACTGAGTGTGCCTGTGGTGTGGTCTCACTCTCTTTAATGTAAACATCATGGATGGCATTGGATTGTGGTGATTTCTGGCTGTTTTTCAGTTTTTTGGGGGTGTACTGTTGATGTGGACTGGCCATGTGGGTGGTGGTGGTGGCCATCTTGAGTGCTGGCTGGTACAGGCAACATGTGCTTGGGGTGTAAGGGGCCATTTTGAGGAGAGGCAGTGTCTGAGGCCTGCACTTATTTTGCCTACTTTTCATCCATTATGCCCAGGGGTAGTGAGTGTTGCATGGGCCTAGTGTTTCTGAGGGGTGTCTTCTTGAATTTAAACACCATTGAGGCCATGGATGGGCTGGGATTGTGCTGATTTTATTGTTTTTTGTCGTTTTTTTGGGCCTGCTGCCCTTTGCCCAGGGGTGGTGAGTGTTGCATGGGCCTAGTCTTTCTGTGGGGTGTCTTCTTGAATTTAAACATAATTGAGGCCATGGATGGGCTGGGATTGTGCTTATTTTATTGTTTTTTGTCGTTTTTGGGGGGCTGCTGGTGTGGCCTTTTGCCCAGGGGTGGTGGTGCATGGACTGAGTGTGCCTGTGGTGTGGTCTCACTCTCTTTAATGTAAACATCATGGATGGCATTGGATTGTGGTGATTTCTGGCTGTTTTTCTGTTTTTTGGGGGTGTACTGTTGATGTGGACTGGCCATGTGGGTGGTGGTGGTGGCCATCTTGAGTGCTGGCTGGTACAGGCAACATGTGCTTGGGGTGTAAGGGGCCATTTTGAGGAGAGGCAGTGTCTGAGGCCTGCACTTATTTTGCCTACTTTTCATCCATTATGCCCAGGGGTAGTGAGTGTTGCATGGGCCTAGTGTTTCTGAGGGGTGTCTTCTTGAATTTAAACACCATTGAGGCCATGGATGGGCTGGGATTGTGCTGATTTTATTGTTTTTTGTCGTTTTTTTGGGCCTGCTGGTGGGGCCCTTTGCCCAGGGGTGGTGAGTGTTGCATGGGCCTAGTCTTTCTGTGGGGTGTCTTCTTGAATTTAAACATAATTGAGGCCATGGATGGGCTGGGATTGTGCTTATTTTATTGTTTTTTGTCGTTTTTGGGGGGCTGCTGGTGTGGCCTTTTGCCCAGGGGTGGTGGTGCATGGACTGAGTGTGCCTGTGGTGTGGTCTCACTCTCTTTAATGTAAACATCATGGATGGCATTGGATTGTGGTGATTTCTGGCTGTTTTTCAGTTTTTTGGGGGTGTACTGTTGATGTGGACTGGCCATGTGGGTGGTGGTGGTGGCCATCTTGAGTGCTGGCTGGTACAGGCAACATGTGCTTGGGGTGTAAGGGGCCATTTTGAGGAGAGGCAGTGTCTGAGGCCTGCACTTATTTTGCCTACTTTTCATCCATTATGCCCAGGGGTAGTGAGTGTTGCATGGGCCTAGTGTTTCTGAGGGGTGTCTTCTTGAATTTAAACACCATTGAGGCCATGGATGGGCTGGGATTGTGCTGATTTTATTGTTTTTTGTCGTTTTTTTGGGCCTGCTGGTGGGGCCCTTTGCCCAGGGGTGGTGAGTGTTGCATGGGCCTAGTCTTTCTGTGGGGTGTCTTCTTGAATTTAAACATAATTGAGGCCATGGATGGGCTGGGATTGTGCTTATTTTATTGTTTTTTGTCGTTTTTGGGGGGCTGCTGGTGTGGCCTTTTGCCCAGGGGTGGTGGTGCATGGACTGAGTGTGCCTGTGGTGTGGTCTCACTCTCTTTAATGTAAACATCATGGATGGCATTGGATTGTGGTGATTTCTGGCTGTTTTTCTGTTTTTTGGGGGTGTACTGTTGATGTGGACTGGCCATGTTGGTGGTGGTGGTGGCCATCTTGAGTGCTGGCTGGTACAGGCAACATGTGCTTGGGGTGTAAGGGGCCATTTTGAGGAGAGGCAGTGTCTGAGGCCTGCACTTATTTTGCCTACTTTTCATCCATTATGCCCAGGGGTAGCTAGTGAGTGTTGCATACTTGCATGTCCCTAGTCTTTCTGTGGGGTGTCTTCAATGTAAACATCATGGATGGCATGGGATTGTGCTCATTTTTCTGTGTTTTCTTGATTTTTTGGGGTGTATAACTGAACTGATGTTCCTTTGTCTTCCATTGCTTTTAGGTGCACAAGACTCAAGAGAACCACCAGTGCCAGGAAGAAGTCCCGCAGCGGTGTGTGTGTGCAGCATAACGTCACGCGACGTCACGTCTGGACACAGAACCCTCTGCAACTCGTGCAACTGCTGCCTGCTGTTCTGACCTGCTCTGAAGAAGATGGCCCCAAAAAAAGTAACCCGTAGCTCCTCTAGCAAGAAAGGTGCCAGTAAGGAGCAGAAGAAGCAAGTTACCAAGGACACTGGTGTGCCGCCCGCCCCTTTTTTGGGAGTAAAAAAAAAAGTATGCCTGCAGCAGCAGCGGGATCTGCTGGGGACCAAGCTGGCAGCAGCACCCCCGCTCCATTGGGCTCAGTGCCACCACCACCACCACGCCAACTTAAGTCCAAGCCCTTGAGTGCTGCAGAGGCAGCCAGTATAGTTCTTCAATCACCATCGACCAGTGATGATGGCTCATCGCAAGAAAGCAGCAGCAATGTCCCTCAATCAACACAGGTTGTTGTAGCTCATCTGACGAGTGTTGAACAACCACAGCCGCAACAACAGTCACATGTGCAAGTACAAGCCCAAGTACATGTGGAAGGAGAGGCAGCGCAAGGAGATGCGCAAGCAGAGGTGCATGGAGGGTCACAAGTGCCCACAATAGTTGTTCCTCCCGAAGTAGGGGCACATCAGGAAATCGACAATCAAGGCGAGGTATCATTTGAGGAAGCCACTCCTCCTGATGATCCTTCATTGTCTTCCACACCCCTAGCAAGGAAGAGATCAAGGGTGGTGTCTACATCTTCTTCAAGCACACCTCCTTCTGATGATACGGATCAAACTTGGGAACCAGCACCACTGCCGTCTGAGAGTGAGGCACACCATGATCCGACAAAGGTAGTTAAGCGTAAAAGGAAGCTCGTCCAAAGTCTCAGAGTTATGGAGTGTGATGAGGCTCAACAAGAAGTGGCGGATACTGCTGCTGATGAAGACTCTGCCAACGACGACCCAGTCATCATAAAGGTCACTGCAGCCCCAGCTGGCATGCAGCAAACAGACATTTTGACCCTAGCCCGAAGAGCTGCTGAGCGTGATGATGGTGATGATGTTGTCGATGAGGAGGCAGTGGAAACACCACAATCATTGGAGTTAAGTAGTACACCAACTCGTCCCGCTTCTATATTTCTTTCTGGCAAGAAGAGACCTCCATCCACCTCGACCTTAATTAGTGGCGGTGAAAGTGCAAAACGTACAAAAGTTGGGCAATCCAGATCCTCCACTTCATCTGGCATTAGCTTCATGACCACCACCACCAGTATCGCCGCCTCCTCCATGTACCACAGACACTTCAAGTCCCCAGTTTGGGACTTCTTTACTGTTTGTCCAAAAAATCCAAAGTTTGCCATTTGTACCATTTGTAAGCAAGCAGTTAGTCGTGGTAAGCCAGGTACCAACTATGGTACCGGAGGCCAGAGAGGTCATCTTAGGAGACAGCACACTGTCAAATGGTTTACGCACCTAGATGCGATCAAGAAAGGCCAAATTCAAGGAAACGTTGATGTTTCATCTGATGATGACGAGCAGGAAGAAGACGTGTCAAACACTTCCCTTACACCCAGTACCCCTGTCAGCAGCACACCCAATGTGAGGCACACTAAGAGTGTTGGAGCGAGTGAGACACCAACGCACAAAAGTTCACCAGCGAGCAAAATTGGGTCAACGAAGTCATTATCAGCCCGTAAATGCTTGGTCCAGGGCAACATTAGAACAATGCTTACTTCAGACGTGCCATATGAACGCAACCACCCACTGACGCGTCTGTATAACACTAAGCTGGCTAAAATTCTAGCTGTGGACCTTCTACCTTTTTCTTTTGTAGAAGCGGTAGGTTTTCTTAAATTAGTGGCAACGCTCTGCCCTAAATGGAAGGTTCCTAGCCGGTTCTATTTTGCCAGAGTTGCGGTTCCAGCACTACATGAAGATGTGCTGGAGGCGATTGGGGCAGCTTTGCAGAAGAGTGCTGTTCACACAATACATCTGACAACAGACATGTGGACCAGTGGCGCAGGCGCTGATTACATGTGCATCACTGGACACTGGGTCTCTTTTTCAGGTGTTTTAGCAAAGCTAAACGCAGGTGTTGACCCGGACAAAGTTTTCAAAGCTGCTCGGAAACATGCAACACTAGCCATGTTTGGCTTGGAGAAAAGTCACACAGCAGAAAACCTTTTGGAAGAGTTTGACAAAAAGGTCTTGAACATGCTATCCCCCCTAAAACGCAAGATTGGTTATGTTTCCACGGATAATGGCGCCAATGTAGTTAAGGCCATGTGGCAGGGTAACTATTTTAGAGTGCCGTGTTTGGCGCACTGTATCAACCTGGTAGTTCAAAAATTCTTGAGTGATAAAGACAGTACAGCGTTCGAGGTAATGGCCACCTGCCGCAAAATGTGCAACCATTTCAGCCATTCTTTTAAGGCCCGGAAGCATCTGAGGAGACTGCTACTTCAACGTGGAATGCCAGTGAAAGCACTCATCCAGGAGGTGGCAACACGTTGGAACTCAACCTTCTACATGCTTGAGTGTCTGTATGAGCAGTATACGGTACTCGATCAATATTTCTTCACAGAGGCTACATCTCAGAAGGAGGAAATGCGGATGGGTGCGGCGCAATGGGACATAGTTAAAAGCCTGACAGACATGCTTCGTCCTTTTGAGTTCTTCACGCGTGCAGTCAGCCAGGAGGACTGTAATTTGGGAAAAGCTATCCCATTGTTGTGCATGCTGGAGCACCAAGTGATGGCGGTGTCTTCTGAGTTTGAAAAAGATGTACAAAAAAAAGACCATTTTATTTTGTCTGAGAAATTATTAGAGCGCCTACGTGGTGATGAACGTCTTCAAAAGATCAAGTCAGAACAGCATTACATTTGTGCTACTATTCTGGATCCACGCTACAAAAAGGCGCTGGCAGGCGAAGCATTCTTTCCTTTTGCTGATGCAGAGGTTCAAAAGTACAAACATTGGTTAGCCTGGTCAGCCAAGAGGTTTGAAAAAGAACGGCAGGTTATTGAAGGAGAAGCCAGTACATCAGCATCAGCATCAGCAGGCCATCCCCAGTCACAAGAATCCACTTCTGCACCTGTGGCTGGGGCACAAGTGACCTCTCAGCCGTTAAAGACACCGGCAACTGGATCATCTGCACCACACACAACAAAAACAGTGGCTGTTGTAGAGGATTGGCTAAGTTTGCTTGGGTATGGTTCTCGAAAAAATGTCACAGCCACAGCAAAAAGTAAGCAAAGTGGAGGAACCGTTGATGACCTTGAGTCGATGGTGCAGGACTATATGAATGACTCAACAGAGGTCTTTCTTAATGATGAGCCATTGCAGTATTGGCATGGCAAAAAACAATTGTGGCCACAGCTCTACAACCTGGCTATAAACTATTTGTCTTGCCCACTCGCAAGTGTGTCTTCTGAACGTGTTTTCAGTGCTGCTGGTGGCATTGTAACTCCCAAACGGAGCCGCCTCTCGCCCAAAAATGTGGAGCGGCTGACAATGATCAAGATGAATCAGCACCTCATACCACCAGATTACAAAGTACGAGAAAGCACGCCGCATGAAGACGAGGAGGACGGCAACGTAGATGAGGGGATTTTTTCTCTGTTCGGTGGCACTGACCTCATCCAGCCTGAATTCGCAGAGTATGATGACGAAATCTTGTTCTTATTCCCTGACACCGAGCCCTGAAAATGAGACAATCAATCAAGAACTTTCTTTTTCGTCCTTATTCACTTTTATTCCTGTGTGCTTTGTGTCTCTCTTTCTTTGTTTTGCACAGTTAATTTAATTCAAACTTTAATCACCTAATCCCAAAAACAAGACCATCATCAGAACTGTCTTCACTTGTTTGCTTATTGATTTGAAGGTGCCGCAGTCTACATTCCTCAGGTTCACAAGTTCTGAAGAACATGCTCCTCTATCCTCCTCCTCCAGACTGCGATTTCCCTCCAAGCAGAGTGCTGGATTACGCCCAATGAAGAAAGACTCAGCACTTGTGGGGGTGTTGTACTTCATTGCAGGTGAGTTGACGGATTTGGGCCCATTGCTGTGAAGCTCTAATAATGGACAAAAGTGTTTTGGACCAAATATGAGGTGGAAATTTCTTGCCGTTTTTGCTGACTTGCTTGCCTTTGAGGTGCTCTTTGGCAGGGTTCCGGGTGTTTGTGGGTAATTTTTGGTGTCTGTCGAAGCACTGCTGCGAGCCTGCGACAGTCTAATCTTGATTGCATTTGCTTTTCAGGAAATCCGTGGTGGAAAACAGGAGTTATGATGATTGATGATGATGACCTAGCTGAACAGCGCCGCATTTGGACCGAAGGCCGAGAGATATTGTAAGTATGAGATTTAGCTTTTTCGCTGTTTGGGGGTGTTGTCGGGTGTTTTTTTGCGGGTGGGTTGGCGGGTCTTGCCTGGGGCATTCCTGGGAAGGTCTAATACCGGATAGAAGTGTTTTGGACAAAATCCATAAGGAACAGCCTTTTTTTGTGCTATTTCTTCTGACATCTTGCTCAATGTAGCGTTTTGGGGGGCTTCCTGCTGTTCGTGGGTGGGTTGCGGCCGGGGTCTCTGTCGAAGCACTGCTGCGACAGTCTAATCTTGATTGCATTTGCTTTTCAGGAAATCCGTGGTGGAAAACAGGAGTTATGATGATTGATGATGATGATGACCTAGCTGCACAGCGCCGCGTTTGGACCGAAGGCCGAGAGACATTGTAAGTATGAGATTTAGCTTTTTCGCTGTTTGGGGGTGTTGTCGGGTGTTTTTTTGCGGGTGGGTTGGCGGGTCTTGCCTGGGGCATTCCTGGGAAGGTCTAATACCGGATAGAAGTGTTTTGGACAAAATCCATAAGGAACAGCCTTTTTTTTGTGCTATTTCTTCTGACATCTTGCTCAATGTAGCGTTTTGGGGGGCTTCCTGCTGTTCGTGGGTGGGTTGCGGCCGGGGTCTCTGTCGAAGCACTGCTGCGACAGTCTAATCTTGATTGCATTTGCTTTTCAGGAAATCCGTGGTGGAAAACAGGAGTTATGATGATTGATGATGATGATGACCTAGCTGCACAGCGCCGCGTTTGGACCGAAGGCCGAGAGACATTGTAAGTATGAGATTTAGCTTTTTCGCTGTTTGGGGGTGTTGTCGGGTGTTTTTTTGCGGGTGGGTTGGCGGGTCTTGCCTGGGGCATTCCTGGGAAGGTCTAATACCGGATAGAAGTGTTTTGGACAAAATCCATAAGGAACAGCCTTTTTTTTTGCTATTTCTTCTGACATCTTGCTCAATGTAGCGTTTTGGGGGGCTTCCTGCTGTTCGTGGGTGGGTTGCGGCCGGGGTCTCTGTCGAAGCACTGCTGCGACAGTCTAATCTTGATTGCATTTGCTTTTCAGGAAATCCGTGGTGGAAAACAGGAGTTATGATGGTTGATGATGATGATGACCTAGCTGCACAGCGCCGCGTTTGGCCCGAAGGCCGAGAGACATTGTAAGTATGATATTTAGCTTTTTCGCTGTTTGGGGGTGTTGTCGGGTGTTTTTTTGCGGGTGGGTTGGCGGGTCTTGCCTGGGGCATTCCTGGGAAGGTCTAATACCGGCTAGAAGTTTGTTGGACAAAATCCACAAGGAAACACCAGTTTTGGCACTTTTTGTAAGTTAGGGTTCGTTAGGGTTAGCCCTAGCAGCAGGATTGCATGTGTTTCGGGGGGTTCTATTGCAACGCAGTTCTGTTGTTGTAGAGCACTGTTGGAGCGATGCTGGCTATGGATACTTTTGCTTGCTTGCAAGTGGTTTGAATACAATCCACGGTCTGTATTTGGGCCTACTGTTACTTTCAAAGTACGTTTTGTAACCATTTTTCTGCTAGGCATCGTTTTTGGAGATCTGATTGGGGTTCTTCTACATTTTTGCGACTGGCTTTAGTAAGGGTCTTGGTGGGAGCATTGCTGGGAAGGTCAAATTTTGTTCTAAAACACAGTTTACAGTACACCTACCTTGAGGGGAAAGATCCGCTATAATATTTTGGCCATACTTATTGATCCTTAAAAAGGTGACTCAGACAGAGCACGCAATTTCAAAAATATTGTACTGTCTATTAGGGAAATCAAAGTGTCACTTTTTGAACCACACAGCGTACATACCTTTTATTTATTTATCAGTGGTATTGTAATAGCACTTCCTGTTTTCCGTTCAATAATTACAGGCCGGGTTTCAGTCAACATCCGCCAGGCAGGCAGTGGACAGGGTGTCTTCTGTCAGTGGTCACCAGCCACATTGATGGACGAAGCGTCAGCTGGAATGGAGGAGTGCCGCCAATAAGAGGAATTGTTTGCTGCATGCAACTTACTTACCAAATTCAACAGGACAACTCCAACAACATACGCAATACAGATACAGTATCCATTGTTGTCTTTTATTCTATGAGTGTGACTGCATGTGCTTACCTTTAGTTTGTAACCAAAAATTGTCTGTATCTTCAATTATTGTTTGTCCATGCTCTGCTTTTTTTTTCTTCTCTCAACAAAACCTACCCAAAAAGAAACCCCCATTCCCATCCATTTTACAAACCCTAACCCTCTTCCCCGGGGCTGTGTTGTTTTGCTTGATGTCTGACTAAAATGACATCAATAATTCCACACACTTGCTGGGGAGGATAAGGTCATAGCAACAGGCTGGTGAAGGAATACGAGGATATCTTCTAGACTTACTCAGCTTCAGTACTATATCTTCTAGTAGTAGTAGCCAATGTCAAATAAATTCAACGCAAGTACTAGTTATACTTGCAAGCAAATACTTTACCATTTGTTAGGCTACATTATGGCACTGTTCCAGTGTACTGTCACCTGCTATTTTCTCGATCGTACCGTAACCGTTGTAATGCTACAGTAAGGAGGACAAACAAGGTTTTGTTTTCTTTTTTTCCATAGGCATGCAACTGCCACTGTGTCACACCACTAGTACCACCGCAATGAGGAAATGTCACCCGCCCAGGATTGACAACGTTAATCCCCATTTCACCTGGAGCCAGCCCTGGGCCTAGCACTAATTTCTAACACAAATTACAGGTAAGATAAGCGTTTGGTGGGAGGTAGTATAATGGAGTATTATTTCGGAGTAGACAAGAGATTGACGGTTGTAGTACTAAAGTCCTACGACTGTTCAGGAAAACAAAGTTACTGTTACACCCCGCCCCCCACCCACCAGACTGAAAAGCAGTAAAAAACAGGTATGGTCAGATAAAGTTTAAAAATATATTTATTTAGCCCTAACAAAATAATCTCCCTCACCCACCCTAACCCCAACGATTGTCTTTGAAACGTCCCAAAACGATCCCAACTCCCAAATCCCACCCCCCAAAAGTCTATAAAAAAAGGGCAAGGGACACTCCACTACTGGAGGGTGCTGGTGCTGGTGCATGATGCGGCATGGGCATCATACTCCTTGCGGAGGGTGGCAAGCTCGGAGCGGAGGCCCTTAACCAAGTTCTTATACTTCAGGACCTCCTGCTCCAGGTTGGACATGCGGACTCGTAGGCGGCGTTGGCGTTCCTTGCAGCTCCTGTGGGGGGCAGCTGGTATTTCGGTTGCTTGGCGGTGGTGGTCGTCTTTCTTAGCCCGGCTCGGTCCCGCTGGCTTAGTCACGGAGGAGGATGCAGTGGTCACAGTCGAGGATGTCGTTGTTGCCCCGCTCGACTGCGTGTCCTCCTCCTCCTCCAGGGCCACCAGCCGCCGATATTCGGCGACAGTGGCCTCCAGCCTCCGTTGCCGGGCCAATCTAGCCTGCTCCCTCCGTGTTGTTGATTTGGAAGGAGCAACTATATGAAGAAAGAAAGACATAGTCTGTAACCAATGCTCCTTATTAATAACACAAAGTGATTGAGCCGAAAGTTGGGTCACAGAGTACAAGTAGCAAATTGAAAGCACAGTACATAACTATTGAGGACAGTATCTATGTAACCTCCCACTTCTGCATCCTTGCACTAACATTAGTGGTAGTTTAATGAACAAATTCTACGACCACTATGGACTTCCATTACAGTCGACTATGACAGTACACCAGTCTTATTCTTCTTCTTCTCTCTTGTTTAGGGAAATTGGTACGTTATCTTATGCAAGCCGGCAGAATGACATGGACAGCACAGTGAACTTGCACCCGAGAAAAAAAGTTGCACACCATGATGAGTGAGACAGACTTGCGTTACTGTACCGGTCCAGTACATGCAGGTGGTGAAGCTATTACTTTTCTATTACGGGTGGCACTGAGAATACTCTGTTACAAGGGCTACTGCTTAATTAATTTACCTTTCACCCTACAGTGCAAATGACTACTAGAAAAGGAAAATGAAGAAGCTAACTAATTTGATTATCTATCACTTCACATGGGACGTATTTGATGACATATGAGATGACTTTAGGTGCTTTGCTTAATATTGAGTGAACAGTGATACACCCACACATGAATGACGTACTACAAGTAAACTAAAGTTATTAAGAGAGGTACGGAGTGTCCACCGTAATAACCAGATATATGCTGTGATTGCAAACGCAATACAAAGTACTGCTACTATTCATGGTAGTATTGGACACATTTACAATTTCTTTTCCTTGCCTTCCCTGCACTGGAACGGACGTGCGGGTGCGGTGGTACATGCTCTTCAAGGTAACACTTACTTCACCTGGCGACCATCTACTCTCTCTAGATACACATGTGCTATCTAAGAGTCAGAGAATACCATGCTCCAGGCATCCATTCAGTCAAAGTATACGCACACATACAGTTTCTGTTTCACCCACCCAGGCTGCTGTCCTTCCACCCATCCTTGCTTCATCATTGACCCAGCCATGCACCATACCATATTCTTTCCTTCCCAGCCACCTCGGGGGCCAAGCAAACACATATCGTTCTTCTTTGCCAGCCATCATACAAGTTCGCGTCCCACTTACTTACACCCTTCTTTCGCTTTTCGTTCATCCCATCCATCACGTTCGTCTAAGAACTTATTGGGATTCTTCTCACCAAAAACTTCACAGCTAAGTCGAAGTACATTTCGAGGAGGCTACTACCTGGTTGATTTGTAATTGTAATACACCCGTGCAGAAAGCACACTATGCAGTCCTCAATCTCAATAAGTAAGGAATATATAGCTTACCTGTTTCCGCCACCACCGTTTGAACCCCCACAGGAACGTCCGCCGGCTCTTGCACCGCCTCCTCCCCAGAGTGCTCCGAGTCCTCGCCCAACACAGCCACCTCCGCGCTGGCCCCGTCACCAGATGTTACACCTACAAAGTACATTTAAGAATGTTAGAATACACCACTCACTACTATATAATATTTGGTCTAGGAGAAATGTTAAAAAAACAGAATACAATGTAATAATTTGTGACTGTCTACTCCATAGTAAAAATGTCCCATTTTCCAGGGAAGGCTGTTGTCTTGCTGCACTTTTATGCACAACTGATGAATGCTTGCTTTTGATTTTTAACACGCACCACTTTTTCTCCTAACAGACAGAAGCTTGACTCCTAAGAACACGACCAGGATCAAGTTCAAACCAGGTGAGAGCTCGGCTCGACCACAAGAAATGTGTCCAATTAATCGTCAGCACTAACCACTTTTCCGTTTTCAGTTAAATAGTTTTATGACAAAGTAGATTTTAATAAATGTGTTTACTTTTAATAAAGGTTTTAAACTTAAATAGACTCTGTGGTTTTTGTTCCTCCAGACTAGAGGGGATGAGCTAAAGGTTTTGGAATTTTTGCAAGCATGAGTGCCTCTGACACTTCTTGACTGTGCTGTGACTCCGTACTACTCTCTTGTCCTGCGTACGATAATCTAGAGATCATTGGGGATCTATAATCGGTGACTTCGGGAGCTGAATGACTCTGCCACACTATCTAGTCAGTAAGGAGACAGTGCATAGAGGTATTGCTGAATAGAATGGGAGTCCAATGGAATTGCCAAATGTCCAATCTTAGTTAGCTACACAGACAGACTAATAAGAATAGTCTAGTAATACCACAGGGAGTCATATTCGAGGCAGGATAAGAATTTATATCCAGCCTACAAGAAGATCAAAGACGATTTAGAAAAAATCGAATGAGGAACACTAGGAAAAAATAGGTACTGTTTATTAAAATGTAAACTTACTGGGGCCAGCAAAGGAGACCTCGCCTGCCCGATCCTGGCCTGCATCCTCAGCACCCTCCTCCTGTGTCCTCTTGCCCTTGGGGGGAGCTGATGTACAACATGAAAGAAAGAAAAACCAGAAAACATGGATGAGATTTTTCAACCAAATCAAACATTTCAAAAGAACAATAACAAAATATTTTGGAAAAATAGCAAATAGATAGACAACTATTCCACGGGATCTATCTCATGTGGTATACTACGTTATTCGTATTGCCTGATTTGCGGAACGTTGACTAAGAAAGTTCCTATGTAACTCAATAAACAGACTACTAAAGAGGTTTGCCTAGGCCTGGCACTGCAGGCAGCAGTGCGCAGCACGCGAAGTGACAGACAAAGTCCATCCTGCTTGCAGATCAGTGAATACTCAAACTATCAATCCACCCGCCACCACCGCCACTATTTCTTCTTATAGCCATGTGTCTAAAGGAAGGACTGGACTTTAGTCTGTTGGGGCTGATTTAGAAGTCCCTTGCGGAAGTTGCGGCTCATTTTCCTCCATTGTTGCGTGCCTTTTGTGACGCAGCGGCAGAACAAAAGACTTGCCATGGTGTTGGTGCGGCGTATATATTAAAAAAAAACACATATGGGCATATGGGCGATGCATCACGTTGTAAAGCCCTGCGCCATCAGGGGGCGTTCCGGCGCAAGGGAGGACGTACCTGCGCAGGAACGAATCCTAAAAGTGGCTGAGGGAAATCTACAAGATGTCAATCAGTCACTTTTAGGACAATGATGCATGACTCAAACCCTGCGCGCTTGAAGCCGACGTACGGCTTGATGCAGCATTGGGGAGATAGGGTACCCCAGAGCATTGCTGGAGCTGCGCCATCGTTGGCACGCAACTCCAGCAATGCGCTGCCTTTACGGCACAGATGCGTAAGGCTTCTGTGAAATTTTGGGCCAATGGGTGGTGGTGGCATGGCACACAATTACTGCCGCATCCCTGCTACTTTGCAGGGATGCGCCGGTAATTGAAAATATGACCCTTACTGTCTAGCATTACGCAGTTCTTATCTTTACACTACACTCATACATAATTTCTCAGGCCAATGAAATGCTTCTGAACACAACATACAAAACAAAGAAGCATAGTAGCAAGCAAGGCTACTGAGAAGGAGAGCAGTGCACCTGAAATGCATAGAAGATTTTGAAATATAATTTACCTCAATGTAATCGGCAGCATTATTGCTCTTGGTAAAGAACAAAGATTTGCAAATAACAGAGCAGGATAAAACAGAGTAGTAAATGTACTACTACTACTACTCACCAAGCCCGGGGACCTCTACGCCGAGTGCGTCCAGCAAGTCCCGCTCCCGGTCCATGACATCGGTCCAGCGGTGGGTGGCCTGGTTATATGTGCGCCGGACCCCAGAGATCTTGTACATGGCCCGGCACACCTTCTCCCACCGCTTGCGACGCTCCCGGATGCCATAGCCAGTCGCGATCTTGCCGCCTCCCAGGATCGTCTTGGGGAGGCGGCGCTGGACGTGGAAGATCAGTGCCGCCACTTCCTCCGCGCTGAAGATCTCCCGCGGGACCACTTGCTCCCCCCTTAAACGCCCGCACGGGAGCCGGGCACGGGGTGCGGGACCCTTCCCCTTCTCAGGGTGCTTCCCGGCTCCCTTTACCATGGTCTGGGCAGAAATAGAGTTAAATGATAAACAAGAAATAGAATAGTGAAGAAGAAAAGAAAAGAGTTTAAAAAAGTAGTTTAAAAGTAACTAAAAGCTGCAGAGAACACAAAAATATAGAGCTAGAAAAATAGAGGGATAGATAATAAGTAAAATTAGATCAAAAAAACTTCAAACAAGCAAAGGATGGCAGAGATTGAGAGAGGATAGAGAAAGCATGCCCAGAACCATAGCAATGAATGAGAAACAAGATGGCCGCGCCCGTTCACGACCGCGTGGGTAAGTTCGCGCGAGATTTTCCTTGCGAGTACGCGCGAAATTGTACTAGCGAGCAGCACACTTTGCGAGATTACACATAGCGGCCGGAAACGGAATACGTCACGCAAACAAGATGGCCGCGCCCGTGTACGACCGATAGGGTAACTTGGCAAACGTATAGCTAGAAGCGCCTCGCGAACACGCGCAAGATCACGCGAACATACACGTCGCAAAAAAAACAATTTTGTATTCGCACGTATTTGAGGCTTCCGAAATCGATCTCGCACGGATTCGCGCCCCAAAAAACGCGCGAAATTGCAGAAAAAAACGATTTTAGCTAAAGTGAAAGCAATGAGCAGGTGCAAAAGTTCAAACTTAACATTAGTAACATTCAAGGTAGTGCTTCCTGATGGGCCCCTCCAGAGTTTGCAACTATTCTATGACCCTGCTATGACCCAAACAGCAGGCTCATAGAATAGCTACAAGTAGACCATAAAGGTCCTGTGAAAAAAAAAATTCACTGCAACAAAAAGCAAATTACAGATAAGGAAGGAAGCAGGTGCCAGCCAGACTGGAACTTTCAAAATTACTGACACATTAATGAAACACAAATTAATTGATGGCAGTTGAAGAAGGGCAGGTGTGCTTGCTTTTTTCAACCACCATAATCTACAGTGATAAATAAACCTAATGGGTGGCAGTGAGGATGTACCAGAGGGTGGCATGGGTGTCCCAGAGGGTGGCAGTGGTGAAACAGAGGGTGCTGTGAACCTGTGATGATAAACCAGACGTAGAAACAACATAGTCGCGGCCGTTGCGAGCCGAAAAGTAAGTTCGCAATTGCAAACTTGTCCCAAAATCGGCGCGAACGCGCGCAAACACAAAAAACGGGAAAATCCGCAAATCCGCTAGAGTTCGCGGATCTCCGCGGATTGCGAATCCGTAAATCCGCAAGTTCGCGTACGCGAGATCCGCTAGATCCGCCCATGCTTAATACAGACACTCACACATTCACTGGTTCTTATGGACAGTTATTTATATATGGCAAGTCTCACATGTACTGTGTTTTACATATGTACTTACTTTGACATGTAGCACTGAGATATCCATTCACTCACCAATACACTGATGCACACAGTCAACCGCCCATACAGCTGTTTCCACATGCACTTTTGAACCCATACATCTAGTGAATCAACTGCTCACACATCTATGCACAGAGTCATACACCTCCCAGCCACCCACACACACACTCAGTCTCCCATACAAATACTTGGGCAACCAATCAATAACCCATATAGTTACTCATATAGCTACTGAACAACATATGCAGCAGTTTTCAGAACAACAGACATATTGATGCACAAATTAAGACAGTTTAGTCACTAACCCATGCACTCAGTGAGACACATTTAATCACTCACTCATACAGTCAGTCATGCACCTACTAAATCCTTCATCCAGACACTTATACATCCACTCATTCTTCAATATGTAAGACATATTTTAACTTTACAGAAACATACAGTCACTGGATGTTGTCATCAGTGGTGTCATCAGTGATGTCATTTGAGATGTCATCAGTGATGTCATCAGTGATGTCATTTGCGATGTCATCAGTGATGTCATCAGTGATGTCACTGACCATGTCATGAATGATGTAATATGTGACATGATCAGCAGAGGATTGCGGGTGCGCGATATATAGTTAGTACAACTAACTATATATGGAATTTCAATGGTTTTGTGTGAGTAAAATAAGGTTTTTTAAATGCTAATTCCTAACTATATATGGTCTATAACCTATGGTTTTTTCAGTGAATATATATATAGACATAGATATAAATATAGATATATATATATATATATATATTACCTACTGGCGGTCGCCAGTAGGTATATATAGTTAGGATTTTTTCTCTATGGGTTTTTTGAAAATTCTATGTCTAATAACTTTGGCGTTTGTGGACGGAATTGGCTGAAATTTTCAGGAAAATGGCACATTTTGTTTCTGAGCAGCCCCTGAAAATTGGGGGTTGTTTCGTCCAGGGGGGGTCGAGAAAAAAGGGGGGTCCCAAAACGTGTTTTTAACATTGAGTTTTCCATAGGGCGGTTGGCCTCACTTTTAGCCCGAACGGCTGAATGGATTTGCACGAAACTTGGCAAAATTGTAGGGACTGGTAGCCCGATGTGCCTTTTGTAGGTCTCAATATATGTGCTCCAGTGGATTTTGAGAAATTAATGTTTAAAAAAAGATATATATCTGTAACAGCGGACCGGGCAGCGGCCCAGGACGCGTACTTTTCGCGCAA
This sequence comes from Lissotriton helveticus, assembly GCF_964261635.1. Taxonomy (NCBI): domain Eukaryota; kingdom Metazoa; phylum Chordata; class Amphibia; order Caudata; family Salamandridae; genus Lissotriton; species Lissotriton helveticus. The sequence continues at coordinate 1,198,658,308 of NC_136069.1, forward strand.
CGGAGCTTTGTGAAGCGAAGCTGATTGGTTCTCCGGCGTCTGTCAACATTCCAAACAGTTCGTAGCGGCCGCCATCTTGTCTCTCGGTAGGATCGAGAGACAAGAGGAGGCGAAAGCGAAGGGGCAAATGACCATAAGGGGGAATAGTAGATCCTCGCTGACCCCCTAGGTTTGATGTGGAGGTTTTAAAAAGGGCCCCGCGGGGCAAAAAAAAAAAATAATAATAATAATCGAACGGCTGAATGGATTTGCACGAAACTTGGTAAAATATTAGGGACTGGTAGCCCGATGTGCCTTTGCTAGGTCTCAATATATGTGCTCCAGTGGATTTTGAGAAATTAACGTTCAAAAAAAGATATATATCTGTAACAGCGCTCCGCTTCGCGTACTTTTCGCGTTACGGAGCTTTGCGAAGCTGATTGGTTCTCCGGCGTCTGTCAACATTCCAAACAGTCCGTAGCGGCCGCCATCTTGTCTCTCGGTAGGATTGAGAGACAAGAGGAGGCCAAAGCGAAGGGGGAAATGACCATAAGGGGGCATAGTAGATCCTTCCTGACCTCTTAGGTTTGATGTACCATTTTGCCAAGTTTGGTGTAATTCCGTTCAGCCATTCAGGCTGTAGACGTATGTAAATGTCCTATGGAAAATTGCATGGGAAAACACATTTGAAAGTGTTGAAATTTAGAACCAATTAAAATGTTACTTTGGTTTTGTATTTGTGTGTGATGAAAGTTAATTGGTTATGTATATATGTCAAATGAGAGGAAACCACAGCCATTTTGTGATACTACTGTCTGAGGTACATTTGTGAGGAATTTTTGGTGGTGAATTTCTGGTGTTTGATTTACACAGTACTAACACTTTTCCTACTTTTAAAAAGGTGAGTTGTTAATTTGTAAGGGGAACTATGTTGTACACTTGAAGATAATTTGAAAAATGTTTTCTGTTATTTATTTGCAGTCCTTCTGTTATACTAAATACTTGATAAAGTTAGTTTCATATTATGTATTACTAAAAACGATAAATGAAAGTGATTATTTTTTTCTGCAATTTACAGCAAGCAATTTCAAAATAAAATGGCTCACAATGAAGAGACCGTGGCAATTTCTTTTGAATGGTCCACTACATTGATTGAAATTGAGAGCACCAATAATGAAACATTGTCACAAGGAGGACATGACTTGTATGATTCCATTAGATTGATTGAAATGGACAGCACCAAGAATGAAATATTGTCACAAGGAGATGACTTGAATGATTCCACTACGTTGATTGAAATTGAGAGCAGCAATAATGAAATATTGTCACAAGGAGGAGATGACTTGTATGATTCCATTAGATTGATTGAAATGGACAGCACCAATAATGAAATATTGTCACAAGGAGGAGATGACTTGAATGATTCCACTACATTGATTGAAATTGAGAGCACCAATAATGAAATATTGTCACGAGGAGATGACTTGAATGATTCCACTACATTGATTGAAATTGACAGCACCAATAATGAAATATTGTCAGAAGGAGGAGATGACTTGAATGATTTTTTTGATCAATCTCTTGATGGCGAATTTATCGAGTGTTTGGAGACCATAGAGTTACAAGAATCATTATTGCAGACTTTTCATGAGGACATTGCTGATGAGGACATGTTACTAGTTCTTTCAAATTTAGAAAATTCTGAAGAATAAATTTATATTTAGAAATCAAAAATTGTTTGAGACATTATTCATTTTTATTTTTAATTTATGAGGTTGTAGCGAAGTGATTGTAGTATAAAATGAGACTTATAGTATAGAGTGCAACATTTTTATGTTACATGGTAAGTTTACTCATATTTACTTCCCTTCTGCCACTATATTATCTCCAATGTGTATTTGACATCTCTTCTTCATCTCCGGCCTCCTTTCTCTCACTGTGTGTCTCCGATGCATCTTATCGCTGCTATTTTGTGTAATTACAGAAGAGAGTAAAATAAAATAGTTCGGAACGTGAAAAGGGGGCAAAGTAGAGTACTCCTCACCCCCTAGGCCTTTTTAGGCGGTCCCAAAAGGATCAGTTTCTGCTTTCCTGAGAGATTATGGTATGAGTTCCATATACCACAATAACTTGCATTACAACATGCAAGATATCTATCTCCTATTACCAACTTTTGGAGATATTCGCGCTAAGCGCGAATATCTCCAAAAAGTAACACCTGCCCTGAGCAGTTCTTAGCCATGTTATCCAATGGGAGGTGGATAACATGGCTAAGAGCATTAGCTCGGTAATGTATGAATATCGCTGAGTTTTTAGCGATATTCATGCATTGCGGCCGTTTATTATCGCATTTGTGATAAACCTTGATAATAGCAAGGTTTATCTTCGATAATTTCTGACGATGCTTAGTGGTAAAAAATTCGTTGGTAAGCATCGTTAGCGATAAATATCGCTTAACTTTGGTAATATGCCCCAACGTCTGTTAACGTTCGATTCGAAGGAAATGAGGAAGTGTTGAAAAACATTGTCTGCGCCATCTTGCCTTTTTTGAAATGCCACACTTTTGTCGTGCACGGCAGCCATTTTAGATGTCTTGACCAGACCCACTCTCTGCACGCTGTCGATTCGTAGCATGGCTCCTCACCCTCGCAAGCATCTTCCCCAGGCACTGGTCACCCCCGCTCTCTGTCTTATGCATGGGCAATAAACCTCCCCCCATCTGCGCTGCTCTTCCCTGAGAATCACACTCTGTGCCCGCCCGACACCTCCCTTTCGCCCTATTCACTACCGCACCCTCTGACACTCCTCTTCCTCTGTGTACGATTGTCCAGGCTATCAGCTAGCCCTGCAGATGTAGTTTATGGCCCCAGCTGTAAAGAATCACCCCTCTTCAAAGGAGTTATAGTAGATCAAGGCCCACACCCGATGAGATCCGTCACACCACACGTGTTCCTACTATCTGAAAACTATCCTGTATTGTGATTGGGGAGGGGACCGAGCCTGAAGCGGAAGATTCCAGGAATGACTCTTTGTACATCAAAGTTTTTACAATTATGTGTCACATTAAAAATATACAGCACTCCAACAAAGTAGTAGGAATATAAAACTTTAATAACATATAAATATATACAACAAAACAAAAACAGTAAAAACATTTAAACAACGAAGAGACCGTGGCAATTTCTTTTGAATTATCCAATAGATTTATTGAAATTGACAGCACCAATAATGAAATATTCTTGTCAGTAGCGGTCTGTTGTGCGAATAGTTCCAAGGCAGCAGAACGCGCTGAAATCTAGATGGCACGAAAGTGATGTCTAGCAAGTTGCCGCCCAGCACATAATGGCGTGGGGCGCCGCGGGGGTGAGTGAGTCCAGTAGGCACCACAGCTATTCTTACCGGCATTGCAGAATTACTGCTGGGGACAATGCCTGTGCTGTAGCAGGGTCACAGCAGAAACAAAAAGGATTCTGTTGAAGATGTTGTTGGTTTTCAATTTGAAAACAGTTCTGGTGTCAACTGCTATGCTAATGTAGTGGTTAATGTTTTGTTTTCTCTAGAAAATGTAAAAGAGGGGGAGGCAGTCCAAAGTTCCGTTAAAAGGGCAAAGGAAAGGATCGGTGGTTTGAACTATCAGTCAAGAAGGGGAGGGGGTGCAACAATTTTTCCTACCGGGTCACACTGTGCTTTCACCGGAAGTGAGGTCTGCAGGATTCTAGTAATTCAAAGTGAGGCTGGCGCCGACGTCCCGCGGATACAGTTTCGTCACTCCACGGGTGATCATGGCAGTCATTCCCCATCGGGGGTCGGAGACTCCCGCGGCTCCTCTAGAATCTTCAAGGTCGTGGAGGACTACGGTGGTGGAGTCAACCAGTGACCGGGCCATTTCTTTATGCTGGGCCCGCTCTTGCCAGGTCGACCGCCATTTTGAGAGTTCGGTAGCTACTGGCGATCGCGGGGTCAAATGAGCGGACGGGCTCCACCCTGCCGGGCGAGACGTTGCAGCATGGCCACAGTGGAAGAACTCTTTTCCGGGCGCCTGGAGCGCTGAGGGTGCAGCTGGGAAGCCTCCAATGGGGAGGCGGGAGAGGCCTGTTCGCACCGTCTCTCCCTCCCAGTGCACCCCACGGCGTCTCGCTTGATATTTGTTATGGCCGGACCAGGCGATGAGGACGAGGGGGGGGGGTCGGAGGCATGTGCAAGACATCCCCCCCCAGGGTTGTTGCAGCAATTATACAAGAAAGAAGAAGTGTCCCGTCCGTCTTCGGGCCGGGCTTCCGGTAGATGTCGGCCGGACGCCCCTGGCTCTGGCCCCATGAATGGGTTTCTTGGTTTATCGGCTGCAGCCGGATCCCGTCGGCCTCGGCCCCCCGACCGTTGGTGGCCGGACCGGAAGAGCATGTGGCGGGACTACCTGCAACTCTCAAGGGCCACCGCGGCCGGACTGGGAGAGAGAGGGGAGGGTCGAGGAGACATTCCCCCCCCCTGCAACTGTTCAGCGTTGTAAAGGCAATCCCCTGGCCGGGTCCCGCTGGTCTCGGCCTCTCCTCCGGCTACACCCTACGTTAGGATCTCCTGGCCGAGGCGTGGCAGCAGGACCTGCCTTATATGGGCTGCTCCCGGCTGGGCGTAGCCGGAACCCTGCCCCACCTTGGAAGTTTCCAGAGTGGGGGCGGATGTTCTACTGACTTGCATTTTCCCTAGTCTATCGATTTTTTTGGCGTGGCAGGCGGTGGGACAGCGAGGGGTGATTTGGTTTCTCTTACTGTTTTTCTGGTCTCTCACCAATGGCATATTTTAACGTTTTCTTGTTTCTAGGACATTAATAGGTTTTATCATTACGTTATGTTATCGTTTCTTTGTTCGTTGTTTAATAAAAGTTCATGTTCATCAGTGGCCTACTGATTTTCGTTTTCCTATTCTTTTCTTTCCAGGTTGTTTCATGCTAAAGTTTCTGTTAACAGGATACAGTGATCACTTCGTTATTATTGCATATGTCCTTTTCACTAGGGGTGCTCTCTGGTCGGGCCAGATGACGTATGTCTAGTAAATGGTCCGGGTGAAACAGGTGCATCAATCAGTGGGGAGTAGATAGGCATGACAGATTACAACGGGGGAGAAAGGTCCGCATTACGTACCCTTTCACTACTTGCAAAGATTTTCCTACGTTTATTTGCAAACAGGGAATACCTCCAAAAAGAACTAATTCCCAAACAGTCAATGTTCGGACAATCAATCAATCAATGAGGAATGAAATAGGTACGACGTGTTAAAGGCTTGCGTTACCTACCCTTCACTATCTGCAAAGGGAGAGAGAATATTCCTATTCTTCCTCGTTTGCAGGCAGAGAAGATCCTTAAGAGAACCAACTTCGAACAATTCAATGCTCGATTCAAACAATCAACAAGGGGTACTGTGAACACAAATGAACGCCGCTTATGTACATACGCATTGCTATTTTCAACAGGTTGTTCCTAATGTTTCTATTTTAGCGAGGTCAAAAAGAGATCCCATTAGTGGCCTACTGATTTTGCTCGATTCCTTTTGTTTTTTTACACGGTTTTTCGCTATCTGCAAAGACTAAACAGAGTATTGCGACTCTGTGCTTGTTTGTAAATAGAGAATGAACCAAAGAGAACAATCAATCAAATGGAGAGAGAAGCAGGCACGACGGATTACAAAGGGGGCAAAGGGCTGCGTTAACTACCCTTCACTATCTGCAAAGAGAGAGTACTCCTAATAGAAATGAGGGGTGGGGGGCAGCATTCAAAGCAGATCAGTGTGCAGAAACTTGAAAATGTTTTTACTTACCACGTACTTGACATTCGACAGCTTATGATATTTGCTATTAAAAAACCATTGAAATTCACCATATATAGTTAGGAATTAGCATTTACAAAACCTTGAAAATTCACTGAAAAAACCATAGGTTATAAACCATATATAGTTAGGAATTAGCATTTACAAAACCTTGAAAATTCACTGCAAAAACCATAGGTTAGAGACCATATATAGTTAGCTGGACATTTTATTGACATAAAACCAATGAAATTCCATATATAGTTAGTTGCACTAACTATATATCGCGCACCCGCAATCCACTGCTGATGATGTCACATATTACATCATTCATGACATGGTCAGTGACATCACTGATGACATCACTGATGACATCTCAAATGACATCACTGATGACATCACTGATGACATCTCATTTGACATCAATGACCACATCACTGATGATATCATTCATGTGACAATACAATGCATCTCCTCACATTTTAATATAACCTCTGTTTCACCCAGTGTTAAAAAGAGTATAATTTTTGAAACCATTGACACACCAATACTAGTTACTACATACGCACTCACTGATTGCTACGTCTACACACACCTTCACTCATTCACCCATACAATCATTCATACATACAATCACTCATCATTACAACACTATCATATGCACTCATACACCTATACAGACACTCACAGTCTGCCACTCATCCATGGAGTTACTTACACACCTAGTCAGTCCTGTAAAGAATCAATGAGACTTCCATTTTCTTGTCTATACAGTTAAACATAGAGCACCTTACATTTTCAAACATGTACTAACACATACTTACTTTCTTATACAATCATTGATACAAGTACAGATTGATCTGCACAGAGTCACACACCTCCCAGCTAGCCACACACACACTCAGTCTCCCATACAAATACTTGGGCAATCAATCAATAACCCATATAGTTACTCATATAGCTACTGATCAACACATGCAGCAGTTTACAGAACAACAGACATAATGATGCACAAATTAAGACAGTTTAGTCACTAACCCATGCAAACAGTGAGACACATTTAATCAGTCACTCATACATTCAGTCATGCACCTACTAAATCCTTCGTCCAGACACTTATACATCCACTCATTGTTCAATATGTAAGACATATTTTAACTTTACAGAATTATACAGTCACTGGATGTTGTCATCAGTGATGTCATCAGTGATGTCATTTGAGATGTCATCAGTGATGTCATCAGTGATGTCATTTGAGATGTCATCAGTGATGTCATCAGTGATGTCACTGACCATGTCATGAATGATGTAATATGTGACATCATCAGCAGTGGATTGCGGGTGCGCGATATATAGTTAGTGCAACTAACTATATATGGAATTTCATTGGTTTTATGTCAATAAAATGTCCAGCTAACTATATATGGTCTCTAACCTATGGTTTTTGCAGTGAATTTTCAAGGTTTTGTAAATGCTAATTCCTAACTATATATGGTCTATAACCTATGGTTTTTTCTGTGAATTTTCAAGGTTTTGTAAATGCTAATTCCTAACTATATATGGTCTATAACCTATGGTTTTTTCAGTGAATATATATATATATATATATATTCACTGAAAAAACATAGGTTATAGACCATATATAGTTAGGAATTAGCATTTGAGATGTCATCAGTGATGTCATCAGTGATGTCATTTGAGATGTCATCAGTGATGTCATCAGTGATGTCACTGACCATGTCATGAATGATGTAATATGTGACATCATCAGCAGTGGATTGCGGGTGCGCGATATATATGTAGTGCAACTAACTATATATGGAATTTCAATGGTTTTGTGTGAGTAAAATAAGGTTTTTTAAATGCTAATTCCTAACTATATATGGTCTATAACCTATGGTTTTTTCAGTGAATTTTCAAGGTTTTGTAAATGCTAATTCCTAACTATATATGGTCTATAACCTATGGTTTTTTCAGTGAATTTCATTGGTTTTTTAAAAGCTAATATCTGTAGCTGTAAAATGTATTCTTCTTTAAATCCAAAAATATATTTTATATGTTTATTAATAATTTTTTTTTCAATATTTTTTTTCTTCGCTCCCGCTTCGCGAATCGGTAAGCTTCCCGTTAGCTGACCTTGATGCCGCGAAATAGTCAGCAAACCGGTAAACGTTCCTTTAGCGCAACTGCCGCGTTAGAAAACAACATCGTGACGCCTTGCGTCCGCATGACGTTTCGCGTTGTCGCGTGATACGTCATATGACGTGCTACGTTAGTGTACCCGAAAAGGAACTGGTACGCGAACCGAGGCGCGAAGCGCAGCTTCACGGAAGCAAACTGGGAGGCGGCGCAAAGCGCGTAACGTAAACACAGCAGGTCATGTGACTTGGTAATAACACTTTTCATTGGTTCATTTCACTTTTGGTTTCCTAATGATGTAAGACTAGATCATGTAATCTAAAATTAACACTTTTCATTGGTTGAGAACTATTGTTTTTCCCAAATGATGAAAACCCCTCCTTCTTTCCTCACTCTGACTTTCATCTTTGTGAGAGAAAGACCCTTTGTTACCAGTGATCAATGGCTTCTTTAGTAGCTTCAGCTGGTGCTTCCCCACCACCTCCACCACATCCAAGGAAGAGAGGACCACCTGCTGAAGTTATAATTCAGCAAGAAGAGGAAGAAGAGGAAGAGGAGGAAGAGCAGGAAGAGAGGCAGTTTTTGCCTGAGGAGCCCAGGACGTCTCACCGGAAAGAAAACTTCATTTGGCAATTTTTTAAAATTCCCAAAGGCCAGAAAAAAGTAAATGCAAGATACGTAACTTGCCTTATATGTCAAGATAGACTGTCCAGAGGGACAGAGAAGAAATACAGTTATGGAAACTACACAATGCATCGCCATATGACTAGGTGGCATCCTAACAACTACAGTGCTGCACAGTTTCGTAACGATCTAGATAATCCCCCTATTATGGCCAGAAGATCAGTTGTACCGGAAGTGACGGGACCAGAGGGCAGGGAGATGGTGCCAAATATACAAATGAGATTTGGGGAAGTAAAACAAATCTGCGTACATTGCAATGGATTCATTTGCTACAGAGAAAGTAGCATCACTCTGATCAACAGAGCTATTGACAATCATATTCCAGTTTGTCCGAAACGCCCCAAACAATAAATTCTTTTTTTTTTGTTGCTCCTGTTGAGCCCTTTACAATGAATCGTTTTCGTTTCCCCCCCCAAAAAAACCCCCCAAAAAATATAAAACCGTTCAGAAAAATTCAAAAAAAGTAAAAAAAAATTCAGAAAAATAATAAAAAAAATATAAAACAACAAAAACAATAAAAAAATAAGTTCTTTTCAGAACTACCTCCCCGTTATTAAAAAATTGGTAGAATATTTGGAACTCTGCCAACCTCTATTTCTCTTGGTTCGCTTCCCAGTTCGCTCGCCGGTACGCGAACCGGGAGCGAACCCAAAAAATGTTTGGGAAAAAAAGAACAGTAAGTATAAGGGAAGGAAACAGACAGTTATGTTAAAAGAAAGACAGCTATAGGGGAGTAAACTAGAGATACTATTACCCGTAATCCACTGCTGATGATGTCACATATTACATCATTCATGACATGGTCAGTGACATCATCAGCAGAGGATTGCGGGTAACAGTATCCCTAGTTTACTCCCTATAGCTGTCTTTCTTTTAACATAACTGTCTGTTTCCTTCCCTTATACTTACTGTTCTTTTTAAAAAAAAAAATTTAGATCAGTCAGAAACAGTGAAAGTAATAGAGACAGAGTGAGTGACCAAGAGTGAAGAAGTATGAGAAGAGAGGGACTAAGAAAAATAGTGAAGAAGTAGAGTAATTAAGTAATAGAGAAAGGAATGAGGGAAGTAGCAAAGGCAGGAAAGTGATTCTTAAAGAAATGAAGCAGTGGAAGTAATAGAAGTTAAATGTGATAGAAATATAACAAAAAGAGTACAAAACATTTACCTTATAATTGTCGTTAAGTTAGTCATTTGTTCTTTTTATACTAAAAAATCTGTGAAAGAGAGAACAAACATTTGAAAAATATTAAAACATGTTTTTAATAAATTAGAAAAAACAAGGGAAAAGATTGAAGGACAAATAGTTTTTCAAGAACTTTGAAACTTACAGAAGCCTCTGCTTCTCCATGCCCCTACACAGTCCTAAAAATATACATTTTAAACTAATAGTATCTTGATGCAGATGAAGTGAGTCCTATCTTGCAACATTGTGCATCTTTTGCATGACTGCTGCATCGGTTTCGTGTGGCATTGTTTTTTTACAGCATGACACATCTGCCTAGATTCATCATTTTATAATTTTGTCCCCTCATAGCAAATCTTTTCAACCGCGACTGCGTCACAAAAGTGACGCACAGTGGCGCAAAAGAGGCATACACCTATCATAAATCTGTCCCTAACATGTTAAATAATTGATTCAGGATGACAATAAGGTGTGGCCTATCCAGAGGTTTGTTTAAGGTGAGGCCTACTCAGGGTTGCAGATCAAATTTACACTTATTGAAGAATACAGAGGAGATAATACATGTGAACGCCTACTAATGAAGTAAGTCATGTCCACTTCACTCTTGAACAAAGGCTAGACCTCTTCTGTGTCCGTGGACAGACCTAAACTTCATCTGCACAATGTCATTCATAAACTTAGGAAACACAGGTGATGTAATTGAAAAATGTGGAGTTTATTATCCTCATTTCACAATCACATCACCTGTGTTGCCTTTGCTTAGGTATCTCATACTGCAGATGGAGTCTAGCATATCAAACAGTACACAGAAGTTGAGCAGTGTATACAACAATTTTGACACTTAGAAAAGCTTCAGCTGCATGTCCCCTACACAGTGCTAATTATATACATTTCAAAGTGATGGTATCTTGCTGGAGATGAACTGAAACCTATCTTGCAACATGGTGCATGTTTTACACAAAAGTGACCCACAGCGGAGCAAATGAGGCGCACGGTCATCATAAATCTCAGCCTAACATTTTAAATCATTGTTTCAAGATGCCGATAAGGTGTAACCTATTCACAGATTTGTTTCAGGTAAGTCCTACTCAGAGTTGCAGATGAATTTTAGGTTTGTTGAAGAATACAGAGAAGAAAATACATGTGCAGGCCTACAAACAAGTGTGTCATGTCGACTGCACTCTTGGACAAATGTTAGACCTCCTCTGTCTCCAGGAACAGGCCTAAACCTCATCTAAACAATGTGATGTGTAATGTTAAGAAACACAGGTAATATAATTGAAAAACATGCAATTTTTTTTCCTCATTCCACAATCATATCACCTGTGTTTCCTTTGCTTAGGTATCTCATTGTGGAAATGTAGTCTATCATATGAAAGACTACGTAGAATATGAGCACTGTATGCAACAACTTTGACACTTACAGAAGCCTCACCTTCTCCATGCCTCCTACACAGTTCTACATGTACATCATAAATGCAAACAGAACAGAATTAATTATACATGTTAAATGGTTTATTTTTGCTGTTCTCAGAATGTATCAAATTTCACTAAAAACAGTGACTTGAAGGTATTCATCATATAACAGCGGGGAAAAAAAAACAAAATCAAAATGATTGTGTTTAAAAAACCCATACAACATAACAATCAGAATTCAGAACTCCTTAAAGTTAACGTACTTTCCATGACGGCGAAGGATGTCCTATGAACAGCTTACACTCTGTTGTGCTGTTATTACTTTCAACCCGCCACTTTCTGAAAGAAAACCTCCATCGTTTTCAAAAACATGTTACATACAATAAATGACTTCTCGCTCTCTACCACACGTTTCCACAAGGGCAAATCGTGTCAGAGCCATTTATAACTCTTGGAATTCTTGTAAGCCAATCCCGTCATGTTGTATTTCCGCAACTTTCAGAATTAAAATGTTGAAGATCATTTTCACAATCCTGGATTACTAATATCTTACCTTTCTTGCTCACTCATGTTCTACATTTCCTATGACACTGATACTGCTTACTATGAAGCAGACTTACACTATCTCTATGACTACTACAATTATTAAATTCTCTACATCACTTTTAATCACAAAGCAATATAAAACAGTAGACAGCATTGCAGACTTACATTCCCTCTACTCCATGTTTTGATTGGCTGCTTGAATTTGCTTATAAAAAGAAACAGTTTTTCTGAATTCATTCAAAGTGCAGTTATTTCAATATGACGTCCAGTGTTATGGTAAGAAGTTATGTCTCTGTACTACACTTATCCTCAAGGCCAAATCGTGTAGGAGCCATTAGAACTTCTTGAAATTCCTCAGAGCACATCCCGAAATTCTTCCCCTAAAATTTTGTTTTTAAAAACACCAGGTAAGAGTTTTTAAGGTCATACGGCAATTTTTTTTTTTAAATTAAAACAGAATCATTGCAGAATGACCAGCCGTTTCTAGACTTTAAATAAGCTGTGTAATGTCCTGATGTTATTGAAGGACCGTCATGATATATAATTGCTACAGTTACAAAAGTCCTTCCTGATATTGACAACTGTGAAGCCACAAAATTTTTAATTAAAGTTGTCAATTTTGTTCCATCAGGCCTACATCGTTGGAACATTAAAATAACATACTGGCCATATGTTCGTATAAATAATGTGGACATCATTTCAGATTTACATTGGCTACACTCCATGTTGTGATCAGCTGCTTTTACTAGTTTATTAAAAGAGACTGATTTACTGTCTGGCAAAGTTAAATATATAAATCTTTCTGAGTCTACACTAGTACTACTTGATACCCTACAGTTCTCGCAGTCATGCTGCCATTGATAAGAAAGCCCAAACAGGTGATCTACATCTACACCTTCAGCATGCAATACATCAAGTATATACATTAAAAACTCCTGACAATCTTGCAGAATATTTTGAGAGAATTGTTTTTGGCCTGAACATCTGTCTAACAGATTTCGAATTTCAGACACACTTTCTATTTTTGTTCTATCTGTGCTACATTTCTCTAACACAGAATTTAACAAACTGCAAAATCTTTGATCAGAATTGACCACAATCTCTTCTTTTACATTTTCTAGAGAAAACAAAACATTAACCACTACATTAGCATAGCAGTTGACACCAGAACTGTTTTCAAATTGAAAACCAACAACATCTTCAACAGAATCCTTTCGTTTCTGCTTATAATTTCAGGTTCATCGACTTTTCGTCTTTTTGCTGCAACCTCCCTAGTATTTGTCACATTTCTTCGTTTCCGGCCTACCACACGTTTCTCAAACAAAGGATATTGAGGCAAATGTGGCGCATACTCTCTTCTTAACCTATTGTATTCCTTAACACAATCTAGATCCGCACAAATGTTTGTGACATCACACTCAATCAAGTACAATCCCGATAAAGTTCTAACTCGTGACAATGCCACATATGCCATACCCTCCTTGAACACAGAACTGCCAATATTCACCAATGCACTGTCTACACTTAAACCTTGCGATTTATGGATTGTCACCGCATATGCCAAGCAAACAGGAAACTGCTTACGGCGAACATATAAGTCTTTTACAAGCAAAAATCTAGCAGAGCAACGACCAATTAGCTGTACTTCCTCAATGCCATCAAATTTAATTTTTAAAAAATCAATTCCATCTCTATTTCTGTATTTCACAAAATCAACAACATTACCCATTGATCCATTTACCAGACCTCTTTCAACATGTAAATTCCTTCTTAAAATTATACGGCAGTTCAAGCACACATTCAGAGTCTTTTCAAAACCTGCAGTTTTAGATATAGTCTTCTCTAATGAATCCAATTTTGATTTCAAATTCTCAGACAAAATAATTGTTGATCCCATATGCTCTACTCTGTCAATAGCTTCTAGTTTCACAATCTCCTGCTTTTCCAAATGCAACATTTTGTTGTTGAATTTGGCACATTCTGCAAGAGTTGGCATCAAACATATTCCAGATTTCTTCTCAGTAATTTTCTGAAAAATATTCTCAGGCACAACATCTTGTTCTGGATATAAATTTGACAGTAATCGTGCATGTAAAGCTTCTTTCCCATGCTCGGTCACTTTTCCAATTCTAACATCTTGTAGAATACTCTTGTAAACTTCATCCTTCGCCTGACGCATATTTTCATGCAGTTCAGCATAATTGAAGTTTAACCATATATTGACGTTGCCAATGCTCCCTAGGCACTTCCTTGTATCTTCATGCGTGAGCATTTTGAACACAGGTTGCCCTTTCACTGGTGTCAGCTGCAGAAGATCTCCGAAAACAATGATGTGTTTGCCACCAAATAACACATCATACTCTGTTTTGAGAACTTCTTGCATTCTCAAATGCACAAACACAAGCATGACATTGGAAACCATGCTTACTTCGTCAATGATAAGAAGTTTCATTTTCCTCAAGATTCTTGAAACTTCAAAACAAGCATCTCCAGATAGCTTGTGATATTGTAATTTGTTGTCATGCTCCACTGGCAGCATCAGTAAACGATGTAAAGTAATCCCTTTAATGTTATGTGCTGCCAGTCCAGTTGGAGCGGTGACAACACAAGACAGCGATGACTCTGTCCTTTCCTGCAAATAGCATGAAATTGCTTTAATAAGGAAACTTTTTCCAGTTCCCGCTTCTCCACTCACGTACAGTCGGACAGGCTTCAACGACGTACATGAACACTCTTTCTTGTCATGACTTAATCCATGATCAATTTGCATGGTAACTTCGTCATATATTTTCCTCTGCTCAAAGATGAGTTGTCTTTCCAACTCTTCTAAGTTAACCGCATCCTCCTGAGCATGTGCCATGGCTCTTTCCACTTCATTCATAGCAGTGGCAGCTTCATTTTCGATAACAGGTCCTCCTAGTGGATCCTGACTCAATGAAGCAGAACTCTGACTGTCCTGAGAAATGTCTCTGGCAATCTCGGCTGCAATCGTTGCTTCCTGCTCAATTTCCGCATTCAACATTTCTACATATTTGGGAAAAGCAGGACATTCTATGGTCTCCTTGGCAGCATTGAAAGAGTCTTCGTAACAGAGGAAATCTCCAAGCAGTTCCTCTTCTGCACGCCAAGGCTTGAAAAGTTGCAAAAGTGCTAAATAGAAAAACTCATTTTTTTCAGGAGATTCGCCACTCAATTTTCGATGGTTTACCAAGTGGCATTTTCTTTGCTTGACCAGACATCCCTCACTTCCTATTACAGCATACACTCCTTTCTCAGTATCTTCTTTGATGTTCCTCTTGAATATGTAATTTTGAAGAACCTCATACAGACAAACATTGTCGAGGTGTTTGCTTCGATTTGGATAATATGTATCCAACATGTTGGTCTTCAAAATGTCGGTATTGTTTGGCTCCTTTTCCGCCAAATACTCAATTTCCCGCACAGGTTTCAGAACTCGATTACGCGTTGCAGCAAGACCAAGACTCGCCCAAACGATACTCCTGGACTTGGCATAGAGACTTGCTGAAGACAACCGGTCAGAGCATTCGTAAGCTCCGATTTCTCGATGCGACAACATCTTCAGACTGAAACTGTACAACTTCTTGCTGAGGCTCTTTTCATGTGAAATGTCCTCCCACATATCCTTCAATTCTGTCTTCTCTTTTTTGGTGATGTAAGATGTCACATACCGAGCCACAGCCATACAGTTATCAGCCACAAACTGTATATCCATGTTAGCATTCCACATGGACAAAATCACCGGGTTGTAGTCGTTGATGTACTTGGACTCTTCGTTCCTCTTCAAATTGTATGTGTTTTTAGGTGATTTCTTCATCACATTATGTCGCAGCGAAGACATCAAACTGTTTACTCTTCCTTTAGAAATCACAGGTCGTGGAAAGCCGAAACGACATTTGGTGTAGAACTTGTCCTTGTTTCGGAATTTACGACGACAGTACTTTCCACATCGATGGCTTTGGAAACGTAGAACTTTTTCTCTTAGGCTTTTCTTCTCCTTTGCATTTGGAACAGCACACGTAGAATACTGTTGTATGAAACTCATCACTGACTCTTCTGGATCCGTTCCAAATTTAGGTGCATCCTTGATCCACAGCAGCATATGTATATGAGGAGCACTTCTTGCTTGGTACTCCTTTCTCCAGAAGAAATCCAACACCTCTCCAAGAGGTGGATTCTTCTTATTCATGATGAAAGACATCATAGCTTCAGATCTATGATTGAAGTACCTGCATACATTGACTGGATCCAAAGAGCACAGTTCTCCGGGTGTCTTGAATTCGATGTTTTCGATGTTTGCATTTGCCTCTCGTAGAAATTCAAGTAAGTCTTCCCAGCCATACTCGGCACAGCTCAGAGTGAGGAACCATGTGGGAGTTCCTAAGTTCCTCAGCATACATTTTAAATCACCATGACGACGGTACCAGTACTCATTAGTACCACGCTGACACGCCATGAGATTAATCAGGTGAGAATCCAAAATACTGTCTTGGACATTGACTTTATCCATAAAGTCACTTGCCGAGATGTTTTGCATGTGTATACCACTTTTCAAGATGTGGTTCACTGCATATGACAGTCCAGACAGATCGCTTTCAAACAGGAGATGAAACAAATAGGGAATGCATTGTCGAAACCTAGCATCTCCTGCATACAATCGCAAAGTCCGGTATTCAGAAGCAGGAATTTGATGAGGTCGCTCATCATATCTTCCTCCCTGACCTGTTGGAAAAAGCTGTGGGAAACACCGAGCTTCCAAACTTTCCTCCCAAACACTAATGGGACTCCCTTTGGCTTGTTTCATTTGAAACAACTCAATAGCATTCCCCATGACTTCCTTGGAATGCAAAGGATGAACACTATAATGTTCATATATTTCTTCACTAGTACAGGGTTCTACTTTCTCAATTTGACCAGCACACAAATCGCTATCCTCTTCCTCACTTACTTCCTCTTCTGCAACATATACATTTTTATAGTATTTATTATTTTTTTTCAAATACAATGTTGCCTTTTTGACTTTCCTAACATCCACTAAATCTTGCCATATTTTCTTATTCTTTGTCGGAACCCCATTAACTAAGATAACCAGAGGTTCCTCTTCCACTTTTTCTACTCCAATTGTGTTAATGTTTTTCTTCAAATCTAGAGGCAAATAAACAACTCTTCCCTTTAATCCTCTCTGTAAATCTGATGGAGGCAATTTCCCTGTCTTTGGCTCCATTCTTACAATAGCCTGAAAGGGATGGATACTTTGAATCAAAATAGATTCATAAGTATTTAAATCCTTCAATTCAGAAGGAATCTCAACCAATTCCAGATTATTATGAACTGCTCTAGCAGGCATCTGGTTTTGATTTAATTTGTTACAACAATAAGTACACACACGTTGATCCAATCCCAAATCAAAACAATTTTCTACCATCAAGTATGTTGTAAAATCCTTCCATTCACTATTATTTTCCCTTTCACTTTTTGCATATAAATCCACTAACTTAGTCTGATTCTTATAATAAGTGCGTCGACAACACACACAAGTGAAATTTGGCCTCTCACTTGATTTCACCTCAAACGTTGCAATTTCCCTCTGGAAATTATCTGTACTGGAAACCTGTACACTATCTTCCACATTACTCTCTTCTTCTTGGTCAATTTCAACATTCTCCTCTTTACTTCCAAAGTAACAAAACTCAATTTCTTCACATATATTCTTCACATCTATTTTAGAACCATGCAAAAGAGCAGCGCATAATTGTTTAAGCATAATTGCTGGACTCTTAGCATAATACAACATTCTAAGTAATTTCCTCACTTTATTATGATGCACTGCTAGCATCCTGAAATGATGAAAAACACTCTGGCATACTCTCCTGGAAAGACAAGCCAGTGAATGCCCATGCAAACCTGTCACTTCTCTCACTCTGCAAGGATCTAATTCTTGCAACAACTTCATTTTCTGCTTCAAACTTTTCTTATTAAATGACCGTATAAAATCACAAAGCAAATTGATGGAATCCTGTCGTACACTGCAAATACTACTACACTTCCAGGTGTACACAGGACCCTTAGGACGTCTTCCTAAAACCTCATTACCTAACACCTCCTCTGTCTCTGTTGTCACAAGTTTTTCTTTTTCAACTGGACAACCATCTTTCACTTCATAAGCTCGACCACTGGTGTCAACTGCATGCACCAAATCATTATCCTGGAAATAACTCTCCTCATTAAAAAATGCCTCAGAGCTTGAACTATGCATCCATTCTCCAGACAAAACTTCACAAAAATTACTACGATTAACTATTCTCTTCCATCTACTATTTCTCTTGAAATCATAAATTGCCTTGTTTAGCTTCCGAATTCTATTGATTATCAAAATAAATAACTTACGTTTAATTTCAAATGCCTGATCAATGACTTTCTCAACTATTTTTTTTCTCTTATAAAAAACCACTTTCTGTTCACCTTTCTTAATATTTTTTAACAAATTGCCAATTATCCTGTTGCGGAACATTCGTTTACGAATGTCCCTAAACTGTTGTTTCCTTCTACTATCATGCACAGAGTTATCTCTTGCTCTAGCAGTAACATTTTTCATTGGCCTTTCCTTTCCGTTTGAATTGCTTCTCCTTTTCTGGACTGAAACATTTTCTGTAGTAATATTTTTTTTACTACAGATATTTCTTATGAATGTTTTTGTACTCTTACCCGGTGCTTTCTTGGTGACTTGACAAATATTTTTGTTAGAGCACTGCTGCTTTTTTTCATTGACCTGCTGTCTTTGACGTTTTGCAGCCTTTCTCAGTCTTTCTTTGGTTGGCATGCTCAAATCTTCAAATGATCTGCAGTTGAATCTGTGGTAAAATATAATAAAAAATGTTATTAACCACCATTACCCAACAGTAAATCAATAACAGTCATCAAAAACTTAACACACTACTTAACATTTTTACATAGAAGATTTTTTAGTGCTTGGCAAATTTAGCATACAGAAATAGCAGAAAAGAAATGGAATTTATATTCATTTTACCTGTGCTATTTTATATGTGAATCTGATTTAATTTTATGAGCATATTTTAATATTTTATTGAAGACACTACACATAACCTGTTTTTGAAGGTGTCTTTATTTTTAAATTAAACGGTTTACATTTTTACTTTTTATTTGTTATGCTAACTTAACACGGTGTAAAGATATCCAGGATCTACATCAGTTTGGGGTTCACAAACCTGGCAGGTACAAGGCACTGAGGCTTTGCACCGTGCATGTCTCATACCGAATCATATGTTGTTTCTGAATGAAACAATTTCCCAGACCACATGCTTTGGATTGGCTACTTCTGAAAAATTAAACACCCCTACTATCCCGGAGTTAGAGGAATATGATGGTTGGAGTAATTTTACTCGGTTGTCCTTTAGTGATTTACAGGCCCTACTCCGTAATTCTTCCTTTAACATTTCCAGTATAAATCCAAAAGGTTGGCTGCTTTGGCAACGTAGTTCAGATTCTTGCAATTTGCTTGGACCCTTCAAACTCTGAAATATGGTAAAGTTCCCTGGGGATACATGAACGTTTATTCTTTATTTGCCCCATTCAATTTGACTAACAAACAACGCTTGCTGTCAATGCGTGATGCTTCCTTTTCTATGTTACATTTTGAAAGGTTAGAATCTTTGCCTTTTTCAGTGGCAGAGGCCAATGCTGCCACGTGCCTTATTCACGGTTTAATAACGCTGCCTTTTGCTTTATATAAGTTTTCAAATTGTATGAAATATGTACCAATAGGTCGTTATGAACCTTTAGGTAGTGGTTTTCTTCATTAGGTCTGGTCGCTTCCATACACATACAGATGTTTCAAAGATGACCAAGAAGTTTATCTGAATGGAGAGGAATGCACTAAGACGCCAGATCATTCACTCATGTGTAGGCACATACAGTTACACGGTTCATGCAACAAAGACCAACCAAATATGGCTTGCGTGTTGCAAGGCACGCCAGTTCCTGCTATCATCCCCACGTTCAAGTTCTTGGAAAATGGTAGTTATTTGATGCTCAATAATGAAGATTGTTGTGAGTTAATTACAAGTATTCCTTTTATCGTAACAGTAAGTGAACGGGTTATTTGCTGCAGAAATGTTCTATTTCCTCCCACACATGAACATAGGGAGTTTTCAATCTGGCCACAAATACCAACCTTGGCTGCAGATTTCAACGGCATGGCAAGAATAAGCGCTCTTTTGTCTCAGAGAGAGGTGGCCTTGAGTTCGGCCCGTGAAACTTTCATGCTTCACATAGCGAACACCCGTACAGAGGTGCAGGCCCTTTTAAATACTGATTCGCCTTTGCATTTCAGCGAGATGGTTCGGACTATCTTTAACGCGTCCTCCACAAAGGACCTGGCGCATTTTTTTAAAGTTGTTAGCAGTGGTCTCGTGACTTCATTTGAGAAAATCTTTGGAGTCATCCCCGCTTTCTTTCATTCTATTTTTTCCACTTTGTTTGGTGGATTCCCAGTTTTACTTGCATTAGCAGCGGACGCTCTTGTGCTTTTTTACATTTTTAAATATGGATGTCCTTCCTGTGCAAGGTCCCGCCCTGCAGCTGCTGACGCTGTTCCGCAATCGCATGCTTGAATATTATGGCACAATGCCGTTGGCGATATTAAGCACGGCATATGGATTATCTTTTCGATTCTCCTACTCCACCTGTGTCCAGCCTGTATTTCACTGCCTGACCTGTGATTTCGATTGGGCCATTGATTTGTGTCTCTGCGGACCGGTTTCTCCTGACGTCGACTTTAATCAGCTGATGAGTCCTATCATTACTCACGAGTTGGTTTGTCCTGGTGAAAGGATTATGGCTGTGGCATTGATGCATGGACTAATTGGTCCCTGGAATTTACTGGCGGCAACACAGTCTTTCTTGGAACAGAGCTTTCTTGAAAACCCACCGAGCTGTCCTCTGATGGTGATAGAGGATCCGGTGCTGGGAGAGCACGTATGATCTTTTCCGCTTTTAAGTTGGATGGCTGAACTGTTTTCGGATGAAGACAATGACTTCCTATTGGAGGCTGTTGCAGCTTATTTTGCATACACAGTTATGTCATAGACCTTTTTCATGTTTGATATGCTGAGTACTAGCATTTCATTGACAATTCATTGACTTATTTGTCAAGTTTTTATTATTTAGCTTGCCTATTGGCTTAAGCCTCGATAAAGTAGTTGGCTGTTTTATTTTTTTTTAGCATTAAATTTTGCTAGTTTTTAATGTTTTACCTTGTGGACCGTGCACATATAAAGCTGCAATCTGCTCTCATGAGATGGCACTTCTATTATCTTATTCAGTTAGTTTCCGGATCATGTGGGGGTGTCATGTCGATCCTGGATATCTTTACACCGTGTTAAGTTAGCATGGGCTCATTACCGGTTTAAACGCCATTTTTCCTTTTTTGCAACTTCTGCACACAACACTTAGTTGTTGCTTTAGCTTTCAACCTAGTAGTTCATCGTGGTTTACATGAGAATAATATGTTATTCCTCTACTATCTGCTTTGCTTGTTAAACTACATCTGTACAGCGAGTGCTGAACTTTCAAGAACAACACGATACAGAATTGTTATGAGGTCTGATCTCCACGACTTCATATTCATAACATAAGTGCAGCTTCTGCCAATTCTGGGCATGAGGCGGGTTTTATATTGCTTTGCCGAACACACATACACAACACTTGATGCGGTTCACATGAAGAGAGAGCTGGTGTATGCTGATGTGATTCCTTCAAATCTAGGACACTAAGGTATGGGCCCGCCCTAAACCAACCCAAAGAGACCTTCTTAACAAATAATATAATATGTGTATTAGGGAGGGTGAAATATAAGTGTTGCTAACTCTTATTCATTTACAGCATGTTAACATACTGTCACCATTCGCTTTTTATGTACTAGTAACTATGCTGGTAATTTTGCTACTGATAATGTGTGTACTTGTATTATCCAAGATACTACGCCTGAGAAGACGGCATTAGTAAATAAACATTTCAAATGCACATGTGTTCTTCTTAACTCCATGTTCTCGTTTGTAATGAATATATAACGACCGAGTGTTCATGAGTTCCACGTATCCTGAGGTACTGTAAGTTCATGTTCTGAATTGTCTAAAGGTTGGGAGTTTGTTATATCCAATGTGACACTGTAGCTAGCTTGTTAAGGGGTTTTTGGGTACTAAGGTGAGTTTTGGGGCACCCTAATTCACCGAGGTTCCAATCCTCTGTGCTTAGTTCTGTGTGAGAACAGAAACCCTACGACAGGGGCACCCCTGAGCCTTGCTGGAGCTTCATCACACTTGCGATACAACTCCAGCAATGCGCCACCTTTACGGCACAGATGCGTCACGGATCTGTGCTGTTTTTGCCCCATGGTGCGCCGCATTGTAAATGCAGCACACCATGGGTGGCGGAACAGCGGCGCAGGATGACTGGCACATCCCTGGTGATGCGCCAGTCATCATAAATCTATCCCTAAGCTTCTTATCTTGTTAGAGATGAACCGCCATATGTATCATCAAAGTTTTTTGCATTTCCTAAATAGCGAACTTTAAGGAATAAATAGCGATTCTTTACCATTCCTAATTTGCGATGAGCAAATTGCTAATTGCAAATTACCCATTCATTTCCATGGAGCAGGAGACCCATAGGAATGAAGGTGCAATTTGCGATTAGCAATTAGCTCATCGCAAATTTGGAATTTTTTTGAGGGTGCAGGGGTCTCTCAAGAACACCCTGCTGCACCCCTGAAAAAGAAATTTGGAGGCATATGGCGCACATAAATTTTAAAAACATTCCTTTACCTCAAAAACGATTTTCAACTCATAATTTGAAAACACTGCCCACGGGGAAATGACTTAAAATGTCCTCAAGACACATGAAAGTGTTTTTTTAAAGCCGTTGCAACTTTTTTGGGTCACTTTTAACATGGCTATGTAACTCAAACAGTCAAAATTTAAATTTACCATGCACAGGTGGGAGCATATTTACAAGGAATTTGCTCCACGGGGAAAGGTCTTTTAATTTAATATTGGAAAAATAACATCAGAGACACTGAAATGCCTTATAAAGAAGCATACACCATTATGTCCTTGTCATAAATTTTAAAACCATTCCTTTTCCCCAAAAACGATTTTCAAGTCATAATTTAAAAACACTCCACATGGGGAAATGACTTAAAATGTCCTTAAGACACATGAAAGCATTTTTTGATTGCCTTTGCAGCATGCTTGGGTCACTTTTAACATGGCTATGTAACGCAAACATTCAAAATCTAAATTTGCCATGCACAGGTGGGAGCATATTTACAAGCAATTTGCTCCACAGGGAAAGGTCTTACATTAAAATGGGAAAAATAACATCAGAGACACTCAATTGCCTTATAAAGAAGCATACACCATTCTGTCCTTGTCATAAATATTAAAACCATTCCTTTTCCTCAAAAACAATTTACAAGTCATAGTTTGAAAACACTCCACAGCTCCTATGCACATAAAAACCCTGTCAGTACTAATACTTCACATTTTCTCCAATTACAATTTCTCAAGGAAACAAAATCTATTTGTAAAACACTTGACACAAAGCAACATTTGAAAAACACAACTTTCTTCATAATTTTCTCCTTAAAGCACACTATTCTCTATCTAAATTAAAGAAATCTTTTCTCACCTAAGCAAATACTTTGAGTTTCAAAACAGTCTCAGAAACACACCAATTTGTTTTCAGCAGACCAAAAGGTATGCACTCCAGAGTCTGCAGCTATCAAAAGCACAGAAATGCTGTAATTCTTCACACATATCTCTCATGTCACCCAATCAAAACTCTTCCCTCACTTTTTTTCAAATCAAAACCCTTCCCCCCTCTGCCCTCTCTGCTTTTTTTGCATAGCAACCACCTCTTGGAAGACCTCTGGTGTTTGCAAGTTCACACAACAATGTTGCAATTGAACTCTGAACTCTCAGTGCACCTGCATATCCAGTGCATTCTTTCATTTAATGATTTTTTCTTCACCACTCAAAATACATCTTTCAAAGAACTCATCCATGCACCCTAACTTTCTGTTTTCAGTAATCAAAATCCACCAATCACTCTTACTGCTTCATTAACACAGAAACTCCACCGTTTTTTTCATTTTACACTCTTATTTTTTCAACTGCCATTTCATTGCCACACTTCATCTGACTGCAGGAGAACCTTCTCTCACCATGTTTTATGTCTGGATTGTTGGACATAGTTACATCTATTGGGCTCAGAGGTACGCTGAGAACAGGAATTTACCTAACCTCAATTTACAAGATGTGGAAATTAAGTGGTTTGGCCACAGAGGATTAAAATGTCACCAATTGATACCATTGGTGAAAACCTTTATGCATTTGCCAAAACCTGACCTGTTAATTGTGCACTGTGGAGGTAATGATTTGGGCACTTTGACTGGGGTAGGTCTGGAAATGCTTTTAAAGGACACCTTTGAGCAATTGATGGCACTTTTTCCTCAGACTGCCTTGGTATATGCAAATATATGCCAAAGGCAGAAATGGAGGTGGTCGAACCAATTTTGTCCACAAATTGAGAAGTCGAGGAAGCATGTAAACAAATCTGTTTCAGCTTACATGAGAGACCATGGAATGGGCTCCTTGTACAACAATAACTTGCGTTACTACATGCAAGATATCTACAGAGGAGATGGAGTTCACTTCTCAGATGAGGGCAACAGAATTTTCATTCTGAATTTAAGACTGTGCATTGGTACCTACTTATAAGTACCTAAATGTACCATAAACCCAAAAGCTCTTCTCAGAGCTACCCTACATCTGATCACTCACAATTATTATTTTACTCTAACTTTTTAAGCCTCCACATCAAACCTAGGGGGTCAGGGAGGATCTACTATGCCCCCTTATGGTCATTTGCCCCTTCGCTTTCGCCTCCTCTTGTCTCTCGATCCTACCGAGAGACAAGATGGCGGCCGCTACGGACTGTTTGGAATGTTTACAGACGCCGGAGAACCAATCAGCTTCGCAAAGCTCCGTAACGCGAAAAGTACGCGAAGCGGAGCGCTGTTACAGATATATATCTTTTTTTGAACGTTAATTTCTCAAAATCCACTGGAGCACATATATTGAGACCTAGCAAAGGCACATCGGGCTACCAGTCCCTAATATTTTGCCAAGTTTCGTGCAAATCCATTCAGCCGTTCGATTATTATTATTTTTTTTTTTTTTTGCCCCGCGGGGCCCTTTTAAAACCTCCACATCAAACCTAGGGGGTCAGGGAGGATCTACTATGCCCCCTTACGGTCATTTGCCCCTTCGCTTTGGCCTCCTCTTGTCCCAAATCCTTCATCCAGACACTTATACATCCACTCATTCTTCAATATGTAAGACATATTTTAACTTTACAGAAACATACAGTCACTGGATGTTGTCATCAGTGATGTCATCAGTGATGTCATTTGAGATGTCATCAGTGATGTCATCAGTGATGTCACTGACCATGTCATGAATGATGTAATATGTGACATTATCAGCAGTGGATTGCGGGTGCGCGATATATAGTTAGTACAACTAACTATATATGGAATTTCAATGGTTTTGTGTGAGTAAAATAAGTTTTTTTAAATGCTAATTCCTAACTATATATGGTCTATAACCTATGGTTTTTTCAGTGAATTTTCAAGGTTTTGTAAATGCTAATTCCTAACATTGGGGTCGATTAGGATCGCGGATGGACTTGAGTCCGTCCGCAACCCCTGAGGAGGAGGGAACGTCCGCATGGGCTGCGGCGTTCCCTCCGATCAAATTAGGATGTGACCGCCAGGGTGGCGGTCACATCCTCTATCTCTAACATTGCGGCGGGTGCAGCTTCAAGCTGCACCCGCCGCAATGTAAAAAATCCATGCACAGCATTTGCGTGCACAAAGCGGCAGGCACCGCGCGGTGCCTGCTGCATTGTGCACGCAAATGCAGGGGGGTACCATAGGTACCCCCCATGTGCACCCCCCACCCCACCTTCACCCAGGGGGCCCGCAACGGGCCCCCGAAGTGAAGGTCCGTATGCTTTTCCACGGCGGTAAAGCCGCCGCGGAAAAGCATATATTTTCAGACATCCTAATATGCCTGGCGGTGTCTGATAGACACCACCAGACATGTTAGTGCTTTTCCGCCGCGGTCGCCTTCCGACCGCGGCGGAAAAGCGGCGGACAGATTATCAGACCCACCAGCCATCCTAATTTGGCGGTGGGTCTTTGGAGTCTCCGCCGCGGTTTTTCCGCATCCTCCAGGCCGGCGGACACTTCCGCCGGCCCGGAGGATGCGGAAAAACCGCCATCCTAATCGGCCCCTATATATGGTCTATAACCTATGGTTTTTTCAGTGAATTTCATTGGTTTTTTAAAAGCTAATATCTATAGCTGTAAAATGTATTCTTCTTTAAATCCAAAAATATATTTTATGTTTATTAATAAAAAAAATTTAAAATATTTTTTTGGTTTCGCTCCCGGTTCGCGAACCGGGAAGCTTTCCGTTAGCTCAATTTGATGCCGCGACCCGGTCCGCGAACCGGTAAACGTTCCGTTAGCGCAACTGCCGCGTTAGAAATCAACATCGTGACGCGTCGCGGAAGCGCGACGTATCACGTTGTCGCGTAATGCGTCTTATGACGCGCTGCGTTAGGGCACCCGGAAGTGCTCTGGTACGCGAACTGAGACGCGAGGCGCAGCTCCCCGGAAGCGATCCGCGACGCTTCGCGAAAGCGCGACGTATCGCGTTGCCGCGTAATGCGTCTT
Organism: Lissotriton helveticus; assembly: GCF_964261635.1. Taxonomy (NCBI): domain Eukaryota; kingdom Metazoa; phylum Chordata; class Amphibia; order Caudata; family Salamandridae; genus Lissotriton; species Lissotriton helveticus. The sequence continues at coordinate 1,198,684,893 of NC_136069.1, forward strand.
ATGACGCGCCGCGTTAGTGCACCCGGAAGTGCTCCGGAGCGCGAACCGAGGCGCGAAGCGCAGCGACCCGGAAGCGATCCGGGGCGCGTTCCACAGCGCGTAACATAAGCGTGAGAGGTCATGTGACTTGTTAATAAAACTTTTCATTGGTTCATTTAACTTTTGGTTTCATAATCATGTAAGGCTAGGTCAGGTGACCTAAAAATAACACTTTTCATTGGTTTAGAACTATTGTTTTTCCCAAATGATGAAAACCCCTCCTTCTTTTCTCACTCTGACTTTCATCATTGTGAGAGGAAGACCTTTATTCATAGTAGAGCAATGGCTTCAGTACTTGCTTCAGCTGGTTCACCCCCACCACCACCTCCACCTCCTCATGGGAAGAGAGGACCACCTCCCCAGGTCATCACCAACACAGAGGAGGAAGAGGAAGAAATAGAGGAAGAGGAGAGAGAAGGACCACAGTTCTTGGAAGAGGTGCCCCGGGTTTCCCATAGGAAAGCCAGTTTCATTTGGCAGTTTTTTTCACTCCCTCCTGGGCAGAAGAAAGTGAATGCGAGGTATGTCACCTGCCTCATTTGCAAAGACAAATTATCAAGAGGGACTGATAAAAAGTATAGCTATGGGAACTATACCATGCATAGGCACATGAACAGGAGGCATCCACTCAATTACAGCCGGGCGGAAATTCGTGACATGGAACAAAACCCAACAGCAACTCCTGTGGCCAGGTCAACATCGTTAATATCATTGACAGCAGCAGAGGCACGGGAAACCGTGCCAAACATCCAGGAGAATTTTGGGCATATGAAATATACTTGTCTGCACTGCGGTGCATTGATATCATGTGGTAACATGAGTATTAATTCCATCAACCTGGCTTATAACAATCATAATTGCCCTAACCGCCCCAGACAGTAATTTTTTTTTTTGCTCCTGTTGAGCCCTTTTCAATGCCTGTTTTTTGTTGTTCCCCCCCCCCCAAAAAACCCAAAAAAATATAAAATTGTTCAAAAAATACAAAAAAAACAAAAAATAAAAAAAAAAAAAAAAAAAAATATAAAACAACAAAAACATTAAAAAAAAAGTTATTTTCAGAACTACCTCCCCTTTCAAAAAAAATTGCTAGAATGTTTAGCACTCTGGCAAGCTCTATTTCTTTTAGTTCGCTTCCCAGTTCGCTTCCCGGTTCGCGAACCGGGAGCGAACCCAATTTTTTTTTTTTTTTAAATAAAATTATATGTAATATTAAAAAATTATTTGAGTCTTTAATCATTTTTATATGTAATTCATAAACTAGTTAAATGTTAGAAATGTTATTAAATTTTCAAACACAATCACAATAATAAATAATTGCTAAAAAATAAAAAAATTAAAAATAATCAACAAAACCAACAATCAATTAACATACAGTATTTGAAAAGTCTATCATTCTTTTTTCCTTATAGTACGCTGCCCAGAACGCTTCCCGGTTCGCGAACCGGGCGCTACCCACGCAAAAAAACAAAAAAAAAAATATTTTTTTTTGCCCCGCGGGGCCCTTTTAAAGCCTCCACATCAAACCTAGGGGGTCAGGGAGGATCTACTATGCCCCCTTATGGTCATTTGCCCCTTCGCTTTCGCCTCCTCTTGTCTCTCGATCCTACCGAGAGACAAGATGGCGGCCGCTACGGACTGTTTGGAATGTTTACAGACGCCGGAGAACCAATCAGCTTCGCAAAGCTCCGTAACGCGAAAAGTACGCGAAGCGGAGCGCTGTTACAGATATATATCTTTTTTTGAACGTTAATTTCTCAAAATCCACTGGAGCACATATATTGAGACCTAGCAAAGGCACATCGGGCTACCAGTCCCTAATATTTTGCCAAGTTTCGTGCAAATCCATTCAGCCGTTCGATTATTATTATTATTTTTTTTTTTTGCCCCGCGGGGCCCTTTTAAAACCTCCACATCAAACCTAGGGGGTCAGGGAGGATCTACTATGCCCCCTTACGGTCATTTGCCCCTTCGCTTTGGCCTCCTCTTGTCTCTCGATCCAACCGAGAGACAAGATGGCGGCCGCTACGGACTGTTTGGAATGTTTACAGACGCCGGAGAACCAATCAGCTTCGCTTCACAAAGCTCCGTAACGCGAAAAGTACGCGAACTGGAGCGCTGCCTGGTCCGCTGTTACAGATATATATCTTTTTTTGAACGTTAATTTCTCAAAATCCACTGGAGCACATATATTGAGACCTAGCAAAGGCACATCGGGCTACCAGTCCCTACAATTTTGCCAAGTTTCGTGCAAATCCATTCAGTCGTTTGGGCTAAAAGTGAGGCCAACTGCCCTATGGAAAACTCAATGTTAAAAACACGTTTTGGGACCCCCCCTTTTTTCTCGGCCCCCCCTTGACGAACCCCCCCCCAAATTTTCAGGGGCTGCTCAGAAACAAAATGTTCCATTTTCCTGAAAATTTCAGCCAATTCCGTCCACAAACACCAAAGTTTTTAGACGTAGAATTTTCAAAAATCCCATAGAGAAAAAATCCTAACTATATATACCTACTGGCGACCGCCAGTAGGTAATTTATATATATATATATATATATATATATATATATATATATATATTCACTGAAAAAACCATAGGTTATAGACCATATATAGTTAGGAATTAGCATTTAAAAAACCTTATTTTACTCACACAAAACCATTGAAATTCCATATATAGTTAGTTGTACTAACTATATATCGCGCACCCGCAATCCACTGCTGATCATGTCACATATTACATCATTCATGACATGGTCAGTGACATCACTGATGACATCACTGATGACATCTCAAATGACATCACTGATGACATCACTGATGACAACATCCAGTGACTGTATGTTTCTGTAAAGTTAAAATATGTCTTACATATTGAAGAATGAGTGGATGTATAAGTGTCTGGATGAAGGATTTAGTAGGTGCTTGACTGAGTGAGTGATTAAATGTGTCTCACTGAGTGCATGGGTTAGTGACTAAACTGTTTTAAATTGTGCATTATTGTGTCTGTTGTTCTGTAATCTGATGCATGTGTTGATCAGTAGCTAAATGAGTAACTATATGGGTTATTGATTGGTTGCCCAAGCATTTGTATGGGAGACTGAGTGTGTGTGTGGGTGGCTGGGAGGTGTATGACTCTGTGCATAGATGTGTGAGCAGTTGATTCACTAGATGTATGGGTTCAAAAGTGCATGTGGAAACAGCTGTATGGGCGGTTGACTGTGTGCATGAGTGTATTGGTGAGTGAATGGATATCTCAGTGCTACATGTCAAAGTAAGTACATATGTAAAATACAGTACATGTGAGAGTTGACATATATAAATAACTGTGCATAGGAGCCAGTGAATGTGTGAGTGGCTGTATGCATCATTGTGAACTTGTATCCAGGATTGTATAAGAGAGTAAATATGTTTTAGTATATGTTTGAATAAGTAAGGTGTGTATAACTGTATAGTTGAGAAAATGGAGGTGTGATTGATTCTTTGCATGACTGACTAGGTGTCTGAGTAACTCCATGGATGAGTGACAGTCTGTGAGTGTATGTTTACACTGAGTGTATCTAAGGTTATATTAGAGTCTGAAGAGGTTCATTGTATTATCACATGAATGATGTCATCAGTGATGTGATCAGTAATGTCAAATGAGATGTCATCGGTGATGTCATCAGTGATGTCATTTGAGATGTCATCAGTGATGTCATCAGTGATGTCATTTGAGATGTCATCAGTGATGTCATCAGTGATGTCACTGACCATGTCATGAATGATGTAATATGTGACATTATCAGCAGTGGATTGCGGGTGCGCGATATATAGTTAGTACAACTAACTATATATGGAATTTCAATGGTTTTGTGTGAGTAAAATAAGTTTTTTTAAATGCTAATTCCTAACTATATATGGTCTATAACCTATGGTTTTTTCAGTGAATTTTCAAGGTTTTGTAAATGCTAATTCCTAACTATATATGGTCTATAACCTATGGTTTTTTCAGTGAATTTCATTGGTTTTTTAAAAGCTAATATCTATAGCTGTAAAATGTATTCTTCTTTAAATCCAAAAATATATTTTATGTTTATTAATAATTTTTTTTTTAAATATTTTTTTTGTTTCGCTCCCGGTTCGCGAACCGGGAAGCTTTCCGTTAGCTCAATTTGATGCCGCGACCCGGTCCGCGAACCGGTAAACGTTCCGTTAGCGCAACTGCCGCGTTAGAAATCAACATCGTGACGCGTCGCGGAAGCGCGACGTATCACGTTGTCGCGTAATGCGTCTTTTGACGCGCTGCGTTAGGGCACCCGGAAGTGCTCTGGTACGCGAACTGAGACGCGAGGCGCAGCTCCCCGGAAGCGATCCGCGACGCTTCGCGAAAGCACGACGTATCGCGTTGCCGCGTAATGCGTCTTATGACGTGCCGCGTTAGTGCACCCGGAAGTGCTCCGGAGCGCGAACCGAGGCGCGAAGCGCAGCGACCCGGAAGCGATCCGGGGCGCGTTCCACAGCGCGTAACATAAGCGTGAGAGGTCATGTGACTTGTTAATAAAACTTTTCATTGGTTCATTTAACTTTTGGTTTCATAATCATGTAAGGCTAGGTCAGGTTACCTAAAAATAACACTTTTCATTGGTTTAGAACTATTGTTTTTCCCAAATGATGAAAACCCCTCCTTCTTTTCTCACTCTGACTTTCATCATTGTGAGAGGAAGACCTTTATTCATAGTAGAGCAATGGCTTCAGTACTTGCTTCAGCTGGTGCACCCCCACCACCACCTCCACCTCCTCATGGGAAGAGAGGACCACCTCCCCAGGTCATCACCAACACAGAGGAGGAAGAGGAAGAAATAGAGGAAGAGGAGAGAGAAGGACCACAGTTCTTGGAAGAGGTGCCCCGGGTTTCCCATAGGAAAGCCAGTTTCATTTGGCAGTTTTTTTCACTCCCTCCTGGGCAGAAGAAAGTGAATGCGAGGTATGTCACCTGCCTCATTTGCAAAGACAAATTATCAAGAGGGACTGATAAAAAGTATAGCTATGGGAACTATACCATGCATAGGCACATGAACAGGAGGCATCCACTCAATTACAGCCGGGCGGAAATTCGTGACATGGAACAAAACCCAACAGCAACTCCTGTGGCCAGGTCAACATCGTTAATATCATTGACAGCAGCAGAGGCACGGGAAACCGTGCCAAACATCCAGGAGAATTTTGGGCATATGAAATATACTTGTCTGCACTGCGGTGCATTGATATCATGTGGTAACATGAGTATTAATTCCATCAACCTGGCTTATAACAATCATAATTGCCCTAACCGCCCCAGACAGTAAGTTTTTTTTTTTGCTCCTGTTGAGCCCTTTTCAATGCCTGTTTTTTGTTGTTTCCCCCCCCAAAAAACCCAAAAAAATATAAAATTGTTCCAAAAATACCAAAAAAACAAAAAATGTTCAAAAAATAAAAAAAAATATAAAACAACAAAAACATTAAAAAAAAGTTCTTTTCAGAACTACCTCCCCTTTCCAAAAAAATTGCTAGAATGTTTAGCACTCTGGCAAGCTCTATTTCTTTTAGTTCGCTTCCCAGTTCGCTTCCCGGTTCGCGAACCGGGAGCGAACCAAAACATTTTTTTTTTAAAAATAAAATTATATGTAATATTAAAAAATTATTTGAGTCTTTAATCATTTTTATATGTAATTCATAAACTAGTTAAATGTTAGAAATGTTATTACATTTTCAAACACAATCACAATAATAAATAATTGCTTAAAAAATAAAAAAATTAAAAAATAATCAACAAAACCAACAATCAATTAACATACAGTATTTGAAAAGTCTATCATTCTTTTTTCCTTATAGTACGCTGCCCAGAACGCTTCCCGGTTCGCGAACCGGGCGCTACCCACGCAAAAAAACAAAAAAAAAATTATTTTTTTTGCCCCGCGGGGCCCTTTTAAAGCCTCCACATTAAACCTAGGGGGTCAGGGAGGATCTACTATGCCCCCTTATGGTCATTTCCCCCTTTGTTTTGGCCTCCTCTTGTCTCTCAATCCTACCGAGAGACAAGATGGCGGCCGCTCCGGACTGTTTAGAATGTTGACAGACACCGGAGAGCCAATCAGCTTCGCTACGCGAAGTTCCGTTACGCGTAAAGTCCGCAAACCGGAGCGCTGCCCGGTCCGCTGTTACAGATATATATCTTTTTTTTAACGTTAATTTCTCAAAATCCACTGAAGCACATATATTGAGACCTACAAAAGGCACATCGGGCTACCAGTCTGTGGTAAATAAATAATTAAATACCTGTTCTATTTTTGACTAGATATACAATAACAGATAGCTCAATAAATAAGAGTCAAGATTCGAGGTATCTCGAGTTTGCAGGTTTTAATACAGCATAAAGGACAGCAACAGGACAACCTGCACGGGAATAGGATGGCAGCTGCCGGGGGGCAGGATCTGGGAGCATAAGGGGTAACTTTTAATAACAGTGCATAATATTTATAGTTAAACAAAATACATTACATGTAATACAGTAGGCGTAGCAGTAGGCGGGGTTTGTAGCAGTCGCGAAAGATAAGGCTGAAGTGGGTGTAACAAGAGGCGTGTACATAGACATGTGATGTAAACGTAACAGAATATGTCATAAATGGGGCGGAAACATGGAGGGGGCTACCTAAGGAGCCGGGACCTCTGACCTAGTGGTGCGCGCAAGCTGGCAATGACGTGTTACTAGGAGGAACTGGGGGCTATGACTTCTGTGCTAGAAGAAGAGACTAAAGTCTGGAGTGTCAGAGCGACATGTACCTAAACACTATCTAGTATCTGATGTTTAGAGAACATGTTGATAGAATCCAAAAGTTATCAGGGCAAAGGCTAACAGGCTCTAAGACTGGTGCATGCATTATTCTACATGTAGTGCGTGTTGAGGAATATTAAATGACCATTAATACAGTATTTCTCTTACATGGAGACGTAAAGGCTAGACCATGACGGAAACTATTGATGCGATTCAGTAGCTTAGGAATGCAGAGAAGGAGAGCTGGACTGATAACTAGAATCATAACATACTCTTGGCAGACTGGCAGGCAGAGCCAGGCCGAGCCGGGCACTGTGAGGCAGGAAGTAAGTGAAGGGTCAGGGATACAGGTGGGGGCTGTATCGCTCCTCAGCGAGGGTTCAGGAGACAGGAGCTGAATCTGGTGTCCGGGCCCTTTTGAGGCCTAGAAACGGGGACTTTTACTGAATTAACGTGCACACTGTGAAACGTGGCAACATAGCTTTACATAGGCTTAATACTCGTAGCTTTCACGAGAACTGGGAACTGGCATACTAGAGTTGGACACAACTAGAATTGCGTCTTTAATCGATCATAAGGGAATACATATGCATATTAATCATGCACATATAGCATAAGATGGGGAACACGTAGGGACACGGAACATGGCAAAATTTACTTTTCCACATTCCCTCCTTGTGCCCTACGTTTCCATCAGGAAACATCAATATTCATGATACCATCTATCATTTCATACAGCATCATTTGCTCGTCTCGAATTGTCTTGGAACGGGATCTAGAGCGGGACTTAGGACTGGGAATACAGGATGTAGCACAAATGCCGCAAATCGCAGGGTCACATTGTATGCAGAGGCAGCAACTGAATATGATCATTACTGCAATACCTAGGAATGACAATACTTTCCATCCCCAGGCAGATATAATACTCCATAGCCAACCGGACCATGTCCAGGTGCCTGGATTCTGGTGTAACTGATGGGCAATTTTATGAAGTCTGGTTATAGCTGAATAAACAGACGGCGCGTTATTAGGAATGAAAATGCAGCAACTAGATCCGATGACTCTACATGCTCCTCCTCTATCGGCCAGTATGACATCAAGAACGAGACGATTTTGGAGCACGACAAATCTCATAGCAGATTGTTCTTCGGTTAAGTTACCTAGAGCAGAAGTAGTCTCATTCACTACTGCTTCAAGAGTTCTGGTTAATCTACGTATTAACTTACTATTCTGGATAGGTCCTATAAAGAAGAAGAAACCTTTATTGAAATCTGTATACTGTTCTAGAGCAGTTTCAGTTTGATCGACAATTGGGGACTCGATCTCCCTTCTATGTCTGACGTGTACTAGATGTGTGTTTCTATGATAATCAGATGGGGCTAGGAAAACTGGTGGCAGTAGGAAGGCAATGTAACATGTGCCATCCCAATCGAGGGGCAGACGAACATATGCGGTCTGACCACAAACAAAATAAGAATGACGTGAGGCTTTGAGAATAGATTTCCCACTGTCACTATACTTGACAATAGTAGTACAATCACTATGTCCTACATGTGCGGAACCATTCTTTCGGACACATAATTTGCCTTTGACTGGTAGTACTGAAATTGCAGGTAAATCTGGAGTAGTATCAGACTGAACATTCAGGACCATAAAATTCGAAGAATAATTACCTAAATTATAAACTTCATTTTCTAGATCTAACCCTGTTCTATGGGTGAGACCTTGCTTGTCTGGAAAACATGTACTATTCAGAAGGGACATATCAGTTGAGGATGACGTTAACGTGGACCATGCTCCACACGAACCATTATGTGAAAATGGATAAGGAAAGAGTGGCAGAACTCCCTTCGGTGTCTGGAAAGGGGGGAGTCGACCACACACCCAACAATTAGTGGCATTGCTGGTCTGGTGTGAATAGTGTAACATACGGATAAATGTATTATTTCTCATAGCAAGACGATAGGATAGCTCGTGAGGAGGCAGATCACTAAATGTGTGCTCTACTGTAGCATTAGAAAACTTATTTACATGAGAAATTGGAAAACATAAATGCAATGCATAACTTGTGCAGGTAACCATCAAACTCAAAAATAAAAGAAAACTTAGAATAACGATACATCTGATAGAGTTTTGACTAACTCTCTCACTATGGGGGTCTATCTCATACATGTCAGAAACCTGTCTAACCGTTTCACCCGAGGGGGACTTAGACAATTAAACTGGCTGACTTATTTTACTAGACCTGAGCTTCTTTTTATACTCCTGCTGCGGAGTTTCCTCTAACAGGGGAGGCTTGGAATCAAAGTTTGTAGCGGGACAGTCCTTGAGAATAGGGCAGTCTTTAGAATTCTGGCAGTCCTTAAAAATGGAACAGTCCAATGTTTTTATGCGACATCCATGGAATTTCTTGACGTGAGACAGGTGCACCCAGCCCTTGCGGCCTTCTAGCTTCACGGCCGTGCGGGTGGTCAGAAGGACAAGTTGAGGTTGTTTCCAGCGGGGCTCCAGCGGACTTGAACGATCAAAGTTCCTCACAAGTACAAAACATCCTGGAACGATTTCATGCGGTTTCACCTCGGTATTGTCTGGAAATGCGGCGGCAACCTGTGAACGACAAGAGTGGAGGGCAGACATCAAGGAAGCTAGGTAATCTGTCAGCATATTACTGGAAACATCTGTAATACTTCGGGGTCTAGGTGTACCCCACATGTTCGGGGGGTGGCCGAATACGACCTCATAAGGGGACAGACCTGATCGGGAATGTGCGACCATGCGCATATAAAATAGGGCGACTGGCAGAGCTACTAGCCAGTCCACACCTTTCTCTTTACAGACTTTGGCAATGCGGATTTTTAGAGTCTGGTTATGTCTCTCTACGAGACCTGCTGCTTCAGGATGGCGTACACAATGAAACTTCCACTGGTACCCTAACAGAAGGGAAACATGCTTCATTAACTCAGATGAGAATTGCTGGCCGTTGTCTGAATACACGACCCTAGGGAGTCCATAACGAGGGAAAAATTCACGAACCAGCTGCTTGGCAGTGGTCGCGGCTGTGTAATCTGGAACTGGATATGCCTCTGTCCACCTGGACAAAGCGCATACAACTACAAGGACATACTTGAAACCTCGACATCGCTCCATCTGAATATAATCCATCTGGAGGACCTCAAAAGGGTGGTCAGGAGGCTGGAATCCACCTTGTTCCACCGGGACACTTTTACCTGGATTGAACTGGCAACATATCATACAGGTACGGACTTTCTGCTTGGCTGCAGCTCGTAAGTGCTTGTTGAACCAAATGTTCTGGATACTGTCTAACATGGCTTTTTCTCCTAAATGTGCAGGACTATGTGCGGTATTAATAATGACTTGAACCATTGAGTCGGGGAGAAACCATGTGGCTTTTCCCTTCGTCAACCATCCCTGATCTGTCTGGACCCCTCCTTGTTCGGACCATTTCTTGATTTCTTCGGGAGTAGCATGTGACTGGATATCTATGACATCTTGAGTGGGGTCCTTAACTGTCATACATGTAGTCTGTTCTGGAGTGTGTGTCTGTGTCATGTTAACTGGAATGTCTGGAGTCTGAGCTGTGAGCTTGGCTGTTCGATCTGCTAGATCATTACCTTGGGAAATAATGTCAGTGACTTTCGTATGTGCCTTGCACTTCATGATAGCGATAGCTGTCGGTAAATGTATTGCTTCTAACAGAGCTTGAATGAGGAGACCATGCTGAATCTTGGTTCCATGAGAGGTCATAAAACCTCTTTCTTGCCAGAGCACTCCAAAGTCGTGTACGACTCCGAATGCATAACGTGAATCTGTGTAAATATTAACTTTCAGGTTCTTGGCACGTATGCAGGCTTGGGTCAGAGCGACTAGCTCTGCTGCTTGAGCGGACAGAGTGTCAATACGGTGTGTCTCTATAACTTCAGTGTCAGTAGTCACTGCATACGCGGCTACTAGTTCTCCTGTACTTGTTCTCATACATGAACCATCCACATAAAGTGTCAGGTCGGGATCAGGTAGTGGAATATCTGTCAGGTCTTGTCTTGGCTTTGTCATGGTGTTAACAACTTCCACACAGTCATGTGTGGCGGGATTTGAAGTAACTGACGGTAACAGAGTAGCAGGATTTAAAACGTTGCAGCGTCTGATTTCTATGTGTGGCTGGAATAGTGTCAATTCATAACCTGTTAAACGTGCAATGGTCAAGTGCTGAGTCTGTGTTCGGTTTAAAAGAACTTCCACGGAGTGTGGAACTTGTACTGTCAGGGAGTGTCCTAACACTATGGAATCACTTTGTCTGATAGCTAGTGCTGTGGCTGCAACTGACTTGAGGCACGCAGGCAAAGCCTGGGCTACTGGATCTAATGTGCTCGAAAAATAAGCACAAGGCTTGTATTGTCCTGCTTGATCTTGTGTGAGAACAGATAATGCTGTACCTTCACGTTCTGTGACAAAAAGTGTAAAAGGCTTACTGTAGTTCGGTGTTGCTAGAACAGGAGCTTGGCATAAGGCTTTCTTTAATTCATTAAAAACAAGTGTATGTTCAGATGTCCAAGGGAGGACAGTCGATACAGCTGCCTCCTGTGTCGTTAACTGTATCAGTGGCTTGGCTAGAAATGCATACTGAGGAATCCATTGTCTGCAATAAGAAGTGAGGCCGATAAAAGCTCGTACCTCCTTCTGTGTCTTGGGCTGTGGAAGACTCGCTATTAACTGGATACGGTCAGGTGTCAACTGCCTACCCCTCTTGGACAGTAAGTGGCCTAAATAGATCACTTGCTGGACACAGAATTGAAGCTTCGAAGGGGACACCTTGTGCCCCATCTCGGCTAGGAAATACAGGACTGTAAGTGACGCACGCTCGCAGTCACGTTCAGAACGGGCTGTGATCAGTAGATCATCGACATACTGGAGCAGGGCAGTGTCAGTTGGCATGTGAATATTGTCTAGTTGTCTCTTAAGTGCTTGACTGTAAATACTAGGACTTTCTGTGAAACCTTGAGGAGCTCGTGTGAATTTATAGCTCCTTCCATTTAAACAGAATCCGAAAAGGAACTGGCTGTCTGGATGAATGGGGACACTGAAAAATGCGTTTTTGAAGTCTATGACAGTGAAAAACGTAGCTTCAGAATCAATGGCTGTCAATAGGGATGAGATATCTGGAACAACTGGGTATTGGGGAATGATACATTTATTAAGTTATCGAAGGTCAATCACTAATCGATATACTGGAGGTGCATTTGGATCAGTACGTTTCATGACTGGAATAATAGGAGAATTACATACATTGGAGTCGGTTTCTACAACCACTCCTTGAGCAATGAGCTCGTCAATAATTTTGGATAAGGCTGCTACAGCCTCAGGTGGCAATCTGTACTGTCTGATTCGTGGTAACACTACACCTGGTTTGAGAGTCACACGATAGGGTGTGATTTGCATAAAACCAACATCAGTTGGACCTTGTGCCCATAGATGCTGGGGAACATTCAGTAATCTTGGATCAAAATCACGTAATACATAGTGACCCTTAAAGTCACGTAAAAACAAACGTATTCCTTCTGGGGAGCAGCAGATAACTGCACCTAATTCTTTCAGTGTCTTAATGCCTAACAAATTTTCTGGACATGATTTCGTAAGTAATAAATCAGTAGTTCGGGACAATGGACCTACTTCTAGAGTAACTGGTTTGGAAATCTCGTTAACTATTGGCTTTCCTGAAAATCCAAGGGAAACATTTCTAGAGCCTGAGAGCGGAGCCCCTGGAACCTCGTCATGACTGATAGTAGTCCTACTTGCCCCTGTATCAATCAGAAACTTTCTGTCTTTCCCTAATACTTGACTGTGAACATAGGGACCCTCTTGATCTACAGGTATCTCGATGAGAGGCAAGCCTACCTCCCTCTCTAGGCTGTTTCATGAATACTGCTGGTACTCTGGATACTCGGACTGTGCATACTGGTACATCTGCTGTGTAACATGCTGTGTTGCAGCTATAGGCTGCGGTACTGTAACTGTCTGTGGTGCGTTCTGTGGCTGAGAAGTCTGTGAAACTTGCTCTTGTCTAGGCGGACGTGGTCTTTCTTTAGTCTTACCGGTAGCTATGTTGTGTTTCAGAACTGCACACTCGTTTATAAAATGACCTGGCTGTTTACAATAATTGCAGGTCCCTTTAACAGGAACTGCAGGATGACTGGCTTGATTCGTACCCCTCTTCTGACTGTCTTGAGGAACAGATTGTGCAACTAATACTTTCATTTTCGTGTCTTTCATACGTTTCCTTTCGTGATCTTGCTCTTCTCTGATTCTATTCTGGTGATACTGGAGCATCTGAAGCATTTGGGACGGAGTATTAGCTTGCCAGGTACTTTCGACTTTCAAAACTCGATTTTTAACTTGTGGACTTGAATTCTCGACTAGTTTAGTAACAAAAAGATGAGGGTATGACTCGCTACTCGTCTTCAAACCACTGTTAATACTAAAACATTTCTCGAATCTAGAATAAAAATCACTAGTATCCTCGTCTGGTTTCTGTTTACAGGCTGAGATTGCATCCCAGTCTTCCTTTTTCGTGGCTAGTAATCTTGGCAAAACTTGTATTAACAGTTCAGGTAATTCTTTACATTTATCTCCTAGACCGGTACCTGGTACACGTGTATTTTCTTCAGCTTCTAGAGCTGCCCAATCTATCTTTTTCTCTCCCACCTCCCATTCTTTTTCTTAGAGTTTCTCGTATACCCCTGCGGGCAACAGGACTTTTAACATTTTAATAATATCAGGATACGTGTATTCTCCCATACGGAGCATGTCTTTTAATTCACGGTGGAACCCTGCTGGATCTTTGTCGTGACAGGGAATTAACTTTTTCATCTCTAAGAGTTCCATCTTCGTAATCGGGGTGTAAACAAATACTCGTTGCATTTCACCACCCTGTGTCCTAACTGGGTGTACTTCTCGTAACGGATGCTGTCTGTCTATGTAAAACGGTTTACTTTCTGGAGGTGGGACGTGAACAAAATGCGGATTCAGGAACGTTCTATATTTGTGGCGCTGTTCTAGAATGGTACTAATTAAATCGGTACCTAGACCTTTCCATCTATACTGGAGTAACTCGTTCAGAACATCATGTAACGGACCTGGATCAGAATGCTGACCCTCATACAGTGTAATGAGGTGCTGGATCATATACATACCCACCAGTCGCTGCTCGGCTGGGGGCAGTTTCAGAAACATTTGTGCCACTATTTCGTCTGGAAAAGTGGTAGAATCAGTAGCCCATCGGACTGCTGATCGGGCTTGTTCTTGTTCATGCATGGTACTAAGCTCACTATAACCGATTCGTGATTTCAGAATGTGATCGGTAGCTTGAAATACTTGCTCTAGAGAACCTTGTTCTGGTGCTGGAGGAGGAACAGTTTTGTTGTAGTCCAGACGTGAATGTCGGTCGGAAAGTCTAGTTCTACCTACATACGCTATTCTGGAAGGATTCTCGTCGTCTACCTCTTCGGTAGGAGAGTCGTCTTCTTTCTCGCTTACTTGTGCTGTTTTGCGTTTCTCGTGTAACCTTATTATTTCCGTACGAATTTTCTTGTACATACTCTCTATACTACTGAGTGTCTTGTGTCTTCCCTCGGCTATATGATCACTCCATTTTGTCAGAACTCTCATTTCGGTCGGATCTTTAGTCGGATAATCTTGTTCCCTTATTAAACAATTTATTAGAAACTTTAATAGCATGAACTGAATCTCAGCTTTTCTTAGAGACATGACTTCGCCAATACTTTCTGGGTCTGTTCCTGTACGAATGAAACGATATATTCTGTCTAGATCTTCTTTCATATTTGGTAGGGTGTCCAAATACTCGGTCACCCGTCTTACACACAATGAATATATAACCATACTATCATCGCCTGGGACTGGATCATAACGGCATTCAGTAAGAGCTCGTCTGATATCTGCAACGGACTGATGTTTGGGCGTACGCTGTAACGCACGTTCATGTAACTCGGCTAATATTACACGTTTCTGTGGCGGCGGGGTACCAGGAGGACCTCCTCCCGCGGCCCCTAAACTGGAATCGTCGACTGATACTCTTCGTGCTGGCAGAGTGATCAATGTAGCGGGTACTTGTAATGTAGGCTGGACCGGGGGTACCGTAACAGGTGCTGTAACAGGTGCCCCGGTGACTGGAGGAGCAGGAATTACATTATTTACAGGAGCTGGCGGAACAGGGTTTGCATATTCTGGGACTGTGTCGTCCAAATAGGACGAGAGAAAAATATCAGCTGCGGTCGGTTTGTGACGTAGCTTGGTCGGAACTAAGGGTGGCGGAAAATTACTGGATGCCTCCGGGGTTGCTTTTGGCGAGCCCTCGGCAAGAAGAGGGTACATACCCTTAATAAGGGCATTCCTCTGTCTGTCTGACTGTTCGGTTTTAACTCGTTCACCTATTTCGATTAGTTCCCTTTCTTGGGCTCTTTCTGAGGATTCTCTACTTAATTCTGACTTTCTGATTTCTTTTTCGGTTCTTTTATGAGATTCTTTGCGCCATAACTCGATGGCATCTTTCTGTGACTGTCTGGCTTTCTTTTTCCATAATGCTTCTTCTACTCGCATGATGCACTCGGCATCCCATGTGCCTGATACAGGCCATCTATATTTCTCTTCTAGATCTTTAGTATACTCAACCCATAAGTCTAGATATAATATGACACTTATGCCATGCTTATGATACATAAAATGACCTGGACTGTCCCTAGGCGGGACAGGAACTGCTTCCTCGAGCAGACCTTTCTTAGTTCTTAACTGACGTAATTTGGAGAACAGAGGCATGACGCAAACTGGGATCTAGACACAATACAATACACAATGAACACAATAATGACTGAGGAAACAACTCATTCATACCACGACATTGAAAACACATTGAAATGACATTTAAGATAACAGTTCGGACAGAAACATTACCTGGAATACTTGAGAACAAAAACACATGAATTTCTCGAGAACAGAACTTACTAGAATTACTAGATGCACTGCTGAAACAGTACGAAACATACCGGTCTCATAAAGAGACACGTCAGGACCCGCATCCACCTAGGTGGACACTTCGTGTTGGATTTGCGTACCCAAACCCACGGACCAGAGACAAATTAATTGACCCTGTCTAGATACTACCCCAGCAACGGTACTCACCGGGCAGCAAGAACGGAAGGCCTCGGACTGGACTGGACTGCTACGACGACGGACTACGAACTTCGGACTTCAGTTACGGGTGGGCCTCCGGATACCTCGGACCTTGGACTCTCGGCTTGGGATCTGGTCGGGACTCACCGCGCTCCTCCACCGCCTCGTCAGGATGCTGGACCGCAACCTCCGTCTCCTCCGTGGGCCTGAGGGATACTTGAAGCAGAAATATCTGCCACTGCGCAGGATGGTTCCGTCACGACTGCAGAGGATAATGGGGCTTGCGTGGCTTCTCCGGCGCGTGGGGAAAGGGCAAGTCCCTATTCGGGCGCCATTATGTGGTAAATAAATAATTAAATACCTGTTCTATTTTTGACTAGATATACAATAACAGATAGCTCAATAAATAAGAGTCAAGATTCGAGGTATCTCGAGTTTGCAGGTTTTAATACAGCATAAAGGACAGCAACAGGACAACCTGCACGGGAATAGGATGGCAGCTGCCGGGGGGCAGGATCTGGGAGCATAAGGGGTAACTTTTAATAACAGTGCACAATATTTATAGTTAAACAAAATACATTACATGTAATACAGTAGGCGTAGCAGTAGGCGGGGTTTGTAGCAGTCGCGAAAGATAAGGCTGAAGTGGGTGTAACAAGAGGCGTGTACATAGACATGTGATGTAAACGTAACAGAATATGTCATAAATGGGGCGGAAACATGGAGGGGGCTACCTAAGGAGCCGGGACCTCTGACCTAGTGGTGCGCGCAAGCTGGCAATGACGTGTTACTAGGAGGAACTGGGGGCTATGACTTCTGTGCTAGAAGAAGAGACTAAAGTCTGGAGTGTCAGAGCGACATGTACCTAAACACTATCTAGTATCTGATGTTTAGAGAACATGTTGATAGAATCCAAAAGTTATCAGGGCAAAGGCTAACAGGCTCTAAGACTGGTGCATGCATTATTCTACATGTAGTGCGTGTTGAGGAATATTAAATGACCATTAATACAGTATTTCTCTTACATGGAGACGTAAAGGCTAGACCATGACGGAAACTATTGATGCGATTCAGTAGCTTAGGAATGCAGAGAAGGAGAGCTGGACTGATAACTAGAATCATAACATACTCTTGGCAGACTGGCAGGCAGAGCCAGGCCGAGCCGGGCACTGTGAGGCAGGAAGTAAGTGAAGGGTCAGGGATACAGGTGGGGGCTGTATCGCTCCTCAGCGAGGGTTCAGGAGACAGGAGCTGAATCTGGTGTCCGGGCCCTTTTGAGGCCTAGAAACGGGGACTTTTACTGAATTAACGTGCACACTGTGAAACGTGGCAACATAGCTTTACATAGGCTTAATACTCGTAGCTTTCACGAGAACTGGGAACTGGCATACTAGAGTTGGACACAACTAGAATTGCGTCTTTAATCGATCATAAGGGAATACATATGCATATTAATCATGCACATATAGCATAAGATGGGGAACACGTAGGGACACGGAACATGGCAAAATTTACTTTTCCACAAGTCCCTACAATTTTGCCAAGTTTCGTGCAAATCCATTCAGCCGTTCGGGCTAAAAGTGAGGCCAACCGCCCTATGGAAAACTCAATGTTAAAAACACGTTTTGGGACCCCCCTTTTTTCTCGGCCCCCCCTTGACGAACCCCCCCCAAATTTCCAGGGGCTGCTCAGAAACAAAATGTTCCATTTTCCAGAAAATTTCAGCCAATTCCGTCCACAAACGCCAAAGTTATTAGACATAGAATTTTCAAAAATCCCATAGGGAAAAAATCCTAACTATATATACCTACTGGCGACCGCCAGTAGGTAATATATACATATATATTACCTACTGGCGGTCGCCAGTAGGTAGTTATAGTTAGGATTGTTTTCCATAGGGGAATCGCAACATTCTATTGGGAATAACTTTGGCGCCAGTTGAGGAATCTGCCTGAAATTTTCCTCAACTTTGCCTCGCGGCGCTCCGCACCTTCCCTGAAAGTTTGGGGGGCATTCGGCAAGCGGGGGCCGAGATAAAAGGGGGGTCCCAAAACGTGTTTTCCCCATGTTAATTTCCATAGGGCGGTCAAACTCACTTTCAGCCCGAACGGCTGAATGGATTTTCACCAAACTTGGCAAAAGTATAGGGACTGGTAGCCCGATGTGCCTTTGCTATGTCTCAAGATATGTGCTCCAGAGGATTTTGAGTAATTTAGGTTAAAAGAAATATATATCTATAGCCGGCCCCGGTACGCGCACTGGGGAGTGCTCCGGGCGCGCCACGCGACTTGCCCACGGAAAGCTGATTGGCTCTCGGGAGTCTGTAAACATTCCAAACAGTCCGGAGCGGCCGCCATCTTGTGTCTCGGTAGGATCGAGACACAAGAGGTGGCAAAAACAAAGGGGGAAATGACCAAAAGGGGGCAGGGTAGACCCCCCCTGACCCCCTAGGTTTGATGTGGGGGCCACAAAAGGGTCCCGCGGGTGAAAAAAAGTTTTAATTTTTTTCGATTTTTGCTGGGGGAGCGCCCGGTATGCGCACCGGGGAGCGTACCAGGGAGCGTACTTTGGTGAAAAATAGTGAAAATAATAGTGTAAAATAATCATTTTGAGTGATTACAGGTAGGATAGCTCTGAATAGAGCTTTTGGGTTCTGTGGCTGTTTTAGGTACCTACAAGTATGTCCCACACACACCCACACGCACACAACCCCACAGCCCCACTTCCACACACTCCCTACACATACCTCACACACGCACACCTCCACCCACACCCAAACACCCCACACCGATACCTTACACATCCACACCCACACCCACACATCCCACACACCCAGAGTCACAAACACACCTCACCCCCCAACACACACACACACATGCACAGATACCTCAGAGACACCCCACACATCCCACACACACACCTCCCCCCAGACACACACACACACACACCTCACAGACACACTCACACATCCCACACATACACACACATCCTACACACATACCCCCACACCCACACACCCCCCACACACGCCTCACACACCCACACCACCACCTACACCCAAACACCCCACACACCCACACCCACACACATACCTTACACACCCACATCCCCACCCACACCCACATACCCCACACACCTACACACACCTATACACCTCATCCCCCCCAGACACACACACACACACACACACACCTCACAGACACACCCCACACATCCCCCATACACTTCCCCCCCACACATGGGGAAAAATCAGTGAAACAGGAAAATAATAATTTAAAGTGATGAGAGGTGGGTAGCTCTGCATAGAGTTGTTGTGTTGTTTGGGTGTTTTAAGTACCAACATGTAGGTACCAATGCAGAGTCTTAAATTTAATGTACACCGTTTCCTCTGTAGATATCTTGCATGTTGTTACAGAAGTTATTGTGGTATATGGAATCCATATCATAGTCTGTCAGGAAAGCAGAAAGAACATGGAGGCAGGAGATGAAAAAGAGATGTCAAATACACATTGGAGATAATATAGTGGGAGAAAGGAAGTAACTATGAGCAAAATTACTATGTAACATAAAAAAGTTGCACAGTATACTATAAGTCTGAATTTACATTATAATCAATTTGGTACTAGTTTATGAATTACATATAAAAATGAATAATGTCTCGAACAATTTTTGGTTATTAAATATAACAGCTCATACACACACACCCCCACACACACTCTTCACACACACACACACACATTCCATATACACACATACATCCCACACACATACCCGCCACACCCACACACCCCTCACAGATATCTCCCACACCCTCACCTCCACCCACACCGAAACACCCCACACACCCACACCCACAGACACACCTTACACACCCATACCCCGAACCAAAACCCACTGACTCCCTATAAGTCACACACACTGCATTACTTACCTTTCTTTGCTGTTTCACTCAAACCCATTCAGGCAGTGTTTCCTTTACTCTCTTTGTCCTTTCTCTTTGTCATTCCCCATGTGTTATCCTAATTCAATTTTTCACCCTCTTTCACACCTCTTTACTTATACTAACTGGTCTTTTCTCACCCTCCTTCACCGTTCTTCATTTATCTCGGTTCTGCCACTACCCTTCATTGTCCATTTTTTACTGTTCTTTTTTTTTTCTTTCAACACCCACTCACATTCTCCCACTATCTCTACTTTAGTCTTCTTCCTCTCTCTTCCTTTCTTTCGCTCCTTTAGTCATTTTACTTTTCTCACTTTCACCCTATTACACCTTCTCTGTTTTTTACTATGTAATAAACAATCCCTCTGTGTTTCTCCCTGTAGCTCTCTTTCTCTTAACATTACTCTCTTTGTGTTCTTCCCTCATGCTAACTCCTTCATTAATTTTTTTTCTCTTTTTTTTGGGTGCGCGCCCCGGTACGCGAACCCTAAGGAAAAAAAATTGACAGAATTCTTTTTTTGGCTTTTCAAAACAGTTTTATATTTTTTTGGTATTTTTTATGGGGAGAAACAAAAAAAAGGGAATTGAAAATGGCTCAACTGGAGTAAAAAACAAAAAACTGAAAAAATTAGGGTTTTTTGGGGCAATTGTGGTTGTCACCAGCAAAGACGATGAGCTTTACGCTCTTTTCACCATACGACATGAGCTTACCACAGTAAATACATGTTACTCTAAAATCTGCAAATCGTTGTTGTATGCAAGGCATCGTCTCCGTTGTTTCTGGTCCCGATGGAGTGGGTTGCTTTCTTTTGGAGGTAGTCCTTGAAGACTGGGGGAGGTTTCTGGCCAGTTCCCTCATCTCTGCACGAGAATAGTTGTTTGGATGCTTGCGGGTCATATGTCTAATCATGGTATTATTACCAAAGGAATATTTTTTGTTTGGGTTGCCACTTGAGAGTTATGCGCCACAGATTAGGCAAGTTACCTTGGCCGCATTCACTTTTTTCTTGCCCTCTGGGATTGAAAAAAACTCCCATACAATGTGTGGCCTTGGCTGGTATGGGGTATTGTCTTCAGCCAGCCATCTTCTCCCCTCCTCCTCTTCCTCTTCCTCCTCCTCCTCTTCTTGACCACCAATGTACTGTTGTGGTGGTCCTCTTGGTGGTGGTGGTGCAGATGCTCCAGCTGCTGCTGCTACTGTAGCCATTTTAAAGTACAACATTATTCTCTTTGTTGTTGTAACAGGTCTTCCTCAGTCAAAGGACAATGTCAGAATAAGGAAAAAAGGTGGAGTCTTTCATCATTTGGAAAACAGAACTGTTCTTGACCAATGAAAAGTGTTATTTTCAAGTCACATGATCCGGGCTTACATCATTTGGAAACCGAAACTGATCTGCATCAATGAAAAGTGTTATTTTCAGATCACATGACCCGACGCGCTTACGCTACGCGCCCCGGGGCGCGCCCGTAATCGCGCTCCGGGGCGTGCCCGGGGCCTCGTAGCGTAAGCGCGTCAGGACGTTGCGCAATCGTATGCACTCTCGTACTTCCGGGGGCGCTTACGCAGTGCGTCATATGATGCATCACGCGGCTATGCCAAACGTCACGATGTTGTTTTCGTTCGCGAGAATAGCGCTAACGGGACGCCCTCCGGTACGTGCCCCGGGGCGCGCCGCAACATTGCGCTCACCCTTGCGTTCACCAGTACGCGCCCCGGGAGCGCCCCAAGGCAAAAAATAAAAAATAAAAAATTATACAATATAAAATTCGTTATACATTTTTTTACTTTTTATACCTATAGAGATTTGCTATTAAAAAACCATTGAAATTCACTGAAAAAACCATAGGTTTCACACCAGTTATAGTTAGGAATTAGCATTTAAAAAACCTATTAAATTCACTGAAAAAACCATAGGTTTCACACCAGTTATAGTTAGCTGGAAATTTTACTCGCATAAAACCATTGAAATTCCCACGTTATAGTTAGTTGGACTCACTATAACTTGCGCGTGCAATGCACTGCTGATGACGTCACATATTACATCACTCATGACATGGTCAGTGACATCACTTAGTGAAAATATATATATATATATATATTCACTGAAAAAACCATAGGTTATAGACCATATATAGTTAGGAATTAGCATTTACAAAACCTTGAAAATTCACTGAAAAAACCATAGGTTATACACCATATATAGTTAGGAATTAGCATTTAAAAAACCTTATTTTACTCACACAAAACCAATGAAATTCCATATATAGTTAGTTGTACTAACTATATATCGCGCACCCGCAATCCACTGCTGATCATGTCACATATTACATCATTCATGACATGGTCAGTGACATCACTGATGACATCACTGATGACATCTCAAATGACATCACTGATGACATCACTGATGACATCTCAAATGACATCACTGATGACATCACTGATGACAACATCCAGTGACTGTATTTTTCTGTAAAGTTAAAATATGTCTTACATATTTAGGAATGAGTGGATGTATAAGTGTCTGGATGAAGGATTTAGTAGGTGCATGACTGACTGTATGAGTGAGTGGTTAAATGTGTCTCACTGAGTGCATGGGTTAGTGACTAAACTGTCTTAATTTGTGCATCATTATGTCTGTTGTTCTGTAAACTGCTGCATGTGTTGATCAGTAGCTATATGAGTAACTATATGGTTTATTGATTGGTTGCCCAAGCATTTGTATGGGAGACTGAGTGTGTGTGTGGGTGGCTGGGAGGTGTATGACTCTGTGCATAGATGTATGGGTTCAAAAGTGCATGTGGAAACAGCTGTATGGGCGGTTGACTGTGTGCATGACTGTATTGGTGAGTGAATAGATATCTCAGTGCTACATGTCAAAGTAAGTACATATGTAAAATACAGTACATGTGAGAGTTGACATATATAAATAACTGTGCATAAGAGCCAGTGAATGTGTGAGTGGCTGTATGGATCATTGTGCACTTGTATCCAGGATTGTATAAGTGAGTAAATATGTTTTAGTATATGTTTGAATAAGTAAGGTGTGTATAACTGTATAGTTGTGAAAATGGAGGTGTGATTGATTCTTTGCATGACTGACTAGGTGTGTAAGTAACTCCATGGATGAGTGACAGTCTGTGAGTGTCTGTTTACACTGAGTGTATCTAAGGTTATATTAGAGTCTGAAGAGGTTCATCGTATTATCACATGAATGATGTCATCAGTGATGTGATCAGTAATGTCAAATGAGATGTCATCAGTGATGTCATCAGTGATGTCATTTGAGATGTCATCAGTGATGTCATCAGTGATGTCATTTGAGATGTCATCAGTGATGTCATCAGTGATGTCACTGACCATGTCATGAATGATGTAATATGTGACATGATCAGCAGTGGATTGCGGGTGCGCGATATATAGTTAGTACAACTAACTATATATGGAATTTCATTGGTTTTGTGTGAGTAAAATAAGGTTTTTTAAATGCTAATTCCTAACTATATATGGTGTATAACCTATGGTTTTTTCAGTGAATTTTCAAGGTTTTGTAAATGCTAATTCCTAACTATATATGGTCTATAACCTATGGTTTTTTCAGTGAATTTCATTGGTTTTTTAAAAGCTAATATCTATAGCTGTAAAATGTATTCTTCTTTAAATCCAAAAATATATTTTATATGTTTATTAATAATTTTTTTTTAATATTTTTTTTGTTTCGCTCCCGGTCCGTGAACCGGGAAGCTTTCCGTTAGCTCAAATTGATGCCGCGACCCGGTCCGCGAACCGGTAAGAAATCAACATAGTGACGGTATCGCGTTGCCGCGTAATGCGTCTTATGACGTCCTGCGTTAGCGCACCCGGAAGTGCCCCGGGGCGCGGACCGAGGCGCGAAACGCAGCTCCCCGGAAGCGATCCGCGGCGCGTCGCGAAAGCGCGATGTATCGCGTTGCCGCGTAATGCATCTTGTGACGTACCGCGTTAGCGCACCCGGAAGTGTCCCGGGGCGCGGACCGAGGCGCGAAGCTCAGCGACCCGGAAGCTAACCGGGGCGCGTTCCGCAGCGCGTAACATGAGCGTGAGAGGTCATGTGACTTGTTAATAAAACTTTTCATTGGTTCATTTCACTTTTGGTTTCATAATGATGTAAGGCTAGGTCAGGTGACCTAAAAATAACACTTTTCATTGGTTGAGAAGTATTGTTTTTCCCAAATGATGAAAACCCCTCCTTCTTTCCTCACTCTGACTTTCATCATTGTGAGAGGAAGACCTTTATTACTATATCAGAAATGGCTTCAGTAGTTGCTTCAGCTGGTGCACCCCCACCACCACCTCCACCTCCTCATGGGAAGAGAGGACCACCTCCCCAGGTGATGACCAACACTGAGGAGGAAGAGGAAGAAATGGATGAAGAGGAGGGAGAAGAACCACAGTTCTTAGAAGAAGTGCCCCGGGTTTCCCATAAGAAAGCCAGTTTCATCTGGCAGTTTTATTCGATCCCTCCTGGCCAAAAAAAAGTGAATGCAAAGTATGTCACCTGCCTCATCTGTAAAGAAAAATTATCCAGAGGGACGGATAAGAAATATAGTTATGGCAACCATACTATGCACAGGCACATGACAAGGAAGCATCCAGTCAATTATAGCCGGGCGGAAATACGGGATTTGCAGGAAAATCCAAGATCAACTCCTGTGGCCAGATCAAGAATATCCATTTCATTGACACCAGCAGAGGCACAAGAAACTGTGCCAAACATACAAGAAAATTTTGGCCACATGATCCACACTTGTATGCACTGTCGTGCGTTGTTAGCATGTGGCAATATGAGCATAAATGCTATCAACCTGGCGTATGAACACCATAATTGCCCTAACCGCCCCAGTAATTTTTTTTTTGCTCCTGTTGAGCCCTTTTCAATGCCTGTTTTTTGTTGTTTCCCCCCCCCAAAAAAAACCAACAAAAATATAAAATCGTTCAAAAAATACAAAAAAAACAAAAAATGTTAAAAAAAAAAAAATATATAAAACAACAAAAATATTTAAAAAAAAGTTCTTTTCAGAACTACCTTCCCTTTCAAAAAAAATTGCTAGAATGTTTAGCACTCTGGCAAGCTCTATTTCTTTTGGTTCGCTTCCCGGTTAGCTTCCCGGTACGCGGACCGGGAGCTAACCCCAAATTTTTTTTTTCAAAAAAAAGAGTAAGTATAATGAAAGTAAACAGAGAGTGATGTTAAAAGAAAGACAGCTATAGGGAGTAAAGAAGAGATACTGTTTAATAGATCTATTTACGGAAGAGGGTATAATTGTGAAAAACAAAATAGATAACGAAGTGAAAGAAAAAAAAAGAGAGTATAACATTAACAAAGAAGAGTTTCTTGGAGAATGTGAGTGAATGTTCAAAATAAGATTAAAGCATGAGGAATAACAGAGAGAAAAAATAGAAAACAGAAAACAAAAAATAACAGAAAAAGATTAATTGAAATAGCAAAGAAATGTAAGTAACATAGAGCCATATCATCAACATAGGCAATAAAAGTTTTGCAGCTTTTATTGGCAGAAATGTGTCGCTAAAGCTGCTTTTGCGGCAGAAAACTGCCGCTAAAACCACTTTTGCTCCAGTTTTCTGCCAATAAAAAGAGCAATAATTTTATTGGCTGTGTTCATAATATGCCCCTTAGTGTGCTTCAACTACACAGAGAAAGCATTATGAACAAATAGTGATAGAGTGATCAGTCAAAGACACTAAGAGTAATAGAGACGGAGTGAGTGAACAAGAGTGAGGAACTATGAGAAGAGAGGGACTGAGAAAAAGAGTGGAAGGAGTTGAGTAAGTAGGTAATAGAGAAAGGAATGAGGGAAGTAGCAAAGGCAGGAAACTGAGGGTTAAAGAAATGAAGCAGTGGAACTAATAGAAGTTAAATGTGATAGAAATGTAACGAAAAGAGTACAAAACATTTACCTTATAATTGTCGTTAAATTACTCACTTTTTGTTTTTATACTTTCAATCTGTGAAAGAGAGAACAAACATTTGAAAAATATTAAAACATGTATTTAAAAATTACAAAAGACAAGGGAAAAGATTGAAGGACAAACAGTTTTTCAACAACTTTGACACTTACAGAAGCTTCTGCTTCTCCAGGCCCCCTACACAGTCCTAAAGATATACATTTTAAACTAACAGTATCTTGATGCAGATGAAGTGAGGCCTATCTTAAAACATGGTGCATCTTTGCATTGCTGTTGTCTCAGAAAAGTGTTGCAAGACACTAAACTTTTAAATAATTGCTTCAGGATGCCAATAAGATGTCCCCTCTCCAGAGGTTTGTTTGAGGTGAGGCCTACTCAGGGTTGCAGATGAAATTTCGAGTTGTTGAAGAGAATAGAGGACATAATATATGTGAAGGTCTACCAATGAAGTGAGGCATGTCCACTGCACTCTTGAACAAAGTCCAAACCTCCTATGTTTCCCTGGACAGACCTAAACTTGATCTGCACAATGTGCTTCGTAATGATAGGAAACACAGGTGATGTAAATGAAATATGTGCAATTTATTTTGCTCATTTCACAATCACATCACTTGTGTTTCCTTTGCTTAGGTATCTCATTGTGCAGATGTAGTCTAGCATATGAAAGAATACGCAGAAGCGCAGCACTGCATGCAACAACTTTGACACTTACAGAAGCCTCACCTTCTCCATGCCTCCTACACAGTTCTACATATACATCATAAATGCAAACAGTACAGAATTAATTATACGTGTTAAATGGTTTATTTTTGCTGTTCTCAGAATGTATCAAAATTCACTAAAAACAGTGACTTGAAGGTATTCATCATATAACAGCGGGGGGAAAAAACACAATCAAAATGATTGTGTTTAAAAAACCCATACAACATAACAAATCAGAATTCAGCACTCCTTAAAGTTAACTTACTTTCCATGACGTCAAAGGATGTCCTATGAACAGCTTACACTCTGTTGTGCTGTTATTACTTTCAGCCCGCCACTTTCTGAAAGGAAATCTCCATCGTTTTTAAAAACATGTTACATGCAATAAATGACTTCTTGCTCTCTACCACAAGTTTCCACAAGGCCAAATCTTGTCAGAGCCATTTATAACTCTTGGATTTCTTGTAAGCCAATCCCGTCATTTGGCATTTCTGCAACTTTCAGAATTAAAATGTTGAAGATCATTTTCACAATCCAGGAATAGTAATATCTTCCTCTTCTTGCTCAGTCATGTTCTACATTTGCTATGACACTGATACTGCTTACTATGAAGCAGACTTACACTAACTCTATGACTAGTACAATTATTTAATTCTCTACATCACTTTCAATCACAAAGCAATGTAAAACAGTAGACAGCATTGCAGACTTACATTCCCTCTACTCTATGTTTTGATTGGCTGCTTCAATTAGCTTATAAAAAGAAATAGTTTTTCTGAACTCATTCAAAGTGCACTTATTTCTCCATGACGTCCAGTCTTATGGTTAGAAGTTATGTCTCTGAACTACACTTATCCTCAAGGCCAAATTGTGTAGGAGCCATTAGAACTTCTTGAAATTCCACAGAGCACATCCCGAGATTATTTCCCTAAAATTTTGGTTTTAAAAACACCAGGTAAGAGTTTTTAAGGTCATACGGCAATTTTTTTTTGAAAATTAAAACAGAATCGTTGCAGAATGACCAGCCATTTCTAGACTTTAAATAAGCTGTGTAATGTCCTGATGTTATTGAAGGGCCGTCATGATATATAATTGCTGCAGTTACAAAAGTCCTTCCTGATATTGACAAATGCGAAGCTACAACATTTTTAATTAAAGTTGTCAATTTTGTTCCATCAGGCCTACATCGTTGGAACATTAAAATGACATACTGGCCATATGTTCGTATAAATAATGTGGACATCATTTCAGATTTACATTGGCTACACTCCATGTTGTGATCAGCTGCTTTTACTAGCTTATTAAAGGAGACTGATTTACTGTCTGGCAAAGTTAAATATATAAATCTTTCTGAGTCTACACTAGTAGTACTTGATACCATACAGTTCTCGCAGTCATGCTGCCATTGATAAGAAAGCCCAAACAGCTGATCTACATCTACACCTTCAGCATGCAATACATCAAGCATATACATTAAAAACTCCTGACAATCTTGCTGAATATTTTGAGAGAATTGTGTTTGGCCTGAACATCTGTCTAACAGATTTCGAATTTCAGACACACTTTCTATGTTTGTTCTATCAGTGCTACATTTCTCTAACACAGAATTTAACAAACTGCAAAATCTTTGATCAGAATTGACCACAATCTCTTCTTTTAGATTTTCTAGAGAAAACAAAACATTAACCACTACATTAGCATAGCAGTTGACACCAGAACTGTTTTCAAATTGAAAACCAACAACATCTTCAACAGAATCCTTTTTGTTTCTGCTTGTAATTTTAGGTTCATCGACTTTTCGTCTTTTTGCTACAACCTCCCCAGTATTGGTCACATTTCTTCGTTTCCGGCCTACCACACGTTTCTCAAACAAAGGATACTGAGGCAAATGTGGCGCATACTCTCTTCTTAACCTATTGTATTCCTTAACACAATCTAGATCCGCACAAATGTTTGTGACATCACACTCAATCAAGTACAATCCCGATAAAGTTCTAACTCGTGACAATGCCACATATGCCATACCCTCCTTGAACACAGAACTGCCAATATTCACCAATGCACAGTCTACACTTAAACCTTGCGATTTATGGATTGTCACCGCATATGCCAAGCAAACAGGAAACTGCTTACGGCGAACGACCAATTAGCTGTACTTCCTCAATGCCATCAAATTTAATTTTTAAAAATTCAATTCCATCTCTATTTCTGTATTTTACAAAATCAACAACATTACCCATTGATCCATTTACCAGACCTCTTTCAACATGTAAATTCCTTCTTAAAATCATACGGCAGTTCAAGCACACATTCAGAGTCTTTTCAAAACCTGCAGTTTTAGATATACTCTTCTCTAATGAATCCAATTTTGTTTTCAGATTCTCAGACAAAATAATTGTTGATCCCATATGCTCTACTCTGTCAATAGCTTCCAGTTTCACAATCTCTTGCTTTTCTAAATGCAACATTTTGTTGTTGAATTTGGCACATTCTGCAAGAGTTGGCATCAAACATATTCCAGATTTCTTATCATTAATTTTCTGAAAAATATTCTCAGGCACAACATCTTGTTCTGGATATAAATTTGACAGTAATCGTGCATGTAAAGCTTCTTTCCCATGCTCGGTCACTTTTCCAATTCTAACATCTTGTAGAATAGTCTTGTAAACTTCATCCTTCGCCTGACGCATATTTTCATGCAGTTCAGCATAATTGAAGTTTAACCATATATTGACGTTGCCAATGCTGCCTAGGCACTTCCTGGTATCTTCATGCGTGAGCATTTTGAACACAGGTTGCCCTTTCACTGGTGTCAGCTGCAAAAGATCTCCGAAAACAATGATGTGTTTGCCACCAAATAACACATCATACTCTGTTTTGAGAACTTCTTGCATTCTCAAATGCACAAAGGCAAGCATGACATTGGAAACCATGCTTACTTCGTCAATGATAAGAAGTTTCATTTTCCTCAAGATTCTTGAAACTTCAAAACAAGCATCTCCAGATAGCTTGTGATATTGTAATTTGTTGTCATGCTCCACTGGCAGCATCAGTAAACGATGTAAAGTAATCCCTTTAATGTTATGTGCTGCCAGTCCAGTTGGAGCGGTGACAACACAAGACAGCGATGACTCTGTCCTTTCCTGCAAATAGCATGAAATTGCTTTAATGAGGAAACTTTTTTCAGTTCCCGCTTCTCCACTCACGTACAGTCGGACAGGCTTCAACGACGTACATGAGCACTCTTTCTTGTCATGACTTAATCCATGATCAATTTGCATGGTAACTTCGCCATATATTTTCCTCTGCTCAACGTTGAGTTGTCTTTCCAACTCTTCTAAGTTAACCGCATCCTCCTGAGCATGTGCCATGGCTCTTTCCACTTCATTCATGGCAGTGGCAGCTTCATTTTCGATAACAGGTCCTCCTAGTGGATCCTGACTCAATGAAGCAGAACTCTGACTGTCCTGAGAACTGTCTCTGGCAATCTTGGCTGCAATCGTTGCTTCCTGCTCAATTTCCGCATTCAACATTTCTACATATTTGGGAAAAGCAGGACATTCTATGGTCTCCTTGGCGGCATTGAAAGAGTCTTCGTAACAGAGGAAATCTCCAAGCAGTTCCTCTTCTGCACGCCAAGGCTTGAAAAGTTGCAAAAGTGCTAAATAGAAAAACTCCTTTTTTTCAGGAGATTCGCCACTCAATTTTCGATGGTTTACCAAGTGGCATTTTCTTTGCTTGACCAGACATCCCTCACTTCCTATTACAGCATACACTCCTTTCTCAGTATCTTCTTTGATGTTCCTCTTGAATATGTAATTTTGAAGAACCTCATACAGACAAACATTGTCGAGGTGACTGCTTCTATTTGGATAATATGTATCCAACATGTTGGTCTTCAAAATGTCGGTACTGTTTGGCTCCTTTTCCGCCAAAGACTCAATTTCCCGCACAGGTTTCAGAACTCGATTACGCGTTGCAGCAAGACCAAGACTCCCCCAAATGATACTCCTGGACTTGGCATAGAGACTTGCTGAAGACAACCGGTCAGAGCATTCGTAAGCTCCAATTTCTCGATGCGACAACATCTTCAGACTGAAACTGTACAACTTCTTGCTGAGGCTCTTTTCATGGGAAATGTCCTCCCACATATCCTTCAATTCTGTCTTCTCTTTTTTGGTGATGTAAGACGTCACATACCGAGCCACAGCCATACAGTTATCAGCCACAAACTGTATATCCATGTTAGCATTCCACATGGACAAAATCACCGGGTTGTAGTCGTTGATGTACTTGGACTCTTCGTTCCTCTTCAAATTGTATGTGTTTTTAGGTGATTTCTTCATGACATTATGTCGCAGCGAAGACATCAAACTGTTTACTCTTCCTTTAGAAATCACCGGTCGTGGAAAGCCGAAACGACATTTGGTGTAGAACTTGTCCTTGTTTCGGAATTTACGACGGCAGTACTTTCCACATCGATGGCTTTGGAAACGCAGAACTTTTTCTCTTAGGCTTTTCTTCTCCTTTGCGTTTGGAACAGCACACGTAGAATACTGTTGGATGAAACTGATCACTGAGTCTTCTGGATCCGTTCCAAATTTAGGTGCATCCTTGATCCACAGCAACATATGTATATGAGGAGCACCTCTTGCTTGGTACTCCTTTCTCCAGAAGAAATCCAACACCTCTCCAAGAGGTGGATTCTTCTTATTCATGATGAAAGACATCATAGCTTCAAATCTATGATTGAAGTACCTACATACATTGACTGGATCCAAAGAGCACAGTTCTCCGGGTGTCTTGAATTCGATGTTATCTACGTTAGCATTTGCCTCTCGTAGAAATTCAAGTAAGTCTTCCCAGCCATACTCGGCACAGCTCAGAGTGAGGAACCATGTGGGAGTACCTAAGTTCCTCAGCATACATTTTAAATCACCATGACGACGGTACCAGTACTCATTAGTACCACGCTGACACGCCATGAGATTAATCAGGTGAGAATCCAAAATACTGTCTTGGACATTGACTTTATCCATAAAGTCACTTGCCGAGATGTTTTGCATGTGTATACCACTTTTCAAGATGTGGTTCACTGCATATGACAGTCCAGACAGATCGCTTTCAAACAGGAGATGAAACAAATAAGGAATGCATTGTCGAAACCTAGCATCTCCTGCATACAATCGCAAAGTCCGGTATTCAGAAGCAGGAATTTGATGAGGTCGCTCATCATATCTTCCTCCCTGACCTGTTGGAAAAAGCTGTGGGAAACACCGAGCTTCCAAACTTTCCTCCCAAACACTAATGGGACTCCCTTTGGTTTGTTTCATTTGAAACAACTCAATAGCATTCCCCATGACTTCCTTGGAATGCAAAGGATGAACACTATAATGTTCATATATTTCTTCACTAGTAGAGGGTTCTACTTTCTCAATTTGACCAGCACACAAATCGCTATCCTCTTCCTCACTTACTTCCTCTTCTGCAACATATACATTCTTATAGTATTTATTATTTTTTTTCAAATACAATGTTGCCTTTTTAACTTTCCTAACATCTACTAAATCTTGCCATATTTTCTTATTCTTTGTCGGAACCCCATTAACTAAGATAACCAGAGGTTCCTCTTCCACTTTTTCTACTCCAATTGTGTTAATGTTTTTCTTCAAATCTAGAGGCAAATAAACAACTCTTCCCTTTAATCCTCTCTGTAAATCTGATGGAGGCAATTTCCCTGTCTTTGGCTCCATTCTTACAATAGCCTGAAAGGGATGGATACATTTTGAATCAAAATAGATTCATAAGTATTTAAATCCTTCAATTCAGAAGGAATCTCAACCAATTCCAGATTATTATGAACTGCTCTAGCAGGCATCTGGTTTTGATTTAATTTGCAACAACAATAAGTACACACACGTTGATCCAATCCCAAATCAAAACAATTTTCTACCATCAAGTATGTTGCAAAATCCTTCCATTCACTATTATTTTCCCTTTCACTTTTTGCATATAAATCCACTAACTTAGTCTGATTCTTATAATAAGTGCGTCGACAACACACACAAGTGAAATTTGGCCTCTCACTTGATTTGACCTGAAATGTGACAATTTCCCTCTGGAAATTATCTGTACTGGAAACCTGTACACTATCTTCCACATTACCCGCTTCTTCTTGGTCAATTTCAACATTCTCCTCTTTACTTCCAAAGTAACAAAACTCAATTTCTTCACATATATTCTTCACATCTATTTCAGAACCATGCAAAAGAGCAGCGCATAATTGTTTAAGCATAATTGCTGGACTCTTAGCATAATACAACATTCTAACTAATTTCCTCACTTTATTATGATGCACTGCTAGCATTCTGAAATGATGAAAAACACTCTGGCATACTCTCCTGGAAAGACAAGCCAGTGAATGACCATGCAAACCTGTCACTTCTCTCACTCTGCAAGGATCTAATTCTTGCAACAACCTTATTTTCTGCTTCAAACTTTTCTTATTAAATGACCGTACAAAATCACAAAGCAAATTGATGGAATCCTGTCGCACACTACAAATACTACTACACTTCCAGGTGTACACAGGACCCTTAGCACGTCTTCCTAAAACCTCATTACCTAACACCTCTTCTGCCTCTGTTGTCACAAGTTTTTCTTTTTCAACTGGACAACCATCTTTCACTTCATAAGCACGACCACTGGTGTCAACTGCATGCACCAAATCATTATCCTGGAAATAACTCTCCTCATTAAAAAATGCCTCACAGCTTGAACTATGAATCCATTCTCCAGAAAAAACTTCACAAAAATTACTACGATTAACTATTCTCTTCCATCTACTATTTCTTTTGAAATCATAAATTGCCTTGTTTAGCTTCCTAATTCTATTGATTATCAAAATAAATAACTTACGTTTAATTTCAAATGCCTGATCAATAACTTTCTCAACTTTTTTTTTTCTCTTATAAAAAACCACTTTCTGTTGACCTTTCTTAATATTTTTTAACAAATTGCCAATTATCCTGTTGCGGAACATTCGTTTACGAATGTCCCTAAACTGTTGTTTCCTTCTACTATCATGCACAGAGTTATCTCTTGCTCTAGCAGTAACATTTTTGATTGGCCTTTCCTTTCCATTTGAATTGGTTCTTTTATGGACTGAAACATTTTCTGTAGTAATATTTTTTTTACTACACATATTTCTTATGAATGTTTTTGTACTCTTACCTGGTGCTTTCTTCGTGACTTGACAAATCTTTTTGTTAGAGGACTGCTGCTTCTTTTGATTCACCTGCTGTCTTTGACGTTTTGCAGCCTTTCTCTCTCTTTCTTTCGTTGGCATGGTGAAATGTTGAAATGATCTGCAGTTGAATCTGTGGTAAAATATATTAAAAAATGTTATTAACCACTATTACCAAACAGTAAATCAATAACAGTGATCAAAAACTTAACACACTGCTTGACATTTTAAATAGAAGATTTTTTAGTCCTTGGCAAATTTACAATACAGAAATAGCAGAAAAGAAATGGAATTTATGTTCATGTTACCTGTGCTATTTTATATGTGAATCTGATCTAATTTTATGAGCATATTTTAATATTTTATTGAAGACACTACACATAACCTGTTTTTGAAGGTGTCTTTATTTTTAAATTAAACGGTTTACACTTTTACTTTTTATTTATTATACATTTTAAAAATAAATGTTTATAGTTCCATAGGCTCAAGCAGGTCAGCTTCCCACCCTATATCATATAATTCGGACAAATCTGCATCCTCATCACGCTCTTCTTCATCCTCAGGATTTAAATCATCCAAGGGATCAACATCCACTGATGTTTCAATTACAAGTTCAATGATGAGGTCAAAATCAACTGATTGCAGATTGTCGCTCATGTTGATGTTGTCTTTATCTTTAAAGAAAGATAACAACAATGAGATGTTGCAGAGTAAGAGACAAATCTCAGAGATTATAATAGTAAAATTGTTTAACAAGAGTAACATTTTGCAGCTATTATTTAGCCATGTCCAGCGATGCTGAGCAGGTGAAGCCTATGTCTAATTTTTCAGTGAACAGGACTCATCTCTTCTTAACCTTGGATAAGCCTCACCAGCTCTGTGTCCCCTGCACATACTTAAATGTAAAGGGGCAGATTTATGTTAAATGGCACATCCCCAGGCATGCACCAGTTAACGTGCACCGCTGCTCTGCCACCCATGGTGTGCCGTATTTACAATCAGATAGGAGAAAGCTGCGTCAAAACCCTGCGCCTGCTTTAAGCAGGCATAGGTCTTGACGCAACATTGTGGAGATGGGGCACCCCTGAGCCTTGCTTGAGCTGCATCGCACTTGCGATACAACTCCAGCAATCACTACCTTTACAGCACAGATACGTCACGCATCTGTGCCATTTTTGCCCCATGATGCCCCGCATTGTAAATGCAGCACACCATGGGTGGCGGAACAGCGGCGCAGGATGACTGGCACATCCCTGGTGATGCGCCAGTCATCATAAATCTATCCCTAAGCTTCTTATCTTGTTACAGATGAACCGCCATATGTACCATCAAACTATTTTGCATTTCCTAAATAGCGAATTTTAAGGAATAAATAGCAATTCTTTACCATTCCTAATTTGCAATGAGCAAATTGCTAATTGCAAATTACCCATTCATTTCCATGGGCTAGGAGGCTCATAGGAATGAAGGTACAATTTGCGATTAGCAATTAGCTCATCGCAAATTAGGAATTTTTCCAAGGGTGCAGGGGTGTCTCAAGAACACCCTGCTGCACCCCTGAAAAAGAAATTTGGGGGCATATGGCGCACATACATGCCCTAAGGGCATGTATTGGCGTCATATGGCACCTTTTGTTTTTTGGCAAAAAAAGCTTTTTGAAAAGAATTCGCAAATTACCACAAACTAGAAGTTGGTGGTAGTTTCCAAATCCTTAATGTCATTTTTTACATATTTTTTGTTTGATACATTGCATTTAAGTAATCGCAAAATTTGCAAATCCTTCAGTGCAATCGCAAAATAAGGAATAGCAAATTTTGCTATTCCTTATTTTGCATCAAACTTGTTTGATACATACCATTTGTCTAATTAGCATTCGCAAAGGCCGAAATTCGCAGAATTTTGATCTTTGCGAATGCTAATTAGCTTGATACATATGGCCCCAAGTGAGGCCTGTCTTGCAACATGGTGCATCTTTTGCATCACTGCTGCATCGGTTTCATGTGGCACGTTTTTTTTACACCATGACACATCTGCCTAAATGCATCAATTTGTAATTTTGTCGCCTCATAGCAAATCTTTTGCACCGCCGCTGCATCATAAAAGTGACGCACAGTGGCGCAAAAGAGGCATACACCTATCATAAATCTGTCCCTAGCATTTTAAATGATTAATCCAGGATGACGATAAGGTGTGGCCTATCCAGAGGTTTGTTTATGGTGAGGCCTACTCACAATTGCAGATTAAAGTTACGCTTGATAAAGAATACAGAGGAGATAATACATGTAAAGGCCTACCAATGAAGTAAGTAATGTCCACTTTATTGCGCCAGTCATCATAAATGTATCCCTAAGCTTCTTATCTTGTTACAGATGAACCGCCATATGTACCATCAAACTATTTTACATTTCCTAAATAGCGAATTTTAAGGAATAAATAGCAATTCTTTACCATTCCTAATTTGCAATGAGCAAATTGCTAATTGCAAATTACCCATTCATTTCCATGGGCTAGGAGGCTCATAGGAATGAAGGTTTAATTTGCGATTAGCAATTAGCTCATCAAAAATTAGGAATTTTTCCAAGCGTGCAGGGGTGTCTCAAGAACACCCTGCTGCACCCCTGAAAAAGAAATTTGGGGGCATATGGCACACATACATGCCCTAAGGGCATGTATTGGCGTCATATGGCACCTTTTGTTTTTTGGAAAAAAAGCTTTTTGAAAAGAATTCACAAATTACCACCAACTAGAAGTTGGTGGTAGTTTCCAAATCCTTAATGTCATTTTTTACATATTTTTTGTTTGATACATTGCATTTAAGTAATCGCAAAATTTGCAAATCCTTCAGTGCAATCGCAAAATAAGGAATAGCAAATTTTGCTATTCCTTATTTTGCATCAAACTTGTTTGATACATACCATTTGTCTAATTAGCATTCGCAAAGGCCGAAATTCGCAGAATTTTGATCTTTGCGAATGCTAATTAGCTTGATACATATGGCCCCAAGTGAGGCCTGTCTTGCAACATGGTGCATCTTTTGCATCACTGCTGCATCGGTTTCATGTGGCACGTTTTTTTTACACCATGACACATCTGCCTAAATGCATCAATTTGTAATTTTGTCGCCTCATAGCAAATCTTTTGCACCGCCGCTGCATCATAAAAGTGACGCACAGTGGCGCAAAAGAGGCATACACCTATCATAAATCTGTCCCTAGCATTTTAAATGATTAATCCAGGATGACGATAAGGTGTGGCCTATCCAGATGTTTGTTTAAGGTGAGGCCTACTCAGGATTGCAGATTAAAGTTACGCTTGATGAAGAATACAGAGGAGATAATACATGTAAAGGCCTACCAATGAAGTAAGTAATGTCCACTTTATTGCGCCAGTCATCATAAATGTATCCCTAAGCTTCTTATCTTGTTACAGATGAACCACCATATGTACCATCAAACTATTTTGCATTTCCTAAATAGCGAATTTTAAGGAATAAATAGCAATTCTTTACCATTCCTAATTTGCAATGAGCAAATTGCTAATTGCAAATTACCCATTCATTTCCATGGGCTAGGAGGCTCATAGGAATGAAGGTGCAATTTGCGATTAGCAATTAGCTCATCGCAAATTAGGAATTTTTTCAAGGGTGCAGGGGTATCTCAAGAACACCCTGCTGCACCCCTGAAAAAGAAATTTGGGGGCATATGGCGCACATACATGCCCTAAGGACATGTATTGGCGTCATATGGCACCTTTTGTTTTTTGGAAAAAAATGCTTTTTGAAAAGAATTCGCAAATTACCACAAACTAGAAGTTGGTGGTAGTTTCCAAATCCTTAATGTTATTTTTTACATATTTTTTGTTTGATACATTGCATTTAAGGAATCGCAAAATTTGCAAATCCTTCAGTGCAATCGCAAAATAAGGAATAGCAAATTTTGATTTAAGGACATTTTAAGTCATTTCCACATGTGCAGTGTTTTCAAATTATGATTTGAAAATCGTTTTTGGGGAAAAGGAATGGTTTGCAAATTTATGACAAGGACATAATGGTGTATGCTTCTCTATAAGGCATTTCACTGTCTCTGATGTCATTTTTCCCATATTACATTATAAGACCTTTCCCCATGGAGCACATTCCTTGTAAATATGCTCCCACCTGTGCATGGTGAATTTAGATTTTGACTGTTTGAGTCACATAGCCATGTTAAAAGTGACCCAAAAAAATTGCAAACGCTTTAAAAAAACACATTCATGTGTCTTAAGGACATTTTAAGTCATTTCCCCGTGGACAGTGTTTTGTAAGTGGCGCAAAAGAGGCATACACCTATCATAAATGTGTCCCTAGCATTTTAAATGATTAATTCAGGATGACGATAAGGTGTGGCCTATACAGAGGTTTGTTTAAGGTGAGGCCTACTCAGGATTGCAGATTAAAGTTACGCTTGATGAAGAATACAGAGGACATAATACATGTAAAGCTCTACCAATGAAGTAAGTAATGTCCACTTCATTGCGCCAGTCATCATAAATGTATCCCTAAGCTTCTTATCTTGTTAGACATCAACCGCCATATGTACCATCAAACTATTTTGCATTTCCTAAATAGCGAATTTTAAGGAATAAATAGCGATTCTTTACCATTCCAAATTTGCAATGAGCAAATTGCTAATTGCAAATTACCCATTCATTTCCATGGGCCAGGATGCCCATATGAATGAAGGTGCAATTTGCGATTAGCAATTAGCTCATCGCAAATTAGGAATTGTTCCAAAGGTGCAGGGTTGTCTCAAGAACACCCTGCTGCACCCCTGAAAAAGAAATTTGGGGGCATATGGCGCACATAAATTTTAACAACATTCCTTTACCTCAAAAACGATTTTCAATTCATAATTTGAAAACACTGCCCACAGGGAAATTACTTAAAATGTCCTTAAGACACATGAAAGTGTTTTTTGATTGCCTTTCCAGCATGGTTGGGTCACTTTTAACATGGCTATGTAACACAAACATTTAAAATCTAAATTTGCCATGCACAGGTGGGAGCATATTTACAAGCAATTTGCGCCACAGAGAAAGGTCTTACATTAAAATGGGAAAAATAACATCAGGGACAGTCAATTGCCTTATAAAGAAGCATACACCATTATGTCCTTGTCATAAATTTAAAAACAATTCCTTTTCCCCAAAAACGATTTTCAAATCATAATTTCAAAACACTGCACATGGGACAATTACTTAAAATGTCCTTAAGACACATAAACGTGTTTTTTGATTGCCTTTGCAGCATGTTTGTATCACTTTTAACATGGCTATGTAACACAAACATTCAAAATCTAAATTTTCCATGCACAGGTGGGAGCATATTTACAAGCAATTTGCGCCACATAATTCATAATTTTCTCCGTAAAGCACACTATTCTCTATCTAAATTAAAGAAATATTTTCTCACCTTAGCAAATACTTTGAGTTTGAAAACAGTCTCAGAAACACACCAATTTGTCTTCAGCAGAGCAAAAGGTATGCACTCCAGAGTCTGCAGCTATCAAAAGCACAGAAATGCTGTAATTCTTCACACATATCTCTCATGTCACCCAATCAAAACTCTTCCCTCACTTTTTTCAAATGAAAACCCTTCCCCCCTCTGCCATTTCATGCCTTTTCTGCATGGCAACCACCTCTTGGAAGACCTCTGGTGTTTGCAAGTTCACACAACAATGTTGCAATTGAACTCTGAACTCTCAGTGCACCTGCATATCCAGTGCATTCTTTCATTTAATGATTTTTTATTGACCATTCAAAATACATCTTTCAAATAACTCATCCATGCACCCTAACTTTCTGTTTTCAGCAATCAAAATCCACCAATCACTGTTACTGCTTCATGAACACAGAAACTCCACAGTTTTTTTCATTTTAAACTCTCATTTTTTCAACTGCCATTTCATTGCCACACTTCATCTGACTGCAGGAGAACCTTCTCTCACCATGTTTTCTGTCTGGATTGTTGGACATAGTTATATCCACTGGGCTCACAGGTATGCTGAGAACAGAAAATTACCTAACCTCAATTTACAAGATGTGGAAATTAAGTGGTTTGGCCACAGAGGATTAAAATGTCACCAATTGATACCATTGGTGAAAACCTTTATGCATTTGCCCAAACCTGACCTGTTAATTGTGCACTGTGGAGGTAATGATTTGGGCACTTTGACTGGGGTAGGTCTGGAAATGCTTTTAAAGGACACCTTTGAGCAATTAATGGCACTTTTTCCTCAGACTGCCTTGGTATATTCAAATATATGCCAAAGACAGAAATGGAGGTGGTCAAACCAATTTTTTCCACAAATTGAGAAGTCGAGGAAGCATGTAAACAAATCTGTTTCAGCTTACATGAGAGACCATGGAATGGGCTCCATGTACAACAATAACTTGCGTTACTACATGCAAGATATCTACAGAGGAGATGGAGTTCACTTCTCAGATGAGGGCAACAGAATTTGCACTCTGAATTTAAGACTGTGCATTGGTACCTACTTATAAGTACCTAAATGTACCATAAACCCAAAAGCTCTTCTCAGAGCTACCCTACATCTGATCACTCACAATTATTATTTTACTGTAACATTTTTCACTAATTTTCAACAAAGTACGCTCCCTGGGGCGCTACCCGGTACGCGAACCGGGAGCTAACCTCGCGAATTTTTTTTTAAAAATGGTTTTTTTTCGCACATATAAGCCTCCTCAGCCACCCTCACAAAACCTAGGGGGTCAAGATAAGTCTACCGTGCCCCCTTCTACCCATTCTGTACATGATTTGCCCTCCATTTTGTATCTGAATTCGACCGAAACACAAAATGGTGGACTCCCGTAACGCTTAAGGTTCGCGAACCGGGGCGCTCAACGGTTCGCGTACCGGGTCGCTCCCTGGGAAGCGCACCATCAAAAAAGGTGGGAAAGTAGTTTACAGAAAAGCCACTGGAGACAATTTCACCAAATATAGATTAGCTCATACTACATACCAATCCCTACCATTTTCACAAATTTGATTGGAATTCCATTTAGCCATTTAGCCTGTAGACCTCTCTAAATACCCTGAGGTAAATTACTTCTCAAAACACATCTGAAGTGTTGGAATTGACAACCAATTAAAATGTTACTTTCATTTTCTACTTTTTTTACCTGACATTTGATTGGTTATGTACCTGAATATATATAAAAGAAGAGAATGAAACACAGCCATTTTGACTACTACTTCCTGGTGTACATTTCAATTGGATTTTCACTAATCACTTCAACTTCTTTCTAAAGGTAAGTTCTTATTTTAAAAACTGAACTATATTGTGCACTATAAGTTAATATGGTAAACTTTTTCTGATAGTTATATACTATCCCTCTGTAGTAGTTATAGATTTAGATAGACTTCTCTGTTATAGTTATGGATGGAGTTAGGCTTCTCTTTTATAATTATGAATTTACTTACGTTAAATCACATACACTTTTTTATATTCCTACTTCCACTCTGATACTATACACTGCCCAAAGATAAATTCTCTGTTAAAAAATGTCTATCTAAAATTAATCCCAACAGTGCCTTATCTCTACTAATATATATTTTTTTTATCCAAATTTCAGGCAACATGGAAGGCGAACAGAAAGTTTCATTTCAAATTGTCCTGCAAGAGAGCAGCCAAGAATTAATTGATCCAAATTATATAGAATTTATGGATGAAA
Organism: Lissotriton helveticus; assembly: GCF_964261635.1. Lineage (NCBI taxonomy): Eukaryota > Metazoa > Chordata > Amphibia > Caudata > Salamandridae > Lissotriton > Lissotriton helveticus. Next base: position 1,198,726,504 of record NC_136069.1, read on the forward strand.
CTTGGGACCAAGAACTACTGCAATGTGTGCAAGCAGTGGATGACCTCCTTCAAAATGAGGACATTTTACACCCTCATAGATTACAAGCTATGTTCAATGAAAATGACGACATTTCAGACAGTGAAATGTTAGAAATGTTATTAAATTTTGAAACACAATCACAATAATAAATAATTGCTTTAAAAAAAAAAAAAAATAATCAACAAAGCCAACAATCAATTAACATACAGTATTTGAAAAGTCTATCATTCATTTTTCATTGCAGTACGCTGCCCAGAACGCTTCCCGGTTCGCGGACCGGGCGCTACCCACGCAAAAAAAACAAAAATTTGTTTTTGTTTTTTTTGCCCCGCGGGGCCCTTTTAAAACCTCCACATTAAACCTAGGGGGTCAGGGAGGATCTAGTATGCCCCCTTATGGTTATTTCCCCCTTTGTTTTGGCCTCCTCTTGTCTCTCAATCCTACCGAGAGACAAGATGGCGGCCGCTCCGGACTGTTTAGAATGTTGACAGACACCGGAGAGCCAATCAGCTTCGCTACGCGAAGTTCCGGTACGCTTAAGGTCCGCGGACCGGAGCGCTGCCCAGAGCGCGCTTACAGATATATATCTTTTTTTAAACGTTAATTTCTCAAAATCCACTGGAGCACATATATTGAGACCTACAAAAGGCACATCGGGCTACCAGTCCCTACAATTTTGCCAAGTTTCATGCAAATCCATTCAGCCGTTCGGGCTAAAAGTGAGGCCAACCGCCCTATAGAAAACTCAATGTTAAAAACACGTTTTGGGACCCCCCTTTTTTCTCGACCCCCCCTGGACGGACCCCCCCAAATTTCCAGGAGCTGCTCAGAAACAAAATGTTCCATTTTCCAGAAAATTTCAGCCAATTCCGTCCACAAACACCAAAGTTATTAGACATAGAATTTTCAAAAATCCCATAGAGAAAAAATCCTAACTATATATACCTACTGGCGACCGCCAGTAGGTAATATATATATATATATATATATATATGTCTCACAAAGTGATCCAGCAGAAATTGAGAGCGCTCTACAGCGTGTGCTACGCTCAGGGGTCGGATCCAGACCCATGTATCATCATTTTTGCGCAAAAGGAGCGGCACATCCAGGATATTTTTCAAAGCTTTTTTATTAGAGCTTCACCCCACCAACGCGTTTCAGCCTCAATAGGCTTTGCTCATGGTCAGTTAGTCCTTCCACTCTTTTTCTATTTATACTAGCCCATTTTGGCCATTAGGTGGCATTATGGGATACGTAGTTTTTACACAATTTCAGAAACATATCAGAAAATTATATAAAAAAAGAAAGACTGGTGTATTACACAATTTTTGTTTTGGTAATCAAGTGCTTCATATTCAGTTCATATGGGCAATTATAGTTTTCAGAGTTCATAAGGGATTAGTTCCCAGATCATTTCTCAAAGTTCATCGGGTATAGTACCCTATTGTGTTCGAAAAGACTAAGCCGGTCCTGGTAACAGTCACTCCAAATGTATGTGAAGGTCTTCCCCAAAGTTCATTCCTCTCGGCATTTTGGTGCGGATGATTAGGCGGGACTCCATTTGTCTCAGTTTACGAACTGTGTCACCACCTCTTTCCGTTTTCATCAACATTTTGAGTCCATAAAATCTCATGGATTTCCACTCCCCATTTTGGCAAGCATTGATGTGTTTTGCTGTGGCATAGAGCATATTTTTGTTTTTGACCGCTCTAATGTGCTCCAAGATTCTTTTTTTCAACATACAGGTCGTACTGCCTATATATTTGCTACCACATTTGCATTCGATCACGTATACCACATTTTTGGAAGTGCATGTGATCTGTTGGTCAATCTGCATCATCTTGCCGTTTGGTTCTTCAATGGATTGTTTACTCATGCCAATTTTGCATGCCTTGCAACTAGAGCAGGGTTTGAATCCTTTTTGTTGGTTTGTCAACCAGTCTGTTTGCGTCTTGACTTGAAAGTAGCTGTTCACCAAGCAATCTTGAAGAGATTTGTTCTTCCTGTAGGTTATTTGTGGTTGCTTTCCTACCAGCTGTCCTATGTCCGGGTCCCAGGATATGAGATGCCAGTACTTCTTCATTTTGTTGGCGATCATTCCACTTTCCTTGTTGTATGTGGTTATGAATCTCGGCGGATCTTTTTCCACTGCTTTTTTTGGTTTTTCCACCAGTAATTCTGTTCTTGTTTTTTGGTCAACCTTCTTTTTACAGTTCTTTAGGACTCGATCATGATATCCTCGTGATTTGAATCTCATCTTGCTTTCATTTATTTTTGTTTCTGCATCATCAGGTTTGGAGCAGTTCCTTTTTAGTCTGATGTATTCTCCATATGGGATACTTTTAATCAGTGCTTGTGGGTGAAAACTTGTGCCATGTAGCACACTGTTGGTTGCTGTCTTCTTGCGGAACAGAGTGGACTCTAGTTTGCCATCTGAGATATAAACTTTGAGAAATGATCTGGGAACTAATCCCTTATGAACTCTGAAAACTATAATTGCCCATATGAACTGAATATGAAGCACTTGATTACCAAAACAAAAATTGTGTAATACACCAGTCTTTCTTTTTGTATACAATTTTCTGATATGTTTCTGAAATTGTGTAAAAACTACGTATCCCATAATGCCACCTAATGGCCAAAATGGGCTAGTATAAATAGAAAAAGAGTGGAAGGACTAACTGACCGTGAGCAAAGCCTGTTGAGGCTGAAACGCGTTGGTGGGGTGAAGCTCTAATAAAAAAGCTATTGAAAAATATCCTGGCGCAAAAAAAAAAAATATATATATATATATATATATATATATATATATATATATATATATACATATATATATACGCAACACAAAATATCCCGTGATCGGTTAACTCACAAGAAAAGACTCGCACACCAGTATCAATGTAAATCCAAGTGTATTATTGGTGAGCCAAGCTTTCACCGTCTATATTAATATTTAAGGTGTACTTTATACAAAACAAAAGACAGACCAATACAAACTGGTTGCACGTATAGATAGCATAAGTAGACTATCGCAATGTCCTTTGTAGTTCACAAAGTTACATACTGGTTGCAAGTAAAAGACAGACTTTTGTTTGCGTTTGGTTACAACAATGCATTGATGTGTTGAGCAACAATATAATAAATGCTTTTATATGGTGATTTAGAACACATTATTGTTGAATTGAAGAAGGACACTTCAATGTAGGTTGAAATAGGTTTAATGCTTAAGCAAGCAGGTACACAGCTGACAGGTAGTCAGTCAGCGTCAACTGAATCAATGTAGAACACATAGAGGAAAGTGGAACACAGTACATTCAATTCTAAAGAATGTGGAATGTGCAAAGTTAAAGGTACATTACATATTACACAACATAACACATCCCCTTCGGAACGCAAAAACAAAAAAACAATAAAATGATAATAACAAGCATCCTCCCTTTTCTTGAACAACAAAACAAAAAACAAAAAAAATAATTATATATAAATGAATATATATATTTATATATGTCTTGCTTTATAATGGAAAACTTTCAGAAATATAATCAGCCAACCAAACAGGAGGCCTTTTTTCACGTCTAGAATTCCTGTTGTTGTTGAATGCTTCCTGGCACAACTCGAAACAGGAACACTGGGAAGAGTTACATTTGTCAAAACATCTTGATTAGCTAAACCTGATACACTAGGAACAGCTAAATTAGAGCTAACAAAAACCTCATTGGAGACATTTACATTAGATGACTCAGATGAAGTTGAGCACATCAATTCTTCCAAGTCAAACAAATTAGAGGATTTGCTAAAAGAGAGCAAAGAAACAGAATCAAGCAGATCAGAATAATAGTTTTTGTTAAGGGAATCTAAAGGATCACTACATTTAGCTATCCTTTTATGATTCCACACCCGTCCATCGGTAAGACGAACAGAATTATTCATGATCTCCACAAATTGCATAGGCTCATAAAAACGACTTTCCTCCTTCGGAGATTTGTTAAGTTTTTTAACTCTTACCCACTGACCAACAACAATGTCAACATTTTTAACATTATGCTTTGAATCATACCAAACTTTACTCTTTAGGTGTGAAGCCTGACTTTTTTCTTTTACAAAATTTTCAGACCAATTAACAACATTAGATTTGAACAACCATCCAGGAGTGAATTTTGTTCGTGGATTTCTACCACGCATAAGAACAAAAGGAGGAAACCCCGTGGCTTCACAAATAGAAGTTCTGTAAGACCAAACCATTTTTAATACCTGAGTTTCCCAATCCTTGTTTCTTGCAGACATCTGAATGGTGTTTTTGATGACTCAGTTGAAGCGCTCAACCATGCCGTTGCTGTTTGGATTATACAAAGCAGTGGTTTTGTGCTTGATACCTAATCTATCAAAGTACTCTTTAGCCTTACTGGACATAAACTGAACGCCATTGTCACTTAATAAAACAGAAGGAATGCCTTCTAAAGTGAAAGAATTATCTAAGAACTGTAAAACAGTATCAGTATCTGCTCTATTAACAATCTTTACAAAAGGCTATCTTGAGAAAAGATCCCTCAACACCAATATATACTTCTGGTCATTACCAATTGGACCCATAATGTCAATAGCTGTGTGCTCCCATGGTGAATTAGGTTCCACCATAGTGCCCATAGGGGGCTTACACATGACCAAGGATTTATCAGCAGCTTGACATGATTTACAATTCCTCACAAATTTATCTATATCTGTGTCCATTCCAGGCCACCAAAATGAAGTTTTAACAGTGCGTTTAGAACAAACAATGCCAAAATGTCCTTCATGACATAAAGCCATGATAGATGAACGCAACGTTTTGGGAGGAATGACCCTTTCACCAAACCAGATATTACCTTCCCTGATACTTAGATCAAATCTGACCTCCCAAAAAGACTTTAAAGGATGTTTACTATCCACTTTTTTTGGCCAGGAACCAGCTAATTGTGATTTCACTAATGCTAATTCATTATCCTTAAGATATTCTTCGTCCCACTTCTCTTTCATAATACCAGTACCTTCCAGGTCTTGCACATACGCAACTTGGAAAGAATTCCACAAATCATCTTCACATTCTACAAGCTGTTTGGGCATTCTAGACAAAAAATCAGCTATGCAATTCTCTTTCCCAGGTACAAATTCCATCTTGTAACAAGAATCTTGCAACTTGATGGCAAGTCTGGCTACTCTTGCAGAAGTATTTATTGTTCCTTCAGTGGTTAAAACTCTGAGTAACGGCTTGTGATCACAACGCAAAATAAATGTTGTACCCCATACAAAAGCTCTGAAATGATTCACAGCCCACACACATGCTAAGGTTTCTTTTTCGATGGTCGAATACTTTTCCTCAGTAGGTGATAAAGACCTAGACACATAAGCCACTATTTGTTCTTTTTCATTTAGCCCAACTTGAGACAAAACTGAACCTAGTCCCTTGATGCTGGCATCGGTAGTAATAATGGTTTGTGCTTCAGGATTAAAACTTTTTAACGAAGCAATGTTAGTAATGCAGCTTTTCATGTCCTCAAAATCTTGTTCACACTCCACAGACCATACAAACTTAGTTTTGTTTTTCAAAAGTTGTCTAATATTATACGTTCTGGTTGCAAAATTAGGAATGTATTTAGAACAAAATTCAGCTAAACCAATGAAAGATCTAACATCATCTTTCCTTTTAGGAGAGGGAGCGCATTTGATAGCGTCAATGAGGTTAGGCTTAGGTTTGATCCCTTCACAGTCAATAACATGACCTAAATAGGTAACATGATCACTGGCAAAGGTACATTTTGAAAACTCAATTGTCAGACCCTTTTCCTCCAAAATGCTCAATACTTTTTCTAGAGTTTTATCATGCTCTTCTTTGTGTTTCCCAAAAATGAGGATATCATCCTGGAAAAATGTTGTGTTTTTAACGGTGGAGAACAACCTGTGCATTAAGCGCTGAAAAACAGCAGCTGCTGAAGCTAAGCCGAAAGGCATTCTCTTGAACTGAAAACAACCTTGCGGAGTTATAAAAGCAGTGTATTGCTTGCTGTCTTTAAATAAAGGAATCTGGTGGTAAGCGGCAGATAAATCAATTGTGGTGAACCACTTGGCACCATCGAGCAAAGCTAGCATCTCTTTTATTTTTGGCAAAGGAAATTGATCCACCACTATATTATCATTCAAATGGCGCAAATCCACACAGAGTCTCAATTTTCCGTTTGCACGTTTCACCACAACCAAGGGAGAAACCCAAGCAGATGCCTCAATTGGCTCAATTATGTCAGAGGAGACTAATCTATCAAGCTCAGACGCAACATCTTGTCTTAAGGCAATGGGGACGCTTCTGACCTTATGAATTTTGGGAACCGCATCATCCTTTAGGATTATCTTATGTTCCAAATCCTTTAATTTGCCAATTTTCTTCTGAAAAACAGAAGAAATTTTCCTTAGCAGTACATCACCGGTCTTGGTCCCTTCATCCATTACCAGAACCTTTTCAATTGAATTGGGATCGAGGATTATATGTAAATCACCCTGATCTTTCCATCCTGAAACCGATGGTCCCTTTTTTGAAATGTATAACTTACCATAAGATTTGCGATTCTTGAATTCAAATTTCAACCAACGAAAACCAATGATATCAATCTTCCCACCATTATAACCCTCAGGGTCAATATCAGGAGAGGCTAAATTTGAACCAATTCGGTCAACAAAATTGCTACGCCAAACATCCTCATTGATAATAGTGTAAGGCGAGCCAGAGTCCGCGTAAACTTTACATGCACACCTCCTATGTGCATCCAACATTCAGGCTTATTGTCAACCAATAAACATCCATCCTGAATATTGAGGAGGAGTTTCTTTTTTAGGACTACTGCACATTCAGAGGCTTGATCATCACCACTGGAAGAGTTATTATCATAGTCTACATCCTCTTGAATGCATTTGACAGTCTTAGTCCTCCTTCTACATGCTTTGGTATAATGGCCATACAGACCACAAGCACCACATTTACTCTTCTTAGCCGGACACGACTTAGCAAAAGCCAAATGCTCGGAACTCCCACACCTGTAACATTTAGGAGTCTCACCACTCATTTTAGGTTTTGCTCAAGTTTCATTCTTTTGTTTGAAATTGCTGATTTATTTATAATTGGAGCTAACTTTAGCAACTATATCTTTTGTATTGCTATCGGATTTCAAGGCACTAGCACACCTGCTAGAAGTTTCAGCTTTATGAACTAAGGCTAAGATGTCATCTAGACGAGCGTCGCCATTCATCCATAAACGTTCCTGAATTGCAGGATTGTTTGCATGCATGACAACCTGATCACGAATTAAATCATCCAGTAACACACCAAACGCACAATCATTCCCCATCTTTTTTAACTCACCCACATAGTCATCAACACTTTCATTCTTGGATTGCTTCCTCTGAAAAAATGTATACCGCATAATACCAATACAAACCTTGGGGGCAAAATACTTATCTAAATTAGACAAAGCAATAGTAAAAACATTACTGTCCCCAGCCCCAACAATAGGTTTGTTAATCTGATTATAGCACTTAAGACCTTGTGGACCTAAAGAGTGCAAAAGGATGCTTTTCTTTTGTTCTGCAGACATTTTGCGATCAGAGTCCACAGTCTCCATGTAATTCAGAAAATAGTCCTTCCACTCCAACCATTTTAAGTCTGGTGAAGAACCTTTGGATCAAAAGTCTTGCGGATTACTCAAAGAGAAAATTTGTTGACTCATTTTCAAATAAAATATAAAAAACATGTGATGAATTCTGGTGGAATTGTTCAGTGAAAGAGAAAAATAATAAATATTTACTTGAGACACAAGATAATTTGATAGTCTTTCCTTCACTGTCCTTTCTTCACCACCAGTGAATTTAAAATCCAGGAAATGTAAAAGTTCGTAAAAGCAAAAAAAATGTCAAAATAATATATATCGTAGAATTTCTTAAATAATATAAGAAATGATTATAAATACCTTAAAAACGCTTTAAATAGCCTCTTCCCTGTGTGACTGAATCAGCTGAAATCACTCGTGTCAGTTAAATAGTTTTCCGAATACGAGTAGGCTAGACCAATCCAAAATGGCCGCCGCGTATGACGCACACATTCACGTTGAACGTTTGACGTAGGAGCAAAAAACTCTGGAGATAGCCAGAGAACTTGCAAGTGTGCGGATGAGAACAGCATCAGAGGCAGTCACGCAAGAAGACTCCAATGGGCATTATTCAAAATGCAACGGTAAGAGATCCAATGCGCGTTTGCTCTAACAAGTGTTAATATCCAAATAAAATAAATACTTACTGTTCCACAAAGCACATGGAACGTGCTCACCGCCCAGCAGCTCGAAGTCTTTTCCGATTTCTTTAAAAGCACCTCCAGATACTCTGTAACGTCGTCTCTGCTTGCAGATCCACAGAAACCGTTTTTTTAATTTTTTTTAAATGTTGCAGAGTAGAATATCCCGATCGTCGCCACTTGTTGAATTGAAGAAGGACACTTCAATGTAGGTTGAAATAGGTTTAATGCTTAAGCAAGCAGGATCAATGCTTGTAAACATTTCTTCAGGGACAGGTCCATCTTCCTATATGAACACTCTATGATATTGATATTTAAGCGCGGAGATACCCCTTCGGGGCTGATTCAGGCGCGCTATAAGAATATAATAATAATAATAATTGATTGACAAGCTTACATTTTGTCTTGAGAATAACTTTTTCCTTTTTGAGGACAGGTGGTACAAGCAAGTGGTCGGAACCGCTATGGGAAGCTGCTTTGCGCAGAGGTACGCCTGTATGCTCATGGTGTGTTGGGAGGAACAGTTGGTGTGGATTGAGAAGAATGAATATCTAACCGGGCACATTGTTTTCTGGACGCGATTTATAGATGATATCTTTATGATATGATATGATATGATATGATCACCATGTGAGGGAACAATGAGGTAAATCTCTGATTCCCGCACAGATGTAATCAGAATTAAATGGCTTTCTTGAATCTCTGTGTGAGAATTGGAGCTGGCATAATCTCTATCAACCTACTCAGAAAAGCAACTGCAGGCAGTAGCCTGTTATATGCTAACAGCCACCATCAACCCAAACTTAAGTGGAGCATCCCTTATGATCACAACACATAATGTTGAAGCCACAGCCATACGTGACACTCTCAAAAAACATTGACACATTGTCAAAAATGACCCGGTAATAGGCTCTGTAGTCAGCACGCACCCCCTAGTTACACACAGGAAGGCACGTTCTCTGAAGGACAAGTTAGTCAACAGCCACATGGGGGCGACCAAACAACAAAGCTGGATATACCAGCAGAGAGGTTTCCTTAAATGTGGGAAATGCAAGGCCTGTAGTATTAGCAAGAACAGGAAAACATATCCACTACCCACCAGGAAAACAGAGGACATACAAAAGTTCATAAATTGTAACACTGATTTCTGTGTGTATGCAATATTCTGTCCTTGTGGAAAAATGTACGTAGGGAGTACCATCTTCCCTGTGAAGAAAATAAATTTGGAGCACGTTAGAGCAATCAGGAATGGTGATTTACGTTATTCTACTGCAAGGCAGTGGCTGAAGTACCATAATAAGAATGCTAATAGTGTGTCTTTCTTTGGTGTTGACAGGATTGCAGCGAACCCCAGAGGGGGTAACCCTGAGAAGCGATTGAGAGTCCTGGAGTCGAAGTATATCATACTCCTGAATACTAGGAGCCTTTTGGGTTGAACCAAGATGAGGAACTTTTTATCCACATTGGATGAGTACCCTATTTGATTTCTGTTCCTGCTTTCATGGTGATCCATGGTTTCTCTGTATATACTGTGTCTTGGTGAGGGCTCTCTACCTTGACCCAGTATTAGCAGGTTGGAAAACATTACGGGAAGCATGTCCTGCTTGAAATTCTACATTAATTTGTATTTAAATTGATTCCCATTTCCTTATCCTGGTCCCATCCTGCCTCTAGAAACCATCGCAATGGACCGCACACCGCTAGCCCCTCCTCCGGATCGCCCCTAGGGACTCTGGTACATGGAGTTCTTGAGTGGTTCACCCATGTGGGTGCAAGTAGGTACTTGTTGAACTGATGATCTCTAGACCCGATACATGTCCCGGGTTTTTGGATATCGCCCGAGACATGGCTCGGGTTTCGGGATAACTTCCCTCATCAGTAGAGAAAATTGTTAGGGGTGGAAGAGAAGGCCGCCAAATAACCGTCAATGGCCTCGATGCCTGAACCGGCATGCAGGTGCGTCGTCCAGGAGCCCGTCGGCTCAAAGCTCAAGGGAGCCAATTTGTAGAAACCATCGCAATGAACCGCACACCGCTAGCCCCTCCTCCGGATCACCCCTAGGGACTCTGGTACATGGAGTTCTTGAGTGGTTCACCCATGTGGGTGCAAGTAGGTACTTGTTGAACTGATGATCTCTAGACCCGATACATGTCCCGGGTTTTTGGATATCGCCCGAGACATGGCTCGGGTTTCGGGATAACTTCCCTCATCAGTAGAGAAAATTGTTAGGGGTGGAAGAGAAGGCCGCCAAATAACCGTCAATGGCCTCGATGCCACACTAGTGGTGTGCGATCCATCTTGGTTGTACTTAAACGGCTCCCGTGAGCCCTGAGCTGACAAGCTCTTGGAGACGCACCTGCGCGCCGGAGAGGCATCAGGGCCTGTGACGGTTACTTGGCGGCCTTCTCATCCACCCCAAACACTGCTCTGCTGACGAGGGAAACTGTCCCGAAACCCGGGCCATGTCTCGGGTCCAGAGAACTTGGGGATAATGAGTAACTACTCGCACCAACTGTGGTGAACTACTTTTTACTCGTCCATCTACATGCACTACATGTACCAGAGTGCTAAGGGGTGACCCGGAGGAGAGGCTAGTGGTGTGCGATCCATCTTGGTTGTACTTAAACGGCTCCCGTGAGCCCTGAGCTGACGAGCTCTTGGAGACGCACCTGCGCGCCGGAGAGGCATCAGGGCCTGTGACGGTTACTTGGCGGCCTTCTCATCCAACCCAAACACTGCTCTGCTGACGAGGGAAACTGTCCCGAAACCCGGGCCATGTCTCGGGTCCAGAGAACTTGGGGATAATGAGTAACTACTCGCACCAACTGTGGTGAACTACTTTTTACTCGTCCATCTACATGCACTACATGTACCAGAGTGCTAAGGGGCGACCCGGAGGAGAGGCTAGTGGTGTGCGATCCTTCTTGGTTGTACTTAAACGGCTCCCGTGAGCCCTGAGCTGACGAGCTCTTGGAGACGCACCTGCGCGCCGGAGAGACATCAGGGCCTGTGACGGTTACTTGGCGGCCTTCTCATCCACCCCAAACACTGCTCTGCTGATGAGGGAAACTGTCCCGAAACCCGGGCCATGTCTCGGGTCCAGAGAACTTGGGGATAATGAGTAACTACTCGCACCAACTGTGGTGAACTACTTTTTACTCGTCCATCTACATGCACTACATGTACCAGAGTGCTAAGGGGCGACCCGGAGGAGAGGCTAGTGGTGTGCGATCCATCTTGGTTGTACTTAAACGGCTCCCGTGAGCCCTGAGCTGACGAGCTCTTGGAGACGCACCTGCGCGCCGGAGAGGCATCAGGGCCTGTGACGGTTACTTGGCGGCCTTCTCATCCACCCCAAACACTGCTCTGCTGACGAGGGAAACTGTCCCGAAACCCGGGCCATGTCTCGGGTCCAGAGAACTTGGGGATAATGAGTAACTACTCGCACCAACTGTGGTGAACTACTTTTTACTCGTCCATCTGCATGCACTACATGTACCAGAGTGCTAAGGGGTGACCCGGAGGAGAGGCTAGTGGTGTGCGATCCATCTTGGTTGTACTTAAACGGCTCCCGTGAGCCCTGAGCTGACGAGCTCTTGGAGACGCACCTGCGCGCCGGAGAGGCATCAGGGCCTGTGACGGTTACTTGGCGGCCTTCTCATCCAACCCAAACACTGCTCTGCTGACGAGGGAAACTGTCCCGAAACCCGGGCCATGTCTCGGGTCCAGAGAACTTGGGGATAATGAGTAACTACTCGCACCAACTGTGGTGAACTACTTTTTACTCGTCCATCTACATGCACTACATGTACCAGAGTGCTAAGGGGCGACCCGGAGGAGAGGCTAGTGGTGTGCGATCCTTCTTGGTTGTACTTAAACGGCTCCCGTGAGCCCTGAGCTGACGAGCTCTTGGAGACGCACCTGCGCGCCGGAGAGACATCAGGGCCTGTGACGGTTACTTGGCGGCCTTCTCATCCACCCCAAACACTGCTCTGCTGATGAGGGAAACTGTCCCGAAACCCGGGCCATGTCTCGGGTCCAGAGAACTTGGGGATAATGAGTAACTACTCGCACCAACTGTGGTGAACTACTTTTTACTCGTCCATCTACATGCACTACATGTACCAGAGTGCTAAGGGGCGACCCGGAGGAGAGGCTAGTGGTGTGCGATCCATCTTGGTTGTACTTAAACGGCTCCCGTGAGCCCTGAGCTGATGAGCTCTTGGAGACGCACCTGCGCGCCGGAGAGGCATCAGGGCCTGTGACGGTTACTTGACGGCCTTCTCATCCACCCCAAACAGTGCTCTGCTGACGAGGGAAACTGTCCCGAAACCCGGGCCATGTCTCGGGTCCAGAGAACTTGGGGATAATGAGTAACTACTCGCACCAACTGTGGTGAACTACTTTTTACTCGTCCATCTGCATGCACTACATGTACCAGAGTGCTAAGGGGCGACCCGGAGGAGAGGCTAGTGGTGTGCGATCCATCTTGGTTGTACTTAAACGGCTCCCGTGAGCCCTGAGCTGATGAGCTCTTGGAGACGCACCTGCGCGCCGGAGAGGCATCAGGGCCTGTGACGGTTACTTGGCGGCCTTCTCATCCACCCCAACCACTGCTCTGCTGACGAGGGAAACTGTCCCGAAACCCGGGTCATGTCTCGGGTCCAGAGAATTTGGGGATAATGAGTAACTACTCGCACCAACTGTGGTGAACTACTTTTTACTCGTCCATCTACATGCACTACATGTACCAGAGTGCTAAGGGGCGACCCGGAGGAGAGGCTAGTGGTGTGCGATCCATCTTGGTTGTACTTAAACGGCTCCTGTGAGCCCTGAGCTGACGAGCTCTTGGAGACGCACCTGCGCGCCGGAGAGGCATCAGGGCCTGTTACGGTTACTTGGCGGCCTTCTCATCCACCCCAAACACTGCTCTGCTGACGAGGGAAACTGTCCCGAAACCCGGGCCATGTCTCGGGTCCAGAGAATTTGGGGATAATGAGTAACTACTCGCACCAACTGTGGTGAACTACTTTTTACTCGTCCATCTACATGCACTACATGTACCAGAGTGCTAAGGGGCGACCCGGAGGAGAGGCTAGTGGTGTGCGATCCATCTTGGTTGTACTTAAACGGCTCCCGTGAGCCCTGAGCTGACGAGCTCTTGGAGACGCACCTGCGCACCGGAGAGGCATCAGGGCCTGTGACGGTTACTTGGCGGCCTTCTCATCCACCCCAAACACTGCTCTGCTGACGAGGGAAACTGTCCCGAAACCCGGGCCATGTCTCGGGTCCAGAGAACTTGGGGATAATGAGTAACTACTCGCACCAACTGTGGTGAACTACTTTTTACTCGTCCATCTACATGCACTACATGTACCAGAGTGCTAAGGGGCGACCCGGAGGAGAGGCTAGTGGTGTGCGATCCATCTTGGTTGTACTTAAACGGCTCCCGTGAGCCCTGAGCTGATGAGCTCTTGGAGACGCACCTGCGCGCCGGAGAGGCATCAGGGCCTGTGACGGTTACTTGGCGGCCTTCTCATCCACCCCAACCACTGCTCTGCTGATGAGGGAAACTGTCCCGAAACCCGGGTCATGTCTCGGGTCCAGAGAATTTGGGGATAATGAGTAACTACTCGCACCAACTGTGGTGAACTACTTTTTACTCGTCCATCTACATGCACTACATGTACCAGAGTGCTAAGGGGCGACCCGGAGGAGAGGCTAGTGGTGTGCGATCCATCTTGGTTGTACTTAAACGGCTCCCGTGAGCCCTGAGCTGACGAGCTCTTGGAGACGCACCTGCGCGCCGGAGAGGCATCAGGGCCTGTGACGGTTACTTGGCGGCCTTTTCATCCACCCCAAACACTGCTCTGCTGACGAGGGAAACTGTCCCGAAACCCGGGCCATGTCTCGGGTCCAGAGAACTTGGGGATAATGAGTAACTACTCGCACCAACTGTGGTGAACTAATTTTTACTCGTCCATCTACATGCACTACATGTACCAGAGTGCTAAGGGGCGACCCGGAGGAGAGGCTAGTGGTGTGCGATCCATCTTGGTTGTACCATCCTGCCTCTAGTTTCTGTTACTTATGATTGAAAATTTATCAAACGGATATCATATGATTCAAAGGTCGTTGCTAAGCTGAGGCCCAGTTAACCTGATCCCCCTTGTCTTTTTATTTTAGTCTTCACTCTTACCCCACCGACCACTTCTTTTTTGTCCCACCTGAATAACCTCTCCTTCACATCCCAACCTGTTATTCATTTAGGGTAAACACTGAGGGGTGCACGCTGGTCACCATGCTGCCAGTTTGGATGACCATTTTTACAGCCAGAACTGGTGTTGTCTCTTGTTTTTATGAATATGAAATAGGTTCACTCTAACTGGTTAGCCCACCTGGCCCTCACAAACCTGGCAAGTTGACCTTGATGCATATTGTGGCATTTAATTATCGAGAGGAAACGATTGAGCACATATGTGAGCCACTTGGCTTAAATGCGAATTACTAATGTTTAAAATGTGGAAACAACAGGAGGCATATAATGTATTAGCAGCACTTGCCCGATTTTATTTTTATTTATTTTTACTTTTACTTTACTTTAACCGCTTCAGCGCGGCACGAATTTTCGCGCTGTGCTGAACGTTCCATTGAGCTTATGGAACCATGACGGAACGGTTCCGTCATGAGCACAGCTCAACCGACGCTCATGACGGAACCGTTCCGTCATGAGCATGGAAGGGGTTAATTCTATTTTGAAGTCAGTAGATATGGATTTCAAGTTAATAATGTGTTCTAAATCACCGTATAAAAGCATTTAATGTATTGTTGCTCAACACTTCAACGGCATTGTAACCAAATGCCGAACAAAAGTCTGTCTTATATTTGCAAGAAGTATGTAACGTTGTGAACTACAAAGGACATTGTGATAGTCTGTTTATAATATCTATACGTGTAACCAGTTCGTACTGGTCTGTCTTTTGTTTTGTTTAAAGTCCACTTTAAATGGTGGATATAGAAGGTGAAAGCTTGTCTTGTGATAAAGATTGCCCTGGTTGAAACGGTTGCCAAAAATAGACTTGGATTTACATTGACCCTGGTGTGCAAGTTTTTTTTTGTGAGTTAACCGATCACAGGATTTCTTGGATTTACAACCCGGTGAGAGGAGCCGGTTTTGCCAGAAGTTTTACTAGAAGGCAAAAGAAAATTTTGGAATGGACGAGCTTCAGTTTCAATGACTTAGGAAACTTAAGAGCTCACAAATGGGTCTGACTCCCATCATGCCATCAAACACATTTGTATATGCACAAGAATGCTGGTACATTTTACTTTTTTTGTGTTATTTATGTCATGTCATGGCGGTGTGTATTTTCAGTTAACTATGTTATACCATCCATGATATTCATTATTTTTGTGTCGTCTTTGTTTCAGGTTTTTAGGCGGCTGAAAAACAACTGGTGCAATGTTGGTTGTATTCATGTGCCTCTGCTTTGCTGACTCCATTGGTAAGTGCAACTTTCAAGCAAACTTATGGAACTCACTTTTTTATGTGGCAGGATAATGCACTGTATGTTCCATTTATTCTGAGATTCTAGCAAAAGTATCGACCCAGAAAAAAAGTTTGAAAAGAGAAAGAGAAAAATTACTCACTCTCTCTGAATTGTTCCAAATGGTACATACAATTAAACATATTGTATTACTTTTTATATATCACTTTCCTATCCCATAAAAGTCCAAAGCACTTTATGGATTGTCAAGTATTTAGCTACTCAGTATGTGCCATTTATATAGAGTTTTGTAGTGTTCATGAGGTGATGACTTCGCTAATCATTTAATTCCTCTGCTGCACAGAATATTAGAACACTGGAATGGTGAGAGCTTCATTGAAGACAATGAATAAGCTCCAGGCTTATAATGGCTGGTATAAGCCTTCTGCTCCTACATGCTAATTTTGTATTTATGTTTCTCAGTTTTTAATTCAGTACATTGCACCCTTAGTACCTGATTACGACTTTTGGTGTTGCGGAGCTGGCATCCCAACACTGCCTCTCGTCAAAAGTCACTGCTGCCGGCCAGATTCCACAAAAGTAAAGACATTCTGAATAAAATGCCAACAGCAGCACTCTGCTCATTTGTAAAAAATAATTGTAAAAGAAAATGTTGGAATTTTAGAAATATGAATGTGCTTCCCAAACTCGTGTTGAGAGAGCCTGAGCTATGTGACAGCACTTGATAGATCGGAGCTTCACAATAAGAGATGTGTTTTTAATGTGCGAAGTACACAATAGGTTTAATAGTGGATACATGTCTGCAGTCGCGCCACATTCCCTTAAAACTATGCTGATGTACACATTGTTTATATTTAATAGTTTTATTTATACGTTTATTCTGTTAACGCTGTTTAGTGGCGCTTACTGGAAGCACCTGGTGGGCTTGTTGGCCCCCAGGGTCGATCAGGATTGAAGGGAAATTATTTCCCCAACTTAAAATGTGCCACAGGGTGTGTTTGCACCCTACACCTCAGGCCCCGTCCCCTCCCTTCACCACTGTGTAATCACGCCCTGTGGTCCTTTTAAGTTGGGAGATTAAGTCTATTTGAATCCTGAGGGTCCCTAGGGTTCAATTAGCCCACTAGGTACCTCCAGTAAGCGCCATTGCAGAGAGGTGTAAAAAGGGTCACAGCCTGAACCACGTCTCTGCATCGCAGCGCAGTGGCGCTTACTGGAAGCACCTGGTCGGCTAGTTTGCCCCCTGGGTCCCTCAGGATTGAAGGGGAATTCTTTCCCCAACTTAAAATGCGCCACAGGGCGTGTTTGCACACGTCACCTCAGGCCCCGTCCCCTCCCTTCACCACTGTGTAATCATGCCCTGTGGTCCTTTTAAGTTGGAAGATTAAGTCTATTTGAGTTCTGAGGGTCCCTAGGGTTCAACTAGCCCACTAGGTACCTCAAGTAAGCGCCATTAAAGAGAGGTGTGAAAAGGGGCACATCCTGCACCACCACTCTGCATTGCAGCACAGTGGCGCTTACTGGAAGCATCTGGTGGGCTAGATGGCCCCCGGGGTCCCTCAGGATTGAAGGGGAATTCTTTCCCCAACTTAAAACACACCACAGGGCGTGTTTGCACATGTCAACTCAGGCCTGTCCCCTCCCTTCACCGCTGTGTAAACGTGCCCTGTGGCCGTTTTAAGTTGGGAGATTAAGTCCCCTTGATTCCTGAGGGTCCCTAGCTTCAAACTAGCCCACTAGGTACCTCCAGTAAGCGCCACAGAGCTGCATTGCAGAGAGGTGTAAAAGGGTGTGTGGCTTCTGAACACCTATCTGCAACGCAGCTCCCTGGTGCATACCGGAGGTACCTGGTGGGTTAGTTGGCCCTCAGGAACCCTAAGTATTGAAGGGGAATTAATTCCCCAACTTACAACTCACCAGGGGGTGCGTTTGCAGAATGGTGAAGGAAGGGGGCGGGGCCTAAGGTGACATGTCTGTAAACACGCCTGTGGCACATTTTAAGTTGTGGAATTAATTCCTCTTTAATCCTGAGGGTCCCTGGGGGCCAACTATCCACCAGGTATCTCCAGTAAGTGCCAGGGAGCTGCGTTACAGAGTGTTGTAAAAAGGGGCATGGCCTCTGAACACCTCTCTGCAACGCTGCTCTGACGCATACTGTAGGTGCATGGTGCAGGATGGCTGACTGGAGGAATGAATGGGGAGTGACAGGGTGATTGTTGGAGTGTATACGTACTGCCTGGGTAATTGAAGTTGTGAAAGACAAGTGTTTAGGTCGTTAGAGGACTGCATGCTTAGTGGACAAGGGTTTGTAGCTGTGAATGTGTTAAGGCCTGGGTCATTGCGGGAGTACTTGGGTACTGACTGAATGATTAGAGTACTGCAAGGAGATTCCTGGATGAATTTATAAGTGATTGGGTTTTGGTGCAGTGTTTGGATTAGTCATTGGTGCTGGATGGCTGACTGGAGGAGTACAAGGGGAGTGAGAGGGTGATTGCTGGAGTGTATAGGTACTGTCTGGGTAACTGAAGTTGTGAAAGACGCGTGTTTAGGTAGTTAGAGGACTGCATGCGTAGTGGACAGGGGTTTACGGGAGTGCATGTGTTAGGGTCTGGGTCATTGCGTGAGTAATTCGGTAGTGACTGAATGATTACAGTACTGCAAGGAGAGTGCCTGGGTGAATTTATATGTGTTTGGGTTTTGACGCAGTGAATGGATTAGCACATGGTGCTGGATGGCTGATTGGAGAAGTGCATGGTGAGTGATAGGGTGTTTGCTGGAGTGTATATGTACTGCCTGGGTAATTAAAGGTATAAAAGACAAGTGTGTATGTGGTTAGAGGACAGTATGCATAGTGGACAGGGGTTTGTAGCAGTGTATGTGTTAAGGCCTGGGTCATTGCATGAGTACTTGGGTATTGACTGAATGATTAGAGTACTTCATTGAGAGTGCCTGGGTGAATTTATAAATGTTTGTGTTTTGGCACAGTGAATGGATTAGTACATGGTGCTGAATGGGTCACTGGAGGAGTGCAAGGGGAGTGACAGGGTGATTGCTGGATATATAGGTACTGCCTGGGTAATTGAAGGTGTTAAAGACAAGTGTTTAGGTAGTTAGAGGACTGCATGCATAGTGGACAGAGGTTTGTAGCAGTGCATGTTTTAAGGCCTGGGTCACTGCATGAGTACTTGGGTACAGACTGAATGATTAGAATACTGCAAGGAGAGTGATTGGATGGATTTATGAGTGTTTGGGTTTTGGCTTAGTGTTTGGATTAGTATATGTGCTGGATGGCTGACTGCAGAAGTGCATGGGGAGTAAAAAGGTGTTTGTTAGAGTGTATAGATACTGCCTGGGAATTGAAAGTGTGAAAGGCAAGTGTGTAGGACTGCATGCATATTAGATACGGTTTGTAGCAGTCTATGTGCTCAGACCTGGATCATTGTATTAGTACTTGGGTACTGACTCAATAATTAGATTACTGCAAGGAGAGTGTCTGGGTTGGGTGAATTTATAAGTGTTTGGGTTTTGGTGCAGTGTTTGGATTAGTACATGCTACTGAATGACTGACTGGAGGAGTGCATGGGGAGTGCCAGGGTGAATGCTGGAGTGTATAGGTACTGTCTGGGTAATTGAAGGTGTGAAAGACAAGTGTGTAGGCGCTTAGAGGACTGCATGCATAGTTGACAAGGGTTTGTCGCAGTGCATGCATTAAGCCCTAGGTCACTGCATCAGTACTTGGGTATTGACTGAATGATTAGAGTACTGTAAGTAGAGTGCCTGTGTGAATTTCTAAGTGTTTGGGTTTTGACGCAGTGAATGGATGAGTACATGGTGCTGGATGGATGATTGGAGAAGTGCATGGGGAGTGACAGGGTGGTTGCTGGAGTGTATAGGCACTGCCTGGGTAATGGAAGGTGTGAAAGACAAGTGTTTAGGTAGTTAGAGGACTGCATGCGTAGTGGACAGGGGTTTGTAGCAGTGTATGGGTTAAGGCCTGGATCATTGCATGAGTACTTGGGTAGTGACTGAATGATTACAGTACTGCAACGAGAGTCCCTGGGTGAATTTATGTGTTTGGGTTTTGGCGCAGAGAATGGATTAGTACATGGGGCTGAATGGGTCACTGCAGGAGTGCAAGTTGAGTGACAGGATGATTGCTGGAGTGTATAGGTACTGCCTGGGTAATTGAAGGTGTGAAAAACAAGGGTTTAAGTGGTTAGAGGACTGCATGCGTAGTGGACAGGGGTTTGTAGCAGTGCACATGTTAAGGCCAGGGTCATTGCGTGAGTACTTGGGTACTGACTGAATGATTAGTGTACTGCAAGGAGAGTGCCTGGGTGATTTAATAAGTGTTTGGGTTTTGGCGCAGTGTTTGGATTAGTACATGGTGCTGGATGGCCGACTGGAGGAGTGCATGGGGAGTGACAGGGTGTTTGCTGGAGTGTATGGGTACTACCTGAGTAATTGAAGGCGTAAGTGAGAAGTGTGTAGGTGGTTAGAGGACTGCATGCATAGTGGACAGGGATTTGCAGCGGAGCATGTGTTAAGGCCTGGGCCACTGCATGAGTACTTGGGTACTGAAATAATGATATGAGTACTACAATGAGAGTGCCTGGGTCAATTTATATGTGTTTGGGTTTTGCAGCAGTGTTTGGATTACTACATAGTGCTGGATGGCTGACTGGAGGAGTGCAAGGGGAGTGACAGGGTGTTTGCTGGAGTGTATGGATACTGCCTGGGGAATTGAAGGTGTGAAAGACACATGTGTAGGTGGTTAGAGGACTGCATGCTTAGTGGACAGGGGTTTGTAGCAGTGCATGTGTTAAGGCCTGGGTCATTGCCTGAGTACTTGGGTACTGACTGAATGATTAGAGTACTGCAGGGAGAGTGCCTGGGTGAATTTACAAGTGTTTGGGTTTTGGTGCAGTGAATTGATTAGTACATGGAGCTAAATGGGTTACTGGAGGAGTGCAAGGGGAGTGACGGGGTGATTGCTGGATTATAGAGGTACTGCCTGGGTAAATGAAGGTGTGAAAGACAAGTGTGTAGGTGGTTAGAGGACTGCATGCATAGTAAATAGGGGTTTGAAGCAGTCTATGTGCTAAGGCATGGGTCATTGTATGAGTATTTGGGTACTGACTCATTGATTAGAGTACTGCAAGGAGAGTGCCTTGGTGAATTTATAAGTGTTTGGGTTTTGGCACAGTGTTTGGATTAGTACATGATGCTGGATGGCTGACTGGAGGAATGCATGAGCAGTGACAGGGTGATTGCTGGAGTGTATAGGTGCTGCCTGGGTAATTGAAGTTGTGAAAGACAATTGTGTAGGTGGTTAGAGGACTGCATGTGTATTGGAGAGGTTTGTAGTAGTCCATGTGTTAAGGCCTGGGTCCCTGCTTGAGTACTTGGGTACTGACTGAATTATTAGAGTGCTGCAGGGAGAGTGCCTGGGTGAATTTATACGTGGTTGGGTTTTGGCGCAGTGAATGGATTAGTACATAGTGCTGGATGGCTGACTGCAGGAAAGTATGGGGAGTGACAGGGTGTTTGCTGGATTGTATGGATACTACCTGAGTAATTGAAGGTGTGAAAGACAAGGGTGTAGGTGGTTAGAGGACTGCATGCGTAGTGGACAGGGGTTTGTAGCAGTGCATGTGTTATAAGCCTGGGTCACTGCATGACTACTTGGGTATTGACTGAATGATTAGAGAACTACAAGGAGAGTGCCTGGGTGGAGTTATACGTGTTTGCGTACTAGTGTAGTGTTTGGATTAGTATATGTGCTGGATGGCTGACTAGAGGAGTGCATGGGGAGTGACAGGGTGATTGCTGGATTGTATGGGTACTGCCTGAGTAACTGAAGGTGTAAAAGACAAGTGTGTAGGCGGTTAGAGGACTGCATGCGTAGTGGACAGTGGTTTGTAGCAGTGCATGTGTTTAAGCTTGGGTCACTGCATGAGTCCTTGTTACTGACTGAATGATCAGAGTACTGCAAGGAGAGTACCCAGGTGAATGTATAAGTGTTTGGGTTTTGGTGCAGTTTTTACAATTTTTTCAGATGAGTACTGGTGGTAACTGACTCTGACTAACCAGTCCTAGAGCCTGTGCTATGCTAAAAGACACTTAGAATGCAGTTAAAACACCTACATACACTAGGGAACACTATGTGTTGGGGTACCCCTGTGATCACCGTGGCCTCCTCTGTAAGACCCTAGTATATAATAGGGCAGGGGGATTAAAACTACCTCTTAAAATGCGCCCCCACTGCTGAAGGGAGGGGGGCTGAGCCGACGTGTGTAAACACGCCCTCTGGCCATTTTAATGCAGGGGATAAGGTCCCCTTGAATCCTGAGTGTCCCTTGGGTCCAACTAGCCCACAAGATATCTCCAGTTAGCGCCACAGAGCTGCATTGCAGAGAGGTGTAAAAAGGACTACCTCTCTGCAACACAGCGCAGTGTCCCTTCCTGGAAGCATCTTGTGGACTAGTTGGCCCCCAGGGGCCCTCAGTTTTGAAGGTGAATTATTTCCCCACCCATTCACCACTGTGTAAACACGCCCTGTGGCCATTTTAAGTTGGGAGATTAAGTCCATTTGAATCCTGAGAGTCCCTAGGGTTCAACTAGCCCACTAGGTACCTCCAGTAAGTGCCACAGAGCTGCGTCACAGAGAGGTGTAAAAAGTAGCATGACCTGGACCACCTCTCTGCAACGCAGTGCAGTGACACTTACTGGAAGCTGCTGGTGAGCTAGTTAGCCCCTAGGGGCCCTCCGGATAGCAGGGGAATTATTTCCCCAACTTAAAATGCGCCATAGGGCGTGTTTGCACACGTCACTAAAGCCCGCCCCTCCCTTCCCCACTGTGTAAACACGCCCTGTGGCCGTTTTAAGTTGGGAGATTAAGTCCCCTTGAATCCTTAGGGTCCCTAGGGTCAAACTAGCCCACTAGGTACCTCCAGTAAGTACCAGAGAGCTGTGTTGCAGAGAGCTATAAAAAGGGACGTGGTCTCTGAACACCTCTCTGCAACGCAGCTCCCTGGCGCATACTGGAGGTTCCTGGTGGGCTAGCAGGCCCTCAGGAACCCTCAGTATTGAAGGGGAATTAATTCTCCTATTTACAACTCACCAGGGGGCACATGGCCTGAGGTGACATGTGCAAACACGCCCTGCGGCGCATTTTAAGTTGGGAAAATAATTCCCATTCAATCCTGAGGGACCTGGAGGTTCCTGGTGGGCTAGTTGGCCCCCAAGGACCCCAGTATTCAAGGGGAATTAGTTCTCCAACTGCAAACATGCCGGGGGCGTGTTTGTAGAGTGTTGCGAGGAAGGGGCTTGGCCTTTGGCGCGATGCCGGCCTTTTATTTTTTTTATTTTTTAAGAATGGGGCTGTGTGGTCCCCCTTCGTTTCCCCAATTTTTTTATCAATAAAATGTGGAAGGGGGCCGCTTGGCCCATCTCAGACTCCAAACCTCCTACGAACACCACCCGCATCAACCGCCTGACCTCCTGGACCAACGTCAACAACGAGGAAACATGCAAGATCATGAACTCCATCCTCTCAGTATCACCGTCAGACCCCTGCCCACAGCACATATTCAACAAAGCAGACGCAGCCATCGCACCCCAACTACGGAAAGTAATCAACATCTCCTTCGAGATAGCTACATTCCCAGAAAGCTGGAAGCACGCCGAAATCAACGCCCTTCTCAAGAAGCCCAAGGTGGACCCCAAGGACCTCAAGAATTTCCGGCCCATATCCCAGCTCCTGTTCCCGGCTAAGGTTATTGAGAAAATCGTCAACACGCAACTGACCCGCCACCTCGAGGACAACGACATCCTAGACACATCCAGTCCGGATTCCGAAAAAACCACAGCACCGAGACAGCCCTCATCGCTGCCACAGACGACATCAGATCCAACTAGACAACGGCGAAACATCAGCCCCTGATCCTCCTGAACTTATCAGCCACCTTCGACACGGTCTGCCACCGTACACTAAAGACATGCCTCTAAGAAGCCAGAATCCAAGAGAAGGCCCTGGACTGGACCACATCCTTCCTCTCTGGCAGAACCCAGAGCGTCTTCCTTCCCCCCTTCCGCTCCAAAGCCACTGACATCATCTGCAGTGTAACCCAGGGATCATCCCTCAGCCCGACGCTGTTCAACATCTACAAAGCCCCCCTCGCTCACGTCGCCCGCCAGCAGGACCTCAACATCGTCTCCTATGCCGACGACACCCAGCTCATCCTCTTCCTCACCAAGGACCCGCACACCGCCAAAACAAACCTCCATGAGGGAATGAAGGCCGTCGCTGAATGGATGAGAGGCAGCCGACGGAAGCTGAACTTGGACAAGAGGGATGTCCTCATCCTCTGATCCACCCCCTCAGCCTGGGATGACTCCTGGTGGCCGACCACGCAGGCAACAGCACCAACACCCACCAACCACGTACGCAACCTAGGAATCATCCTCAACTACTCCTTCTCCATGTCGAAGCAGGTCAACTCCGTCTCCTCCTCCTGCTACAAAACCCTCCGCATGCTCTGCAGGATCTACAAATGGATCCCCACAGAAACAAGAAGCACGGTGACACAGGCCCTCGTCAGCAGCAGGTTGGACTATAGCAATGCACTCTATGCAGGAATCCTGGCCAAACACCTGCGACGACTGCAACGCATCCAAAAAGCCTCTGCCCGACTGATCCTCAATGTCCCTCGCCGCAGCCACCTCACCCCCCCCACCTGGGAGACCTACACTAGCTCCCCATCGACAAGAGGATCACCTTAAAGATACTCACCCACGCACACAAAGTACTCCACAACACCGGCCCAGGCTACCTCAACAACAGACTCAGCTTCCATACCCCCACCCGCCGGCTCCGCTCTGCCAGCCTCGCACTCGCTGCTGTGCCCCGCATCCCACGAACAACCTCCGGCGGCAGATCCTTCTCCTTCCTCGCTGCCAAAACTTGGAACACCCTCCCTACCCACCTACGACAGACCCAAGACCTGCTCACCTTCAGAAGACTCCTCAAGACCTGGCTCTTCGGGCAGTAGTGGCACCCCCACAGCGAGTTGAGACCCTCACAGGAAAGTAGCACGCTTTACAAGTACAATGATTGATTGATTGATTGATAATCGCCCCCGGGACCCCATCCCTTAGGGCATGGCCATTTTATTTAATGTACTTGGAGGGGGGCTGCCTTCCCCCCTGCCTCAGGACATTTATGGCCCCAGGAACCCCATCCCCCGGCGCCGGCCATTTTTTATTTTAATTTTATTTTTGAGGAGGGGGCCATGTGGTCCCCCTCCCGGGCCACTAATAGCCCCGGGACCCCGTCCCCCAGGGCTGGCCCCCTCCGTTGGGGACCGTGGTGGGTCCCCAATCCCCAACGGTCCTGCAAGCTCCCCGCATCCTGCGGGTTCCGTCATTGCTTTTCCACATGGGGAGCTGCTAAGATGCAGCTCCCCATATGGAAAAGCTATTGCCTTTGGTTTTTGGAAGATAGAGCAGGTTTCCTGCCCTCCCATAGGAAACAGCGGTGTCCCGGGGATAGGCACCCCTGGACACTGCAGGAGCCGGCCCTGGGGGGTGGCGGTTCCCAGGACCATTAAGGGCTCCATTAGGGGGACTATCGCCCCCCCTCTCAACATTGTTAAAGCCCCGGGGAGGTGGTGGTCCCTGGGGCTTGGGGGTCCATAACAGACCCCCACATTTTAATATTAAGAGCCCCGGGACTGTTGGGGGGCCATGAGCAACCACAAATATTTTCGGGAAAGTCCCCAGGGCTTGGGTGGCCTTTGAGCCCCCTAACCCTTTCATTTTAGAAGCCCCGGAGGGTGCCAGTCCCCGGGGCTGGGGGGGGGGGCTGTGAGCCCCCGGCAAAGATTTTCAAAAAGCCCTTGGGGGTGGCGGTCCCTGGGGCTTGGGGGGCCTTTGAGACCCCCCCACCCATTTCTTTTACAAGCCCTGGGGGTTGGCGGTCCTCGGGCTGGGGGGGCTGTGAGCCCCCCTGCACCCATTTGTGAAAAACCCTGGGGGTGGTGGTCCCCAGGGCTGGGGGCCCCTTTGTGGCCCCCTTACAATAAAAATATTGCCCCCGGAACTTGGCCCACCCGGGGGCTAAATAGTAACAAAGCGCGGGAGCATTCCCAACATTGTTAAAGCCCCGGGGAGGTGGTGGTCCCCGGGGCTCCATAGCAGACCGCCACATTTTAATATTTAGAGCCCTGGGGTGGCAGGGGGCCATGAGCCCCCTGCAAATATTTTCAAAAAGCCCAGGGGGTGGTGGTCCTCGGGGCTTGGGGGGGCCTTTGAGCCCTCCCACCCATTCATTTCAGAAGCCCCGGGGGGTGGTGGTCTCCAGGGATGGGGGGCAGTGAGCCCCCTCCGCAAATATTTTCAGAAAGCCCCAGAGGTGGCGGTCCCCATGGCTTGGGGTGGCCTTCGAGCCTTCGAGGATTAGCAGAGACTACTAAATGGGTCACTAAAGTACTACAAGAACAGTCACAGAGTGTTTGGTAGGGGTTTGAAGCAGGTCTTGTTCTAAGGCCTACTTCGCTGCATCAGTACTTGGATATTGACTAAATGATTACAGTTCTGTAAGGAGAGTGCCTGACTGAATTTATAACTGCTTGAGTGTTAGTGCAGTGAATGGATTAGCACAGACTGCTAAATGAATCACTACAGTAGTGCAAGAACAGTCACAGAGTGTTTGGTGGAAATATAAGGATACAGAGTGAATAAATGAAGATGTGAAACACAAGTGTGCAGGTGGATAGAAGAATGCATATATACTGGATAGGGGTTTGAAGCAGTTCATGTCCTAAGGCCTTCTTCACTGCATCAGTACTTGGGTACTGACTAAATGATTACAGCTCTGTAAGGAGAGTGCCTGACTGAATGTATAAGTGCTTGAGTGTTAGTGCAGTGAATGGATTAGCATAGACTACTAAATGGGTCCCTACAGTACTGCAAGAACAGTCACAGAGTGTTTGGTGGAAGTATAAGGATACAGAGTGAACAATTGAAGATGTGAAACACAAGTATGCAGGTGGATAGAAGAATGCATATATACTGGATAGGGGTTTGAAGCAGTTCATGGCCTAAGGCCTACTTCGCTGCATCAGTACTTGGGTACTGACTAAATGATTACAGTTCTGTAAGGAGAGTGCCTGACTGAATTTGTAAGTGCTTGACTGTTAATGCAGTGAATGGATTAGCACCGACTGCTAAATGGGTTACTACAGTAGTGCAAGAATTGTCACAGAGTGTTTGGTGGAAATATAAGGATACAGAGTGGAGAATTGAAGATGTGAAACACAAGTGTGCAGGTGGATATACGAATGTATATATACTGGATAGGGGGTTGAAGCAGTTCATGTCCTAAGGCCAATTTCACTGCATCAGTACTTGGGTACTGACTAAATGATTACAGTTCTGTAAGGAGAGTGTCTGACAGAATTTATAAGTGTTTGAGTGTTAGTGCAGTGAATGGATTGGCACAGAGTGCTAAATGGGTCACTACACTAGTGCAACAACAGTCACAGAGTGTTTGGTGGAAGTATAAGGGTACAGAATGGAGAATTGAAGATGTGAAACACAACTGTGTAGGTGGATAGAAGAATACATATATACTGGATAGGTGTTTGAAGCAGTTCATGTCCAAAGGCCTACTTCACTGCATCGGTACTTGGGTACCAACTAAATGATTACAGTTCTGTAAAGAGAGTGCCTGACTGAATTTATAACTGCTTGATTGTTATTGCAGTGAATGGATTAGCAAAAACTGCTAAATGTGTCACTACAGTGCTGCAAGAACAGTCACAGAGTGTTTAGTGGAAGTATAAGGATACAGAGTGGCGAATTGAAGATGTGAAACACAAGTGTGCAAGTGGATAGAAGAATGCATATATACTGGATAGGGGTTTGAAGCAGTTGATGTCCTAAGGCCT
This sequence comes from Lissotriton helveticus, assembly GCF_964261635.1. Taxonomy (NCBI): domain Eukaryota; kingdom Metazoa; phylum Chordata; class Amphibia; order Caudata; family Salamandridae; genus Lissotriton; species Lissotriton helveticus. The sequence goes on from NC_136069.1 coordinate 1,198,754,292, forward strand.
ACTTCACTGCATCTGTACTTGGGTACTGAATGAATGATTACAGTTCTGCTAGGAGAGTGCCTGACTAAATGTATAACTGATTTTTTTTTAGAGTTTTATATAGCGCGAACTTGAACCGAACCGAATCAGTTATCAGAGCGCTTTACATAGCACCAGTTACTTTCATTTTTTAGGCACAGGGAGATTAAGTGATTTGCCCAGAATCACAGGGGTTTTTTGGCGTCGTTACTGAGACTCGAACCGAGTTCCCCAGGACCGAGGTCGAGCGCCTTAGCCGTTAGGCCAACCCCTCTCTCAGTTTAGCACAGTGCATAGATAAGCACATACTGCCCAACTGCTCACTACAATACTGAAACAGCAGTGACAGAGTGTTTGGTGGACGTTTAAGGATACAGACAGGGGAATTGAAGGTATAAAAGGCAAGTGTGCAGGTGGATACAAGAATGCATATATACTGGATAGGGGTTTGAAACAGTTCATGTCCTAAGGCCTGGCGCAATGCCGGTCTTTTATTTATTTTTATTTTTTAAGAAGGGGGCTGTGTAGTCCCCCTTCGTTTCCCCAATTTTTTTATCAATAAAATGTGGAAGGGGGCCGCTTGGCCCATCTCAGATTCCAAACCTCCTACGAACACCACCCGCATCAACCGCCTGACCTTCTGGACCAACATCAACAACGAGGAAACATGCAAGATCATGAACTCCATCCACTCAGGATCACCGTCAGACCCCTGCCCACACCACATATTCAACAAAGCAGACGCAGCCATCGCACCCCAACTACGGAAAGTAGTCAACATCTCCTTCGAGACAGCTACATTCCCAGAAAGCTGGAAGCACGCCGAAATCAACGCCCTTCTCAAGAAGCCCAAGGTGGACCCCAAGAACCTCAAGAATTTCCGGCCCATATCCCAGCTCCTGTTCCCGGCTAAGGTTATTGAGAAAATCGTCAATACGCAACTGACCAGCCACCTCGAGGACAATGACATCCTAGACCCATCCAGTCCGGATTCCGAAAAAACCACAGCACCGAGACAGCCCTCATCGCCGCCACAGACGACATCAGATCCAACTAGACAACGGCGAAACATCAGCCCCTGATCCTCCTGGACCTATCAGCCACCTTCGACACGGTCTGCCACCGTACACTAAAGACATGCCTCCAAGAAGCCAGAATCCAAGAGAAGGCCCTGGACTGGACCACATCCTCCCTCTCTGGCAGAACCCAGAGCGTCTTCCTTCCCCCCTTCCGCTCCAAAGCCACCGACATCATCTGCAGCGTAACCCAGGGATCATCCCTCAGCCCGACGCTGTTCAACGTCTACATGGCCCCCCTCACTTACGTCGCCCGCCAGCATGACCTCAACATCGTCTCCTATGCCGACGACACCCAGCTCATCCTCTTCCTCACCAAGGACCCGCACACCGCCAAAACAAACCTCCATGAGGGAATGAAGGCCGTCGCCGAATGGATGAGAGGCAGCCGACTGAAGCTGAACTTGGACAAGAGGGATGTCCTCATCCTCTGATCCACCACCTCAGCCTGGGATGACTCCTGGTGGCCGACCACGCTGGGAACAGCACCGACACCCACCAACCATGTACACAACCTAGGAATCATCCTCAACTCCTCCTTCTCCATGTCGAAGCAGGTCAACTCCGTATATAAAAAATATTTATTTTTCAGAAAGACACACATTCACTGGATGATGTCATCAGTGATGTTATCAGTGGGGCGTGGCCAATCACGCAGCGAGGCTGGAAGTGTTTTAGGAGAGCTCCGGCGTGAACCTCCACACGGGGGGTAATTTATCCGACAAATACCCCGTCCAGCCGGCCACAAACCGAGGAATGGTGCTGCGGGACCACCGACCAGCATCGACCAATGTTACGGGCTTTTGCGAGCTCCAGGTCCGCACCGACACCACAGCGGAAGACTGAGCCGGGCGAGGAGCGGCCGCGCCGGCGAGCCTCGCCACGCAAATCCGAGGACCAAACCGGAAGTGCACGCCGCGAGAGCTGGCGGCGAGTGCGGATTACACGGAAGCAGCCGAGCTTGGGTACTGTGCATCACCGCTGACCCTCTACAGCCCTCGGGCGAAGCAGCAATCTACCGGAACCCTAACTGCAGCGAGACGGAGAGGCGTCCGTGACGGACTGGAGCCGGTGACTGTGGGGGTACAGGGTGCGAACACGGCTGCCTGTAAGAAGAGGTCCCCCACCCCCCTTCCCCCCACTGGCTGCGGAACCGACCGGCGGCCGCCTCCAGAGGAGAGTGAGCACATATCAGCGGCGGTGAGTGGCGGACGGGGGCCCGCCATCTGAAGACCTGCACATCCGCCCGCGGTCGCTGGAGCCGGAGACCAGGGGGAGACCCTAGGACACTGGGACTACCGAGCCGGGGCCTGGGAACCTTGCACCGCATTGACCAAGTTGGTGGGCGCGGGTGGAGTGGAGCAGCGGACGCTGACGGGCCCTTCCGTATTACCAGGGAGAGAGGCGCCCACACCAACATGGCGGCGTCCGACCGGCGACCGGGCGCTATGAGCCCTTGACAACAGCACAGCTCCGGAGCGGGAGAGGCACACCCGGGCCCTACGCACTTGGGGGACACAAAACTCATTCCGGACTGGTAATACCGGCAGGGGGAGGTGTAGAAATCTCCGGGGACACGTGCAAGACCTACGCCCCACCACCATTGAGGCGAGCATAAACCAGCAGCCGCCGGCCACCTGAACGTTACGCACGGCAGCGGTGCACCAGTGAAACCAGAGGCCACCACAGGGGTGCGTGGCGAAGCAGCCTCCCGACGACTCACACGGGAAGTAACCACCCTTGAGGAATTAACTGGGGCTAAAGACGCGGGACTGGTGAAGGGGTAGCTGCCGCCCAGGAGCCCTGCAGTTACCGAGGGAGCTGAGGATCGCGAGGCGTACTGTGGAGAAACCGGGAGGCCTCACCGCACACGCAGTTTCACGCCAATGAGTTGGACACGTAGCGGAGACGCAGTGCAGGAAGCGGAGTGCACGACCTCTGGGGCGAATACCACTACTGACTACGCCTGGCTAGAGGACACTGAGGAAGTGCAACGCACGCCGGAATAATAAAGCCCACGCAGCGGACTGCCCGGTCCGAGCAAGGTTAGCACACTGGGCGCCTGTCCATGCCATCACCTCACTAGCGAGGTGACGCCGCACCTGCCTGGAATTACTGTCTAGCGGGGCGAGGATACACACGACCATCCCAGGCCATCCTGCCTCGGGTTCCTGGCCGGAGAACTTTTCCTGACTGGCGGCCACAAGTCCAGGAACATTGCCGAGCTGCGCCGCCGAGAGTCACTCCTGCAACGACACAGGCGACCAGGACTCTGCCCATGTCTGGAGGTGCGGGGAAGCGCACGTGAGCTGGGGGCACGCACCCGAAAGGTAACATGGACAAGACACCGAAGTCCAAAGATGCAGACCCAGTGACGGCCAGATTGGACTCAGTCCTGACAGCCATGGAACGGCTAGAGAATTCCATGCAATCCACCCGAACGTCGTTGGAGGCGAAAATCGTCGGAGTCGCCATAGATCTGACGCACCTGAGGGCGGATCACAAAAAGCTTGCTGAACGCACAGCGACTCTGGAACACAACGTATCGGACCTGGAACCACGAGTCACGCAATCAGACAAGCAACTGAAGGACCTCCTAAACAGAGTCGAGTTCTTAGAAGACAGGGCAGAGGATGCAGAAGGACGGGCGAGACGCAACAACATCCGAATAGTGGGATTGCCAGAAAAATGGGAAGGGAGAGACCCCACGACACATGTGGAGGACTGGCTCCGCAACCTACTACCGGAGGGCGCCCTATCGCCTCATTTCGGGGTCGAGCGAGCACACAGGGTCCCATCCAGACCGCTCCCAACAGGCTCCAATCCGCGCCCACTGCTCATCCGTATCCTGAATTATAGAGACTGCGACTCAGTCCTAAGGGAAACTCGCAAACTCGGCAATATCCAGGTAGACAATGCTAATATAATGTTTTTTCCGGACTACACGATCCAAGTGCAGCGCCAGAGACACTCATTCCTGGCAGTGAAACGGCGCATGCGCCAGCTTGGACTCACCTACTCCCTTCTATTCCCGGCAAGGCTGCGAGTGGTGGCTAATGAAAAGACCCACTTCTTCAATACCTCGGAGGAGGTGGAAGCCTGGCTGGACACCGGGACGGACAAAAGTGCCACGAGGCCAGCAGACCAGCCCCGTACGAGAAGGCACAGGGGCTCCAAACGGAGACGCGGACACAGGTCACCTTCGCCAGCAGCGAGCGGAACACAACATAACACAAGTCCACCCGAGGAAGAAGTGCGCCGGGAACAACAGGATGCCCTACGAATGGCCACGGAACTCACCAACTCACAACTCCAGCGCTCTTTACCGGACACCAGCCCCAGGGCCCTCCTGAGCGACGACGAGGCAATTTACGGAATACCGGACTAGCAAGTCTCTGAGGATCTACCTGACATCACACCGCAGATGGCGGATCTGTTCGGATAGAGGACTGGCACGTCTCGGCGCCCCCTCCCCCCTCGCTCCCCTATTCCTTCCATTCTCCCTGCTCGCACTGTTTGATCGCAGAGAGAGGAGTGCTGGAAGAAGAAGAAGAATGACATGTGACACGGAGGGGCTACACGAGGGGAGGCCGATGGAACAGACTGTTCCTGCTACCACATGCACCGAGACACAGTGAGTAGATGCTGAGATCTGCAAAGCACTGGCAGTCACCAGGTGGACAGCCACAGGTAACTTCTCTTAACTGGCCTCACTGAAACGAGGGCCCCCTAGACTGGCATCGCACAAAGGGCTGGTGCCGCCGCGGCACCCCGCAAACCGGTGCATACGATGCCATGCAACCTAATGGACGCACTGCAGTGTCTATTGCGAGGCCCACTAAGTGGCCGGCTGGGATAAAGGATCCCCCCCATGTGCTGCTTTACACGCACTCACGCCTTGTTTAATGATAATGACTCTCTCACCTTGCGCGATAGGCAGCGACCCCACAGACTTGAAAGTTGACTATCTCAGTAGAGTGTTTGGACGACTGCACGTTCAGCAGCCGACCTTATGGTATTATTCCCTGTTCATGTTCCCCTTCCCCCCCCTTTTTTCGAAATGTGCTGCATTCATAGGCTGGTGCCGTTCTCCTTATGCTCACCTTTGTGCCCCACAGGTATGTGTGGAAATGTTGTGGTGGGTGGTGGGAGGCCCACCAATGGGACCCGCGAGGCTGGAGGGGTGGAGGGAGGAGACCTACTGATGACTTGTGATGACTGCGGTTAAGATCTGCACCTGGAATGTGCGTGGTATACATACACCCTCGCGTAGGTACATGATCTACTCATACCTGAAGAGACACAAGGTCCAAATAGCACTCCTGCAGGAGACGCATTTGATAACACCCGAGGTACACACACTACGCAGACGATGGCGCGGACACCTATACGCGACAGGGTTCTCCTCCTACGCACGGGGTGTGTTGATATGGATGAGACCGGGGACCCCGTTTGACATTGAGGACTCTTACATAGATGGAGAGGGGAGACTGGTAGCTGTGAAGGGATGCCTAGATGGACGCCCGATAGTTTTGGCGTCGGTTTACGCCCCCAACACGGATCAGCAGGGATTTCTCACGAGAGTATCGGCAGCTCTATCACACTGGCATGGGACCCCCCGGAGACTAGGGGGGACTACAACTGCGTGCTAGACACTACACTGGACCGCTCCTTCCCACAGTTACCCACTGCACCAGTAGTGGGCGCCATGAAAGCTCTTATAGCCTGGGCCACTCACTGGAACCTCCAAGATGTGTGGCGACACCGAAACCCTGGCACCCGGACATACTCATACTACTCGGGTGCGCATGACCTACACACACGACTAGACAGGTACATGCTCACTGACGACCTACTCCCATTAGTGACTGACGCATATTATATGGGCCGGACACATTCGGACCACAATCCCCACATGTTGGAGGTCACATGGGCGAGCACACATCCTCCCATCCCCACCTGGAGACTGGAGCCAGATCTTCTGTTGGACGCACCTTTCCGGGATTCGCTGTTCACGCATATAGTACACTACTTCGAGGAAAACACGGGCACAGCATCCACCCCCCAGATAGAATGGGACGCATTCAAAGTGGTGATAAGGGGACAATGCCTGGGCACGCAAGTAAACTTTAAGCGGCGTGTCGAGAAAGACCTCAAAAAAGTGGAGGCAAAGCTGCTACGACACGAACAGAACACGGTGGGAGATGACGGAGCAGAGTTGCGGGCCGCGCAAGCGGAGCACGAGAAGCTGATAGAGAGGCTGCGGTGCTTGAATTATGCCGCCCACGCGGCACGCACCCATGACAGGGGAGATAAACCAGGCAAGCTACTGACATGGTTAATTAGCAGGGAGGAAAAGACGAAACCGGTCACGAAAATATTGGGAGCCACAGGAGTACTCTTACACACACAACAGGAGATACATTGTGCGTTTACTAGCCACTACAATACACTATACCACTCTTGCTTGCCTACTCCCGCTCCGGACACTGAGGAGTACCTCAGATCGATACCACTACCGACTCTTAGAGATGCTCACCGAGACGAACTGGCGGCGCCTATCACTTCAGAAGAGCTTCGAGTGGTCATTGCGGCGCTCTCCAATGGGAAATCCCCGGGCCCCGATGGACTCCCAGTGGAGTTCTACAAGGCATACCCGGACCTCCTGATCCCTGAACTGATTAAAATGTACGAGGCAGCACTGGAGGACTCCTCATTACCACCCACCCTGAATGAAGCCACCCTGGTCTCCATCTTAAAACCCGGAAAGGATGGAACGCAGTTGAGTTCATACCGGCCACTCGCCCTTCTGAATACTGACTATAAAATGTTAGCGTCCACACTGGCCCAAAGGTTAGCCCTCTATACGCCCACATTGGTCCACGCAGACCAAAACGGCTTTGTACCCACACGTAGTACATCACAAAATATCCGCCGACTATTCAGGGTACAAGAATATGCGAGGACGCCTTGGCCACGATCGGGGTGTCTTGTACTAGATCTAGAAAAGGCATTCGATTCAGTGGAATGGCCGTATCTCGCAGCAGTAATGCATAAGTACGACCTGGGAGAGGCATACGTGGATATGGTCGGCCTCCTCTACCGGACGCCCAGCGTGCGGGTCCGGCTCGGGGGCCTCCTGTCAGACACCATACAAGTCAGGCGGGGCACGAGACAGGGTTGCCCCTTGTCGCCACTGCTCTTCTCCTTAGCGATGGAACCGCTGGCGGAAACGCTGAGGAGGCAGGGTGCAGATTGGGGTATTCCATTGATAGATGGCACGCACACGGTCTCGCTATATGCGGATGACCTGCTCCTCTACGTTAGAGACCTCACACAGATACCGCAAGGACTCACGGGCACCCTACGAGAGTTCACGACCCACTCGGGACTGAAAGTTAACTGGGGGAAGTCCGGGGTTTACGCCTTTCACCCCGACATGCAGGAATGTGCGGTACAACTGGGGGGGAACGACGCTGACCTGGCACGCAGGCGCCTTCAAATACCTGGGCATCCACATCTACCGGTCCCCGGTGGACGTGCTGGAAGGCAACTTAGTCAGAGCCATCTCCTCCCTGTGAGCCCAAATGGCTTTCTGGAACACGCTTCCACTGAATGTCCCAGCCAGAGTCACCCTGACGAAGATGATAGCGCTCCCGAGGCTCCTATACTATTACTCGAACATCCCGGTGTACGTTCCCACCCGGATTTTCAGAGAGCTGGAGACTATGATCCGGGCGCTCATCTGGAACACAGGGAGGCCCAGAGTGGTGCTGAAAAAATTATACACCCCGACATCCCTGGGGGGACTTGCGGTCCCCAATCAGGAGCTTTACTATCTTGCGGCACAGTTACAATGGGTGGTGGGCTGGCTCGCTGGGGAGAACCTGACTGATACGGCTTCGGAGGCACCGGCCCTGACCCACGCCCGGACGCTCGCGCTATTCCACCCCGTAACTAAAGCAGCTGCACCTGACGGTGGCACTCAAATGCTACAAACGCGCACTAAGACTCACGCAGGTGGTCGCGCCCTACGCCCCCGTGCTCCCGCTGCAGGGCACGCCCAGAGCCGTAGGAGTCATTACAGCGACCTTGTTAGAGAGCTGGGAGCGAGCGGGGATAGAAACAATGGCGGATCTGTACAAAGATGGCGCCCTGATCCCGTTTGAAAGCCTAGTGGAGGACGCCGATCTGCCGGCGGGACAGTTCCTACTACATGCTTCCATGATTCGTGAATACACGAGACGCTGGGGAGACATGACGGAGGAGCCGCAGACACACCTGCTGATGCAGTACCTCCACATCATGGGGAATGGGTCCCATGTAATACACTGGCTGGCACAGGCATTACAGTCACACACAGCATGCACGCTCCAGCATCTGAGAGACAAATGGGCAGCTGACAGAGGGAGGGACTGGCCAGACAAGGAATAGGAGAGAATTCTGGAGGGACCACGCCATATACCACGCAACTCGAGATTTAAAATCATACAATTCTACATCATGCACAGAGCATACCTGTCCCCTGACAAAATCAACCGATACTTTGCACTAGATACTTCCGGCTGCCCGCGTTGCTAAACGCTGACCTTCTGCATATGCTGTGGGCGTGCCCCAGGCTGCGGACGTATTGGCGGGATGTGACTACACTGTTAACGAAAGGTGCAGGGACGGAACTACAATATACATGGGAAACTTGCGTGCTGGGGTTGTTCAAGAGGACGAAGCAAAGCAAAGCCCGTGCCAGGTTCTGGGACCTGGGACTGGTGACCACCAAACGACTCATAACACGGCACAGGAAAGATGCAAACCCACCGCAAACGAAACATTGGGGTGCCTCTTTCACTTACTGGGCGACAGCAGAAGGCACGATTCTCCGTAGAGAAGAGACCACGGGACGAAGAGCCATACCAATTGCGCAGACCTGGGACGACCTCCTGCAGGCCTTTGGTAAGGCATGTCAGGAGCAGGGCATAACATAGACAGGGTGCTCCCCTTGTACCATGAAGATATGTAGATGGGGAGGGACACACGGTGGCACCAGAGCGAATAATGCACACGCACACATAGGACATGGAGCCGTGACCTAGCCCTGCCTCCCCCCCTGGCCCCCCCTTCCCCCCCCCGGGGACGACCGACCTTGCACCCGACTAACACAGAGCCACCATTCCCCAGTGTCGGACGCACCCCGCCTCTCACCCACTCACACCGACCTACGATTGCAGAATATTCACAACTCACATAGACACGGTACCTGACCACGGGACTTTGACAATCAGAGCCGCAATGCAGCACCCCCTTCCCTTGAGTTAACGTTTGCCCCTTCCCTGATGTTTCTTTTTCTCACTCCCTCCGTTCGGAGGTTGGTTTTACAGACTGTTGCCCCCCAGTTGACAGCGCTGTACTTTTAAGATTTGCAGACACATCCACAACCACATAACATGCGGCAGATCCAGCCACATCGCTCCACTGACGTAAGATAGTGGACATGGAGAGCTTACAGACAGCCGAGTCACCGCACCGGTCTGTGAGACCGCTCCGCTCGGAGAGGCCCCTCACTTGGGAATCATTACACCGTAACACAAAACATGAAGTTGAGGGTGGCATGGAGGGCAACGAACCAAGGGCGCGCCCTGGACGCCATGGCGCACCGGGTACTCTGGTGGGATAGATGACGCTACATGCAATGATATGGAGCGAGGAGATATCACCTGGTCACATTGCAGTTTTCGCATTGATGCTGACGATCTAGTTATGTGGCGATTGTACTTCTCCGACTAGTGACTGCTGTTATTGTTTTCGAATGCCATGCACATGCTAACCTGATTTATGCTTCCTTATTGAGATGTGCTCACAGTAATGTAACTGTATGTTAAGTGATCAATAAAACGTATTTAAAAAAAAAAAAAATCAGTGATGTTATCAGTGATGTAATTTGAGATGTCATCAGTGATGTCATGAGTGATGTAATATGTGATGTCATCAGCAGTGCATTGTGGGTGCGCAAGTTACAGTTAGCTGAACTAACTATAACGGGGGAATTTCAATCGTTTTGTATGAGTGAAATGTCCAGCTAACTATAACATGTGTGAAACCTATGTTTTTTTAAGTGAATATATATACATATATTAATTCAAACCCAGGAAATCTTTCTAACAGCGTGGTCGCTGCAAACGGGAGCTACTTCAACGTAGATGGGAAGCTACCAGTAGCTCCCAAGTTACTCGCTGGAGAAGCCTGGTATAGATTCACACCATCAGGAATGTTAGGATTTTAATTTTGCAAATGCGGTTGGCTCACAGGGAAATTTCACAGAGATGATGTTATTTCTGTGTGTGCAAATCGTTTGCTATAATCTGACCAAAGGGCAGTTCATGGAGGGTAAATATACAACACCACATCAATCGAAAATCTAGAATTTTGCGGACAGTCTGAGTAGGGTAAATTTTTTTCTTTTCCTCTCTCTAGGTCTCTCCACTGGAGCTGGCTGCTATGGAGATATCAAGAAGGTTAGCACAAGTGGGGCTAGCTGTGCAACTGCAAAGCAAGACAATCTGCGTTATTGTGGTAGGTGCCATTTTATTCTAGAAAATCATAAACCAACAGGCATGTTCTCCGCCTCGCTTTGTAGTGTAGTTCCTATATTCCCAATAGGCTCTGCGCATTGGAATAATATATCTCACAGTTTAGACATAGGACTGAGGTCGACTAGGTCCCTATCAAATATATTAAACTTAATAGTGAGTGCCAGCTAGCTCAGAGGTCACGACAAACTTTATCGAATTCACAAGAAGGGATTCGTTTCTGACAACCGCATAAACATGACAACTTTGTTTCCTAAGAATAGAAAATCTATCTCTAGATTTGCAGAAACAATAGATAAGTATTTCACTCAGTCAATCGTGCATGCTTCGTTTCTACAGAGGTGCAGAGAAATAGAGAGACGGGCGTTTTCAATAAAATGATTTATTGAACAGTCTTCTTTCTAATGCAAAAGAAATGAACTGCTACAATCGTAATGCAGGCTGCAAAATATAATGCGTACAGCAAGAACAATATTACAAGCCAAATAAAAATACATACATTAATAACAATTACTAAAATACTAAACTGGTGTTTCTAAAATACGCCTACCCCACTGTACCTAACCAAAATCTAGTACCAGGGAGGGAGTAAGTATTGTGTAGCATAGGTTTGGTTTTCTTTGCCAAGAATCTTTCCAAGATTTCTTTTAGGTTCTTATCAGCTCCATACCTTAGTTTATAATGAAGGAGGTCTGGTATCTCTGTCTCTGACTCGATTTCCCAACACCCGGCAAGGGGAACTTGGAAACACTGGAGCTGGATTCTCAGCGAGAGAATGGACAGCTTCTTGATCAGTGCGTCAGCTGGAGGGTCGGCTTCCTTCGGCACTTGCTGTAGTGAGTTGTGTCGGGCAAGTAGATAGTCGAACTGCTCCGAACCACCGTGTCTTGCTAGAGCAAGTGAAGGCGTATTTATACCTTGAAGGTGCCTAGTTTGACATAAAGTCGGGCATAATAACGTCAGTAAAGAACCCCAAGGGAATAGTAGTTCTCTATAAAGTACATGAGTTCTTGGACAAATCAATATTCAAGCAAAGGGAGGTCCCTAACTGCTTAAGCCGATTTTCCAAGAAATCGTTGTGACATTTTTGTACCGGTGTAAGTAGCCATGCCTGTATTTGGACTGCATGGGCTATGTCTAAATAAGGGTATGATTTCTATACCTATGTGAGGCAATGTGAATTGTACCTATATAAGGGCAAGAATGGGGACATTTTGCTTGGATCCTAAACCTCCATACAACAGCTTCATTTGCATATGCTTTTAGTGTGCACATCTGTCAGGGGTATTAGGGAGTCACCAAATTCGACAGACATATGACTTTAAACAGATCTAGCATCCTTCTTTTAAATCACTACTGCGAATTCTGCCTTCTGTACAAATCGACTTCACAGTTTTCACAGAGACCGTACACCACAAAAACATAAACCTAAAATGCTGAAATGGCATTTCAATGACCAGATAATCTTCCTTTCATCTCAAGTATAGCACTAACCTGGATCCTGTGAGGAGCATAATTAGCCCTTGTAAGTTGGTTCCTGGTGCACACGCAAAATACCTTCAAGAAATTCGAGGAAAGGGCAAGAGCCTAGCAGGTTTCAAGGCAAGCCCGCAGGATATAAGACTACAGGCAGGAGCAAAGTGAGTCAGGTGATCAGAGTCCAGATGTAAAGGTCTAGGGAGGAGAAAATCAAAACAGGCGTGCAAAGCCCAGATTTAGAGATCTAGGAAGGAGCAAAGCAAGGCTGGTGTGCAAAGCCCAACTGTAATGTTCTATAAAAGAGCAAAGCACGAAAAGGAGTGCCAAGTCCAGACATAAGGATCTAGGCAGGAGCAAAGCAAAACAGACATGCAAAGCCCAGATGGAAGGTTCTACTTAGGATAAAAGCAAGGCAAACGTGCAATGCCCAGATGTAAGGTTCTATGCAAGAGCAATGCATTAAAGGAGTGTAAAGTCCAGATGTAAGGATCTTGGCAGGAGCAAAACAAAGCAAGCGTGCAAAGCCCAGATGTAAGTTCTAGGCACTAAGTAGCACCTTACCACAGAAGGATGAGGGAGTTTCAAAGGTAACGCTCAGCCAGTATCAGGTTAACCTATTAAAAAGGCAACAGCTACTGACCTAAAGTGTTCTTTAAGGCAACTTAAAAGACCTGTATTTGGGAATATAGTTCAGCTACTCCAAAACACTTACAATTCGCTACTGTTCAGCTTTAAGATTATACTATGAGATATGGGTCCTTGCTTCCTGAGGATTAATTGTTCACAAACAAGTAGATATGCTGGTGTTTTGTTTGGTTCACCTTTGAACTGGTCTCGTCAACCCACTGAATATTTACATTTTGGTGGGTTTTCAGGATATTCATTGTGGATATTCTGAAAACATGACAGGATTACACTAAGGACCACTGGAATTATGTGCTAGGGGAGTACCAAATTATGCTGCAGAGTTTTCAAATTATGCAGCAAGAAAAAGCAACTAATGCAGCATAATGTGGCATTTTATGTGGCAGTATTACCTCATTATTTTGACATTTTTACATGTTATCAGTATATGGGCAAGGGTTTGACCTAATTAGTACCAGTCTGACATCTAAATACAGCAATAAGGAACAGAATGATGACCGGTTAACCTTTGCAAATAATCTTCCCCAGTGCAGCAACATGTGTTGCTCCTTTTTTAGTAACTTTTGATCAATTTGAAAGAGAAACTTTTTTTTGTTAAAATCTGCTGATTTTGCAGCAGTTCATGGAGTATGTGGAAAATGCTTCTAATACATAACTATTCATAGTAACACCATTGGCAATGCTCCCCACCCGTCCAACATAATCATGCATACTAATAAATAAACACACACCACCTTTCTTTTTTGGTAAAACTGCTGCAGGTTTATTACATACACCGTTATGTAATATGGTTGGTTATCTTACGGGCGATCCAAGGGCAGGCAACCATCAGTGCCACCTGCCCACCTGATTAGCCAAGCAGCACTAGGCGAACCCCATCTGTGCTGCCACTTCTGGTGATCCTCTTCATGGATCACGTGAAGCATGGTCCCTCCTTCCTCATGCCCCTTTCAGGGCAGAGCGTAGCATAGCAAACCCTCTGTTGGTCAGGCCCACAACCGCCCGAAGGACTAACGGGGCACCAACACGGTTTTCCAGTAACCTCCCATGAGGCTTTTAGTATTTGGCTTGAGCACCCCCTATGGTGCAGCACAGAGAGGGGTACCCTTCTGTAACCCCTCTGTTTCCAGATTGCCCTGTAACTCCACCACACCTCTGGCCCCCTTCAACGCCGGAGCCCCCACCAAACAACTATGGTCCTACCAGCAACCTCTCATTTCTAAGGCCTCACGCAAGTCTAAGAGGAAAAGGTCCACCCCCACTGACAATAGGTGAACCCCATCCTCCTCAAAGTATCATTTCACCTTTTCTTGAATCATCTCATATCTGATGAATCCCAGACCCCTCTGGTGAGTGAACTGGCACATTGCCCAATTAACTCGCTTTAGGGAATGCTCAACCGCCTCCCCCGACCTCGCCCCTTGCCATACTCTATTGGCTTTGCCAATGTTTTTATTCCTTCAAATGGTTGCCTTGCACGTGTAGAAAAGGCAGCCACCTCAGAATGTTTCTTAAACTTTATGGAAAATAATTTGAATACAGCTGCCTTGCATTCACATGCGCAGAAATGCAGGAAGGGTTCCAGCCCAGTAGCAATGTACAGCTGTTGAACCCTGGAAAAAACCAAAAGTAATTAAAAACATGAATTTGGGTTGGAAGGGGAGGAGGAGGAGCACAACAACAACACACTTTTGATGGTGGGGAGGGTGATGATAGGAAGTGGAAAAGGGCAGATGTTAGAGATAGCAAGGAAAGCCATATGTGCCCATGCAGTGCTTACACACTAATAAAAAATGAGTTCCATGAGATAAGCAGTTGAAAAATACAGGTCATCTAATCCAAATTATGGCACAGAATCTACGGTGGAGAGCCATCAAAGCAGAAGCATTGAACTGAGATAGACAAGAAAGCCATCCAATCATGTGCAAGGCCCTGACCCTATAGGTCTTAAGCTGCTGCAGGTGAGACCTAAAGATAGATTGTTTTTTTACTATTCATTTTTGAGCTAATAGATTAAATATGTGATGACAGAGTGGAGTTTTAAGATGTAAAATAGTCCGTCCCACATTCTAGTGGAGGTTGAAGGATAACATGAACAGGCCAGACTAAGAAGGTGAGACTAAAATAGGGAGAGGATGTGGTCCATCGGCTAGACTGACGACTTTAGTGCTGGAAACCAGGGTTCGATCCTCGGGGTCACTTATTCTTCCCGTGCCTGAATGTGTAACGTAATCGGTGCTCGTGTAAAGCGCTCCAATACCTTTGGGTCGAGTTTGCGCTATATAAAATCTGCAAAATAAAAAAAAAAAAATAATCCTACAAGCTGATCAAAGATTTGATTAACAATGTATCAGGCGCAAAGCTCCTCAGCCAAGGAAGCCAATGACAAAACAATGTATCAGGCGCAAAGCTCCTCAGCCAAGACAGCCAATGACAATGGCAGAACTAAAGTCCCTTGGAGTATGTGTATAATACAACATGTTCTCCATGAATAGCAGGTGCATCATTTAAGGCAAAACCTAAATAAGCATTAGCATTTGCAAATCCTACTTGTCTGGCTACCCTGTAATACACAAACTAGGCATAGGGTTACACCTTTATTCTGTGCAGGTTTTTTATAATCAACTTTTCTTATTGATTTTTGCTTTGAAAACAAAGAACACGTCAGTTCACACACTGCTGCATAGAACACCATTATTGCATGCATTTGACATTATGAAGAGGAAAGACGCTGCAGCCGCTTTACCTGTGGCATTATGTTTTTGAATGCTAAATGTACCTATCAGCAATATGATGTGGCTCTGGCAGTATGGAACTCATTAGTGCTGCTAGAAGGTAACCACAGCTGTCTGTAGCCAGAGGTGAAAACTAGCATATGTCAAGGTTGAGAAAATTAGAAAAGAGGCACTGAAAAAATTAAGTTGCAATTTTCAAATCAAATCAAACAATACTTTATTCGGCATCTAAACAATACCATAAAAGTACAATTTAAAAAACATTCTCATATCCCAATAAAAAATTAAAATTGTCACAGTAAAACCAACCCCCACATACATATACAACATGTTTCCTATTAAAACCCCTTCTCATCTAATAATCTTATACCAATGATTAAAACATGACCTGAGATAGGAAAGAGGTGACATCACCGGGTAACCAAAAGACTAAAAAATAAATTTAAAAAACTCATAACAGGGAATACAATAAAGACGCATTTGATAATTACAAGTAGACACAGCCCCCCATTTCATTCCATTACTGCACCTTAAGTCTCCCAACAGTAAAGTTAATCTAGTCACGCTTCGCCTCTACTGGTTCTAAGTCGCATTGCTGGCCTTAAAAAGCTTATGGTACAGTGAAGAGTTAAAACATCAGTAGACAGCTTTAAGAACAGTAGAGCCACCTTAGCTTGTTTAAACCATGCTTTTCTTAAAAAACCTTTTAAAAATAGCTTCCTGTGGTGAACATAGTAGGGACACAGTAAAATGAAGTGGAGGGTGTCCTGCGGAGACTGTTGGTCGCAGCCGCATGGGCCCTTCACCTCTATGCTTTTACCCTAACCTGCTGACACCGCTAGGCTATGATGTAGTAAGTTTAGCCTGAAGTGAGTCATTAAAAATCTGTCTTGGGGGTTGTGAATAAAAGATAGATAGGGTTCAATACCCAAGCAGGATTTGGTCAAAATGTGCGCCCTAACAGATCATTTATTCACCTCGCTGTCCTCCCTATGGGACGCCACTTTTTTTTAAAATTCCACCTTCACGTAAGCCTTATCCCGCAGTACCAATTTTGTGGGGTGGTTGAAAAAATCTGTGCAACCCAAGGCTGACAGGGTTTCCCTGACATACTTCAGCCATGGGATGTTCCTTCCCTGGTTGCATGCAATACAGTCCATGAGAACCCCCTTAGTTAATGCAGCTTCTGGATTCGTCCAGATCTTAATCCAGCAGGTGACCGGTTTTAGTGCTATCCTATCTCTGATGTAACTGACACCCAATTCCTCATGGGTGATAGAGGACGGGATACTCTGTGGGACTTTCAATAGTCTCTGCAGGTATTTATTCTCTTCAGTGTGGAGGACTTGCGCATTAGTAAAGCCCCAAACATCCCTACCATAAAATATTTTGGCGCAGCAGATTGAATTGTAAAGTCTCCCAAAAAATTTCGGGGACTACCGACCCAACCTACGTGCAAAATACATAATGGCGCCCAAACAGGTAGTTAATGTACGACATTTCTCCTCTGACAGGGCCTTAAAACTAAGCCGGGTGTCAAATAATATCCCCAGATAAGAGAAAGTCTTGACTTTTTCTAAACAATGTGCGCCAATCATATATCTGTATTTCTTTCTCTGTACTTTCCCCAACTCTATGACATAAGACTTGGAGAGGTTAGGGGACAGGTCTAGACACTCCATGAAACGGACAAAGCCGTCTATCAGACATTGTAGGCCATGGGGGGTCTGTGCTAAGAGACCGCGTCGTCTGCATATAGCAAGACGGGTACCCCTCTTGTTCCTATCCTAGGCGAGTCCACCCCCAGGGCTTTTAGCGCCTCCTCCAGGCTGTTTATATACAGGGTGAATAAGAAGGGTGCCAAAATGCAACCCTGTCTTACTCCCCTGGAGCATGGGAATTGGTCAGTCATGCTCCCCTCATCGTTGTATCTGACCTGTGCAAAGGTTTTCCAATGTAGCGCCCTTAAGATGTCAACCAAGACTGGATCTATGCCAAGGTCCTCCAACAGCCCCCACAGTTTTCTGCGGTTTACCCAGTCAAAAGTGGCCATCAAGTCCATGAAAGCCAAGTACACTGTCTCCCGGCTAGCAACCGTATACTTGGCTGTCAACAGATACAGGTTGAGGCATTGATCAGCCGTTGAGCGTCCTAACCTAAACCCATACTGTGTGTCAATGATTATGCGGTTTTCCTCCGCCCAG
This sequence comes from Lissotriton helveticus, assembly GCF_964261635.1. Lineage (NCBI taxonomy): Eukaryota > Metazoa > Chordata > Amphibia > Caudata > Salamandridae > Lissotriton > Lissotriton helveticus. Next base: position 1,198,772,033 of record NC_136069.1, read on the forward strand.
TCCAATAATCTGTTGAGGATGGCCCTGCCTAAAACCTTTACTGTCACGTATATGAGGGAGATAGGACGATAACATAATGGGCTATCCCTGTTTCCCTTTTTAAAAATAGGTACAATTGTGGCTGTGGACCAGGAAACAAGCATAACCGAGGCTACTGCTGTGTTAATAACCCTTGTCAGTATAGGTGCCCACAAATCTACCTGACTCAGGAAAAGACCAGGAGGGACCCCATCAGGCCCGGGTGCCTTATTTCTCGTCAAACCCTCAATACCCGCCTTTATCTCACCCACCGAGAATGTTATGTGTTCCACCATTTTACCCCCTTCTACATGTGGTATAAATTCCTCTGTGATGTCAAGATTGTATAGTCCATTAAAGTGCCCATACCAAGAATCCGGCAGGATGTGGTTTGTTATCTTGGGTTTATTGGCGTCTTGAAAGCACGGTTCATTAATGACCTTCCAAAATGCGGTCATATTTTTAGACTCAACCGCTTCCCTCAAATTCTCCCATGCCTGATGGTGTAAGGAGGTTGTGCGTCGCTTTACTGCATCTTTGTACAATCCCCGACATATAGTCACCCTTATTTTGTCCCTTGGGACTGTTTGTAAGTTGCAATTTAGTAGCCACCTATTTATTATTTAGATTGATGCAACAATATGTCAGGGACACATCTAACACCTATCTAGGTACAGCTATCATATGTCAGACAGTCATCACATTTCCAAGTAGAACATGAGATGGGTAATTTGAGTCTTAAATGCCTACGGTGGTTTCTGGTATCCAGCAACATTATAAGCCAACAGACTCTTCACACTAGAGTTCATTCAATGGACCTCAGTCCTACCTTTCCTCGTGTAAACAGCTACAAAGATCACAAAAGCCACCAGCCAACAATGGGATCTCCATAGAGCTCCAGTAGTTCACCTCTACCATGGTTTGTAGTGCAACATGGTATTGGAGAAAGGAGATACCCAGAATGTTTTCAAACAGCGCTTCTACTCTGAGTTGCATTATGCCTGGTGCACTAGTAATTTCAGTACTGAGATATCTCACAGCTGTATTCATACTAGATTTATGGCGCACCTTACTGGTGAGTTACTAAAACAAACATTTGTAGAGTGCTTCTCACCTGACTGCCAGTTTATCCTGGAATCCTAGTACTGACACATTCACAGAGCACTTTCTTTCTTTATGTACACTTCTGGTCATGCTCCAGAAAAGCAGATTTAAGGATAAATGCACTTTCTTCAAGGATGTATGTGTGCATGTGTGTGTGTTCATGAGTGTGCAGGGTTGTGCGGGGTTGTGACATCATGTCCCAGTACCACCCCAATGCTAGCCTGAGAAAGACATGGTTAGACCTGGCTGTCCTATTATCATCCAAACAAGGTGCATCTAAGAGGTTGGTGTTGTCCCCATGGAAAGACAATACCACACTGTCATGACCTGGGCAGAGGGCACTAGGACCCTGCATCCCAATTGTGGGAAGGGTCAGCAACTGGACACCACTTCTAGCCAGGGAGAGGGGGTGGGGCATTGCGGTGCTCCAAGGGCTTGAGACAAGACGTATCTGTGAGCACTGGCGAGAATAAGAATAAAGAATAAGTTACTATAAACCTGTCTCTGCGTATTCGTGAGATGTCATGGACACAACATCTGGCGATGAGGGTGGGATTTGCAATCCTCACCCGAAGCGCTTGCCCATGGCTTCTGCAACATCTTAACGGAGCAAGGAGCCCACCCTTGTCCGCCGACCACCAGAAGAAGAAACGTGACATTGGGAGCCCACCCGATCGCAAGAAGAACAGAATCAGGAGCCCACCCTGGTCAGTTGACCACAGAAGAGACAACATAACAATGGGAGCCCACCCTAATCGCAAGAAAAATGGAGCCAAGAGTCCACCCTGGTCTGCGTACGGGGAACTGCAGCGACATCTGGAGCCCACCCCGGCCGCATCGAATGAGAAAGGTGAGGAGGAAACGAGTGATGCACCTGACTGTGACTGCAGCTGCCCACTGACAGGAGAGATAGCCTGAGCCTCCCGTGTGGATTTCAAGTTGAAATCTCATGAGAACTCGGCGGCCATCTTTAGGTCAGGCGGGAGAGCCAATAGGAGGCTGGAGAAGGCCCAGCGGCAATTTTAAAGTCATGCAAAGGAAAATAAGAAATCTCGCCCTGTAGATATCTCGGCAGCCATTTTAAACTTAGGCGGGATAGCCAATCAGACACTGGAGAAGGCCCTGCGGCCCATTTTAAAGTCAGGCGAGCACCAAAAAAGCATAAGAAAAGCATAAAAAGGTGGAAATAAAAGGAAATGAAAGCAAACAAAGTAGAAATAAATAAACTAAGGACAGTCAAAGAGGAAACTGCACACAAAAAGAAGGGAAAGGCATACAAAGTCAGGAGAAGCAGGTCTGCACCACAACAACAATGACAGAGGAAGGCAATGACAAGAACAGCGCAAATGCAATATTCTGCAGACCACTACCGTTCAGCTTGTCAGACCCACAGACAGGCATTTGCTGGGAAAGATGGATAAGGCAATTCGAAAGTTACATGTGTGCCACATGCAAGTACTACACAGACCAGCAAGACATAGATTTGTTCCTAAACTTCATAGGTGATGAGGTTGAGGACCTCTTGATAACATTTCCCCCAGTACAGACCTCAACATACAAGGGACTGATAAAGGGCCTCACGGACAAATTTGACACTCATCGAAATGTGTCCAGACTCCGCAATATAGTTACATATTACGAATTCGACAAATTTGACAATGAGATGGCCATACAACTGCACATTATTGAAGGTTGTCAGTCAGTGGAATTCCATGCACAAATACTGAAAGAACCATACACGTTAGAGAAAATACTTCCAATGGCCCAAGCCGAGGCCAGAGCACCAACACATGCCAGGCAAATGGAAAATGGGAAGGCAAGAAGAGTAGAACAAGCCAACCACATAGCTGGGATGTCAGGGAACGAGACAATACAACCCCGCCCGGAAGCAGAAAAAATGAAAGAACATGCTATTGCTGTGGACTTGAATTAACACATGTTGGTGACACATGCCAGAAATACAACAGGGAAAACCATTGTGCGAGTGCCTGCTTGAGTGGACAATTCAAAGAGAGTGAGGGAGACCAGCAAGACTACAGTCAGCATCAAGCAGATACACACAGCAGAGGGACACACAGAATCGCAGTCCCTCAACTGAATCAGATGGAGCAAACACGCTGGAGGCAGCAGAACGGCTGTATCTGACGTCAGATGTACCAACGGAAGATTGCATGCCCAAACACATCCATCGCGTAGACAAACCACGGATAAAGAAAAAAGCGACGGTGAACACTGAGGTAGAGAGTCGCAGCATAAGCTTCATACTAGACAGTGGAGCTACATGCAACATCATGTGCATGTCAGAATATGAAAAGATGAGAGTTAAACCTCCACTATCACCGTCCACTGTTGATGTGTTCACCTGGCGCTCAAGAAAACCAGTGGTGAACATGGGGTAGTTCGTAGAGACACTGACATACAAAAAAAGGTCTGTACAGGAAGAAGTACGTGTGCTGAGAGGAGAGATTCTACCACTGTGTCTACAAAGCAATGCCACCGCGCAGGTGATTGGTCTCTAAGCGATGACCTACAACATGTCAGAACGACAGAACATTCTGAGGGAACATCCAGCCATACTACAAGGACTGGGCAAACTAAGAGAGAAACAAATAACATTACACATCAATAAAGTAGTCAAGCCTGTGGCTCAGCATCACCAAAGAGTGCCCATACATCTGCAACCACAAGTGGAAGAAGAAATACAAAACCTACTGGCGCAAGAAATTATAGAGCCAGCTGATGGACCGACCACATGGGTATCTTTGATAGTCACAGTACCAAAGAAGAAGACATCAAAGATTCGCATCTGCGTTGACATGAGTATACCAAACACTGCAATTGAGAGGGAAAGACACCCAGGGCCCACTTAAATGATATGATCAGCTGTCTTACTGGTGCATGCAGATGTTCAAAGTTAGACCTTTGCAAAGGATACCATCAACCAGACCTTGATCCACAATTGCGATACATCACACCATTCTCCACCCACATGTGTCTCTTTTACTACAAGTGACTATGTTTTGAAATATCATCAGCAGCAGAGATATTTCAAGAGATCATAAGGCAAGTGATAAAGTCTGTAAAAAACTGTTTGAATTACAGTGATGACAACCTGGTGTTCGGCCGCTCAAATGAGGAGCACGACAAGGACCTACGTGAGGTCTGCACCAATTGGAACAAAAAGGGCTGGCTTTAAATGAAGACAAGTGTAAACTTGGGAATAGGGAACTAGTATTCTTTGGACACATCTTTTAAAAAAAGGAATGAGGCCGTATCCCACCAGATTGGAAACACTGGGAAAAGCATGGCCTCCAACAGAAGTAGCAGAAGTGAGGTAATTCCTTGGTTTAGCAAGCTACTGTGCTCAGTACATAATGGACTTTGCCACAGTGAGCTCACCTCTTCCAGACTTAAAGAAGCAGGGTCAGAAATTTCTCTGGACACATGAATGTTGCAGGGCATTTGAGACCATCATACACGCAGTAATGGCTGTAGATCATCTCGCTTATTTCGTCCCATCGCTATGCACTGAGCTCACTGTCGACACCAGCTCGGTAGGGTTAGGATCAATCCTAGCACAACACATGTCTAGAAGAGACTCACCCAGGCACATTGTTGCATATGCGAGCAAGAGCTTATCCGACATTGAAAGGGCATACTCACAACCAGAGAAGGAACGTCTAGCAGTAGTATGGGCATTTGAACACTACCACATGTTCATCTATGTAAAACCTTTCACAATTGTAACTGACCACCAAGCCCTAGTGACAATATATGGAAACCCGAACACAAAGATACTGCCACGCATTGAAAGCTGGGGAATAAGACTGATGGCCTATGACTTCAAGATAGTGCACAAGTCGGGGAAGGAACACAACCCAGCTTACTACATGTCACGGCATTCCCTACAGCAGAAAGCAAAAAAACACATACATGGAAGAAGAGTACCTACATTTTGTGTTAAGGCAGAACACTCCCGCGTCAATAACAATTGAAGAGCTGGAACGAGAGAAAACAAGGGATGCCACAATGCAAGACATGAAATTAACAACACAACAGCAAATATGGAGATACGTAAATAACAACAACCCCATGGGAGAAGGAGTGAGCAGGGAAGAATTGCTGCCATTCAAAAACATACAAGAGGAACTTTTGAAAACGGAAAGAGGAATCATAATAAGAGGAACAAGGATTGTAATGCGAAAAGCATTGCTGAGGCAGACTGTAAACCTGGCACATGAGTCCCACAGAGGCATAGTAGTAACAAAAAAGATGCTACGGGAAAGAGTATGGTTCCCAGGCTTGGATCGACTGGTGGAAAACACCATCCTAAACTGTCACCTATGCCAAATAACGGGACGGCCCGCAAAACCAGAATAGCTAAAGATGGCGGAGCTTCAAAGGGCAGTGTGGACAACATTGGCAGCTGATTTCTTGACTTGCTAGTGATCATTGATGAGTACTCCAGGTTTCCCATAGTACTACATGTCTTGTCAACATCAGCCACTGCAATGTTGCCAGTACTGGATGAAATTTTTGCGGCCTGGGTCTCCCCACAAATAATGAAGACAGATAATGTGCCTACTTTCTTGGGAGAGGAGTTTTGCAAATTCATGGCCTACCTGAGCATTCACCACCGGAAGGTGAGGCCCCTGTAGCCACAAGCAAATGGCATGGTGGAAGGATTCATGGGAAACATCAAGAAAGCAGCACAAACAGCAAAATGGTCACAGATCTCTATAGGCCAGGAACTATCAAAATATTAAGAGACTACCGAAACACCCCTCACAGCTCCATGGGAAGAGGCTCAGCAGAATTGTTGCTGGGATGGACAAGCAGGACCAGATTGCCCCAGCTAGAGGGAAACGCACCACCAGAAGACAATAGCATTGCAGCAAGAGACCCGGAAGCAAAAACCACAATTAAACTGTATGTGGATGCCCGGAGACATGCCACATCATCAGAACTGAGACAAGGGGACACTGATGCGCCAACAACAAGCAAGAAAATCAGGCAGTCCTTTCTCAGACAAACCACTGACAAAAATAAATGTCAAACGGCTAATGATAACAGCTGCATCAGGCCCCTTCCGGATCACCAGAAATAGCTCACATTTCAACGGACTCAAGAAATCAGATGCAGACGGAGGAGATACAACATCCAAGAGCGACACAACACATGACAAAGAGGAAGCTATGAACAGCATAGGAAGAATGCCACAGAACAGCAAGAGACAAGAAGAGGTACCAAATGAAGGGACAGAAGGGTCATGGCCAAGGAGATTGAGGAGAAGGCCATAGAGACTTATTGAGGAAATATAGTGGTGGGGTTAGAAAATATCATCTCTCTCTCTCTGTCTCTCCCTCTGTTTCTTTGTCTTTTTCTTTCTTTCCACAAAGGGGGATATGTCGTGACCCGGGAATAGGGCACTAGGGCCTGCATGCCAATCGTGGTAGGGGTCAGCAACCAGACACCACTTCTGGTTAGGGAGTGGGGACGGGGCATTTTGGTGCTGCACAGGCATGAGAGAAGACGTGCCTGTGAGCACTGGTGAGAAACAAGAATAATAGGTTACCACCTACCTGTCTCTGCATATTTGTGAGATGTCATGGACACAACACATAGTGGAAGGAGTTGTGTGTGTGGAAAGAGCTGGGTCCCGGAGGCCACCGTAATCTCAAGTGTGTGGAAACAACATTTCGAGTTTTCTCAATGTGAAGTGATAATATGTGCTAGACCTAGTGTTTCCTTTTTTTTAAACATTTTTTAATAAGCAACACTTAGCAATTGTACAAAAGAAAAGACATATTCATAAATACCGCTTGTATCGCCAAAGATATTTCATAACATTAATATCTGTCATATGGCTAGAACACATCATGTTGATGAAGAATATAAAAGCGTTTCATATACAAGATTTTAACAGTACTATTGAGTTACAGAGAAATTATGAAATGTGAAGATTATAAGCTAAATAAGAGATTTTGTTTCATTATGCACATCTAATACCATTATTCCAAGCCTCAATTGGCTCTCAGATGCTTTGCCCTCGCAATCTGGCATTTTTCCCTCTGCATGCATATATTGCCTTTTCTTGGTTGTAGATCCCTAAGTAGCGTGTCAACCATATTTGGAAGTTAGGGGGATCCGCCTCCTTCCACCGAGCTGCTAAGATTATTCTGTACACTGCAGTACCCAGAAAGAGGCATGTTTCCTCCTCCTTACTGTGCCTAAGTGTATTATCATATCCCAGTAGATATAGAGTGGGTGATTCAGCTACTATATGTCCGAACACTTCTTGCCAGAATTTAGCTAGCATTTGCCTGAAGGGTGTTAGTTTGTCACATTCATAGAACATATGAATCAGATGCGCGGGACTTGTTCCACATCTAGGGCATTCGGCATTAGCTCTTTTCCCCCAAGTATACAGTTTGACAGTTGTAGAGTATAAGTTATATATCGTTTTATACAACTGAGCCTTTAAATTACAGGAGACAAACAATTTAGATAAAAGCTGTAGTGACATGTCAATATCGACATTAGGGTTATTGAGTTTACTTGCCCATGTAGATTCAATATGCTCTAGGTCATCCTTCTGGCTTTCTAGTAATATATCATAGAGTGTACCTATCCTGGAGGATGATTTTCCTATACAATCCAGTGATGGGATGTTTGACACAGAGATATTCGGGATTTTTAAACTGAGGATAGTATTGACTTGAATAAACTTAAAAATATCTGTATTCGGGATTGAGAATTTGTTTTGGAGGTACAAGAACCTAGTATCTGGGTCGCCATGGAGGAAGTTACCTAGAGTTGAAACCCCCAAGTTTTCCCATCTCCTGGTGATGTCATCACTGGCTTGTCTTGGCAACAGGGAAGAGTGTCATAGTGGTGTGTATTTGGTAAATTTTGGAATATGGAGTTGTCTCGAGGTTTTCTTCCAGATTCTCCAAGCGCTATTTATAATCTTGAACTTAACCTTCTTATAGTACGATGGTTCTACTTGTTTTAGCAATAGGCCTTTTGCCTTGTTTCCTAAGGTTAGTTCATAGATCCATGGTATACCACTTTCTTCTATGGTTGGACCTGTTGTATTTATATTGAACAGAGGTGACATTTGCTGAAGCAGAGTGGCCCACAGGTAAAACATTATATTGGGGATTGCTAAACCGCCTCTGTGTGGAGGAAGGGATAGGTAATTCAGAGACCTCCTAACTTTCCCATAATTCCAGATAAACTTGCTCATTTGAGATTCTATTGTTTTAATAACTTTATCTTCCACTAATAAGGGGATAGCGCGAAACAAATACAATAACCTAGGTAGAATATTCATTTTCAGAAAGTTCCCTCTCCCAATGATTGATAGGTGGAGACTATCAACCCTCTTTAGGTCTTTCTTAATGGTTTTAAGTAGTGGTTCATAGTTTAATTCATTAATGGTCTCTACCTTGGGGGATATAGATATTCCTAGGTAGACAGCATTATCCACCTTCTTTGGGTCGTCAAACCGAATATTGTCAGTGCAAATAACCATTGTTTTATCCCGGTTGAGGGAATATCCTGAGATCTGAGCGAAAGCTTGAGTAATCAGCTCTATCTCGACTATTGCCTCAGAGGGGTTAGGTGTTATTACCGCCATATCATCGGCCTAAGCAAGTATCTCAGTGTCATAGGGGCCTACCGTAACAGGTTTAATTACCTCGCTTGTTATTAATTTAAGGATCAGGGGATTTATGTACATGGCGAACAAAATCAGGGAGCAGGGACACCCCTGCCTTGTTCCTCTTAATATATCAAATAGCCTTGATTTTTGGCCCATTACTAGGACCCTGGCCTTTGGATTGTGGTACATTGCCCTGATTGATTTAGAGAGGCAAGGCCCAAAGTTGTTTTTATCGAGGACCGCCCATAAGAATTCCAAGAAAACTCAATCGAAAGCCTTCTCGGCATCTAGCAGGATCATCGACATCTGGCCCCCCGTCGCGTTCATGATATCGAATAGCGATATAACCCTGCGAGTGTGATCCGTGGTAGACTTACCAGGAATAATGCCGTGCTGCCACAGGGAAACCAGATGTTTGATGACCCCCCTGAGCCGATTAGCCAAGATCTTTGAATATAACTTTGAGTCCGAATTTATTAAGGAAATTGGACGGTATGAGGGCAACCTTGGGGGCTTCCCTTTCTTGGGGAAAATAACTATATTTGGTTCCTTCCATGAGTCAGGAGGGATGCCACTTCCTTGTACCCCCTATAAATAAATCTAGCAAATACGGTGTTACCCAATCTCCGAGAATTTTATACAATTCCAATGGGAGTTTATCATGGCCCGCGGCTTTACCCGAGGCGAGTTCTGACAGGGCCAGTCTTATTTGGGCTAGTATCGGTTAACCATATACTAAGGGCATCTCTGACTGCTTCTTGATCAACCATATCCTAATTCTGACAGAGTTTTTCATAATATTGTCTGAATGTCTCCAATATATCTTCTGGTGTTGTATACTCCTATCCCTCTACTTCGATATTAGTAATTTTATTAAGAGACTGCTTCTGACGGGTGCGTAGAGCAAGCTGTTTCCCAACTCTCTCTCCGTCTTCGTAGATTTTATTACGATTTGACTGGAAGGTCTCAGCCGCCTTCTGAGTAAGCCTACTATTTAACGCAGTTTTAAGAATCAGCATCTTCCTTAGAGTAAATCCCACATCCTCACCTCCCATTATTTGAGTGGTATGCTCTTCCTCTATGTTTGCTAACTCTTGCACCTGTAGCTTATTGGCATTATCTGCATCTTTCTTGCGCTTAGCTACAAAGCTGATTGTCTCCCCCCCTTAGAGCAGCCTTAAAACAATCCCAAACTGTGCCCCTGAATGCGCTATATTGGTTACAGTAAAAAAAAAAACTGAGTCCATGTTTTAATATATGCGATATATTCTTTGCTTAACAATAATTTTCTATCGAAAGTCCAAGTTGTGTGTGGCCTTTTAAGATTGGTAATATCAAGTGTAAGGGTCAAAGGATTGTGATCTGAGATCGTTTTTGGGGATTTGGTAATTTCTGCCCCATCAGCGCACTCTCTAATTGTCCATATGTAGTCGATCCGAACACACTTATGATGTGGATCTGAGAAGTAGGTGTAGCCGGGGTCCGATTGCTGTCTTAAGTCCCAGATATCGATTAGATCTAAACTCTCTTTGAGTTGGGAGATGGCTCTGAACACTTTTGGTTTACGTCCGGCATATGTGTAAGTATCCATGGTTTGTCTTAACACATTACCCCAAGAGAAATATTAAAGTCCCCACAGAATATTAATGTTCTGGGCCAAGAAGCTAATTCCAACTCCAATTCCTCGAATATAAAGTGGTCATCTTGATTAGACGCGTATATTGTACAGATTGTGATACTGATTTTTAGCTCTATAATAGCCCACCTTCCTAGGGAGTCAACTGATTTGAGTATTGCCTGTCCCAAAAAAGGTCTGGCTAAGATGGCGACACCCCGGATTCTAGATGTCTGTGTTGTGGTTGCCAACAAGTTGTACCCAGGGACCTTTATTTAATCTTGTTCATCCCATGGGATATGGGTCTCCTGAAGACAGAGTACATCAAATGAGTTTTGGCTAATTCTTCCAGACAGCCGGGCCCTCTAATCCCTATCATTGAGTCCTGCCACATTCCAAGAGTATATTTTTAGTTTACCCATGATATTTTTTTGGGGGTTTCGATAAAGAAGACATAGTATGTATTCTTCTGGTTTTTACCTGTGTGAAATGTATGCCTAACAAACGGATTTTGTATGTACAATTTTTGTTGCTTTTTTTGTTGTTTTTTCCCCCCTTACACCCACCCCCTCCCACTAGCTCTCTCCCCCCACCTCCCCCCTCCCATTCCCAAAAAGCGAGGCGTGTAGGCTCCATTAGAGTCTTTTTGATGAAAGTGCGTCTCCTAACCAGTGCTTGAATTAAATATTTTCGTTTTGTCATTATCCTGCGGATTGTGCAGACTTAAAACCTTATAACCCTTATATCTTTTTTATAGAATTTTTTTCACTCCTGTTTTTCGTTCTTTTCCATTTTTTTTAGAACTCCTACATTTTTTCGTTCATTCGTTCTTACCCTAGCCCCCATTCATTCAGTCTTTAAGCCCTCCCTGCATACCTAGTGGGAGACCATAGTTGGTTATAGGCTAAATTTGTGACTACCAACTAAAATTATAAGACTTATTTTGTGCTTAAATTGCAAATCTTAAGTCACTTTTTTGCTTTGATCTTGGAGGTGAAAAACTTCGTCTGTTCCCCATTTATAACTTTGAGCCGAGCAGGATTGTTCAAATATGCCTACACCTTCTTTTCTTGGAAGGGTTTGATGAGTTGGCGGAGCTGCCACCTCCTTTCCACAGTTGCCTGACAGAAATCTGGGCATACGAAATAGGATGTCGAGCCCCTGAAGCGTTTTGCTTCGGGCCTGGCTTTCTCAGAAATTGCCTGCCTTAAGAGGAAATTGCCAAAACAGACTAGAATGGCCCATGGATACCCCCAAGGTTTGGCTGGGTGCCTTAGAGTCATGGGAACCCGATGAGCCCGCTGGATTCCTAAGTCCCAGTTCCAACTGGACAGCTCAGGGAGGGAGTCACGAAACAGTTGTATAACAAAACAGCGAACATCTTCCCCTTCCATTGCCTCGGGAATACCTAACACGCGTAGGTTGTTTCTTCGCAGACGATTTTCAATGTCCTCCAACTTCCACCTCACATCTGATAGTGCAGCCTCATGTGCATCAACCTGTTTGTGATTTGCGGCAAACTCAGACTCATTTGAAACAATCCGAGACTCTAAGTCTGCCATTCGATCACTAAATGCACCGACTGTTCTTGTCAGTTTGCGTACCACCCCTTGCACTTTGCGGTGAGCCGCTTGGGCCTTACGTCCATCTTGTGATGGCTCCTCTCTGTGCGTGGCTATGGCTTGTAGAACGGTTTTGAGTGTAGATGAAGTTGGGTTAAGGTATGTTGGGGAATCTGATTGTTGTGTTGCAGTTATTAGACCTGGAGGTACTGCCGGTGCTGTGAGCTGATTTGATGGAGTATTGTCCCACACTAGCTCTGCCGCACCGGGATGGCTCTTTCTGCGTTTTAAGGCAGTTTTTTGACCTGCCTTAGAATCTTTCATATTCATTTAATCCTCGCTTACATCACTTAGAGGAGAGCCAGTGTCATCGGACCACTCAGGTTCATCTGAGAATGAATAGAAGTCACTCGGGTCTTTTTCTTTATCCTGATCTACCTCGATACAGTTCCCACTAGCCTCAGTTATCACTGCCCCCTTGGCCCCTGACTCAGTCTGAGGCGCCTATTTTTGGTTTAGTCCAATGTTAATCCCTGGCTGACTGCTCAGATTGTTACTACCTGGAGCTGCCACCTCTGTTTGGTCAGGCATTATCTGGTCGCCTGTGTACACCGGGGGTACTGAGCGAATACTGTCGTCAATGGCTGTGGGGGGGGGGGCTTAGGGAGACATTGTCGATGGTAGCTTTATCAATTTGAGCCTTTTTGCCCCCTGTTCCGTCTGTCCCCGCATCACCCTCAGCTTCTGTAACGTTGCATGCAGGGCTTACTGGGCTTACTGTTTTAGCGCAATCATGAGCTGATCCAGGCATGTCCGTGTTGCGGCCGATAGTACCGCATTGCATGTCGATCCTCTTCTTCGCTACTGGAGACTGCTGATAGCCCGGCTGACTCTTCCCGCCTTGACCCCGAAGGAGTTTCGCCGGTGTTTTCCGGAGGAGACTCGCAACCAACGGGCCCGTCTGGCTACCCTTCCGGGCAGTTGCTGCTCCCTGCTTCGGTGTCTTTGTTGCGGTGGCAGGTTCTGAGGCGCTGCGGCTTGTCTACCCGGCTCCATCCATCCCGCAGGGTCAATCTTGCAGCCCTTGCTTTGGCGGCTGCCGCTGTTGCTGCCGCATTCTTAGGTGCCATGTTGCTGCCACTGAAGTCCGTGAAGCCCGTGACAGTACCTCCGTCGGCCTCCCGCTCCAGATCTCCGGAAAGGTACGTCTGCTCAGTGGCTCTGTGAGTCTTGTAGCAGCCCTTACACAAGTACCGAATCACTATGAGGCCGATCAAAGATCCCAGTGTCACAATCCGTTTTTTAACCGGCGCCTTTACAACGTGATCAATCGTTTTCTCTTGTGTCTCTATTTTTCCATTTGGGTTCTTTCGGTACTGCAACATTGTTATATCCTGCAATTTGTAGTTTCTCTGGGTTTTTATAGTATCATTTGCTGCGAGTGTTTAGGATTATACCCCATTCCTTATCCGATCCGCATTGCACATGTAGACTGCATGACCCGCATTTCCTTTGACCTCAAGCACAGGTCGGAGTGCACTGCGATCTCACACTATCGCCATCCTGCCCTCCCGCTACTCCTAGTGTTTCCTGAGTAATGTCCCTGAGGGTGAAGCAGGAGATAACTGCCTTGAACGCAACGATGGTGACCCCAATCTAAAAAAGAAACCGAAAAACCTGATGTCAGCAACCAAGTTCTGCAAAAGTAGATTAGATATAAATACACAGAATCTTGCATAATTTTTAAGTAAATCCACATAATTATGTTATACAGAAAATTACGTGAGTTACGTCCACCCTAATCTCTGGGCTGCACTTGACCAGGACGAAGACAGCAAGGAGTGGTGGGAAGTCTGGCCACACTTATCTACCTGCAAGATCAGACCCCTTCCCTCTGCCGACTGTTTTTCACATTTCTTCCATATTTTGCTTCCACTAGCAGCTCTTGAACAGCATATAGGAGGCTGCTGAAGAAGTAATAGAGGGACTACGGGTCAACGTTTCTGCACCCTATGCCTTTCCTAAACTCAGGGTAGCCTCCTTTTCGCTGGTGAGATGCTGGACATTGATTAATGTGAATTAAAAAGGGTTAAAAGAACTCAGCCAGCCTCTACCTTATGTTGTGGTGCAGCTCTCCTGTATCCTCTGAAGTTATCGATCACAATAGCCAACCCAGAGGTTGTAGCATCTGTGTTGATAACTGCCTGATCTACAGGTAGTAACCCAGAGTGAGCTGCGTATAGAAGTGAGCCAATGCAGTAAATTCTGCCTCCTGTATGCCATGGTAGTAGGGAATAGGCAGGTGGATTTCAACTGTCAGGAATCAAACAGTGGGATGTGGCAGGCAGGGAGATTTCCTCAACAAAGAGTTGAAAATGTGAGGTAGGCTGGAATAGGATTCCCCCAACTGGATTGTTCCAGATGGAAAGCATGTGTAAAGAAAGATGACTGGAAAAGTAACGCCCCCTATGTATGGCGGATGTTCGCTTGGATAAGGCAGGAAACATACCCCGGAGTAAGCTGCTTGTAGAAGGAAGGCGGTTAGGAGTTTCCATGGAGAGAGTTGCCAGTAAGAGGTATGTAGCTTTCCAAAGCAAGGAGCTGATGTTGGCAGGAAGCAAGCAGGAAACATTGCTTAATAGGCCACTGCTGGTGATGGGAAGGAAAATGTGTAGACGGACCCATATCCAAGTAACGTTCCCTGACTCCCGTGCACATCCCGAATCATACAGACAAACGCTGGTCATGGTTTTAGCGAATGCTGGTGCAGTCACTATCATGGGGTATTTGACTGTTACATGTTTTAATGCGGAAGATTTCAAGCAGAGCGCGCTAAAGGATCCGGCTGACAGAAAGCAGCGCACGGATCGCACTGCTTAAGTGACACAAGAAGGAGGTCACCGGTATGCTAAAGTTGGGCATCCAAGTGGCTATTTGTATACAAAGCACATGCAGTATGGTGTACTGACCCTCACCCTGACGAAATTGCCCAAAGCACCAAAGCACCTAAGGCAATGAAACATGTTGGCACTCTAAGGAGTTAGAAGGCAACAAAGTGTCTTTTAAAGTGAGCAACCACACAGCATGGAATAAAGAGGTAAAGCCAGTGGAGGTATAGCTTGTTTTTATTTCAAAATAGCGTGTCCTGAAGTCATAACGCCCACCTTATTTCGGGTCAGTTCTTATATGCATTAGGGAGACACCTCTTAGCAATTGTAGCACCAGGATTTTCACCACTGGTGCACTTTTTCTTTTACTATAACTGCACATTATCCCTCTTACCTTTTTTTGTTTTTGATATGGAAGTGCTAATGATGAGAACCCGAGCTCACTGGTGAGAATCTACCAGTGGACTCCCATGATGTTACTTCCGTGAGGCACTCCATACCTTTTCACACATTTTCTGATTTTTTTTTAATTTTCTTTGGTGTCTCCTTTCTTTCATAAATTGCACTACACATTAGGGTACACAAAGGGGGGAACAGAATATTAAATTGAGTATTAAATTGAACAGGGAGTCTTGATAGGGACAGTATAAGTATTAACTGCCTAGTTAGCACACAAAATTGCGGGGGCTATAAGACATATTGAAATCCAAATAGATCTGTTCAGGAAAAAGCATCAGGTCACTTGATTGTGTTGAATCATTGAGTGGGGGTTTGACCTGACTGCTTTAGAACCCCTATAGCTCCATATTGAAGAGACAGACATGTTTTAATGCTCCTGCCATTGGATCAGGAAATCTGCCGCAGGAAAATGTCAATGTTCAAACAAAAATGGCAACAATAATCTTTACTATTTTACTTTCCTCCCCACAGGGGTCCGTGCATCCCGCCATTTGGCAGCGACTGACTTCATAAAGATGAAAAAATTCAAAGCAAAGATGGTGACAGTTGGCAAGAAGTTGTGCGTGGATCCGGCTCTCATTGCCGCAATCGCTTCTCGTGAATCACGTGCCGGATCTGCCTTGATTAACGGATTTGGGGATGGAGGAAATGCATTTGGTTTGATGCAGGTCAGAAATTAAAGCAGCTCTGAGAGGGTATCCGATATGTATCCCTTGTTGAGCATCTAGTCACCAGAAGTGTGCCTGAACTGATCATACAGATATATAGTACCAATGTTGCTTTATATTTTAGGTTGACATACGTTACCACAAAATCAGAGGTGCTTGGAACAGTCAAGAACACATTACCCAGGCTACAGAGATTCTAGTCAGCATGATTAAGGCAGTCACTAAGAAGTTTCCAAAGTGGTCTGTGGAGCAGAAATTGAAAGGTCTGTATCAATATAGGATGACTTGCTTCCCCACTGCTCACCTTCAGCCTCACTCCAAATCCACTATTCACCTCTGGCATCTAGAAGTGGGAACTTTCATGAAATGTGTATTTCCTAAAGAATAAGGTCCACAACAACCCTCCAATATGAAAGGTATTTTACCTTTGTATGTTGTGATGCAATAATTTCTCCAGGTCCCGAGGCAGTGATTGGTTGCAGTACATTTGGTGCCTCATTTATGAAGTTTTGGCGCAGGGCAGCGCAGTGCAGCAAGGAATCTTGCTGCGCGGCCCTGTATCAAAAGAAAAGTGCAGGATTGTGCCATATCTATGCTATACAGCGCATTCTTGTTCTTTTACCCTGTGCTGGTGCACAATGGGCTGCTGTGTGCCAATGCAGGCACCCTTGTGCCATGTTGCAAGGGTGCCTGCATTGCAGGATGCTTGATTTTGTGCAGGAAGGGACACCTATCTGCAAATAATCAATCAAAGGAGGCAATGTCCTCCTTATATGCGTGCTGCAGAATGCAGTAAACATAGAAAGAGGAAAAAATCAAGGAGAAATAAGAATATTTCTCCTTGTTGCGCCTCCCTAATCCAACCCTGAATGATGCATTCCCAGGGTTACAATTCCTCATAAATCTGGGAATGATTCAGATTCCATTTGTGTTGCTTGGGAACACTCACAGCAACACCCATTAAACGCCCCTTTCATGCAGTGCTCTTCATGAAAGGAGCACATATTTACAAGGCCATGAAAAGCCACGTAAAGTGGCTTTCTGTGGCTTTGTAAATATGCTGCTGCACATTAAGCCACCGGAGCATCAAAAAAGTGATGCTCCGGCAGCGCAACAGTGGTGCTAGGGCCTCGCAAATGAGGCCCATGGTGTGGTTCCTTCTCAATAAGGTATCACCAACTTTGTGTGCACTTCAGGTGCACCCCTGCACAGCAGGGACTTGTGCTTTGTTGGTGATTAAACAAAAATACATGACGCACCTCTAATGGGTCCGCAGATGCTGAGTCAGCTGGAAACAAATAATGGATTGGACAAAAAAGTTCGAATAGGGGTGGGGTAATAATGGTACAACGTTCCGGAGTCCACAGACAATTTGTTGATCCACAGGGTGTCTCTGTGGACACTTTACAAAACAAAGCATGATAGGAAGCTGCACTGTAGAAACAGAGAGTGAAGCACTATATGTGACAAATGAACACTAGGTCAATCACTTGATGGAAATCTCAGTTTTCAATGGATTAATGCAGCGTTGGCCAGCACAGATAAACGTGGTGTGGACGATGGGGTAGGGTGGAATCGACAGACGACATAATAATAGATATAATTAAATAAATAATACCTATTCCGTTGTCTGTCACCTCCCCCCCCTGCAGCGCCCTTCCCAGCCCCACACCTTACATGTGCTGCTAAACTAATGAACCGTATCTTTAGATTAAGAGGTATTTACCATTATTTTCCTAATGTGTTTCTAGGAGACTTGTACAAAATTGTGAAATTGTACTTCACAAACACTACACAAAATGATGTGAAGTTTTGCATATCTCACTTGGGGACTGGTTTGAGGATGAAATGTCTACCGAAAGACATGTTCTGCTCCTTGAACCAAAATTGTGGAAAATGTAGCTGCCCCAAAATTTTCTGAATTTCCCATATCTTGCATAAAGCAAAGTTCCCAGCATTGCAAATTTTACTTTGGTGCATACCTGCTAACTTCTTCCAGACTTTGAGATTTTTCTTCTCTAATTTGCAGATCTTATACTTGTTCATTTGCTTCCTTTCAGGCATACTGAGCTCACTGCGTTCCATCTGTGCAGCTTAACCTATAGTCCTATTTTAAATGTTATGTACATACATTGCATTTCATAAGCAGCCTTCATTTGTGGGTCTAATTGGCTTTATTTTCTCACAACTATTTACCAGCTTAGATTGACAGTGGCCTCTTTTAACTAAGTATGGGTGCAAAATCCGCTCCGCTCGCAGAATTTGCGAATTTTGGGCAATTTCGCAATCCGCGCATCTTGCGAAATTGCCGAAAAATGTGCGATTTCGTGAGCGGGCGGATTTTTTTTTGGGCCCCAGGAAGCACAGATAAGGCAGGTGCTCAAGTTGAAGCTAACTTTGTAACCATTTTAGAATGGCGCCGGCAAGCTGCAAGAGTGCTTGCTGGTGCCATTCTATAATGGTTACAAATTTAGCTTCAACTCGGGCACCTGCCTTAACTCTGTAAGTGCTTCCTGTGGGCCAAAAATTAAACCTCAACAGGAAGCACTTACAGATATAAATAAAGAAGCTGCCCGAGTGGAAGCTCAAATTCAGTAACGTTTTAATCAGCCCAAAACATTAGTGAGCACGGTTGAGGCTGGGCAAGTGTGCTTTAACCCCATATCTGCCATCGAAAATTATCTGTAATACCAGAGGGAGGTCTTTGCATCCCTGAGTTTCTTGAGCGCAATCCCCGTTTCTGTGACCAGGAGGCTGCTTTCTTCTCACCTGCTGCCCTGCTCGCTCTCTGACCCTTCATACATGAGGCATGTGAACACGCATAGAAGCCCCGCACAACACACTAGCGGTATCAAACGTCTTCCCGCCCTTTCCCAACTATGATGGACAGCTCACTCAAGGGACTCGGCGCCTTTTGGCACTGTGGCAAAGTTACAGGCAAACATGGTCAGTGGAGACAAATCTTCTGGCCCTACGCAGATGCAGTGTAGGAAAAGCACTATAATTTACCCAACGAGGTAGCACTTTCTGGATTAGCCAGTAGTACTCCAGTTGAGTAGAGGTATTGCACAAAACGGTGGCATCTTCGTGGATAACTATGCAGGGCAGGTTTCATTCTGGCATGAGGCTCCTGTCACAAAAATTAAACCTCAACAGGAAGCACGTACAGATATAAATAAAGCAGGTGCCCGAGTTGAAGCTCAAATTCAGTAACGTTTTAATCAGCCCAAAAGCATTAGTGAGCACGGTCGAGGCTGGGCAAGTGTGCTTTAACTCCATATCTGCCGTCGAAAATTAGCTGTAATATCCGATGGAGGTCTTTGCATCCCTGAGTTTCTCGAGCGCAATCCCCGTTCCTGTGACCAGGAGGCTGTTTTTTCCTCACCTGCTGCCCTGCTTGCTCTCTGACCCTTTATACACAAGAGGCATGTGAACACGCATAAAAGCCCCGCACCACACACTAGCGGTATCAAACGCTTTCTTGCCCTTTCCCAACTATGATGGACAGCTCACTCAAGGGACCTCGGCACCTTTTGGCGCAGTGGCAAAGTTACAGGCACACATGGTCAGTGGAGACAAATCTTCTGGCCCTTTACGCAGCTCCAGTGTAGGAAAAGCACTATCATTTACCCAACGAGGTAGCACTTACTGATTAGCAAGTAGATAGTACTCCAGTTGAGTAGATGGAAATCGCAAAAAAATCTGCGATTTTGCGGGAAAGTCCACGAATTTGCGGACTTTTTTGCGATTTTGCGCAAATTCGCGGACCGCAGATCCGCAAAATTCACCCATACTTACTTTTAACTTGACAAAACTGAAAGAGCTACAGTCCTCCATCAGTATCTGGCCTCCCAGATCTTCCCTGGCATGCAGCTCTTTGGCAACGCAGGGTCAGATTTACAAAGTTTTTGCAAAGCACAGAACAGCTACCAAACTTAGTGTATTGTGCATGAATGAGAGAGCAGTAAAGACACATTTCCTACATGGCCTAATGTTGTTGACATTCCCTGCATTGGCGCAGGTTGCCTAACACCATGTACACACCTTTACACCATTGGGGATAAGGTGTTTGTATGATGTCTAACATAGGTATTGTACTAAAAACACACATATCCCATACAAAATCCTATGACTAGAACATTTTTATAATTTCACACACATTGAATGTGTCGATGTGTTCTGCACAGTGCTTCACAAATGCATTATGTGAAATTTTTCGAGAAATAAAAACATTTCTCCAAGTTTCTACCTGTCTCACAGATGCGTTATTTTTTATGCAAAGCCTGGTCTGGCTACCTTAGCAGATCGGGCATAGTGTCAAAGCCCATAGATAATTGTGCTGCAATGATCAATTCCCACCAATGTAACACCCCCTTGATGTAAAGTGGTCCGAAGTGGTGGCAAATGCTATTTGGTTCAAAAAAGGGTCTATTTCCAGTACTGTGAAATAAACCCCTTTCCAGACTTTGCACTACTGTGCTTTCCTTAGTGTGCCTTTTTGAGGTGGCAGAAGAGCACAGTAAATGTTCCCCACGCTCACACACACATCATGACGCCCTTCAACTGATGTCTGCAGTCAGTGCATTTTGTCCCCATCTGCAACTAGTCTTGCCCTGTGATGTGAAGACATCCTGCTGCCTGGCAAGACAAACTCCCAAACCCCATCTCCTCTGAGAATTTAAGGCTCACAACTTCTGCTTTACCCAGGCAGGATCCCACAGTTCTTAGACATTATACCTGCCCTTTGTTACATTTTGCCATTCTGGAACAGCCAAGATCTGGCAAGTGAAGGATAATTCCTGTAAAATGGTCAGGATTTTTTAGTAACATCACAAATTAAAATGATTTACTGTTGAAACTTTTGAAAACTCAACTCTACTCACAGATCTGGGTTTAATACATCCTTATGTTGCTCGCCACGTCACCCCAGTTTGGACTCAGCCATATACAAATCAGTCTTGACCCTTCTCTTGATTGGAAAGGTCCAACCAGAACTGCCCGGCCAGGTCATCCCTGGACTGGAAACATGAATCCTTAGACCAGTTCCATGGTATCACCCCTCATCAGCCAGGCTAGCTTGAATCCAGTGGCGCAGCTAGCAAGGGACTCGCATCTGGGCATACCCTTAGCCACTTAGGGTTCACATAGCAATACTACAAAATAAAATGATGGATGGAGTGTTAAAACTTTTCAAACACTCACCCCTAGTTGCAGATCTGGGTTTAATCCATTGTTATTTTGCTCACAACGTAAGCCCAGTTTGGACCCAGTCATATGCAAATCAGTCTTGACCCTGCTCCCCATGGGAACAGTACAGCCCGAAATGCCTAGCCAGGTCCTCCCTGGACCAGAAAGATGCATCCTGGAACCAGCTTCGGGGTATCACCCCTCATCAGCCAGCCCCATCATCTTGTTTTATTTACTAGGATTATTTAGTAACAGGGCAATCATCTTTCTCTTTGCTCTAATCATTCTGGGATGATTTGGAGAACTCTCAGATACTATTTACTTGATTATTTTGTATGTGATTATTACTTTAGGTCTATTTTTCAGGAGACAAAAAATATCAGATTTGACTGCTTTTCCAGATATTTTTACTGGCCCAGACTAAAAAATACAGGTCTGGCCATGCATTAACTCTTTTACTCACACCAGCCTCTGAGTTTGCTCTGACTATACATAGGGTCCTTTGCTGTGTTTTCTGTAAGTAGAGTAAGGAGTTTCACACCAAATGCATCTTCTTTTGTAACTGCAGTAAACATTGTAGAGCCTTCCTATGACTTAGGAACAGTGTCGGAATGGGATAGAAAAGAGGCCCAGGCACAAAAACAAAAGTGGTCCCTGTTATTGAATCCAATAGCTAATTAGTGTTCCACAATTGTAAATCAAGGCAATCTTGAACTTGTAAAGGCCTGTTGTGTAGGTGTGTTACAAGATATGAAAAGAGTATGCATTTGTGCAGGCTGTAGGCAATATTTGTTGTAATATCTTGGAAATCAACAGTAAAACCGACCCACCAAACTATAAACCACAAGTAGCCCAAAAACTGGCACACACTCTCACCTGTCAGACCAGTCCTTCTGGCACTGCCAGATTTCCTTAAAGACCAATCTTACCCTGCTTACAAATCCCCCAAAGATGTAAGAAATCCCCACACACTTTAATCTGAGTAAGACCAATATTGTGTCCTTAAAAATATATGATCTTTCCCCGCCGTGGTTCAAGATATATGATGTTACCATTGGCACGTGGTGGGTGGGGGGGTCCCAAATTTTATTTAAATTATCTAGTATGCCTTATACAAAATGCGAGATACATGACTATCAGTGGGACTGCACGGCAGTTCGAGACACCGAATATTTATCAGATGATACTAGGAAATCAGGTGTGGGAAGCGTTGATGAAATTTTATGAGCCGAGTTATTATAAACGCACTATGTTTAAAATTATGACCGCTGCTTATAAGGGGTGGAAGTGGCTACGGAAAATTCTGGCTATCCAACGGATTATTTTTTATACACCTCTTGACTCCAGGGCTATGTTGTCAATGATATTTTGGGATTCAAACATGTGAAACTGGCGAGATAAAGGGATTCGTCGTTTAGGGGATTTTTTCAAGGATGGCACATTGGTTTCCTTTACGGATTTAATGGAAGTATATGCAATCACAAAGAATAATTTTTTTAAATACTTACAATTACAGAATTTTTTTTATAAACAATGTTGACCGCAGTGCATTGTTAAGATTGAATTTATTGAAGCTCTCTTAAAAGGGGCCAAGATTGGGATTTTGTATGAAATTTTATTGTTAAAACAACTGGATGATATGGAAATGCAGGATTTGATCTGGCAAAATCGCTTGGGTAGTTCTGGTTCTTTTCTGCAAGAATCAATTGATATTGCGGCAGAAGTAGTCTTGTCAGCAAATTTACGTACTCAACATTATAAAACTGTGTTTAATTTGTATCATACGCCAGCCAAAATGATGAAATGGGGGGATGTTGGAGAGTCTGGGTGAACTGTGGGGTATATTAACAACGATTAGCGATATTTATCGCTAACGAGGCTTAGCAACTCAATTTTTAACGCTAAGCATCGCCGGAAATTATCGCAGAGATAACTTGCTATTAGCAAGGTTTATCTCAGAAGTGATAAAAATCCTTGCACTAACTGCCAAATGAGAGATTATCGCTGGAAAACCAATGATAATCTCTCGAAGTTTGGCGTTAGCTTGATGATAGGGGCTCACAAACTTAGCCATGATATTCACCTTCCATAGGATATCATGGCTAAGTCAGGAAAATACCGGGTGTAAAAAAAGCAGCGCTAACCGCGGTTAGCTCTGCTTTTTTTTATCACTAACAGGGTTAGCGAAATCCTTGATAATAGGAAAAATGTCGCTTAACAACATTTCTCCTATAATTTTTCTCTGGAACGCCCCCTTTGCATCTCATTAGAGATGCAAGGGGAAGCGTAAAGAAAAAGGGTGCTAACATGCGAATTTGCGTGTTAGCACCCTGTTGCTGATAGGGAGATAATTTTATCTCCGCTTTCTTGGCTTTTAAAGCCAAAAAAGCGGAGATAAATCCCTTGATAATATGCCCCTGTGTCCCTAAAGAGGTCTCAGATATAATGAATGATTATAATACTATCAAGTCAATTCAAGTCAAGAATAACTTTATTCTGGCTCAAAGAATCATAAAAAGATTTTCAGATTTCAAATTTAAAATACAATGCATACAAAATTCACAATAAAATATTAAACTTTTACAGATTGACAATTTAGATAACTGACTGTGACCCTAGTAGTCTCTATACACATTGTACTCATAGCGCTTACTGATCACAACGGAACCTCTTATATAATTAATTACTGCAATACATATTTCAGCCGTAGCCAGTTACAGTAAAAAGCGAATACCATCAATATATGAACATGGGCGAATACTTCTAAGTATTGTGAGCAGAAATCTTGTTCTTTCCTATTTATACAATCTGCAAAATAATACAAAGTGCATGGTGTTTTGAACTCAGGGATTGTCACATGGGCAGGGCATAAACTTGTTTGACCGCCCTTCTTGGTGAGGAAATACCAGCAAAAATTGCACTGCGTATAAATGGAACCTGGTTACATAAAATTGGGACTTAATAGAGAAAGATGGATAATATTGTGCAGGGCAAGGAATCAAATGGGGATCTCCCATATCATCATGTTGGTGACTTAGGGGCATATGTATCAAATGATTTTGTAGCCGCAAACGCTGCCATTCGTAAAAAGACTGCGTTCCGCATACAAAATCGCTAAACGTGATATATGAGACATTTTCGGATCGCATTGTTAAGGAATCGTTAATTTTGCGATTCCCAATTTTGCGGAAGCATTTAACCCCTTACGTGTGGGGGTATTTCCCCTGCTGTGCGGGGGGTGGGCGCGCACAACGCCCCGGTGCTCATGACGAGTTCAGCTCGTCATTAGGCACAGTGCTTGTGTGCTCATGATGAGCTGAGCTCATCATGACCAAACCCATTTCTGTGGAACGCTCCGCACAGCAGGGGAATTATCCCCGCAGGCGAGCGTTCCACGGCTCATGACGAGCTCAGCTCGTCATGAGCACCGGAGCACCGCGCCTCATGACGGCTGGGTGACGTCCTAGGATGCTGATTACTGGTCTGCACTGCAGCAGCACCATTCCTATCCCCTCACACAGGCACCCTGAAAGCTATTATCAAGAAGTTGTAAATCCTTTCCGCTTGCACATGGGGAAGTGATAAAACCATAAGCAAGCGAATAAAGTTTTTTTTCCAAGTTGTAGTGGGACAAACCTATCTCAACACTTTATAGAACAAAAGTATTTCTCCACCAACAACCTTACAGCTTGTAATAAATATGATACTCTACACTTGTGTGGTGTTCAGTTTTTTTTAATGGTTCTGTCTATATATTAATAAATTCCCAGAAAATTTAATGAGCTCACTTTCCTATTTACTCAGGTTTTTTTTTTTTATTTTAGGTGGAATTGCTGCATATAATATTGGCCCTGGAAATGTCAGGACCGAAAACGTGGACAGCTACACCACTGCAAAAGACTATTCGAATGATGTTGTTGCTCGAGCCCAATATTACAAGGAAAGGGGATATTAACAACGTGGATCAGTTTCATTCTCAAACTCCACAATATAATTCTGTTTAACTTCAAACTTTTTTCAAAAACATGAATTTCAGAATTGGTTTTAAAAGCCAAAAGTGTGATGCTAATCACCCCACACAGTGTGATCTTTACAAATTAACACACTCAATAAATAAATAATCTATATTCATTACTGGTGTTGTGAACAGTTTATGTCTGCAGTGTCGAAAAGGTATTTTAAAAGAATGGCTAAAGGAAAAGTTAACATCCTGGGAAATGCAGGGAGGTATTGCTTGAAACTTAACCTCAGTGTTTCCTTTTCATAAGGCCTTTTGACCAGCACAGTCTGCTCCTAGGAGGAGATTCAGAAAAATCTATGGTCTTCCAGAGGCTCCCTCCACCCAATTACTTGCAATGGGATAATAACAAACTAATAGCAGCTGTTGAACAGCAACAAAAAATACATTTAAAAAAATGATGCGTATCTACAGAAAAGTCACTGCTGGAATGGTTTCCTTGAGGTTTCTGAAATTTTCGCAGCATTTGTTCATCTTCCTTCGAATTATAACTCGTTCTTTGTGCTGCACATGTTTACAGTGAGAGACTCTGCGTACACGGCAAATGCAGTACATATAATAAAATAATTTGAGGTCATTTTTGCTGATTCAAAAATGGTGTGTGGAAACTAGATTTCTGCATTGTCAAAATATTCTATTTCTCTGTTTTTACACTTCAGTGCAGGATATCCAAAAAGTTGTGCCCGTGTTGTGCAACTATTTGTGCAAATATAATAAATTCACAGACATTCCATGCAGGTGTGTTTTTTTATTTAATGAGTTTCTGTACACATAGATTAATGTAAAAAACAATCACAACTCCCTGTTTTCTCGCCCAGTTTTGCATGAATCAAACAGAGTGGGGTCCAACATAAAGGTGCCCTAGTCAACTAGCGGAGTTTCCAAGATACATACCATACAGAGGTGGTTCAATGTATGGGGTTTACTCACTGGTGCAAGAAAAGCAACAAAAGAGATCTCTAAAGAACAGCAAAAAGAAAACCCAGTTAAACTAATCAACTTGCTAGATTGAATAGGATAAAGGAGACCAATGGAACAGGTGACCAGGGGTGGTATCCTTGCTGCTGCATTGAGAATGAGTGTGCAAAAGAATGGGAGGGTGCACAATACTCAGCAAGAAGGGGGAATATGTAAGTATGCAAAGAAAGTTCATTCAGTGGTAAGAGTAGCAAAATCAATCGGAGTCTCCTTCCTCATTCTTAGGGGCAATCGGTGAATGCCCGAATCATCTGTCTTGGGCAGGGCCTGACTTGGAACTCAAAGCAGCCCTCGTAAATTTGTAAATGCTTCCACCCCCCATCCCCCCCCCCCCGGGTGTGGCGGGTGGTGCAAGTGTGAAGCATTGCTGCTTTTGTTACTGTAACAAGTAACTAGTAACTAAAAAAGGCCCAAAATGCTGCAAACCGCCCCCACACCCTACCGGCCTCCTGAGAAAATGCGCAATGCCCGCTACGGCTCGTCCAACCCAGACCTTGGGGCAGTCACACTACAAAGCTAGGTTACAGACGGGTTATCAAGCCATCGCTAGTTGCTGTCATGCCATGAGGAATGCAAGGTCCATGAATTTAATCGTTATTAGCTTCGCAGAAAAATTTCCAGCAAGCAAAAGATTGGCCTTTTCAGAATTTGCCGCCTAGTGGCTATGGGAGTGCATTGTGTCATAGATTCCCAGTAGGAGTGAATCTCTGGGCGAGACCAAGCCATATGTAAAACATCTGCCCCTTCTGTCGAGCATCTGGGGCAGGTCATGTGTGCCCCGGGGATCAATGCATTGATTATCTTCATGTTGAGGTAGGCCCTATGGAGGAAGTAACATTGTATACGTTTGAACCTGATGTTTCTAGATATGTGTGGAGTGGTGTCTAAGATGCTATCCCAGTTTTTGTCTGTTATCGGGAAAGGCAGGGCTGGAGGGGCCAAACACTCAGCCCACCAACATGAGGCTTACACCATTACGCCACAGCTAGATCACGGTACACCAGTCCTCTTGCTCATCTAATTGAGAGCAAGGCATCTTGCTGTCCCTTTGACTCTATGCTATGGTGTAGCGAGGAGAGACATAGGGACGGGTCCCTCCTCCTATGGTCGCCTGTTGAAGGAGACACATTCTGCAGGTTTATCCTGCAATCAGGCCTCCCACACTACAGGGCAAACAGAGGCACCATAGGGCGCCCACTGTCCCATAGTTAAGTGCCCCAGCAGTTTTAACCCTCTCAGCGTACAAGTAAAATTCACACCTTCATCCCTTTATGAGTTGTAAAAGAGGTGCTTGTAGGGGGCTGTGAGGGGGGGCTGTAGCTCAGGTGAGATCTGCATAACGCAGCTTCACGAGCAGGGTCATCTATAGTGATGGAAACAGGTCGGAATGTGTTAGGTTGTATGCAAATTAGAGGGCCTCACTCATTGCCTTCCTGTATGGGGCTCATAAAATGCTAGAACCACCCCTGGGGTCAAGGATGTCCTTAGTCCAGCAAGTCCACAGCTCTCTTAACTCAGCTTTGGCCTACTGTAATACTGCATTATAGAATAATGAAAACGCCCTGGTTTTTCCTGTCATTGTGCAGATGATCTGAACGTCATGTGTGCCAGAGGTTCTTCAGAGCCAAGTTTCCAGTCCAATGGAGCCATATGAAAAGAAATGGTGGGGGAGCACTAACGCATCAGTAAGGGCCTGGAGATCTTTGAGCGTGTCATTTTCAACAGATCCCCCAATGTGCTAATGTTCAAACCTGACCAGTGCCACAAGCCACTGAAACCGCCTGAAGGATGTATAGCAATTACTTCCGACTGCTGTGGTTTGTGAGTGTAGGATAACGCTCAATTTGTTCTTTGAAGAACTCGGGCTTAGGAGTGTCTGAGTGTAGCGATTAGAAACCCTCCTGGTGTCCCGTTGCTGTGCGTGGTACGGAGAAGCAAATGGAACAGGGCACCGTAGCTAGGGGTTTCCATGGTCTTAGCCCCAGGTCTGCCCCTGGAGTCTCCCTCCAGAGCATTTCCCAGACAAGCTGGGCGGCCAAGTAAATAAGTTCAAAGTCTTTGACTGCGAACCGTCTGTTTCTTGAAAGACAGCTTAGGGCACACATAAGGGGATAGCAGTGAAGACATATAACAGGTGGGGGAGAACCATCATCTTCTCATCTTCGCATGGGTGGCCTGCCCCATAATAGATAGGGGTTATGTGTGCCAGAAGGCAATGGACTGTTGTAGGGAATCTAGCGTTGGCCAGATATCACCCTTAATCCATTGGGTTTCAGTGTTATAAATTTGTACTCTCGGATAGTTAAAGGTGTGCAGCTCCCATCTGATCTCCCCACCAAGGTCCGGGGGCTGTCCTTCATGTCCAGAGAGTGCAAAGAGTAGGCATTGGATTTGCCTCCGTTTACTTTGAGTCCAGATACCTCTTCAAACTCAGCGAGTGCTCTGTAAACCCCCTGTATGTCTAATCTCTCACCGAGGGGATATAACAACATGTGATCTGCAAATGTAAATGTAAATGTAAATCCGTATGTGCAATGCGCAAACTACTCACCCTTATGCATGGGCGTCCGCAGGGGAGGGCAAGGGGGTGCGCTTGCCCCCCCTGGATCGCCGGTCCCATTCCTTTTGGTCTGTAATGTTCAAGATAACAGCAGGCTGTTCCCTGCGAGAAGCCCCAGGAGTTTAAATGATCTCTCACTTAGGGCCTCTCGCACTTGTCTTTGAACTCTAGAGGCTGCAGCAGCCCCTCCCCGAACTCAAGCAGACTGTGGACAGGCCCATTGTCATTCTGTCTGCTGCTAATCATCACATAAAGAATGACAATGGGCCGTCTGCATTAAACGTGCCTTGAAGGCGAGTGATGAAGTTAACATTTTGCCCCCCCCTGGAAGGCGAGTGAAATGTTGCCCCCCCCTGGAAACCTTTCTGCGGACGTCCATGCCCTTATGGATCTCAAGGGGCTAGAGTCCGTTGTGGAAATTAAGTGAGCTATTGCCCATACTCACATGGTGCTGAGCTGAGCTGCCGCCAGAGCCGGGGATCTAAACATGAACCCTGTGCTACGAAGTCAGCTGCCCTGGCCGCTGCACCACATCTTCTCAAGAGGTGTGGTGCCGCGGCTAGGGCGACTGACTCTGGAATCTGGGGATCACGGTTCGATCCCAGGCACCGGCGGCACATTAGCCCAGCATCATGTGACTCTGGGCAATAGCTTGCTTAATCTTCCCGACGGCCCCCAGCGCCTAGAGACCCTTACGGGTGATTGTGCGCTTTACAAATGTTGATTATCTTTTCAACAATATTTGCAATATAGCAATGCATATTGTGGTATGCTGCCGAGGCGCAGCCCATGGAAACAGTTACCTTGCCTAAGTGTTGACACCAGTGGTTCAACCGCCATGGCAAATAGTATTGGAGAGAGTGGGCAGCCATGCCTGGTACCCTTCTCAATACTGCAAAGAGAGAGGAAGCCACTAAAAAGACCCATGCAGGAAATGGCAATGTATAGAAAGTCCCAACAAATGAAGTTGAAATCTTCCTCTATATTGACCGTTTGGATGGTGGCCTTGGAGTACCCCTGGTTTGAGGAGTGTAAAATATGAAAAAACTGTCTGGTGTTAGGGACTGTGCTGCACGTCAGTCCGGGTTTATCAGTGTCAGGACCCAAGGCAGCAGTCGAGTGACTAGGATCTTGTTTAATAACTTGTAGTCCATATTTAATATTGATAATGGCCTGTAGGAGGAGACCAGATACTCCTCTTTGCCCTGTTTAAGGAGTGGGACAAGCAGGGCACCACTTTCCCTCACTGATTTGTAGTTTATTTAAAGGGGTTGCTAATATGTCCCTGAAGCTCAATTAAAATTTGATAAGTAATACATCCTTCCCTGGCACTTTCCCTCTTGCCAGGGACTTAATAGCCCCCTCATCTCTTGACCCCATATATCTCCCCCAAGCAGGGCGGCCATGTCATGGTGCAGTCTTTTTGTTTTGGCAACTATAACATAAGCATACAATTCTTATGGGTCGACCCCAGGATGGGCAGTGTAAAAGTAAGCTTAATAGTCTTGGAACGTGACAATTATGGCCCCTAGTGTGTATACTTTTTTTTGCCGGTGTGGTCAACCAGGGAGAGTATAGGTATATAGTGTCCATTGGAATTAACAAGTCATGCTGGTAGGCTCCAAGCTTTATCTTGTTCTCAGTGGGCCTTAGTTATGTGCTGAGAGTAGTTGTGGCCACTAATTCTCTCATTTAATAACCGCAATGACTGCCTCTCGGGCACAGCCTGCTGGCATGCAGCAGGGTCATGAGTTCTCAGCCTGTCAATCGTGTAAAGAAAACAATCTTGCTGAATAATTTCATGCTCAAGCTCTGAGCAGATTCCGAGAGATGAGGCTATGCTTTGGCCATGAGCCACCACTTTGACGGGCACCAATTCAGTCAGGAAAAAGGACGCAGTGCCCTCTATTCTCCACTAGGTAAGTTAATTCCTTATTGCGTGGTTAAAAAAAATCATTGCAATCAAAACATCTTCACAATCACATAATATATAAAAAACAGAGAACTCTGTACTGCAAACTTTATTGACAGTT
Organism: Lissotriton helveticus; assembly: GCF_964261635.1. Taxonomy (NCBI): domain Eukaryota; kingdom Metazoa; phylum Chordata; class Amphibia; order Caudata; family Salamandridae; genus Lissotriton; species Lissotriton helveticus. Next base: position 1,198,802,789 of record NC_136069.1, read on the forward strand.
GAACCAATACATTCATAAATATATCTTAAAAGCAAACATATTCCAAGATAAAACAAATATATATTTTTTTAAACGTCAATGATTACTATAGCAAGATATTGCACATTTTGCGAATTATAATGTCAAAGTGCATAATTAGTAATTTCATAGCTCAAGGACAATAATAAAGTGCATCAATTAGGTCTGACCCCAGGGTTGTTTCAAATATTACACTGCTTAATTATTAACAGGATAGCATATAAACTTGTTCTACTAGTTATTAAACTATACAGAGGATTGCTTGGATTTACAAAATATGTTATACATATTAATTCCATTGATGAAACAAAGCTATATTTATATATATATATATATATATATATATATATATATATATATATATATATATATATATATATATATATATATATATATTACCTACTGGCGGTCGCCAGTAGGTATATATAGTTAGGATTTTTTCCCTATGGGATTTTTGAAAATTCTATGTCTAATAACTTTGGCGTTTGTGGACGGAATTGGATGAAATTTTCTGGAAAATGGAAGAAGACACGAACGAGACTGGCACCGCGCTGCTTGCAGTGCAGTTTTTTGCTCGAGGGATCGAGATAGTTTGTTGTCCACCAAAGCAACAGGAGAAGGAGTGCAAAAGGTGGTACTTACCCCGGGACGCTGTGTGCTTACACTGCTGTCCTCGCATAGCCAGAATCTCTCTGTGATTTGGTCCAGCAGTCCGAGGGGACTTGAGGAGGAACTTTGGGACACGGAGGTTTCATTTATAAGTCCCACCATACGAGGCTGTAAAGGACATTGGAGCGGACATTGATAGACTGTCTGCACCCATACCACCGGCCCAGCTGCAAGACCATGTTGCATGCTGGGAGTTGAAGTCTCTACATACCCACGTGACTTCCAACAGGTGAGCCAACGCTTAAGGGGAGGAGTACAATGTCGACTGCAGCACTCGCAAAACAGCCTTGATGGAGATATGCGTGACTTTGTGTTGGGGCGTAAGCACTGAGGAAGGCTTGTGTTAAGCCGAAATGCATTTGCTGCTGCCAACTGATACCACCGAGAAATAAAGGGCTTCCACATGACCCCCCTCTGGCCTCCGCGCTTCTCTTTTTAAGGGAAGTGGTTTGTGTATATTTTCGCGCCAAGCCAGGAGCGCTTACGGATGGCCCTGCTGACAAGAAGACACGAACGAGACTGGCACCGCGCTGCTTGCAGTGCAGTTTTTTGCTCGAGGGATCGAGATAGTTTGTTGTCCACCAAAGCAACAGGAGAAGGAGTGCAAAAGGTGGTACTTACCCCGGGACGCTGTGTGCTTACACTGCTGTCCTCGCATAGCCAGAATCTCTCTGTGATTTGGTCCAGCAGTCCGAGGGGACTTGAGGAGGAACTTTGGGACACGGAGGTTTCATTTATAAGTCCCACCATACGAGGCTGTAAAGGACATTGGAGCGGACATTGATAGACTGTCTGCACCCATACCACCGGCCCAGCTGCAAGACCATGTTGCATGCTGGGAGTTGAAGTCTCTACATACCCACGTGACTTCCAACAGGTGAGCCAACGCTTAAGGGGAGGAGTACAATGTCGACTGCAGCACTCGCAAAACAGCCTTGATGGAGATATGCGTGACTTTGTGTTGGGGCGTAAGCACTGAGGAAGGCTTGTGTTAAGCCGAAATGCATTTGCTGCTGCCAACTGATACCACCGAGAAATAAAGGGCTTCCACATGACCCCCCTCTGGCCTCCGCGCTTCTCTTTTTAAGGGAAGTGGTTTGTGTATATATATATATATATATATATATATATTACCTACTGGCGGTCGCCAGTAGGTATATATAGTTAGGATTTTTTCCCTATGGGATTTTTGAAAATTCTATGTCTAATAACTTTGGCGTTTGTGGACGGAATTGGATGAAATTTTCTGGAAAATGGAACATTTTGTTTCTGAGCAGCCCCTGAAAATTTGGGGGGTGTTCGTCCAGGGGGGGCCGAGAAAAAAGGGGGGTCCCAAAACGTGTTTTTAACATTGAGTTTTCCATAGGGCGGTTGGCCTCACTTTTAGCCCGAACGGCTGAATGGATTTCCATGAAACTTGGCAAAATTGTAGGGACTGGTAGCCCGATGTGCCTTTTCTAGGTCTCAATATATGTGCTCCAGTGGATTTTGAGAAATTAACGTTTAAAAAAAGATATATATCTGTAAGCGCGCTCCGGGCAGCGCTCCGGTCCGCGGACCTTAAGCGTACCGGAACTTCGCGTAGCTAAGCTGATTGGCTCTCCGGTGTCTGTCAACATTCTAAACAGTCCGGAGCGGCCGCCATCTTGTCTCTCGGTAGGATTGAGAGACAAGAGGAGGCCAAAACAAAGGCGAAAATGACCATAAGGGGGCATACTAGATCCTCCCTGACCCCCTAGGTTTAATGTGGAGGTTTTAAAAGGGCCCCGCGGGGCAAAAAAAACAAAAAAATTTTTTTGTTTTTTTTGCGTGGGGAGCGCCCGGTCCGCGAACCGGGAAGCGTTCTGGGCAGCGTACTGCAATGAAAAATGAATGATAGACTTTTCAAATGCTGTATGTTAATTGATTGTTGTTTTTGTTGATTATTTTTTATTTTCTTTATTTTTTAAGCATTTTTTTAATGTGATTGTGTTTCATAATATATTAAACTTTCTAACATTTCATTGTCAGAAATTTCATAATTATCATGGAATATACATTGTAGTCTCTGAGGGTGTAAAATGTCCTCATTTGCAAGGAGGTTATCTACTGCTTGTACACATTGCAGTAGTTCATTGTCCCAAGTTTCATCGAAAAATTCAATGTCAATTTGATCAATTGTATCAATCAATTCTTGGCTGCTCTCTTGCAGGTCCATTTCAAAAGAAACTTGGTTTTCGCCTTCCATTTTGCCTGAAATTTGGATTAAAAAAATATATATTAGTAGAGATAGGGCAATGTTGGGAATAATTTTAGATAGGCATTTTTTATCAGTGAATTTATCTTTGGGCAGTGTATAGTATCAGAGTGGAAGTAGGAATATAAAAAGTGTATTTGATTTAACGTAAGTAAATTCATAATTATACAAGAGAAGCCTAACTCCATCCATAACTATAACAGAGAAGTCTCTCTAAATCTATAACTACTACAGAGGGATAGTATATATCTATCAGAAAAAGTTTACCATATTAACTTATAGTGCACAATATACTTCAGTTTTAAAAATAAAAACTTACCTTTAGAAAGAAGTTGAATGAATTAGTGAAAATACTATTGAAATGTACAGCAAGAAGTAGTAGTCAAAATGGCTGTGTTTTCTTCTCTTCCTTTATATATATTCAGGTATATAACCAATGAAATGTCAGGTAAAAAAAATAGAAAATGAAAGTAACATTTTCATTGGTTGTCAATTCCAACACTTCAGATGTGTTTTGTGAAGTAATTTACCTCAGGGTATTTAGAGAGGTCTACAGGCTAAATGACTAAATGGAATTCCAATCAAATTTGTGAAAATGGTAGGGATTGGTATGTAGTATGAGCTAATCTATATTTGGTGAAATTGTCTCCAGTGGCTTTTCTGTGAACTACTTTCCCACCTTTTTTGATGGTGCGCTTCCCAGAGAGCGACCCGGTACGCGAACCGTTGAGCGCCCCGGTTCGCGAACCTTAAGCGTTCCGGGAGTCCACCATTTTGTGTTTCGGTCGAATTAAGATACAAGATGGAGGGCAAATAATGTTCAGAATGGGTAGAAGGGGGCACGGTAGAGTTATCTTGACCCCCTAGGTTTTCTGAGGGTGGCTGAGGAGGCTTATATGGGCGAAAAAAAAACATTTTTAAAAAAAATTTCGCGAGGTTAGCTCCCGGTTCGCGTACCGGGTAGCGCCCCAGGGAGCGTACTTTGTTGGAAATTAGTGAAAAATGTTAGAGTAAAATAATAATTGTGAGTGATCAGATGTAGGGTAGCTCTGAGAAGAGCTTTTGGGTTTATGGTACATTTAGGTACTTATAAGTAGGTACCAATGCACATTCTTAAATTCAGAGTGAAAACTCTGTTGCCCTCATCTGAGAAGTGAACTCCATCTCCTCTGTAGATATCTTGCATGTAGTAACGCAAGTTATTGTTGTACAGGGAGCCCATTCCATGGTCTCTCATGTAAGCTGAAACAGATTTGTTTACATGCTTCCTCGACTTCTCAATTTGTGGACAAAATTGGTTTGACCACCTCCATTTCTGTCTTTGGCATATATTTGAATATACCAAGGCAGTCTGAGGAAAAAGTGCCATTAATTGCTCAAAGATGTCCTTTAAAAGTATTTCCAGACCTACACCAGTCAAAGTGCCCAAGTCATTACCTCCACAGTGCACAATTAACAGGTCAGGTTTGGGCAAATGCATAAAGGTTTTCACCAATGGTATCAATTGGTGACATTTTAATCCTCTGTGGCCAAACCACTTAATTTCCACATCTTGTAAATTGAGGTTAGGTAATTTCCTGTTTTCAACGTACCTTTGAGCCCAGTGAATATAACTATGTCCAACAATCCAGACAGAAAACATGGTGAGAGAAGGTTCTCCTGCAGTCAGATGAAGTGTGGCAATGAAATGGCAGTTGAAAAAATGAGAGTTTAAAATGAAAAAAACTGTGGAGTTTCTGTGTTCATGAAGCAGTAACAGTGATTGGTGGATTTTGATTGCTGAAAACAGAAAGTTAGGGTGCACGGATGTGTTCTTTGAAAGATGTATTTTGAATGGTCAATAAAAAATCATTAAATGAAAGAATGCACTGGATATGCAGGTGCACTGAGAGTTCAGAGTTCAATTGCAACAAAGTTGTGTGAACTTGCAAACACCAGAAGTCTTCCAAGAGGTGGTTGCCATGCAGAAAAGACAGAAAGGGCAGAGGGGGGAAGGGTTTTCATTTGAAAAAAAGTGAGGGAAGAGTTTTGATTGGGTGACATGAGAAATATGTGTGAAGAATTACAGCATTTCTGTGCTTTTGATAGCTGCAGACTCTGGAGTGCATACCTTTTGCTCTGCTGAAGACAAATTGGTGTGTTTCTGAGACTGTTTTCAAACTCAAAGTATTTGCTAAGGTGAGAAAATATTTCTTTAATTTAGATAGAGAATAGTGTGCTTTAAGGAGAAAATTATGAATTATGTGGCGCAAATTGCTTGTAAATATGCTCCCACCTGTGCATGGAAAATTTAGATTTTGAATGTTTGTGTTACATAGCCATGTTAAAAGTGACCCAACCATGCAGGAAAGGCAATCAAAAAACGCTTTTATGTGTCTTAAGGACATTTTAAGTAATTTTCCCATGTGCAGTGTTTTGAAATTATGATTTGAAAATCGTTTTTGAGGTAAAGGAATTGTTTTTAAATTTATGACAAGGACATAATGGTGTATGCTTCTTTATAAGGCAATTGACTGTCCCTGATGTTATTTTTCCCATTTTAATGTAAGACTTTTCTCTGTGGCGCAAATTGCTTGTAAATATGCTCCCACCTGTGCATGGTAAATTTAGATTTTAAATGTTTGTGTTACATAGCCATGTTAAAAGTGACCCAACCATGCTGGAAAGGCAATCAAAAAACGCTTTCATGTGTCTTAAGGACATTTTAGGTCATTTTCCCATGTGCAGTGTTTTGAAATTATGATTTGAAAATCGTTTTTGGGGAAAAGGAATTGTTTTTAAATTTATGACAAGGACATAATGGTGTATGCTTCTTTATAAGGCAATTGACTGTCCCTGATGTTATTTTTCCCATTTTAGTGTAAGACCTTTGTCTGTGGCGCAAATTGCTTGTAAATATGCTCCCACCTGTGCATGGCAAATTTAGATTTTGAATGTTTGTGTTACATAGCCATGTTAAAAGTGATACAAACATGCTGCAAAGGCAATCAAAAAACGCTTTTATGTGTCTTAAGGACATTTTAAGTAATTTTCCCATGTGCAGTGTTTTGAAATTATGATTTGAAAATCGTTTTTGAGGTAAAGGAATGTTGTTAAAATGTATGTGCGCCATATGCCCCCAAATTTCTTTTTCAGGGGTGCAGCAGGGTGTTATTGAGACACCCCTGCAGCTTTGGAAAAATTCCTAATTTGCGATGAGCAAATTGTTAATCGCAAATTGCACCTTCATTTATATGAGCCTCCTAGCCCATGGAAATGAATGGGTAATTTGCAATTAGCAATTTGCTCATCGCAAATTTGGAATGGTAAAGAATCGCTATTTATTCCTTAAAATTCGCTATTTTGGAAATGCAAAATAGTTATATGATACATATGGCGGTTGATGTCTAAGAAGATAAGAAGCTTAGGGATACATTTATGATGACTGGCGCAATGAAGTTGACATCACTTACTTCATTGGTAGAGCTTTACATGTATTATGTCCTCTGTATTCTTCATCAAGCGTAACTTTAATCTGCAATCCTGAGTAGGCCTCACCTTAAACAAACCTCTGGATAGGCCACATCTTATTGTCATCCTGAATTAATCATTTAAAATGCTAGGGACAGATTTATGATAGGTGTATGCCTCTTTTGCGCCACTTAGAAAACACTGTCCATGGGGAAATGACTTAAAATGTCCTTAAGACACATGAATGTGTTTTTTTAAAACGTTTGCAATTTTTTTGGGTCACTTTTAACATGGTTATGTGACTCAAACAGTCAAAATCTAAATTCGCCATGCTCAGGTGGGAGCATATTTACAAGGAATGTGCTCCATGGGGAAAGGTCTTATAATGTAATATGGGAAAAATGACATCAGAGACACTGAAATGCCTTATAGAGAAGCATACACCATTATGTCCTTGTCATAAATTTGCAAACCATTACTTTTCCCCAAAAACGATTTTCAAATCATAATTTCAAAACACTGCACATATGGAAATGACTTAAAATGTCCTTAATTCAAAATTTGCTATTCCTTATTTTGCGATTGCACTGAAGGATTTGCAAATTTTACGATTCCTTAAATGCAATGTATCAAACAAAAAATATGTAAAAAATGATATTAAGGATTTGGAAACTACCACCAACTTCTAGTTTGTGGTAATTTGCGAATTCTTTTCAAAAAGCATTTTTTTCTAAAAAACAAAAGGTCCCATATGACGCCCATACATGTCCTTAGGGCATGTATGTGTGCCATATGCCCCCTAATTTCTTTTTCAGGGGTGCAGCAGGGTGTTCTTGAGATACCCCTGCACGCTTGAAAAAATTCCATTTTTTGTGATGAGCTAATTGCTAATCGCAAATTGCAACCTTCATTCCTATGAGCCTCCTAGCCCATGGAAATGAATGGGTAATTTGCAATTAGCAATTTGCTCATTGCAAATTAGGAATGGTAAAGAATTGCTATTTATTCCTTAAAATTTGCTATTTAGGAAATGCAAAATAGTTTGATGGTACATATGGTGGTTCATCTGTAACAAGATAAGAAGCTTAGGGATACATTTATGATGACTGGTGCAATAAAGTGGACATTACTTACTTCATTGGTAGGCCTTTACATGTATTATCTCCTCTGTATTTTTCATCAAGCGTAACTTTAATCTGCAATCCTGAGTAGGCCTCAACTTAAACAAACCTTTGGATAGGCCACACCTTATTGTCATCCTGGATTAATCATTTAAAATGCTAGGGACAGATTTATGATAGGTGTATGCCTCTTTTCTGCCACTGTGCGTCACTTTTATGATGCAGCGGCGGTGGAAAAGATTTGCTATGAGGCGACAACATTACAAATTGATGCATTTAGGCAGATATGTCATGGTGTAAAAAAAACGTACCACATGAAACCGATGCAGCAGTGATGCAAAAGATGCACCATGTCGCAAGACAGGCCTCACTTGGGGCCATATGTATCAAGCTAATTAGCATTCGCAAAGATCAAAATTCTACGAATTTCGGCCTTTGCAAATGTAAATTAGACAAATGGTATGTATCAAACAAGTTTGATGCAAAATAAGGAGTAGCAAAATTTGCTATTCCTTATTTTGCAATTGCACTGAAGGATTTGCAAATTTTGTGACTACTTAAATGCAATGTATCAAACAAAAAATATGTAAAAATGACATTAAGGATTTGGAAACTATTGTGGTAAATTGGTGGTAATTTGTGAATTCTTTTCAAAAAGCTTTTTTTAAAAAAAACAAAAGGTCCCATATGACGCCAACACATGCCCTTAGGGCATGTATGTGTGCCATATGCCCCCAAATTTCTTTTTCAGGGGTGCAGCAGGGTGTTCTTGAGACACCCCTGCACCCTTGGAAAAATTCCTAATTTGTGATGAGCAAATTGCTAATCGCAAATTAAACCTTCATTCCTATGAGCCTCCTAGCCCATGGAAATGAATGGGTAACTTGCAATTAGCAATTTGCTCATTGCAAATTAGGAATGGTAAAGAATCGCTATTTATTCCTTAAAATTCGCTATTTAGGAAATGCAAAATATTTTGAAGATCACTGTTATTGTTTTACTGTTTGGTAATAATGGTTAATAACATTTTTTAATATATTTTACCACAGATTCAACTGCAGATTATTTCAAGATTTCACCATGCCTACAATAGAAAGACAGAGAAAGGCTGCAAAACGTCAAAGACAGCAGGTGAAAAAAAATAAGCAGCAGTCCTCTAACAAAAAGATTTGTCAAGTCACGAAGAAAGCACCGGGTAAGAGCACAAAACAATTCATAAGAAATATGTGTAGTAAAAAAAATATTACTACAGAAAATGTTTCAGTCCATAAAACGAGAAGGAAATCAAATGGAAAGGAAAGGCCAATGAAAAATGTTACTGCTAGAGCAAGAGATAACTCTGTGCATGATAGTAGAAGGAAACAACAGTTTAGGGAGATTCGTAAACGAATGTTCCGCAACAGGATAATTGGCAATTTGTTAAAAAATATTAAGAAACGTCAACAGAAACTGGTTTTTTATAAGAGAAAAAAAAAAGTTGAGAAAGTTATTGATCAGGCATTTGAAATTAAACGTAAGTTATTTATTTTGATAATCAATAGAATTAGGAAGCTAAACAAGGCAATTTATGATTTCAAAAGAAATAGTAGATGGAAGAGAATAGTTAATCGTAGTAATTTTTGTGAAGTTTTTTCTGGAGAATGGATGCATAGTTCAAGCTGTGAGGCATTTTTTAATGAGGAGAGTTATTTCCAGGATAATGATTTGGTGCATGCAGTTGACACCAGTGGTCGTGCTTATGAAGTGAAAGATGGTTGTCCAGTTGAAAAAGAAAAACTTGTGACAACAGAGGCAGAAGAGGTGTTAGGTAATGAGGTTTTAGGAAGACGTGCTAAGGGTCCTGTGTACACCTGGAAGTGTAGTAGTATTTGCAGTGTGCGACAGGATTCCATCAATTTGCTTTGTGATTTTGTACGGTCATTTAATAAGAAAAGTTTGAAGCAGAAAATAAGGTTGTTGCAAGAATTAGATCCTTGCAGAGTGAGAGAAGTGACAGGTTTGCATGGTCATTCACTGGCTTGTCTTTCCAGGAGAGTATGCCAGAGTGTTTTTCATCATTTCAGGATGCTAGCAGTGCATCATAATAAAGTGAGGAAATTAGTTAGAATGTTGTATTATGCTAAGAGTCCAGCAATTATGCTTAAAAAATTATGCGCTGCTCTTTTGCATGGTTCTGAAATAGATGTGAAGAATATATGTGAAGAAATTGAGTTTTGTTACTTTGGAAGTAAAGAGGAGAATGTTTAAATTGAGCAAGAAGAAGAGGGTCATGTGGAAGATAGTGTACAGGTTTCCAGTACAGATAATTTCCAGAGGGAAATTGCGACATTTGAGGTGAAATCAAGTGAGAGGCCTAATTTCACTTGTGTGTGTTGTCGACGCACTTATTATAAGAATCAGACTAAGTTAGTGGATTTATATGCAAAAAGTGAAAGGGAAAATAATAGTGAATGGAAGGATTTCGCAACATACTTGATGGTAGAAAATTGTTTTGATTTGGGATTGGATCAACGTGTGTGTACTTATTGTTGTTGCAAATTAAATCAAAACCAGATGCCTGCTAGAGCAGTTCATAATAATCTGGAATTGGTTGAGATTCCTTCTGAATTGAAGGATTTAAATACTTATGAATCTATTTTGATTCAAAGTATCCATCCCTTTCAGGCTATTGTAAGAATGAAGCCAAAGACAGGGAAATTGCCTCCATCAGATTTACAGAGAGGATTAAAGGGAAGAGTTGTTTATTTGCCTCTAGATTTGAAGAAAAACATTAACACAATTGGAGTAGAAAAAGTGGAAGAGGAACCTCTGGTTATCTTAGTTAATGGGGTTCCGACAAAGAATAAGAAAATATGGCAAGATTTAGTAGATGTTAGGAAAGTTAAAAAGGCAACATTGTATTTGAAAAAAAATAATAAATACTATAAGAATGTATATGTTGCAGAAGAGGAAGTAAGTGAGGAAGAGGATAGCGATTTGTGTGCTGGTCAAATTGAGAAAGTAGAACCCTCTACTAGTGAAGAAATATATGAACATTATAGTGTTCATCCTTTGCATTCCAAGGAAGTCATGGGGAATGCTATTGAGTTGTTTCAAATGAAACAAGCCAAAGGGAGTCCCATTAGTGTTTGGGAGGAAAGTTTGGAAGCTCGGTGTTTCCCACAGCTTTTTCCAACAGGTCAGGGAGGAAGATATGATGAGCGACCTCATCAAATTCCTGCTTCTGAATACCGGACTTTGCGATTGTATGCAGGAGATGCTAGGTTTCGACAATGCATTCCCTATTTGTTTCATCTCCTGTTTGAAAGCGATCTGTCTGGACTGTCATATGCAGTGAACCACATCTTGAAAAGTGGTATACACATGCAAAACATCTCGGCAAGTGACTTTATGGATAAAGTCAATGTCCAAGACAGTATTTTGGATTCTCACCTGATTAATCTCATGGCGTGTCAGCGTGGTACTAATGAGTACTGGTACCGTCGTCATGGTGATTTAAAATGTATGCTGAGGAACTTAGGTACTCCCACATGGTTCCTCACTCTGAGCTGTGCCGAGTATGGCTGGGAAGACTTACTTGAATTTCTACGAGAGGCAAATGCTAACGTAGATAACATCGAATTCAAGACACCTGGAGAACTGTGCTCTTTGGATCCAGTCAATGTATGTAGGTACTTCAATCATAGATTTGAAGCTATGATGTCTTTCATCATGAATAAGAAGAATCCACCTCTTGGAGAGGTGTTGGATTTCTTCTGGAGAAAGGAGTACCAAGCAAGAGGTGCTCCTCATATACATATGTTGCTGTGGATCAAGGATGCACCTAAATTTGGAACGGATCCAGAAGACTCAGTGATGAGTTTCATCCAACAGTATTCTACGTGTGCTGTTCCAAACGCAAAGGAGAAGAAAAGCCTAAGAGAAAAAGTTCTGCGTTTCCAAAGCCATCGATGTGGAAAGTACTGCCGTCGTAAATTCCGAAATAAGGACAAGTTCTACACTAAATGTCGTTTCGGCTTTCCACGACCGGTGATTTCTAAAGGAAGAGTAAACAGTTTGATGTCTTCGCTGCGACACAATGTCATGAAGAAATCACCTAAAAACACTTACAATTTGAAGAGGAACCAAGAGTCCAAGTACATCAACGACTACAACCCGGTGATTTTGTCCATGTGGAATGCTAACATGGATATACAGTTTGTGGCTGATAACTGTATGGCTGTGGCTCGGTATGTGACGTCTTACATCACCAAAAAAGAGAAGACAGAATTGAAGGATATGTGGGAGGACATTTCCCATGAAAAGAGCCTCAGCAAGAAGTTGTACAGTTTCAGTCTGAAGATGTTGTCGCATCGAGAAATCGGAGCGTACGAATGTTCTGACCGGTTGTCTTCAGCAAGTCTCTATGCCAAGTCCAGGAGTATCGTTTGGGCGAGTCTTGGTCTTGCAGCAACGCGTAATCGAGTTCTCAAACCTGTGCGGGAAATTGAGTATTTGGCGGAAAAGGAGCCAAACAGTACCGACATTTTGAAGACAAACATGTTGGATACATATTATCCAAATCGAAGCAGTCACCTCGAGAATGTTTGTCTGTATGAGGTTCTGCAAAATTACATATTCAAGAGGAACATCAAAGAAGATACTGAGAAAGGAGTGTATGCTGTAATAGGAAGTTAGGGATGTCTGGTCAAGCAAAGAAAATGCCACTTGGTAAACCATCGAAAATTGAGTGGCGAATCTCCTGAAAAAAAGGAGTTTTTCTATTTAGCACTTTTGCAACTTTTCAAGCCTTGGCGTGCAGAAGAGGAACTGCTTGGAGATTTCCTCTGTTACGAAGACTCTTTCAATGCCGCCAAGGAGACCATAGAATGTCCTGCTTTTCCCAAATATGTAGAAATGTTGAATGCAGAAATTGAGCAGGAAGCAACGATTGCAGCCGAGATTGCCAGAGACAGTTCTCAGGACAGTCAGAGTTCTGCTTCATTGAGTCAGGATCCACTAGGAGGACCTGTTATCGAAAATGAAGCTGCCACTGCTATGAATGAAGTGGAAAGAGCCATGGCACATGCTCAAGAGGATGCGGTTAACTTAGAAGAGTTGGAAAGACAACTCAACGTTGAGCAGAGGAAAATATATGACGAAGTTACCATGCAAATTGATCATGGATTAAGTCATGATAAGAAAGAGTGCTCATGTACGTCGTTGAAGCCTGTCCGACTGTACGTGAGTGGAGAAGCGGGAACTGGAAAAAGTTTCCTCATTAAAGCAATTTCATGCTATTTGCAGGAAAGGACAGAGTCATCGCTGTCTTGTGTTGTCACTGCTCCAACTGGACTGGCAGCACATAATATTAAAGGGATTACTTTACATCGTTTACTGATGCTGCCAGTGGAGCATGACAACAAATTACAATATCACAAGCTATCTGGAGATGCTTGTTTTGAAGTTTCAAGAATCTTGAGGAAAATGAAACTTCTTATCATTGACGAAGTAAGCATGGTTTCCAATGTCATGCTTGCCTTTGTGCATTTGAGAATGCAAGAAGTTCTCAAAACAGAGTATGATGTGTTATTTGGTGGCAAACACATCATTGTTTTCGGAGATCTTCTGCAGCTGACACCAGTGAAAGGGCAACCTGTGTTCAAAATGCTCACGCATGAAGATACCAGGAAGTGCCTAGGCAGCATTGGCAACGTCAATATATGGTTAAACTTCAATTATGCTGAACTGCATGAAAATATGCGTCAGGCGAAGGATGAAGTTTACAAGACTATTCTGCAAGATGTTAGAATTGGAAAAGTGACCGAGCATGGGAAAGAAGCTTTACATGCACGATTACTGTCAAATTTATATCCAGAACAAGATGTTGTGCCTGAGAATATTTTTCAGAAAATTACTGAGAAGAAATCTGGAATATGTTTGATGCCAACTCTTGCAGAATGTGCCAAATTTAACAACAAAATGTTGCATTTAGAAAAGCAAGAGATTGTGAAACTGGAAGCTATTGATAGAGTAGAGCATATGGGATCAACAATTATTTTGTCTGAGAATCTGAAAACAAAATTGGATTCATTAGAGAAGAGTATATCTAAAACTGCAGGTTTTGAAAAGACTCTGAATGTGTGCTTGAACTGCCGTATAATTTTAAGAAGGAATTTACATGTTGAAAGAGGTCTGGTAAATGGATCAATGGGTAATGTTGTTGATTTTGTGAAATACAGAAATAGAGATGGAATTGAATTTTTAAAAATTAAATTTGATGGCATTGAGGAAGTACAGCTAATTGCTCGTTGTTCTGCTAGATTTTTGCTTGTAAAAGACTTATATGTTCGCCATAAGCAGTTTCCTGTTTGCTTGGCATATGCGGTGACAATTCATAAATCGCAAGGTTTAAGTGTAGACAGTGCATTGGTGAATATTGGCAGGTCTGTGTTCAAGGAGGGTATGGCATATGTGGCATTGTCACGAGTTAGAACTTTATCGGGATTGTACTTGATTGAGTGTGATGTCACAAACATTTGTGCGGATCTAGATTGTGTTAAGGAATACAATAGGTTAAGAAGAGAGTATGCGCCACATTTGCCTCAGTATCCTTTGTTTGAGAAACGTGTGGTAGGCCGGAAACGAAGAAATGAGAACAATACTGGGGAGGTTGTAGCAAAAAGACAAAAAGTCAATGAACCTAAAATTACAAGCAGAAACAAAAAGGATTCTGTTGAAGATGTTGTTGGTTTTCAGTTTGAAAACAGTTCTGGTGTCAACTGCTATGCTAATGTAGTGGTTAATGTTTTGTTTTCTCTAAAAAATGTAAAAGAAGAGATTGTGGTCAATTCTGATCAAAGATTTTGCAGTTTGTTAAATTCTGTGTTAGAGAAATGTACCACTGATAGAAGAAACATAGAAAGTGTGTCTGAAATTCGAAATCTGTTAGACAGATGTTCAGGCCAAACACAATTCTCTCAAAATATTCAGCAAGATTTTCAGGAGTTTTTAATGTATATGCTTGATGTATTGCATGCTGAAGGTGTAGATCAGCTGTTTGGGCTTTCTTATCAATGGCAGCATGACTGCGAGAACTGTATGGTATCAAGTACTACTAGTGTAGACTCAGAAAGATTTATATATTTAACTTTGCCAGACAGTAAATCAGTCTCCTTTAATAAGCTAGTAAAAGCAGCTGATCACAACATGGAGTGTAGCCAATGTAAATCTGAAATGATGTCCACATTATTTATACGAACATATGGCCAGTATGTCATTTTAATGTTCCAACGATGTAGGCCTGATGGAACAAAATTGACAACTTTAATAAAAAATTTTGTAGCTTCGCAGTTGTCAATATCAGGAAGGACTTTTGTAACTGCAGCAATTATATATCATGACGGCCCTTCAATAACATCAGGACATTACACAGCTTATTTAAAGTCTAGAAATGGCTGGTCATTCTGCAATGATTCTGTTTTAATTTTCAAAAAAAAATTGCCGTATGACCTTAAAAACTCTTACCTGGTTTTTTTAAAACCAAAATTTTAGGGAAATAAGCTTGGGATGTGCTCTGTGGAATTTCAAGAAGTTCTAATGGCTCCTACACAATTTGGCCTTGAGGATAAGTGTAGTTCAGAGACATAACTTCTAACCATAGGACTGGACGTCATGGAGAAATACATGCACTTTCAATGAGTTCAGAAAAACTGTTTCTTTTTATAAGCTAATTGAAGCAGCCAATCAAAACATGGAGTAGAGGGAATGTAAGTCTGCAATGCTGTCTACTGTTTTACATTGCTTTGTGATTAAAAGTGATGTAGAGAATTAAATAATTGTAGTAGTCATAGAGGTAGTGTAAGTCTGCTTCATAGTAAGCAGTATCAGTGTCATAGGAAATGTAGAACATGACTGAGCAAGAAGGGGAAGATATTACTATTCCAGGATTGTGAAAATGATCTTCAACATTTTAATTCTGAAAGTTGCGGAAATGCCAAATGACGGGATTGGCTTACAAGAAATCCAAGAGTTATAAATGGCTCTGACCAGATTTGGCCTTGTGGAAAATTGTGGTAGAGAGCAAGAAGTCATTTATTGCATGTAATGTGTTTTTAAAAACGATGGAGATTTTCTTTCAGAAAGTGGCGGGCTGAAAGTAATAACAGCACAAAAGAATGTAAGCTGTTCATAGGACATCCTTGGACGTCATGAAAAGTAAGTTAACTTTAACGAGTTCTGAATTTTGATTTCTGATGTTGTATGGGTTTTTTAAACACAATCATTTTGATTGTGTTATTTTTTCCCCGCTGTTACATGATGAATACCTTCAAGTCACTGTTTTTAGTGAAATTTGATACATTCTGAGAACAGCAAAAATAAACCATTTAACATGTATAATTAATTCTGTACTGTTTGCATTTATGATGTATATGTAGAACTGTGTAGGAGGCATGGAGAAGGTGAGGCTTCTGTAAGTGTCAAAGTTGTTGCATGCAGTGCTGCACTTCTGCGTATTCTTTCATATGCTAGACTACATCTGCACAATGAGATACCTAAGCAAAGGAAACACAAGTGATGTGATTGTGAAATGAGCAAAATAAATTGCACGTATTTCAATTACATCACCTGTGTTTCCTATCATTATGAATCACATTGTGCAGATCAAGTTTAGGTCTGTCCAGGGAAACATAGGAGATTTGGACTTTGTTGAAGAGTGCAGTGGACATGACTCACTTCATTGGTAGACCTTCACATGTATTATCTCCTCTGTACTCTTCAACAAGTGTAAATCTCATCTGCAACCCTGAGTAGGCCTCACCTGAAACAAACCTCTGGATAGTAGACATCTTATTGGCATCCTGAAGCAATTATTTAAAATTTTAGTGTCTTGCGACACTTTTCTGAAACAACAGCAATGCAAAAGATGCACCATGTTTTAAGATAGGCCTCACTTCATCTGCATCAAGATACTGTTAGTTTAAAATGTATATCTTTAGGACTGTGTAGGGGGCCTGGAGAAGCAGAAGCTTCTGTAAGTGTCAAAGTTGTTGAAAAACTGTTTGACCTTCAATCTTTTCCCTTGTCTTTTCTAATTTTTAAATACATTTTTTAATATTTTTCAAATGTTTGTTCTCTCTTTCACAGATTGAAAGTATAAAAACAAAAAGTGAGTAATTTAACGACAATTATAAGGTAAATATTTTGTACTGTTTTCGTTACATTTCTATCACATTTAACTACTATTAGTTCCACTGCTTCATTTCTTTAACCCTCAGTTTCCTGCCTTTGCTACTTCCCTCATTCCTTTCTCTATTACCTACTTACTCAACTACTTCCACTCTTTTTCTCAGTCCCTCTCTTCTCATAGTTCCTCACTCTTGTTCACTCACTGCGTCTCTATTACTCTTAGTGTCTTTGACTGATCACTCTATCACTACTTGTTCATAATGCTTTCTCTGTGTAGTTGAAGCACACTAAGGGTAATATTATGAACACAGCCAATAAAATTATTGCTCTTTTTATTGGCAGAAAACTGGTGCAAAAGTGGTTTTAGTGGCAGTTTTCTGCCACAAAAGCAGCTTTAGCGACACATTTCTGTCAATAAAAGCTGCAAAACTTTTATTGCCTATGTTGATGATATGGCTCTATGTTAATTACATTTCTTTGCTGTTTCAATTAATCTTTTTCTATTATTTTTTGTTTTCTGTTTTCTATTTTTTCTCTCCGTTATTCCTCATTTTTTAATCTTATTTTGAACATTCACTCACATTCTCCAAGAAACTCTTCTTTGTTAATGTTATACTCTCTTTTTTTTTTCTTTCACTTCGTTATCTATTTTGTTTTTCACAATTATACCCTCTTCTGTCTTTTCTTCGGTAAATAGATCTATTAAACAGTATCTCTTCTTTACTCCCTATAGCTGTCTTTCTTTTAACATCACTCTCTGTTTCCTTTCCTTATACTTACACTTTTTTTTTTTTTTTTAATTTTTTTGGTTAGCTCCCGGTCCGCGTACCGGGAAGCTAACCCGAAAGCGAACCAAAAGAAATAGAGCTTGCCAGAGTGCTAAACATTCTAGCAATTTTTTTGGAAAGGGAAGGTAGTTCTGAAAAGAACTTTTTTTTATATATTTTTGTTGTTTTATATTTTTTTTTTATTTTTTGAACATTTTTTGTTTTTTTTGTATTTTTTGAACGATTTTATATTTTTTTTGGGTTTTTTTTGGGGGGGGGAAACAACAAAAAACAGGCGTTGAAAAGGGCTCAACAGGAGCAAAAAAAAATTACTGGGGGCGGTTAGGGCAATCATGGTGGAGTGGTGTGGCTCACTGGTTAGAGGCGGCAGACCCGAGAGCAGAGAACAGCCTGGGACCAGGGTTCGATTCCCGACGCGGCAGGGTCTTGGACCAGGATCAGCGGACTTGATAATTCTCGCCTCGGTGCCTACTCTAACCAGGGATCACACTCGGCAACTCTGGGCATTAAGCTTGCCTCATCTCCACAACGGCCCCTCACAAACGCCGGGGATGCCTGGTTTCACCTTGGAGACTCCCAGGAGGGACTATCTCACAGGGAAAGCCAGGACGGGTTCCCCAGCGGTCTATAGCGCTACGAGGCCTGCGGTGCGGGTAGCAGTGCGCTTTACAAGACACACACAATTTACAATTTACAATGGTGTTCATACGCCAGGTTCAGTGCATTGATGCTCATGTTGCCACAAGCTAATAATGCACGACAGTGCATACATAAGTGGATCATGTGCCCAAAATTTTGTTGAATATTTGGCACAGTTTCCCGTGCCTCTTCTGGTGATAGAGAAACCGGTATTGTTGGTCTGGCCACAGGAGTTGGTCTGGGATTGTCGTGCATATCCCTTAATTCCGCCCGGCTGTAATTTAGGGGATGTTTCCTCGTCATGTGCCTGTGCATAGTGTGATTGCCAAAGCTATATTTTTTGTCCGTCCCTCTGGACAATTGTTCCTTGCATATCAGGCAGGTGACATACCTCGCGTTGACTTTTTTTTGCCCACGAGGTATTGAAAAAAACTGCCAGATGAAACTGGCTTTCTTTCTGGAAACCCGGGGCAACTCTTCTAAAAATTGTGGTTCTTCTCCCTCCTCATCCATTTCTTCCTCTTCCTCCTCAGTGTTGGTAAGAACCTGGGGAGGTGGTCCTTTCTTCCCATGAGGAGGTGGTGGTGGTGGTGGGGGTCCACCAGCTGAAGCTACCAATGAAGCCATTTTCCAAGAAGCAAAATAGGTCTTCCTCTCACAATGATGAAAGTCAGAGTGAGGAAAGAAGGAGGGGTTTTCATCATTTGGGAAAAAACAATACTTCTCAACCAATGAAAAGTGTTATTTTTAAGTCACCTGACCTAGCCTTCCATCATTATGAAACCAAAAGTGAAATGAACCAATGAAAAGTTTTATTAACAAGTCACATGACCTCTCACGCTCATGTTACGCGCTGCGGAACGCTCCCCGGTTAGCTTCCGGTTCGCTCCGCTTCGCGCCTCGGTACGCGCCCCGGGACACTTCCGGGTGCGCTAACGCGATACGTCACAAGACGCATTTCGTGGCAACGCGATACGTCGCGCTTTCGCGCCGCGGATCGCTTCTGGGGAGCTGCGTTTCGCGCCTCGGTCCGCGCCCCGGGGCACTTCCGGGTGCGCTAACGCAGTACGTCATAAGACGCATTACGCGGCAACGCGATACCGTCACTATGTTGATTTCTTACCGGTTCGCGGACCGGGTCGCGGAATCAAAGTGAGCTAACGGGAAGCTTCCCGGTTCGCGGACCGGGAGCGAAACAAAAAAAATATTTAAAAAAAAATATTAATAAACATATAAAATATATTTTTGGATTTAAAGAAGAATACATTTTACAGCTATAGATATTAGCTTTTAAAAAACCAATGAAATTCACTGAAAAAACCATAGGTTATAGACCATATATAGTTAGGAATTAGCATTTACAAAACCTTGAAAATTCACTGAAAAAACCATAGGTTATAGACCATATATAGTTAGGAATTAGCATTTAAAAAACCTTATTTTACTCACACAAAACCATTGAAATTCCATATATAGTTAGTTGTACTAACTATATATCGCGCACCCGCAATCCACTGCTGATCATGTCACATATTACATCATTCATGACATGGTCAGTGACATCACTGATGACATCACTGATGACATCTCAAATGACATCACTGATGACATCACTGATGACATCTCAAATGACATCACTGATGACATCACTGATGACATCTCAAATGACATCACTGATGACATCACTGATAACATCTCAAATGACATCACTGATAACATCTCAAATGACATCACTGATGACATCTCATTTGAAATCAATGGTCACATCACTGATGATATCATTCATGTGACAATACAATGCATCTCCTCACACTTTAATATAACCTCTGTTACACCCAGTGTTAAATACAGAACATATTTTTTTAAACAATTGACACACCAATACTAGTTACTACATACGCACTCACTGATTCCTACGTCTACACACACATTCACTCATTCACCCATACAATCATTCATACATACAATCACTCATCTTTACAACACTATCATATGCACTCATACACCCTATACAGACACTCACACTCTGCCACTCATCCTTGGAGTTACTCACACACCTAGTCAGTCCTGTAAAGAATCAATCACACTTCCATTTTCTAATCTATACAGTTAAACATAGAGTACCTTACATTTTCAAACATATTCTAACACATACTTACTCTCTTATAAATCATTGATACAAGAATACATTGATCTGCACAGAGTCACACATCTCCCAGCCAGCCACACACACACTCAGTCTCCCATACAAATACTTGGACAATCAATCAATAACCCATATAGTTACTCATATAGCTACTGATCAACACATGCAGCAGTTTACAGAATACCAGACATAATGATGCACAAATTAAGACAGTTTAGTCACTAACCTATGCATTCAGTGAGACACATTTAATCACTCACTCATACAGTCAGTCACGCACCTACTAAAACCTTCATTCAGACACTTATACATCCACTCATTTAGTTGTGATGTGATGTCATCAGTGATGTCATTTGAGATGTCATCAGTGATGTCATCAGTGATGTCATTTGAGATGTCATCAGTGATGTCATCAGTGATGTCACTGACCATGTCATGAATGATGTAATATGTGACATGATCAGCAGTGGATTGCGGGTGCGCGATATATAGTTAGTACAACTAACTATATATGGAATTTCAATGGTTTTGTGTGAGTAAAATAAGGTTTTTTAAATGCTAATTCCTAACTATATATGGTCTATAACCTATGGTTTTTTCAGTGAATATATATATATATATATTCACTGAAAAAACCATAGGTTATAGACCATATATAGTTAGGAATTAGCATTTACAAAACCTTGAAAATTCACTGAAAAAACCATAGGTTATAGACCATATATAGTTAGGAATTAGCATTTAAAAAACCTTATTTTACTCACACAAAACCATTGAAATTCCATATATAGTTAGTTGCACTAACTATATATTGCGCACCCGCAATCCACTGCTGATGATGTCACATATTACATCATTCATGACATGGTCAGTGACATCACTGATGACATCACTGATGACATCTCAAATGACATCACTGATGACATCACTGATGACATCTCATTTGACATCAATGATCACATCACTGATGATATCATTCATGTGATAATACAATGCATCTCCTCACACTCTAATATAACCTCCGTTACACCCAGTGTTACATACAGAGTATAATTTTTGAAACCATTGACACACCAATACTAGTTACTACATACGCACTCACTGATTCCTATGTCTACACACACATTCACTCATTCACCCATACAATCATTCATACATACAATCACTCATCTTTAAAACACTATCATATGCACTCATACACCTATACAGACACTCACACTCTGCCACTCATCCATGGAGTTACTCACACACCTAGTCAGTCCTGAAAAGAATCAATCACACTTCCATTTTCTCATCTATACAGTTAAACACAGAACACCTTACATTTTTGAAACATATACTAACACATACTTACTCTCTTATACAATCACTGATACAAGTACACATTGATCTGCACAGAGTCACACACCTCCCAGCCAGCCATACACACACTCAGTCTCCCATACAAATACTTGTGCAACCAATCAATAACCCATATAGCCACTCATATAGCTACTGATCAACACATGCAGCAGCTTGCACAACAACAGACATACTGATGCACACTTTCAGACAGTTTAGTCACTAACCCGTGCATTCAGTAGGACGCATTTAATCAGTCACTCATACAGTCAATCACGCACCTACTAAAACCTTCATTCAGACACTTATACATCCACTCATTCTTCAATATGTAAAACATATTTAAACTTTACAGAAAC
The DNA here is from genome assembly GCF_964261635.1 of Lissotriton helveticus. NCBI lineage: Eukaryota > Metazoa > Chordata > Amphibia > Caudata > Salamandridae > Lissotriton > Lissotriton helveticus. The sequence continues at coordinate 1,198,824,724 of NC_136069.1, forward strand.
ACATAATCACTGGATGATGTCATCAGTGATGTCATCAGTGATGTCATTTGAGATGTCATCAGTGATGTCATCAGTGATGTCACTGACCATGTCATGAATGATGTAATATGTGACATCATCAGCAGTGGATTGCGGGTGCGCAATATATAGTTAGTGCAACTAAATATATATGGAATTTCAATGGTTTTGTGTGAGTAAAATAAGGTTTTTTAAATGCTAATTCCTAACTATATATGGTCTATAACCTATGGTTTTTTCAGTGAATTTTCAAGGTTTTGTAAATGCTAATTCCTAACTATATATGGTCTATAACCTATGGTTTTTTCAGTGAATTTCAATGGTTTTTTAATAGCAAATATCATAAGCTGTCGAATGTCAAGTACGTGGTAAGTGAAAACATTTTCGTGTTTATGCACACTGATCTGCTTTGAATGGTGCCCCCCCCCCTCATTTCTATTAGGAGTACTCTCTCTTTGCAGATAGTGAAAGGTAGTTAACGCAGGTCTTTGCCCCCATTGTAATCCGTCGTGCCTGCTTCTCTCTCCATTTGATTCATTGTTATCCAAGTATTTACTGTTTTAGAATTAGTTCTCTTTGGTTCATTCTCTATTTACAAACAAACACAGAGTCGCAATACTCTGTTTAGTCTTTGCAGATAACGAAAAATCGTGTAAAAAAAAAGAAAAGGAATCGAGCAAAATCAGTAGGCCACTAATGGGATCTCTTTTTGACCTCGCTAAAATAGAAACATTAGGAACAACCCCTCATGACAAATACAAAACTAGTGAGATGAACTGAACTCCACACAATGATGGCTGCAAAACAGCTCGGCTCCGCCACCCACCCCGCCCAAAATAACGATAAAGAACGGCTGCCATGATTGGTTGCGGAATTACCACGACGGAGCTACGAAATGGTGCTGCTCTCATGCTAACCCCAGCTTCAGTCTGAAACATCCAGAAACACTGTAGACTACCAATTCGATCAGTTCCGGTAGCGCCCCAATGTAACCCGGTAGAGAAGAACTAGCCCTCCCCTCTTTGACTGATGGTTCTTGTTGCCTGTCCCTTCTGTTGTCATTTAACAGAACTATTTAGCCTGCTGAAAGGGGTTGTGTTCCGACCGCTGGTTGGTGGAGACATTTTGACTATATTCTGTACCTGCGTTGTCGCGTAATGCGTCATATGACGCGCCGCGTTAGCGCATCCGGAAGTCATCCGGGGCGCGCAGCGCGTAACGTAAGCATAACAAGTCATGTGACTTGTTAATAAAACTTTTCATTGGTTCATTTTACTTTTCTTATTGTAATGATGAAAGGCTTGGTCATATGACCTAAAAATTACGCTTTTCATTACTTCCGAACATTATTTTTTCTTAAATATATGTTATAATGTTCCAGGCTAATGTACTTTCCCGGAAATTTTACAACTGTCCTGCAAGTAAAATATATTCTTTTTTCGAGAAAAAGAGCGTTTCTTCGTCCCATGACGGAGCCGTTGAGCAAAAGAGGGTCGACCTGCTGTCTTAGTCGCCGATACGCCTGAATATGAGATTCTTATCGATCACTTTATGTTGCAGGAATAGAAAACACAACAGCCCTTGACCATTTATCTTTACTGCGTTCCTTCGTATTATACCTTTTACCCTTCATGTAATTGGTCTGCTTTATTTCACTTGCCTTTTAATGATTCTAAAACAGTGACTATTATTAAAAACTTTACCAATGTATATACTACTACCATGTTTTCTTTTAAAAACCTTTATTGTGAAAATTTCATTATACAAATACGAGCCTATAACCACGTGGGCCGGCCACGGAGCAAACTGTAATCGTATATGATGAATAGACATTTACACAAAGTAAAGTAAAGTACACTGTAGAGGAACGTAACGGGCGGGCCATTAGGTTGCAAGAACTAAGGTGTCTAACAGTTACGGAATCGGTGGACGTACATTTTATAATTAAAATACGACAGGGCCAGTTACAATAAAATTATCTAGATATACATTTGCGGGCAAGTACCATGGGTGACGTTAATTCGAACTTTCAACAGTACAGTAATCAATAACACATCAGAACTTAATATCAATAGGGATGTCGAAATATTCAATCAATTCTCGTCCCCGCCCGCCATGTGCTTCAAAACTGCATACGTATCTCGTGATTTCAAGGTTCTGCAACCAGTACACAACAAGGAGTTACGAGTCCCATTTATTCTGGCGCCATTTTGGGCGAGGACGGGCAGGTCCAGGATATAGTCAAAATGTCTCTACCAACCATCGACTATGATGATGTTCATATGCTGTATTTATTAGAGTAACACTCATCTGTCCACATGAAATTAATTTGCCACAATCTAAACATGTCATTTTAATCTTTCCAAAGTTCTTCTAAATATTTGGGACCGTTTCCCTTGCCTCTGAAGCTCTCAGTGCCACTTCTTTGATGAATGTACTAGCAGGTCAGGGGTTCTCCTCCAAATCTCTCTTTTATGCAGCACTATAATTAATTGGTGCCACCTCTCCATATGACGATGCATGGTATAGTTACCACAACTATATTTTTTTTCGGTTCCTCTGGAGAGTTCATCGTGGCAGATGAAGCGTGTAACGTACCGGGCATTTACCTTTTTTTGCATGTACAGGAAAGGAAAAATAAATCGAGCGTCCGAGTTCTAAGGTGTCCCAGGGCCATTTTGGTGGACCAGGCCCAAATCCAAAGAACAGCTATCTCACAGGCTAATGGGGCGACCCACGCCGAGTTTCAGCATTGTAGGATGACCACACAAGTACAGCAACTTGCTAGACATCACCTCGGTGCCATCCGGATCTCGGCGCCCCACTGCAGATGAAGTGCCTCTCAACTATGAAACCACCACGGTGACATCCGGATCTTGGCGCGTTGTGCTGCCTTCGGCCTATTCGCACATCGGTCCGCTACTGACGCCATCTCACAGGCTAATGGGGCGACCCACGCCGAGTTTCAGCATTGTAGGATGACCACACCAGTACAGCAACTTGCTAGACATCACCTCGGTGCCATCCGGATCTCGGCGCCCCACTGCAGATGAAGTGCCTCTCAACTATGAAACCACCACGGTGACATCCGGATCTTGGCGCGTTGTGCTGCCTTCGGCCTATTCGCACATCGGTCCGCTACTGACGCCATCTCACAGGCTAATGGGGCGACCCACGCCGAGTTTCAGCATTGTAGGATGACCACACCAGTACAGCAACTTGCTAGACATCACCTCGGTGCCATCCGGATCTCGGCGCCCCACTGCAGATGAAGTGCCTCTCAACTATGAAACCACCACGGTGACATCCGGATCTTGGCGCGTTGTGCTGCCTTCGGCCTATTCGCACATCGGTCCGCTACTGACGCCATCTCACAGGCTAATGGGGTGACCCACGCCGAGTTTCAGCATTGTAGGATGACCACACCAACTTGCTAGACATCACCTCAGTGCCATCCGAATCTTGGCATCTCAACGCCTAGTGGTATCTTCCATACAAAAAATATTGTTACGCTGCCTTTGGCCCCATTCGCACATCAGTCCGCAACTTAGACATCACCTCGGTGCCATCCGGATCTTGGCATCTCAGCGCCTTGTGGTGTCAGTCAGAAAATATTGTTGTGCTGCCTTCGGCCTATTCGCACATCGGTCCGCTACTGACGCCATCTCACAGGCCAACGGGGCGCCCCACGCCGACTTTCAGCATTGTAGGATGGCCACACCAGTGCGGCAACTTGCTACACACCACCTCGGTGCCATCCGGATCTTGGCATCTCAGCGCCTTGTGGTGTCTTCTACACCGGAAATATAGTAGAAAATATTGTTGCGCTGCCTTTGGCCCCATTCACACATCAGTCCGCTACTGACACCATCTCACAGGCCAACGGGGCGCCCCACGCCGACTTTCAACATTGTAGGATGGCCACAGAAGTGCGACAACTTACTAGACACCACCTCGGTGCCATCCGGATCTTGGCGCGTTGTGCTGCCTTCGGCCTATTCGCACATCGGTCCGCTACTGACGCAAACTCACAGGCCAACGGGGCGCCCCACGCCGACTTTCAGCATTGTAGGATGGCCACACCAGTGCGGCAACTTCCTACACACCACCTCGGTGCCATCCGGATCTTGGCGCGTAGTGAAGCTGCAGCAGCTGCAAATAAGCTTCAGACAGTGTTACAACCGCTGCTCAGAACTCTCAACTATGACACCACCTCGGTGCCATCTGGATCTTGGCGCGTTGTATTGCCTTCGGCCTATTCGCACATCGGTCCGCTACTGACGCCGCCTCACGTGCCAACGTATTTTCTCCGCATTTTATACCCTATGCCGCATAACAGGTCATGTGACTTGTTTATAAAACTTTTCATTGGTTCATTTTACTTTTGGTTTCCTAATGATGGAAGGCTTGATCATATGACCTAAAAACAACACTTTTCATTGGATGAAAACTTTTTTTTTCCCCCAAACGATGAAAGCCCCACCTTGTTTCTGGATGTTTCAGACTGAAGCTGGCGTCAGCATGAAAGCACCACCATCTCGTAGCTCCGTCGTGGTCATTCCGCGAGCAATCATGGCAGCCGCTCCCCACCAGAAGCCTGCAGGAGTCGGAGCCCCCAAAACTTTTGATGAATTCTCAAGGCGGAGGGGACGCTTTCGAGAATGGGGTCCAAGATCTAGCAGACAAGCGTCCGATTTCCAAGGTGTCCCAGGGCCATTTCAGTGGACCAGGCCCAAAAAGGAAACAGCCTGCCGCCATTTTGAGAGTCCTGTGACAGCCGCCTATCGCTGCACCGCAAGAGTGGGCGCAACTCAGCTGAATGGCGGATTTTGACACAGTGGACCAAAAGCGGACGGAATGGCAACTGAAACGGTAAAGGGGCGCCCCACTAAAACAGATGAGACTCCACCTGGAGAGGCCCGTTCACGCCGCCTCCCCCGGGGCGCTCCACGCCGTTATTCGGAGCAGCATTGTAGGATACCAAAACCAGTGCGGCAACTTACTGGACATCACCTTGGTGCCATCGTTCTGCTGCCTTGGAACTATTCGCACAACAGTTTGCTACTGATGACCCACCCCCCGCGACGCCCCACGCCGTTATTTGCTGGGTGGCAACTTACTAGACATCACTTTCGTGTCATCTAGATTTCGGCGCGTTCTGCTGCCTTGGAACTATTCGCACAACAGTTTGCTACTGATGACCCACCCCCCGCGACGCCCCACGCCGGAAATCTGGACGTTGTGCTGCGTTGGGACTATTCGCACAGCCGACCGCTACTTCGTTGTTTTTCTCTAAAAATGTTTATATGTTATTACTATTTTTGTTTTCTTGTATATATTTATAAATTATTAAAGTTTTATAATCTTACTACTTTGTCGGAGTGCTATATATTTTTAATGTGACACATAATTGTAAAAACTTTGATGTACAAAGAGTCATCCCTGGAATCTTCCGCTTCACGCTCGGTCCCCTCCCCAATCACAATACAGGATGGTTTTCAGATAATAGCAACGCTTCTGCTGTGACGGATCTCATCGAGTGTGGGCCTTGATCTACTATAACTCCTTTGAAGACGGGTGATTCTTTACAGCTGTGGCCATAAACTACATCTGCAGGGCTAGCTGATAGCCTAGGACCGGCCTGGACAATCGGACACAGAGGAAAAGGAGTGTCAGAGGGTGCGGTAGTGAATAGGGCGAAAGGGAGGTGTCGGGCGGGCACAGGGTGTGATTCTCAGGGAAGAACAGCGCAGATGGGGGGAGGTTTATTACCCATGCATAAAACAGAGAGCGGGGGTGACCACTGCCTGGGGGAGATGCTTGCGAGGGTGGGGAGCCATGCTAAGGATCGACAGCGTGCACAGAGTGGATCTGGTCAAGGCATCTAAAATGGCTGCCGTGCACGACAAAAGTGTGGCATTTGAAAAAAGACAAGATGGCGCACACAATGTTTTTCAACAATTCCTGATTTCCTTCGAATCGAACGTTAACAGACGTTGGGGCATATTACCAAAGTTAAGCGATATTTATCCCTAACGATGCATTGCAAAGATTTTTTTACCGTCAGAAATTATCGCAGATAAACCTTGCTATTATCAAGGTTTATCGCAAATACGATAAAAAACGAGCGCAATGCATTAATATCGCTGAAAACTCCGCGATATTCATGCATTACCGAGCTAATGCTCTTAGCCATGTTATCCACCTCCCATTGGATAACATGGCTAAGAACTGCTCAGGGCAGCTGTTACTTTTTGGAGATATTCGCGCTTATCTCGAATATTTCCAAAAGTTGATAATAGGAGATAGCGATGTTAGCGACTGTTTCCAGTCGCTAACATCTTGGCATGCCCACTTTGCATGTCATTAGTGATAAATATCACTCACATGCAAAGTGGGACCCAAGATGGTCGCTATCTCCTACTAGCCGTCGCTAACTGGTGTTAGCAACAGCTAGGTAATACAGATATAATTTTATCTCCGCGAAGCGGAGCGCTGTTACAGATATATATCTTGTTTTTGAACGTTAATTTCTCAAAATGCACTGAAGCACATATATTGAGACATAGCAAAGGCACATCGGGCTACCAGTCCCTAATATTTTACCAAGTTTCGTGCAAATCCATTCAGCCGTTCGATTATTATTATTATTTTTTTTTTTTGCCCCGCGGGGCCCTTTTAAAACCTCCACATCAAACCTAGGGGGTCAGCGAGGATCTACTATGCCCCCTTATGGTCATCAGCCGTTCGATTATTATTATTATTTTTTTTTTTTGCCCCGCGGGGCCCTTTTAAAACCTCCACATCAAACCTAGGGGGTCAGCGAGGATCTACTATGCCCCCTTATGGTCATTTGCCCCTTCGCTTTGGCCTCCTCTTGTCTCTCGATCCTACCGAGAGACAAGATGGCGGCCGCTACGTACTGTTTGGAATGTTTACAGACACCGGAGAGCCAATCAGCTTCGCTTCGCAAAGCTCCGTAACGCGAAAAGTACGCGAAGCGGTGCGCTGTTACAGATATATATCTTTTTTTGAACGTTAATTTCTCAAAATCCACTGAAGCACATATATTGAGACCTAGCAAAGGCACATCGGGCTACCAGTCCCTACAATTTTGCCAAGTTTCGTGCAAATCCATTCAGCCGTTCGATTATTATTATTATTATTTTTTTTTGCCCCGCGGGGCCCTTTTAAAACCTCCACATCAAACCTAGGGGGTCAGCGAGGATCTACTATGCCCCCTTATAGTTATTTCCCCCTTTGTTTTGACCTCCTCTTGTCTCTCGATCCTACCGAGAGACAAGATGGCGGCCGCTACGGACTGTTTGGAATGTTGACAGACGCCGGAGAACCAATCAGCTTCGCTTCACAAAGCTCCGTTGCGCGAAAAGTCCGCGAACCAGAGCGCTAACCGGTCCGCTGTTACAGATATATATCTTTTTTTAAACGTTAATTTCTCAAAATCCACTGGAGCACATATATTGAGACCTACAAAAGGCACATCGGGCTACCAGTCCCTACAATTTTGCCAAGTTTCGTGCAAATCCATTCAGCCGTTCGGGCTAAAAGTGAGGCCAACCGCCCTATGGAAAACTCAATGTTAAAAACACGTTTTGGGACCCCCCTTTTTTCTCGGCCCCCACTGGACGAACCCCCCCCAAATTTTCAAGGGCTGCTCAGAAACAAAATGTGCCATTTTCCTGAAAATTTCAGCCGATTCCGTCCACAAACGCCAAAGTTATTAGACATAGAATTTTCAAAAAACCCATAGAGAAAAAATCCTAACTATATATACCTACTGGCGACCGCCAGTAGGTAATATATATATATATATATATATTCCAAACACTCCCTTCATCTCACAAAAGAATTGGGGCGCACTCCTTTAGCTTTCCACAGCGAGATTTTTTATTCAGGATCTTTGAAACATAAGAGCGAGTGATCAACGCGTTTCGATGTTACTGGCATCTTGCTCATTTCTATATATATATATATTCACTGAAAAAACCATAGGTTATAGACCATATATAGTTAGGAATTAGCATTTACAAAACCTTGAAAATTCACTGAAAAAACCATAGGTTATAGACCATATATAGTTAGGAATTAGCATTTAAAAAACCTTATTTTACTCACACAAAACCATTGAAATTCCATATATAGTTAGTTGCACTAACTATATATTGCGCACCCGCAATCCACTGCTGATGATGTCACATATTACATCATTCATGACATGGTCAGTGACATCACTGATGACAACATCCAGTGACTATGTTTCTGTAAAGTTAAAATATGTCTTACATATTGAAGAATGAGTGGATGTATAAGTGTCTGGACGAAGGATTTAGTAGGTGCATGACTGAATGTATGAGTGAGTGATTAAATGTGTCTCACTGAGTGCATGGGTTAGTGACTAAACTGTCTTAATTTGTGCATCATTATGTCTGTTGTTCTGTAAACTGCTGCATGTGTTGATCAGTAGCTATATGAGTAACTATATGGGTTATTGATTGATTGCCCAAGTATTTGCATGGGAGACTGAGTGTGTGTGTGGCTGGATGGGAGGTGTGTGACTCTGTACAGATCAATGTGTACTTGTATCAATGATTGTATAAGAGAGTAAGTATGTGTTACTATATGGTTGAAAACGTAAGGTGCTCTATGTTTAACTGTATAGAGTAGAAAATGGAAGTGTGATTGATTCTTTACAGGACTGACTAGGTGTGTGAGTAACTCCATGGATGAGTGGCAGAGTGTGAGTGTCTGTATAGGTGTATGAGTGCATATGATTGTGTTGTAAACATGAGTGATTGTATGTATGAATGATTGTATGGGTGAATGAGTGAATGTGTGTGTAGACGTAGGAATCAGTGAGTACGTATGTAGTAACTAGTATTGGTGTGTCAATGGTTTCAAAAATTATACTCTGTTTTTAACACTGGGTGAAACAGAGGTTATATTAAAATGTGAGGAGATGCATTGTATTGTCACATGAATGATATCATCAGTGATGTGGTCATTGATGTCAAATGAGATGTCATCAGTGATGTCATTTGAGATGTCATCAGTGATGTCATCAGTGATGTCACTGACCATGTCATGAATGATGTAATATGTGACATCATCAGCAGTGGATTGCGGGTGCGCAATATATAGTTAGTGCAACTAACTATATATGGAATTTCAATGGTTTTGTGTGAGTAAAATAAGGTTTTTTAAATGCTAATTCCTAACTATATATGGTCTATAACCTATGGTTTTTTCAGTGAATTTTCAAGGTTTTGTAAATGCTAATTCCTAACTATATATGGTCTATAACCTATGGTTTTTTCAGTGAATTTCAATGGTTTTTTAATAGCAAATATCATAAGCTGTCGAATGTCAAGTACGTGGTAAGAATTTTTTTTTTCGTGTTTATGCACACTGATCTACTTTGATTGCTGCCCCCCACCCCTCATTTCTATTAGGAGTACTCTCTCTTTGCAGATAGTGAAGGGTAGTTAACGCAGCCCTTTCCCCCTTTGTAATCCGTCGTGCCTGCTTCTCTCTCCATTTGATTGATTGTTCTCTTTGGTTCATTCTCTATTTACAAACAAGCACAGAGTCGCAATACTCTGTTTAGTCTTTGCAGATAGCGAAAAATCGTGTAAAAAAACAAAAGGAATCGAGCAAAATCAGTAGGCCACTAATGGGATCTCTTTTTGACCTCGCTAAAATAGAAACATTAGGAACAACCTGTTGAAAATAGCAATGCGTATGTACATAAGCGGCGTTCATTTGTGTTCACAGTACCCCTTGTTGATTGTTTCAATCGAGCATTGAATTGTTCGATGTTAATTCTCTTAAGGATCTTCTCTGCCTGCAAACGAGGAAGAATAGGAATATTCTCTCTCCCTTTGCAGATAGTGAAGGGTAGGTAACGCAAGCCTTTAACACGTCGTACCTATTTCATTCCTCATTGATTGATTGATTGTCCGAACATTGACTGTTTGGGAATTAGTTCTTTTTGGAGGTATTCCCTGTTTGCAAATAAACGTAGGAAAATCTTTGCAAGTAGTGAAAGGGTACGTAATGCGGACCTTTCTCCCCCGTTGTAATCTGTCATGCCTATCTACTCCCCACTGATTGATGCACCTGTTTCACCCGGACCATTTACTAGACATACGTCATCTGGCCCGACCAGAGAGCACCCCTAGTGAAAAGGACATATGCAATAATAACGAAGTGATCACTGTATCCTGTTAACAGAAACTTTAGCATGAAACAACCTGGAAAGAAAAGAATAGGAAAACGAAAATCAGTAGGCCACTGATGAACATGAACTTTTATTAAACAACGAACAAAGAAACGATAACATAACGTAATGATAAAACCTATTAATGTCCTAGAAACAAGAAAACGTTAAAATATGCCAGTGGTGAGAGACCAGAAAAACAGTAACAGAAACCAAATCACCCCTCGCTGTCCCACCGCCTGCCACGCCAAAAAAATCGATAGACTAGGGAAAATGCAAGTCAGTAGAACATCCGCCCCCACTCTGGAAACTTCCAAGGTGGGGCAGGGTTCCGGCTACGCCCAGCCGGGAGCAGCCCATATAAGGCAGGTCCTGCTGCCACGCCTCGGCCAGGAGATCCTAACGTAGGGTGTAGCCGGAGGAGAGGCCGAGACCAGCGGGACCCGGCCAGGGGATTGCCTTTACAACGCTGAACAGTTGCAGGGGGGGGAATGTCTCCTCGACCCTCCCCTCTCTCTCCCAGTCCGGCCGCGGTGGCCCTTGAGAGTTGCAGGTAGTCCCGCCACATGCTCTTCCGGTCCGGCCACCAACGGTCGGGGGGCCGAGGCCGACGGAATCCGGCTGCAGCCGATAAACCAAGAAACCCGTTCATGGGGCCAGAGCCAGGGGCGTCCGGCCGACATCCACCGGAAGCCCGGCCCGAAGACGGACGGGACACTTCTTTCTTTTATAATGGCTGCGACAACACTGGGGGGGGATGTCTTGCACATGCCTCCGACCCCCCCCTCGTCCTCATCGCCTGGTCCGACCATAACAAATCTCAAGCAAGACGCCGTGCGGTGCACTGGGAGGGAGAGACGGTGCGAACAGGCCTCTCCCGCCTCCCCAGTGGAGGCTTCCCAGCTGCACCCTCAGCGGTCCAGGCGCCCGGAAAAGAGTTCTTCCACTGTGGCCATGCTGCAACGTCTCGCCCGGCAGGGTGGAGCCCGTCCGCTCATTTGACCCCGCGATCGCCAGTAGCTACCGAACTCTCAAAATGGCGGTCGACCTGGCAAGAGCGGGCCCAGCATAAAGAAATGGCCCGGTCACTGGTTGACTCCACCACCGTAGTCCTCCACGACCTTGAAGATTCTAGAGGAGCCGCGGGAGTCTCCCACCCCCGATGGGGAATGACTGCCATGATCACCCGTGGAGTGACGAAACTGTATCCGCGGGACGTCGGCGCCAGCCTCACTTTGAATTACTAGAATCCTGCAGACCTCACTTCCGGTGAAAGCACAGTGTGACCCGGTAGGAAAAATTGTTGCACCCCCTCCCCTTTTTGACTGATAGTTCAAACCACCGATCCTTTCCTTTGCCCTTTTAACGGAACTTTGGACTGCCTCCCCCTCTTTTACATTTTCTAGAGAAAACAAAACATTAACCACTACATTAGCATAGCAGTTGACACCAGAACTGTTTTCAAATTGAAAACCAACAACATCTTCAACAGAATCCTTTTTGTTTCTGCTGTGACCCTGCTCCAGCACAGGCATTGTCCCCAGCAGTAATTCTGCAATGCCGGTAAGAATAGCTGTGGTGCCTACTGGACTCACTCACCCCCGCGGCGCCCCACGCCGTTATTTGCTGGGCGGCAACTTGCTAGACATCACCTTCGTGACATCCAGATTTCAGCGCGTTCTGCTGCCTTGGAACTATTCGCACAACAGACCGCTACTGACAAGAATATTTGATTATTGGTGCTGTCAATTTCAATAAATCTATTGGATAATTCAAAAGAAATTGCCACGGTCTCTTCGTTGTTTAAATGTTTTTACTGTTTTTGTTTTGTTGTATATATTTATATGTTATTAAAGTTTTATATTCCTACTACTTTGTTGGAGTGCTATATATTTTTTATGTGACACATAATTGTAAAAACTTTGATGTACAAAGAGTCATTCCTGGAATCTTCCGCTTCAGGCTCGGTCCCCTCCCCAATCACAATACAGGATAGTTTTCAGATAGTAGGAACACGTGTGGTGTGACGGATCTCATCGGGTGTGGGCCTTGATCTACTATAACTCCTTTGAAGAGGGGTGATTCTTTACAGCTGGGGCCATAAACTACATCTGCAGGGCTAGCTGATAGCCTGGACAATCGGACACAGAGGAAGAGGAGTGTCACAGGGTGCGGTAGTGAATAGGGCGAAAGGGAGGTGTCGGGCGGGCACAGTGTGATTCTCAGGGAAGAGCAGCGCAGATGGGGGGAGGTTTATTGCCCATGCATAAGACAGAGAGCGGTGGTGACCAGTGCCTGGGGGAGATGCTTACGAGGGTGAGGAGCCATGCTACGAATCGACAGCGTGCAGAGAGTGGGTCTGGTCAAGACATCTAAAATGGCTGCCGTGCACGACAAAAGTGTGGCATTTCAAAAAAGGCAAGATGGCGCAGACAATGTTTTTCAACACTTCCTCATTTCCTTCGAATCGAACGTTAACAGACGTTGGGGCATATTACCAAAGTTAAGCGATATTTATCGCTAACGATGCTTACCAACCAATTTTTTACCACTAAGCATCGTCAGAAATTATCGAAGATAAACCTTACTATTATCAAGGTTTATCGCAAATGCGATAATAAACGGCCGCAATGCATGAATATCGCTAAAAACTCAGCGATATTCATGCATTACCGAGCTAATCCTCTTAGCCATGTTATCCACCTCCCATTGGATAACATGGCTAAGAACTGCTCAGGGCAGGTGTTACTTTTTGGAGATATTCGCGCTTAGCGCGAATATCTCCAAAAGTTGGTAATAGGAGATAGATATCTTGCATGTTGTAATGCAAGTTATTGTGGTATATGGAACTCATACCATAATCTCTCAGGAAAGCAGAAACTGATCCTTTTGGGACCGCCTAAAAAGGCCTAGGGGGTGAGGAGTACTCTACTTTGCCCCCTTTTCACGTTCCGAACTATTTTATTTTACTCTCTTCTGTAATTACACAAAATACCAGCGATAAGATGCATCGGAGACACACAGTGAGAGAAAGGAGGCCGGAGATGAAGAAGACATGTCAAATACACATTGGAGATAATATAGTGGCAGAAGGGAAGTAAATATGAGTAAACTTACCATGTAACATAAAAATGTTGCACTCTATACTATAAGTCTCATTTTATACTACAATCACTTCGCTACAACCTCATAAATTAAAAATAAAAATAAATAATGTCTCAAACAATTTTTGATTTCTAAATATAAATTTATTCTTCAGAATTTTCTAAATTTGAAACAACTAGTAACATGTCCTCATCAGTAATTTCCTCTTCAATCATCTCATCTGGAATCTCCTCATTAAAAGTCTGCAATGATGATTCTTGTAACTCTATGGTCTCCAAACACTCGATAAATTCGCCATCAAGAGATTGATCAAAAAAATCATTCAAGTCATCTCCTCCTTCTGACAATATTTCATTATTGGTGCTGTCCATTTCAATCAATGTAGTGGAATCATTCAAGTCATCTCCTCGTGACAATATTTCATTATTGGTGCTCTCAATTTCAATCAATGTAGTGGAATCATTCAAGTCATCTCCTCCTTGTGACAATATTTCATTATTGGTCCTGTCCATTTCAATCAATCTAATGGAATCATACAAGCCATCTCCTCCTTGTGACAATATTTCATTATTGGTGCTCTCAATTTCAATCAATGTAGTGGAATCATTCAAGTCATCTCCTTGTGACAATATTTCATTCTTGGTGCTGTCCATTTCAATCAATCTAATGGAATCATACAAGTCATGTCCTCCTTGTGACAATATTTCATTATTGGTGCTCTCAATTTCAATCAATGTAGTGGACAATTCAAAAGAAATTGCCACGGTCTCTTCATTGTGAGCCATTTTATTTTGAAATTGCTTGCTGTAAATTGCAGAAAAAAATAATCACTTTCATTTATCGTTTTTAGTAATACATAATATAAAACTAACTTCATCAAGTATTTAGTATAACAGAAGGACTGCAAATAAATAACAGAAAACATTTTTCAAATTATCTTCAAGTGTACAACATAGTTCCCCTTACAAATTAACAACTCACCTTTTTAAAAGTAGCAGAAGTGTTAGTACTGTGTAAATCAAACACCAGAAATTCACCACCAAAAATTCCTCACAAATGTACCTCAGACAGTAGTATCACAAAATGGCTGTGGTTTCCTCTCATTTGACATATATACATAACCAATTAACTTTCATCACACACAAATACAAAACCAAAGTAACATTTTAATTGGTTCTAAATTTCAACACTTTCAAATGTGTTTTCCCCATGCAATTTTCCATAGGACATTTACATACGTCTACAGCCTGAATGGCTGAACGGAATTACACCAAACTTGGCAAAATGGTACATCGAACCTAAGAGGTCAGGAAGGATCTACTATGCCCCCTTATGGTCATTTCCCCCTTCGCTTTGGCCTCCTCTTGTCTCTCAATCCTACCGAGAGACAAGATGGCGGCCGCTACGGACTGTTTGGAATGTTGACAGACGCCGGAGAACCAATCAGCTTCGCAAAGCTCCGTAACGCGAAAAGTACGCGAAGCGGAGCGCTGTTACAGATATATATCTTTTTTTGAACGTTAATTTCTCAAAATCCACTGGAGCACATATATTGAGACCTAGCAAAGGCACATCGGGCTACCAGTCCCTAATATTTTGCCAAGTTTCGTGCAAATCCATTCAGCCGTTCAATTATTATTTTTATTATTTTTTTTTGCCCCGCGGGGCCCTTTTAAAACCTCCACATCAAACCTAGGGGGTCAGCGAGGATCTACTATTCCCCCTTATAGTTATTTCCCCCTTTGTTTTGACCTCCTCTTGTCTCTCGATCCTACCGAGAGACAAGATGGCGGCCGCTACGGACTGTTTGGAATGTTGACAGACGCCGGAGAACCAATCAGCTTCGCTTCACAAAGCTCCGTTGCGCGAAAAGTCCGCGAACCAGAGCGCTAACCGGTCCGCTGTTACAGATATATATCTTTTTTTAAACGTTAATTTCTCAAAATCCACTGGAGCACATATATTGAGACCTACAAAAGGCACATCGGGCTACCAGTCCCTACAATTTTGCCAAGTTTCGTGCAAATCCATTCAGCCGTTCGGGCTAAAAGTGAGGCCAACCGCCCTATGGAAAACTCAATGTTAAAAACACGTTTTGGGACCCCCCTTTTTTCTCGGCCCCCCCTTGACGAACCCCCCCCAAATTTTCAAGGGCTGCTCAGAAACAAAATGTGCCATTTTCCTGAAAATTTCAGCCAATTCCGTCCACAAACGCCAAAGTTATTAGACATAGAATTTTCAAAAAACCCATAGAGAAAAAATCCTAACTATATATACCTACTGGCGACCGCCAGTAGGTAATATATATATATATATACATATATATATATTACCTACTGGCGGTCGCCAGTAGGTATATATAGTTAGGATTTTTTCTCTGAATTCTATGTCTAATAACTTTGGCGTTTGAGGACGGAATTGGCTGAAATTTTCAGGAAAATGGAACATTTTGTTTCTGAGCAGCCACTGAAAATTTGGGGGGGTTCGTCAAGGGGGGGCCGAGAAAAAAGGGGGGTCCCAAAACGCGTTTTTCCCATGTTAATTTCCATAGGGCGGTTGGCCTCACTTTTAGCCCGAATGGCTGAATGGATTTGCACGAAACTTGGCAAAATTGTAGGGACTGTTAGCCCGATGTGCCTTTGCTAGGTCTCAAGATATGTGCTCCAGTGGATTTTGAGAAATTAACGTTCAAAAAAATATATATATCTGTAAGCGCGCTCCGGGCAGCGCCCCGGTACGCGTACTTGACGCGTAACGGAACTTCGCGAAGCAAAGCTGATTGGCTCTCCGGTGTCTGTCAACATTCTAAACAGTCCGGAGCGGCCGCCATCTTGTCTCTCGGTAGGATCGAGAGACAAGAGGAGGCCAAAACAAAGGGGGAAATGACCATAAGGGGGCATAGTAGATCCTCCCTGACCTCCTAGGTTTGATGTGGAGGCTTTAAAAGGGCCCCGCGGGGCAAAAACATTTTTTAAAAAAATTGTTTTTTTTCGTGGGGAGCGCCCGGTACGCGCACCGGGAAGCGGTCTGGGGAGCGTACTATAAGGAAAAAAGAATGATAGACTATGATATTTTGAAATATTGTATGTTTATCGATTGTTCTTTTTGTTGTTTTTTTTTTTTTATTTTTTTTTATTTAAGTAGCAGTATTAATGATTATTAAATATAAATTTATTTTTGGAATTGTGCACAGTATACTATAAGTCTGACTTTACAATATAATCAATTTGGTACTAGTTTATGAATTACATATAAAAATGATTAAAGACTCAAACACTTTTTTAATATTAAATATAATTTTATTTTTCTGATTCTTTTTCAAAATTTAATAGAACGTCTAACATTTGACTGTCCGATATGTCCTCTTGTTGAGTGAACATAACTTCCCACATTTGACCGTCATCATAATGAAGTAAGAAATCCACAGATTCTACACATTGTAGAAGTTCATGGTCTCGTGATTCATCCATGAATTCCAAGTCAATGGCTTCAATGATTTCCTCATTGTTCATGTCTAGGACAATTTCAAAGGAAACGTTCTGTTCTCCTTGCATTTTTGTGCTGAAATTTGAATAAAAAATAAATATATCAGTAGAGATAGGGCACTGTTGGGTTTAAGTTCAGACAGGTACTTTTGAGGCATGAAGTAGTACTATTAAAAAGTGCCTGTGAAAAAGCCTATGTAAATTCATAATTATACCACAGAAACCTAAATCAATCCATAATTATAATAAACAAGCCTTTCTCAATGTCTAACTCTTACAGAGGGATAGTATATAACTATCTGAAAATGTTTTCAAATTTAGAAAATAATATCTTACCTTTTAAAAACAAGTTTAAGTTGTGAGTGAAAATGATCTTGCAATGTAGTTCAGGAAGTAGTAGTCAAAATGGCTGTGTTTCTCTCTCTTTTTTTATATATATTCAGGTACATAACCAATCAAATGTCAGGTAAAAAAAGTAGAAAATGAAAGTAACATTTTAATTGGTTGTCAATTCCAACACTTCAGATGTGTTTTGTGAAGTAATTTACCTCAGGGTATTTAGAGAGGTCTACAGGCTAAATGGCTAAATGGAATTCCAACCAAATTTGTGAAAATGGTAGGGATTGGTATGTAGTATGAGTTAATCTATATTTGGTGACATTGTCTCCAGGGGTTTTTCTGTAAATTACTTTCCCACCTTTTTTAATTGAGTGCTTCCCGGTGAGCGCCCCGGTACGCGAACCGGCAGCGTTACGGGAGTCCACCATTTTGTGTTTCGGTCGAATTAAGATACAAGATGGAGGGCAAATAATGTTCAGAATGGGTAGAAGGGGGCACGGTAGACGTATCTTGACCCCCTAGGTTTTCTGAGGGTGGCTGAGGAGGCCCATATGTGCGGAAAAAAATATTTTTTTTCAAATTTTCGCGCGGTTAGCGTCCGGTGCGCGTACCGGGTAGCGCTCCGGAAAGCGTAAATTGTGAAAATTTGTAAAAAAAAAGTTACATTTAAAATTTGTTTATAGTGATCATAGTTAGGGTAGCTGTGAGAAGAGCTTTTGGGTCTGTGGTAGATTTAGGTACTTATAAGTAGGTACCAATACATAGTTTTAAATTCAAGATGAAAATTCTGTTCCCCTCATCTGAGAAGTGAACTCCATCTCCTCTGTAGATATCTTGCATGTAGTAACGCAAGTTATTATTGTACATGGAGCCCATTCCATGGTCTCTCATGTAAGCTGAAACAGACTTATTTACATGCTTCCTCGATTTCTCAATTTGTGGACAAAATTGGTTCGACCAACTCCATTTCTGTCTTTGGCATATATTTGAATATACCAAGGCAGTTTGAGGAAAAAGTGCCATCAATTGGTCAAAGGTGTCTTTTAAAAACATTTCCAGACCTACACCAGTCAAAGTGCCCAAGTCATTTCCTCCACAGTGCACAATTAACAGGTCAGGTTTTGGCAAATGCATAAAGGTTTTCACCAATGGTATCAATTGGTGACATTTTAATCCTCTGTGGCCAATCCACTTAATTTCCACATTTTGTAAATTGAGGTTAGGTAAATTTCTGTTAGCAGCATACCTTTGAGCCCAGTAGATGTAACTATCTCCAACAATCCAGACAGAAAACATGGTGAGAGGAGGTTCTGCTGCAGTCAGATGAAGTGTGGCAATGAAATGGCAGTTGAAAAAATAAGAGTTTAAAATGAAAAAAACTGTGGAGTTTCTGTGTTAATGAAGCAGTAGCAGTGATTAGTGGATTTTGATTGCTGAAAACAGAAAGTTAGGGTGCATGGATGAGTTCTTTGAAAGATGTAATTTGAATGGTCAAGAAAAAATCATTTTATGAAAGATTGCACTGGATATGCAGGTGTACTGAGAGTTCAGAGTTCAATTGAAACATTGTTGTGTGAACTTGCAAACATCAGAGGTCTTTCAGGAGGTGGTTGCTATGCAAAAAAGGCAGAAAGGGCAGAGGGGGGAAGGGTGTTGATTTGAAAAAAGTGAGGGAAGAGTTTTGATTGGGTGACATGAGAGATATGTGTGATGAATTACAGCATTTCTGTGGCATTGTTGCTTGCAGACTCTGGAGTGCATACCTTTTGCTCTGCTAAAGACAAATTGGTGTGTTTCTGAGACTGTTTTGAAACTCATAAAGTATTTGCTAAGGTGAGAAAAGATTCATTTAATTTAGATAGAGAATAGTATGCTTTAGGGAGAAAATTATGAAGAAAGTTGTGTATTTAAAATGTTGCTTTGTGTCAAGTGTTTTACAAATAGATTTTGTTTCTTTGTGTTACATAGCCATGTTAAAAGTGACGCAAAAATAGTGCAAGGGTCTTACAAAAATGCTTTCATGTGTCTTAGGGTATTTTAACTCACTTCCCCATGAATGTATGAATATAATTGCTTTACAAGATGTGTTTAAAACGTTTTTTGAAATCAAGTAGGTTTCTTGATATGTACTGCTAGAGTTTCATAGGTTGCTTGGGGCATATTTTCAAGGCTTTTGAGTTCCTTTGATGTAATTTTTCCCATTTTATTTCAAGACATTTCCTTGTGGTGCAAGGTCCTTGTAAATACGCCCCCATGTGTGCTTGGCAAATTTAGATTTTAATTCTTTGAGTTACATAGCCATGTTAAAAGTGACCCAAAAATGGTGCAAGGGCTTTAAAAAACCGCTTTCATGTGTCTTAGGGCATTTTAAGTCATTTCCCCTTGAATGTAGGTATATAATTGATTTATATGATGTGTTTAAAAACGTTTTTTGAAATCAATTAGATTTCTGGATATGTACTGCTAGAGCTTCATAGGTTGCTTGGGGCATATTTATAAGGCCTTTGAGTCTCTCTGATGTTATGTTTCTCATTTTAATTTAAGACCTTTCCCTGTGGTACAAGGTCCTTGTAAATAGGCCCCCATCTGTGCTTGGCAAATTTAGATTTTGATTATTTGACTTACATAGCCATGTTAAAAGTGATCCAAAAATGGTGCAAGGGCTTTAAAAAAACGCTTCCATGTGTCTTAGGGCATTTTAAGTCATTTCCCGATGAATGTAGGTATATAATTGATTTAGATGATGTGTTTTAAAACGTTTTTTGAAATCAATTAGGTTTCTGGATATGTAGTGCTAGAGTTTCATAGGTTGCTTGGGGCATATTTATAAGGCATTTGAGTCTGTCTGATGTTATTTTTCCCATTTTAATTTAAGACCTTTCCCCGTGGTGCAAGGTCCTTGTAAATATGCCCCCATCTGTGCTTGGCAAATTTAGATTTTAATTCTTTGAGTTACATAGCCATGTTAAAAGTGACCCAAAAATGGTGCAATGGCCTTAAAAAACGCTTTCATGTGTCTTAGGCCATTTTAAGTCATTTCCCCTTGAATGTAGGTATATAATTGATTTAGATGATGTGTTTAAAAACGATTTTTGAAATCAATTAGGTTTCTTGATATGTAGTGCTAGAGTTTCATAGGTTGCTTGGGGTATATTTAAAAGGCATTTGAGTCCCTTTGATGTTATTTTTCCCATTTTAATTAAAGACATTTCCCCGTGGTGGAAGGTCCTTGTAAATACACCCCCATGTGTGCTTGGCAAATTTAGATTTTGATTCTTTGAGTTAGATAGCCATGTTCCATACAGTGCTCACCTTCTGCGTAGTCTTTGATATGCTAGACTCCATCTGCACAATGAGATACCTAAGCAAAGGAAACACAGGTGATGTGATTGTGAAATGAGGAAAAGAAATTCCACATTTTTCAATTACATCACCTGTGTTTGCTAACTTTACGAATCACATTGTGCAGATGAGGTTTAGGCCTGTCCACGGACACAGAAGAGGTCTGGCCTTTGTTCAAGAGTGCAGTGGACATGACTTACTTCATTGGTAGGCCTTCACATGTATTATCTCCTCTGTACTCTTCAACAAGCGTAAATTTCATCTGCAACCCTGAGTAGGCCTCACCTCAAACAAACCTCTGGATAGGCCACACCTTATCGTCATCCTTAATCAATCATTTAAAATGTTAGGGGCAGTTTTATGATGGCTGTGCACCTCTTTTGCGCTGCCGTTGCATCACTTTTGTGAGACAGCAGCAGTGCAAAAGATGCACCATGTTGCAAGATAGGCCTCACTTCATCTGCATCAAGATACTGTTAGTTTAAAATGTATATTTTTAGGACTGTGTAGGGGCATGGAGAAGCAGAGGCTTCTGTAAGTGTCAAAGTTGTTGAAAAACTGTTTGTCCTTCAATCTTTTCCCTTGTCTTTTCAAATTTTTAAATACATGTTTTAATATTTTTCAAATGTTCGTTCTCTCTTTCACAGATTGAAAGTATAAAAATAACAAGTGACTAAGTTAACGACAATTATAAGGTAAATGTGTTGTACTCTTTTCGTTACATTTCTATCACATTTAACTTCTATTAGTTTCACTACTTCATTTCTTTAACGCTCACTTTCCTGCGTTTGCTACTTCCCTCATTCCTTTCTCTATTACTTACTTACTCTACTCCTTCCACTATTTTTCTCAGTCCCTCTCTTCTCATACTTCCTCACTCTTGTTCACTCACTCCGTCTCTATTACTCTCACTGTCTCTGACTGATCACTCTTTCACTACTTGTTCATTATGCTTTCTCTCTGTAGTTCAAGCACACTAAGGGGCATAATATCAACACAGGCAATAAAATTATCGCTGCTTTTATCGGCAGAAAACTGCCGCAAAAGTGGCTTTAGCGGCAGTTTTCTTCCGCAAAAGCGGCTTTAGCAGCAGTTTTCTGCCGATAAAAGCAGTCATTATCGGCAGAAAACTGCCGCAAAAGCGGCTTTAGCGTCAGATTTCTGCCGATAAAAGCAGCAAAACTTTTATCGCCTATGTTGATAATATGCCCCTATGTTATTTACATTTCTTTGCTGTTTCAATCATTCCTTTTCTGTTACTTCTTCTTTTCTGCATTCTGTTTTTTCTCTCTGTTATTCCAATGTTTTAATCTTAATTTGATCATTCAGTCACATTCTCTAAGAAACTCTTGTTTGTTATTCTTCTACTCTCCTTTTTTCTTTCACTTCCTTATCTATTTTGTTTTTCACAATTATACCCTCTTCCATCTTTTCTTCGGTAAATAGATCTATTAAACAGTATCTTTGGTTTAGTCCCTATAGCTGTCTTTCTTTTAACATTACTCTCTGTTTCCTTCCCTTATACTTACTCTTCTTTTTAAAAACATTTTTTTTTTTGGTTCGCTCCCGGTTCGCGTACCGGCGAGCGAACCGGGAAGCGAACTAAAAAAAATAGAGGTTGGCAGAGTGCTAAACATTCTACCAATTTTTTTTATAAAGGGGAGGTAGTTCTGAAAAGAACTTTTTTTTAAATTATTTTTGTTGTTTTATATTTTTTTATTATTTTTCTGAACATTTCTTTACTTTTTTTGTATTTTTTGAACGGTTTTATATTTGTTTTGTTTTTTTTGGGGGGGGGGAAACGAAAACGATTCATTGTAAAGGGCTCAACAGAAGCAACAAAAAAAAAGAATTTATTCTCTGGGGCGTTTAGGACAATCATGATTGTCGATAGCTCTGTTGATTAGAGTGATGCTACTTTCTCTGTAGCAAATGAACTGATTACAACGCACGCACACTTGTTTGACTTCCCCGAACCTCATCTGTATATTTGGGACCATCTCCCTTGCCTCTGGTCCCGTCACTTCCTGTACAACTGATCTTCTGGCCACAGAAGGGGGATTATCTTGCTGGTCACGTAACTGCGCAGCACTGTAGTTGATAGGATGCCACCTATCCATATGGCGATGCATTGTATAATTGCCGTAACTATATTTTTTATCTGTCCCTCTGGACAAATCTTTCTTACAGATAAGGCAAGTTACGTACCGGGCATTGACTTTTTTTTGGCCCCGGGGATATTTAAAAAATTGCCAAATAAAGTTTTCTTTGGCGTGAGACCTCCTGGGCTCCTCACGCAAAAACTGCCTCCTCTCTTGCTCCTCTTCCTCTTCTTCCTCTTCTTCCTCTTCTTGCTGAATGATAACTTCAGCAGGTGGTCCTCTCTTCCTTGGAGGTGGTGGAGGTGGTGGGGAAGCACCAGCTGAAGCTACTAATGAAGCCATTGCTCAGTGATCACAAAAGGTCTTCCTCTCACAAAGATGAAAGTCAGAGTGAGGAAAGAAGGAGGGGTTTTCATCATTTGGGAAAAACAATAGTTCTAAACCAATGAAAAGTGTTACTTTTAGGTCACATGACCTAGTCTTACATCATTAGGAAACCAAAAGTGAAATGAACCAATGAAAAGTGTTATTAACAAGTCACATGACCTGTTGTGTTTACGTTACGCGCTTTGCGCAGCGTCCCGGATTGCTTCCGGGAAGCTGCGCTTCGCGTACCGGTTCACTTCCGGGTACGCTAACGCGGCGCGTCATATGACGTATCACGCGACAACGCGATACGTCACGCTGACGCGACGCGTCACGATGTTGTTTTCTAACGCGGCAGTTGCGGAAACGGAACGTTTACCGGTTCGCGGACCGGGTCGCGGCACCAAATTGAGCTAACGGGAAGCTAACCGGTTCGCGGACCGGGAGCGAAACAAAAAAATAAAACAAATTGTATTAAAAACATATAAAATATATTTTTCGATTTAAAGAAGAATACATTTTAAAGCTTTTGATATTTGCTATTAAAAAACCATTGAAATTCACTGAAAAAACCATAGGTTATAGACCATATATAGTTAGGAATTAGCATTTACAAAACCTTATTTTACTCACACAAAACCATTGAAATTCCATATATAGTTAGTTGTACTAACTATATATCGCGCACCCGCAATCCACTGCTGATCATGTCACTTATTACATCATTCATGACATGGTCAGTGACATCACTGATGACATCACTGATGACATCTCAAATGACATCACTGATGACATCACTGATGACATCTCAAATGACATCACTGATGACATCACTGATGACATCTCAAATGACATCATTGATGATATCACTGATGACATCACCGATGACATCACTGATGACATCACTGATCACATCTCAAAAGACATCACTGATGAGATCACTGATGACATTATTCATGTGATAATACGATTAATCTCTTCAGACTCTAATAAAAACTTAGATACACTCAGTGTAAACAGACACTCACAGACTGTCACTCATCCATGGAGTTACTCACACACCTAGTCAGTCATGCAAAGAATCAATCACACCTCCATTTCCTCAACTATACAGTTATATACACCTTACTTATTGAAACATATACTAACACATATTTACTCTCTTATACAATCCCTGATACAAGTTCACAATTATCCATACAGCCACTCACACATTCACTGGCTCTTATGCACAGTTATTTATATATGTCAACTCTCACATGTACTGTGTTTTACATATGTACTTACTTTGACATGTAGCACTTAGATATCCATTCACTCACCAATACACTCATGCACACAGTCAACCGCCCATACAGCTGTTTCCACATGCACTTTTGAACCCATACATCTAGTGAATAAACTGCTCACACATCTATGCACAGAGTTATACACCTCTCAGCCACCCACACACACACACTCAGTCTCCCATACAAATACTTAGGCAACCAATCAATAACCCATATAGTTACTCATATAGCTACTGATCAACACATGCAGCAGTTTACAGAACAACAGACATAATGATGCACAAATAAAGACAGTTTAGTCACTAACCCATGCACTCAGTGAGACACATTTAATCAGTCACTCATACAGTCAGTCATGCACCTAATAAATCCTTCATCCAGACACTTATAAATCCACTCATTCTTCAATATGTAAGACATATTTTAACTTTACAGAAACATACAGTCACTGGATGTTGTCATCAGTGATGTCATCAGTGATGTCATTTGAGATGTCATCAGTGATGTCATTTGAGATGTCATCAGTGATGTCACTGACCATGTCATGAATGATGTAATATGTGACATGATCAGCAGTGGATTGCGGGTGCGCGATATATAGTTAGTACAACTAACTATATATGGAATTTCAATGGTTTTGTGTGAGTAAAATAAGGTTTTGTAAATGCTAATTCCTAACTATATATGGTCTATAACCTATGGTTTTTTCAGTGAATATATATATATATATATTTTCACTGAAAAAACCATAGGTTTCAGCCACGTTATAGTTAGGAATTAGCATTTAAAAAACCTTAGAAATTCACTGAAAAAAACATAGGTTTCACACGTGTTATAGTTGGCTGGACATTTCAGTCATACAAACCAATGAAATTCCCCCTTATAGTTAGTTCAGCTAACTATAACTCGCGCACCCGCAATCCACTGCTGATGACGTCACATATTACATCACTAATGACATGGTCAGTGACATCACTCATGAAATCACTAAGGACATCTAAAATGACATAACTGATGACATCATCCTTGTGAAAGAGGGGCAGACCTCCTTCCACCCTAATATAACCTCTGATACACACATTGAAAAATAGAAACTAACATTTTCAAAACAATGGAGATACAAATACCAGTTAGAACAACCTATTGTGTTATTCCAAAATCTACATACACATCCACTCATTCACCAACAGTTCTATATAGTCACTCATACATGTACTCACTCATCATATGTACTCATACACCTATACATCCTGTTACACATCGACACTCATCCATAGAGTTACTCACACACATACTCAAACATGCAAATAAACTATCAAACATCCATTTACTTGCATATACAGCTCTAAACACACCACTATACTTACTTCTACAGAAACGCACACATACTCTCTTAAACAATCACTTATAGAAACACATACTTATTTATACAGGAACTCTTCTAATCTCTCACTCTCACATATACTCACTTATATACATCAATACTCACATATACTAGTTTAAAACATATGTAGTTACTCATGAAGATACTATTGAGACAGTCATTCACTCACTAACACACCCATACACACAATCATCCACCCATACAGTCCTGCACACACGCTGTCTTCAAAACACATACAAACTGTGAGTCAGTCATTCATGCATCTATGCGCTAAGTAATACCCCCACCAAACCATACAGACACTCATCCTGATACTCAAAAAACCAACTAAAAACCCATATACACACTCATGTAGCTACTCACCAACCCATGCAGCCACTTATACTTATAAACAAAGTGAGACACTGATACAGATATTTACATATTTAAACATTACTCGCTAATACATGTATTCACTAAGATACACTTAATAAGTCAGTTATACAATCATTTTCACACAAAAAACACCCATTTAGACACTTATTTACCCATTTATTCTTCCATCGACCTTTAGATATAAATATATTTAAAAAAAAAAAAATTCAGAAAGACACACATTCACTAGATGATGTCAACAGTGATGTCATCAGTGATGCCATTTGAGATGTCATCAGTGATGTCATGAGCGATGTCACTGACCATGTCATGAGTGATGTAATATGTGAAGTCATTAGTAGTGGATTGCGGGCGCGTGAATTATAGTTAGCTGAACTATCTATAATGGGGGAATTTCAATGTTTTTGTATGACTGAAATGTCCAGCCAACTATAACATGTGTGAAACCTATGGTTTTTTTCAGTGAATTTCTAAGGTTTTTTAAATGCTAATTCCTAACTATAACTTGGCTGAAACCTATGTTTTTTTCAGTGAATTTGCAAGGTTTTTTAAATGCTAATTCCTAACTATAACATGCGTAAAACCTATGTTTTTTTCAGTGAATTTCATAGGTTTTGTAAATGCCAATTTTTAAATGTATTAATTATTATATTTATTTCTTTTTATACTGATCTCCTACATTTTTGTAATAACTATTTTAGTCATGTTATTTTTTAAATTACATTACATGTTTTTAATGTAAAATAATAAAAAAATAAATTAAAAATATATATATTTTTTTCCAATTTTTTTCAATATATAAAAAATAAATTCTATATTTTTTTTGGTGCTTTTTTTGTGGTAAACGTACGGTATGCATACGGTGCCCGCACCATCCTTTGTATCTGTAATCGTACTGTATGCGTACCTGCGCATACGTTACAAATCCGTCTTGATTTTCCGCGTCTCATCGACGCTTCCGCCTGACGTCATGCACGTTTATAAGTCACCCCGGACGCGTACTCCGCGAAAGTTTTTTATGTTTAAAAAGATATATCTATGTATTTAATGTAAATATTAAGGCAAGACATTATCTGAGATAATCATGAAAATAGTTTTTTTTTACTTTTAATAAGCATAAATTACTTTTGATAGCAATTATGCAAATCGCGGCGGTACGTCGTCCGTACACGCACCGTAAGCGTACCATACGAGTACGCAAAGCCATGTGACTTCAAAACAAGAGATTTGATTGGTTCATAACACTTCCTATTCCAACTGTTGAAAGACCCCACCCATTTTAATCATTCTTCTTTGACTTTCACAGAAGAACCACCTCTTGTCTGGAGCTCCTGTGATTTGAGAAACAACTTTAACATGGCTGCACTTCCAAAAGATTTAAAACAACATTCTTCAGAAGAGGAATTTGTAGCTGAGGAGCCACAGGCAAAACGAAAAGAAGCACTAATCTGAACATTTTCAGCATTCCAGGTGGAGAAAGAAAGGTTAATGCTGCAAAGGTCACCATCAAGGTGTGTGGAACCATACTATCAAGAGGTGATCCAACGAAAAAATATTCTTTTGTCACCGCAAGTATGGTTTGTCACGTGAAGAACCTTCATCCTCGCAATTATGAGAGAGCTTCTTGCAATAGGCTGCGGGATGACCCACCAGCAGCTGTTGCCAGTACTTCGTCCGCAACAGCCAAACCACCATCTAGTCCACATCCGGACCTCCGTCCTGATTTTGTTGACTTAATTATCCTTTGCAAATTTTGCAAGGAAACTCTGGGCTACGGGGAGCAGTCAATTGACTTAATTTACCGGCGCAAACAAGAGCACCATTGCTCACGCCGCAAATTTATTTTTGTTTATTTGTTCCGGTGGACATTTTTGTTTCCACAGTTCTTTTTTTTCTTTAAAAAAAATAAATAAAAAAAACAACTGTTCATAATATACAAAAAAAATGTAACTTCCAAAAACACAAAAAAAGTTATTTTAAGTACTAACTCCACTCGTCAAAAAAATAGCTATATTAGTATAATAGTGTGTACACATTTTTTTGAATGAATGTGTAGTGCATACATGAATGAAAGAATACATCAGTAGTGTATGGTGAATGTGAAAGTGCAGAACTATAAGGAAGTGTTACAGCATAAATCTATAAGGCGTTTACTTATAGTATACTGTAGTAATTCCGAAGCACTTGAATGTAACATATGTACATAAATATGTTACAAGTCTATGCTTCCCTTTGCACTGCAGGTGAAACTGCCTGGGTGAATTTTAAGTGTTAGGCGCAGATTTACAACCCCCTTGTGCCTCTTTTACACCGCCGTTGCGTCACTTTTGTGACACAGCGGTGGTGCAAAACATGCGCCATGGTGTGTGGTGTTTAAAATGTGATGCATATGGGAAGTGCATCACATTGTACAGCCCTGCACCAGAAGGAGGCGTTCCTGGCATGGGGGGTGTTCTGGTGCAGGAACACCCCCTAAAAGTGGCTGAGTGAAATCTACAAGATTTCACTTAGTCACTTTTGGGCCCAAGCTGCGTCAAAACCCTGCACCTGCTTGAAGCAGGCATAAGGATTGACACAGCATTGTGAGCATAGGGCCCCCAGAGCATTGCTGCAGCTGTGTTGTGCTTGCAACGCAATTCAAGCAATGTGCCACCTTTACGGCACAGATGTATCACGCACCTGTGCCGTTTTTGTCTCATGGTGCACCACATTGTAAATATGGCGCATCCATGGTGGTGGTGGCATGGTGCACAATGATTGGCATATCCCTGGGGATATGCCACTTATTGTTTATCTGCCCCTTAGTGTTTTAATGTAGTGAATGGATTACTATACACTGATGAATGAGTCACTACAAAACTAAAACAGCAGTGACAGAGTGTTTGGTGGAAGTGTAAGGATAAAGACTGGGGAAATGAAGGTATAAAATACAAGTTTGAAGGTGCATACAAGACTGCATGCATAGTCTATAGGGGTTTGAAACTGTCCATGGCCTAAGGCCTACTTTGGTCCATAACTACTTGGGTACTGACTGGATGATTACCGTTCTGCAAGGAGAGTGCCTGACTAAATTTATAAGAGCTTCAGTTTTAGCACATATAAGCAAATACTGCTGAATGGCTCACTACAATACTGAAACAGCAGTGTCAGATTGTTAACTGGAAGTGTAAGGATACAGACTGGGGAATTGAGGGTATAAAAGATAAGTTTGCAGGTGCATAGAAGACTGCATTCATAGTCAATAGGGGTTTGAAGCAGTCCATGCCCTAAGCCCTACTTTGCTGCATGAGTACTTAAGTCCTGACTCAATGATTACAGTTCTGCAAGGAGAGTGCCTGACTGAATTTAAAGGAGCTTCAATTTTACCACAGTGCATAGATAAGCACATACTGCTGAATGGCTCAGTACGATACTGAAACAGCAGTGTCAGAGTGTTTGGTAGAAGTCTAAGGATACACACTGGGGAATTGAAGGTATAAAACACACGTTTGCAGTTGCATAGAATACTGCATGCATAATCTATAGAGGTTTGAAGCAGTCCATGGCCTAAGGCCTACTTTGCTCCATGAGTACTTGGGTACTGACTGGATGATTACAGTTCTGCAAGGAGAGTGCCTGCCTGAATTTATAACAGCTTCAGTGTCAGAGTGTTTGGTGGAACATGGCGAAAGGCTGACGCCGTCCGCGGGAGCTCCGGTCCGGTCGAGTGATTCCCTCGCGCA
Organism: Lissotriton helveticus; assembly: GCF_964261635.1. Lineage (NCBI taxonomy): Eukaryota > Metazoa > Chordata > Amphibia > Caudata > Salamandridae > Lissotriton > Lissotriton helveticus. Next base: position 1,198,854,488 of record NC_136069.1, read on the forward strand.
AATGCGGCTTAGAAAGGCATACTAACGGTGAGCGGATGCACGGAATCTCCTTTGCCATGTTTAATTCTTTTCTAATATTTTCCTTCGTTTTCTGATTTTACTTTTCGCTGTGACCCGAACCGGGCAGGGAGCCCACGAGACCGAGACCAAGACTGAGAGCGCCCAGAGGTAGGACCGCGGGGAAACTGCTGTCCTCTCTCTTTCGATGGTAGTGGCGGCTGCTCCGGAGTCAGTCGAGTTGGCTGCTGAGAAGGTGAAGGGCGTCAGTGTTGCAACTGGAGAAGAACAAGAGCAAGAGAATCAGCAGGAATGCCGGACAAGACTTTGGCGAAGAGCAAGGACGGTGCTCGCCAGGATTAGTCACCATGCTCCCATTGGAGCCAATGCTACACGGTCAGTCAGGGGAGGGAGGGGTGCATGTTACGAGCCCCAGGATGCGCTGCACACGGAGCTGATACTTTCACTGTAAGTGCTACAGGTGATTGTGGTTGTGATGTTGGTCTTTGTTTAAGCGGATTCTGCATTAAGACACCTAGCTCTGTGACTGCTCCTACCCCTTTACAATTGGAATTGCGGAGGGTGATGGGCTCTGACATACTACAAGCTTCTAATTCATTACAAGTAGCCCTCCCTAGGGTGGCTGAGACATCCTTCCCTTCAGTTCGGAGAAGAAGTAGGGAGGTGATATCTGCACCGGCTCCTTCAGCTCCTTCAGCTCCTTCAGCGGTAATCGCTAAAAATAGGTATCAGCTTAGATCTTATTCAGACCTGCAAAAGACGGGTCTTTTGGTATCTAGTGTTTCAGCAGATCCCGGGGTAGTTGCCTACTCACCCAGGGGGAAAGGAAAGGAGAAGAAGAAGTTGAAGAACTTAAGGGTTGGGGAACCTAAGCGAAGACTACAAAAAAATTGTCCCTCTCAGGGTAAACCTACTCCTTCGCTGAGATCTTACTTTAAAATCATGGAGCAGGCAATTTGTCCTAAGGGAAGTAATCCTCCCCCTCCTCTATCTTTAACTATCCCCACTCCTGCTGTACAAACTACGGCCCCAGATATAGTGTCCCGACCGGTGATTTCGAAAAATTGATACACTGTCTCGGCATGTGATCCAGATACAGAAGAGTTGCCCCCAGTAGATGAGATGAGGTGGCATCTAATCAGCAAAGCCCCGAAAGCCCCCTAGCTACAGTGGTTGACTCGATTGCTCCAGAGGCTACGGATTGGGCAAAAAATGTTGATGGCCGTACTCGGGAGTCAGCATCAGTATCAGACTTCTCTGGAGCCGGATATTCACAGTTGGAGTCTCTCCTACATACCATGAGGGGGGACTTATTATCCAAGTTATCATCTAAGTTTGAAATATCTGAGGCTAACCAAAAAAGTATCCATGAACAGTGCTCGAATTTAGAAGCTAAATTAGATGATGTGTGTAAACGAACCAGCGTTTTGGAAGAAGAGGTGTCCTTGCTTTCGGGGGCCTCCCAGTGACATGAGAGGGCCCTATAGGCTCTCAGAACCCAAAATAAAACCCTCCAGATGGATATTGAGAGACTCGAGATACACTTCAGAAGGAATAATCTAAAATTCTTAAAAATCCCAGAGGGGGCGGAGAATGGGGACATTAAGTCACTGATCTATAAACTCCTCAGAGAGGGGTTTTAAAAGATAGACCTGACATAGACCTTGGGGCTGAAATCCAGAGAGCCCATAGGGATCCTTTCAGATTACACAAAGAGAGGAAAGCACCTAGGAAGATCCTGGTGAACTTCCTCACCTATACAACAAAGGAGCTAATTTTGGGTAGAGCACTATCAGATACCACACTTCAGATAGACTCTGTTAAATGCCTGATCCGGTCAGATGTATGGAGGGCCACAGCGCAAAGGCAGTGGGAGTTGGGGAATAGAATGCCCGATTTGAGAAGTATGGGCACACAGGTCCAAATGAAATTCCCGGCATTCCTAAAAGTGGTTTTGGAGGAATAAAACCCATAACTTTTTATCACCCCAGGAAGTTGACTCATTTCTTGTCCTAATGAAAGAAAACCCTCAGTAGAACTCACCAGCTGAATATGAATGCTGTAGACAGTAGGAGATAGGATATTTCTTCATAGGATGTCTTTGCCTTTAAAACATATACACAAGAATTAGTGGGGTGATCTAGTGAAATAAGGAGGGATAAAGGTGGGAGAGGAAAAAAAGAGAGAAGGGAAAAGGGATGCTGGAGATGAAAAGAATATAAAAAATAAAAACAAATATTCTCTCACAACTATCTAGGAGTAGGGAGAAAGTTTGAAACTTAAAAAAAAAATAGGACATCAGATTCACATTTAGGTGCCTACTCTCTTTTTGAACAGCGGGGAAAATCCCGACCGGACAAGGGGAGCCCTCAACAGGCGCCAAGATCGCCAATGTAGGTATGGGAGGGGTTCCTCAAGGGAAGTGGGTAGTTAGTTGAGTGGCAGGGGGTAAAAAGGGAAAAAATATTCCTCATACACATATTAAGAAGCACAGTGGTCACGGATGGGAGTTGGGCAATGATTCATTCGAGAAAATGTTGGCATAGCCAATAAGACTAATAAAATCAGGATCATTAGTTGGAACGTCAACGGCCTGAGAGATAGGAGGAAAATGTCTAGGGTAAATGAATATCGGTATAATTCTGGGGCACATGTGTGCCTACTTGAGGAGACCCACCTAGAGAGGCGAGAGTGTGAGTCAGGGTTGGGTAAACGTGGGTGGGTTCAAGATATCCTGTGTTCCGACCAAACTGGCAGCACAAGAGGAGTGGCAATAGTGATTAGAGTAAATGCGGGGATTAGGGTGGAGAAGTTCGATACAGATCATTCAGGGAGGTGGTTGGTGGCATCATTATAATGCCATAATACTCCATTTATATGTGCAGTTTACTATGGCCCTAATCAAGATGCCCCGGGGGCACTCTTGAAGCTAAAAGCTAGCCTGATGGAGTACGTTGGGCCTGTTAATCTAGGGGGGGACTTCAATCTGATTTTTGACGAAAAACTGGATCGTACATCCAGGGTCACATTTACACCTCCTCAAAGATCTCGAATGGAGCTTAAGAATATAATTAAAGATTTCAATCTCATAGATGTTTGGAGAGCCAAAAACAGCACAAACAGGGATTTTTCCTTTTATAGTCGTAGATATGGACATCACTCCAGAATCGATTCCTTCCTTTTAGATCAGTCACTCCTTGCCTCAGTAGATACCATCTCCTATATCCCGGCTATACTGTCAGATCGCTCGACTGTTGAGCTAGTAATCCACTTTAAACGGAAGGAGCTGCAGTGGAGGGGGACTCTGGATAGAGCCCTGCTATTAGAAGAGGGGGTGAGGTTGGACTTATTGGCACAGACAGAGACAGAGGACTTCTTTAGGAATAATAATTGTTCAGCAACCCAGCAGGTGATATGGGAGACATTTAAAGCCTTTTTGAGAGGCTCTTTGACTACTTTGATGATTAGAAGGAATAAAAAAGTAAAAAAAAGAAGGAAGAAGGCCTTCTCAAGCTTAAATTAAAAGAACAGGAGCTTCAGGGGGCCTCAGCAAATCAGTTAAATACTAAACTCTGTCAGCAAAAAGAGTTGGACGGCTTGCGGGCAGATTATGAAGCGGGTCTCGATAAGGTTCTTAAAGATAGATGGGATACCAGCAAGCTTCAGAAATTCTCGTATGGGGAGAAATGTGGCCGTCTTCTTGCATGGAAATCTCGGGTGGATAGGACTAGAAATCAGATCAACAGTCTATCCCTGCTGAGCACAGGCTCAATTACCCACGAAGATGATCTAATTAGGGAGGAGGCTCAATCCTTTTTTCAAACACTATATACAGCCAACACCTATCACTGCCCGCAGAGTGTAGATAGCTGGTTAAGCAAAATACAGCTTCCGCATCTGTCTGAGGGAGACAAAATCTATCTCTCCTCCGACATAAGAGAAGGTGAAGTAAGAACTCAGATTATGAAAATGGCTAAAGGAAAAGCAGCCGGTCCCGACGGACTTCCTGTTGAAGTATACAGGATAGCTCTGGATCAAATATTACCTGTCCTAACAACCCTGTTTAATAAAATCCTCCAAGGTGGGGAGAGGGCCCCAGATTCATGGGCAGAAGCTACCGTTACCTTAATTTTTTTTAAATTTTTTTTTTTATTTAAAGTTTTTATTGAAATTAAACAAACATACAGAAAAAACAAATCAAACCACACGAGACAAAACACATTAGTACAGTATCATGAGATCATGCGGGCAGAGCTCCAAGGGTAGATGAATACATTGCAATCAACTAGTACGGGGATAGGGGCGGACAAGGAAACAAGCAAAACAATCAACAAAAATGAAGAGTGAATGTCAATTAGGGGGACGAAGACACATCAATGGTTACATCCTGTGGGGGAGTACATATATTACCACGATAGGCATTCCATTGGGACCAGATTCTACCCCATTTCTTGGGCCGTCCCCGGGAAAGGTACACAGTCTTCTCCCGGAACATGCACCAGTCCATGTTTTCTTTCCACTTGGATAAGGTGGGCGACCTATGTGAACCCCAGAGCTGGGCAATGTCTCTTTTCGCAACCATATTTCCAAGGGTCGCGAATACAATCTGTGCTGAGCCGTAGTCAGTGGGCTCCCAAACATTCAACAAACAACGCCTGGCCTCGGGCAGCAGGGACACACCCGTGACACCTTCCATGACATCATGCACTCGGGACCAGAACTTAACCATCTCCGGACATTCCCACAAAATGTGGAGAAAGATACCAGACATCCCACAGCCACGCTTACATAACCCATCCACAGAAAAACCCATTCGAACCAGACAAGGCCCAGTGACATACACTAGGTGAAGTATCTTAAGCTGGACGAACCTCAAACGAGCAGGAATGGCGACCTCCTTGGGCGAGGACAAAGCAGCCTGCCAGTCCTCATCATCCAATTCTAGTCCGTCCGCACACCACGCGGCCCTGAGGCGAACCAGCAAGTCAGCTCTGTTGTTGATGAGTTTTTTATAAATCAATGAGATCGTGCTGTCGGGCACATGACCATCCAAAATGCGGCCCTCCAAAGGGGAAGACTCAGGAATATCATCACCCACAGCGAACACAGAAAACAGAGCATGACGGATCTGGGCGTATCTAAAGAATTAATTGTCACCAAGCTCATACTCCACTCGCAGCACGTCAAAGGACTTGACAGTACCCTTCGACCACAGATTGCCCACTCTGCTGATACCAATCATATCCCATTTATCAAATCCTTTCGTTCGCCACAGAGGGCCCAAACATTCCGAGTCATACAAAGGGGTGGCCCGAGTGAGCCTACCACACCAACCCAAGGCTGCATTTGCATCACGCCACACTCTCACTGCAATCTTAGTGGGACCAGTCAGTGTTCCACGGAGTCTTCCAGAGTACAACGATCTGCTGAAGGTCCCCCCTGGCAGAATACATTTATCCATGGAGAACGCCGGGGCAGGGCCTGGTGCGTAGGTCGCATGATTAATAGCACTTAACTGGGACGCCCAGTAATAACGTCTGATGTCCGGGAGGGCTATACCGCCATCATACCACGGAAGCGTGAGTTTAGAGAGAGCAATATGGGCACGCCCGTCCCAGACCATTTGTCTCTGTAGGCTCTCCACTTTACGAAAATAGCCCGAGGCAATCGGGTCAAAGGAATTCTGAAGCGCATACAAAAATCGAGGTAAAGACATCATTTTGAAAAGCGCCGCTCTACCGAGGGGCGACATAAGCAACCGACGCCAGCGAGCTACATCGAGCGTGAGCCGCTGAAGGGGAGGAAATAAATTAAGCTCATAGCGCCTAGAGGGGGCCAAGGAAACATAAATCCCCAGCCAAAACGTAGACGCAGGATTTAGCCCAATTAATAACAATACCGGAGTTCTTTCCGAAAGAGGTCAGAACATCAAAAAGTACATTAAGGGACTTTTTAGGGGAAGTGAGATATAGGAGGATGTCGTCCGCGTATAGCGAGACTCGATCCTCGAAATCAAGAGACCATCAGATGCCCCGCATAGAAGGTTCCCAACGAAGCCACTCCGCCAAGAGTTCCAGAGCGAGAGCAAAAAGCAAAGGATACAGTGGACAGCCCTGCCGGGTACCCCGTCCAAGCGTAAAAATGCAAGACACTCTCCGATTAATGACTACCTGGGCCAGGGGAGTCTCATAAAGGAGTTTCACCCAGGCTGTGAAGCCCGGCCCAAACCCGAATTTCGAGAGGGCCGCCCAAAGGTAGGGCCATTCGATAGTGTCGAAGGCCATGGTAGCGTCAAGAGAAGCCAAAATGGCAGGTTCAGTAAGCGTCCCGGCTCTCGCGAGAACTCCGTGGAGTCTGCGCAGATTCAAAGCAGTGTTGCGGTGCGGGATGAAACCGGATTGATCTGGATGGATCAAGTCCCCGATCACAGTTACTAAGCGATTAGCCAATAGTTTAGCCAAAATTTTGGGTTCGGCATTGAGCAAAGAAATAGGCCTGTACGAAGTACAACGATCCCATGGCTTACCCTCCTTAGGAATGACTACAATAGTAGCGAGTCGTTGGTCCAAGGGGAGGGAGCCAGACTCCAGAGCCTTGAGGAACATGTCCATAGGTAGGGCGCCATTTTGTCGGGTCGCAGCTTGTACAATTCAATGGGCAAACCATTGGGGCCCATCGCCTTACCCGAACGGAGGGAACGAATAGCCACCGCAACTTCATCCACTGTAAGCGGAGCATCCATGAGGTCTCTGTCAGCGTCAGAAAGGCGAGGCAAAGCAATGTCCCGCAACAGCAATCGAGAATCCTCCTCATCCCTATCACAAACAGAGGTGTACACCGTCTCAAAGTGATCCGCAAAACACTGAACGATCCCAGCTGGGTCCGTGACACACTCACCATCAGGCCGCTCAATCATAGGGACCACGCGATTAACCCTCTCTTTCTTGTCCAACCACGCAAGCAATTTACCCGCTTTGTCACCCACATCATACAATCGTCCCTGCTGCTCCCTATACATCGCTTTTGCAGCATCAGTTACAAGAGCCTTGTAGTCAGCTTGTTTCAAAGCAAGGGAGTGCAACTTCATACTAGAGACGCCCAACCGAAGATCGTCCTCCAAAGCGGCTATCTCAGATTCCAAACGCACAACCTCCACATTTGCAGCCTTCTTAGCAGCGACAATCAAGGATAGGGACTGACCACGTATAACAGTTTTAAATGCTTCCCATAACAAAACAGCAGAAGAAACAGACCCCACATTTTTGTCAAAGTAATGCTCAATAGCTTTCACAAGTTCCGAGCGGGTCTTGGGGTTGCGAAAGTACCATGGATTAATAGGAGCCACTCTTCCCTCATCGCCTGCCCCGACCTCATACCGGAGCCACAAAGGGGAGTGATCGGAAATACCCCGAGGGAGCTGTCGTATTTCTCTGATGGAGGAGGATTGGACCGCTGGCATTAAGAAATAGTCCAATCTAGAAAGGCTGCCGTGTGCCCCAGAGTGGAAGGTGTACTGCAACTGTGTAGGGTGTAGTAGTCTCCAAGTGTCCACCAGCCCGAAGGTCTCTAGCAAGTCACTCAACCACATTTGCGCCCTGGGTAGATCTCTAGGAGGATGACGATCAGAGGTGCCAGAAACAACCGAATTCAAATCCCCACCCAAAATCAGAAGGCCTTCAGAAGGTCCATAAGGACTCTACACAGATCAGCATAGGTTAAAGCTTGCAGACCCGGGGGGACATAAACTGAAAGTACGGATAGTGTCTTCCCCTCCCACCTACCAGTGAGCACCGCATAGCGCCCCCTGTCATCCAGTTTCACCTCGTCAACTGCAAAAGGGAGCGAGGACCAAATGAGAATACCAGCCCCCCTGGACCTAGAAGTAAACCCCGCATGGGCCACCAACCGATAACCGCGCCTATTCATTGCCTGACATGCGTTGCCTATTAAATGCGTCTCATGTAGGAGGACAATATCGGGAGAATGACGGCTAAGAAATCGCAAAACAATACTTCGCTTAATTCTGTCACCTAACTCATTGACATTCCAGGATAACAGTCTCAACTCGCCACCCCTCATCCCCGAAAAGTAAACAGAGCTGGACCCACATAGTACCCCACGATCAATGCAGATGAAAAAAACAATACGATGCCTCGCGAGTAAAGAGAAACACACACAAACCCCCCCACCGCCCTCCAACTTGAACATGTTACCCCCACCCTGCACCCCTGCATACGACTAATAAGCCACCCCAACTTGCAGTGTGCCTGTCGCCCCATTACTAAACTAAGCTACGCAAAGAACCCAGGAGGAGGAAGAGTCCCCATTTACCCCCGCCACCCCCAGGCTAATATAGGCCTAACAGAAGACCCAAGTCCAGACTCAGCTGAATCAGCAGAAAAGTTCAGACGCCAGGATCCACAGGAACAGTCCTCACTCCGCCACACCCCCGTCGGCGCCCTCGGGGTGCCCAGTATGTTCATCTCTTATAGGCAGAGAGTCAAGCCAGTTACTGACATTTTCAGGTCGATCAAAAAAGAATACACGTTCCCGATACTCAATCCGGAGCCTGGTAGGGAACAACAAGGCGTACTTGAAACCCAAGTCCCGCAATCGTTTCTTCCCTCCCTGAAATCCAAGTCTTTGTTTTTGGACAAGCCGTGAAAAGTCAGGATAAAAAGAAACGGAGGCATTTTCAAAGTTCACTGGGCCCTTGTCCCGAGAGGCCTGTAGAACAGCATCCCGGTCTCTAAAGTGGAACAACCTGGTGATAATGGGCCGTGGGGGAGCACCCTGCTTAGCCTTCCCGCCAGGGACACGATGAGCTCGCTCAACCGCAAAGAACTTGCTGAGTCCAGCGGGAGAAAGATAGTTGGTAATCAAGTCCTCCACCAAGAGGTCAACTGCCAGGATATCGGGATTCTCCGGGACACCAATAAGGCGCACATTGTTGCGACGGGCCCTATTTTCGTAGTCCTCGTGACGACGAGCCATCAGGTCATGCGAGGAGCGCAGATTACCGATTTCAGTCTGGGCCTATGTGACATCCGAAGTAAGACTAGAAGTCTTCAAGCCCAAGGACTCAACCCTCTCATTGGTCTTCGCTAGATCTTCTCTAATCAGCGTAATGTCAACGGCCACCGTGTCGATCTTAGAGACTAGAGCCTCGTACTGCTGTCCCATAGAGGCCTGCATGTTGGCAATGGCACTCATGACTTCCTTCAAGGATGGTTCCGAAGACGCTGAAAAGACGGTCTCAGGATTATCCGAAGTGCGGCCCGCAGCGCCAGGCGACCCCCTGACCTGCGAATAGTGATCCATAATGTTCGTCTGGGTTTGGCCACCACGGAGAGGTGCCTTGGTCTTGCGCTTCTCAAAAGGAGGTCCAGATGCCATATTGGAAAAGGGAGCCCGAAGGGGTCCTCGCAACCTGGTGAAAATGGTCGATCGTGGAGTGTCCAGACAGTCAACAAGACCAGAGCAGATGGTTGTAGGCACAAAAAAGGCCAGACCGCGGGCAATCAGTCGGACCAGTACCAAACAGCAGGAAGACACCAGGCCAGCCGAGGGTGGATCAGGGCTAAACCTCTGCCAACAAGAGCCGGGAGCAGAAAACGAAACCGAAAGTCAGGAGGGGCCAGCCAGAGGGGACCCCTACAGCCGTTGTTGATCAACTACTCCGCGGCCTGCCAATGAACCGAGCCCCCGGTCTGCTTCGGGGTGGCCCTAAAAAGTAAAGACGACACAAAAGTGGACCCCAGCGTCCAAATTCGATTTTTCAAAGGGTACGAAGATCAGCAAGGATTTATGAACAAAATCCCGTCCTTGAAATCAGGATGTAGTCAGGATATTCGTGAAGGGCGGCGCGGATCCGGGGAGCTCTGTGCTCACGCGACCATCTTGGATGCCCGCGAAGCTCCTCCTCCCGTTACCTTAATTTTGAAGCCAAAAAAAGACCCATCAAAAATCGAGTCGTACAGACTGATTTCTTTGTTAAGTTCGGACTACAAAGTCTTCGCGGGGGTCTTTGCAGCAAGACTGGACAAAATAGTTAAAACTATTATCCATCAAGACCAGAGGGGCTTTATCCCCGATAGGCAACTCAACGAGTTAACTTTTCAAGCCATCGCAGCGATAGATGTTGCAGTTAACAAGAAGCTCCCCCTGACATTGGCAGCGGTCGATGCCGCTAAGGCATTTGACCAAGTAGATTGGGTGTATTTGTGGAAGGTCCTGACTGGTTTTGGTTTTCCAAATAACTTTATAATAGCTAAAAGGTCTTTATACTGCTCACTGCGTGCAAAAATCCTAATAAACGGTTCCCTCACCAATTGGGTAACTATCGCCCGTGGGACCAAGCAGGGCTTTCCCTTATCGCCCTTGTTGTTTAATTTATACATAGAGCCCTTTGTTTGTTTGCTTAGATCTTATTTGGTATTTAAACCTTTCAAGATCTCTGATTTGGAGTTAAAATTTGCATTATACGCTGATGATTTACTCATGTTTACTTCAAATCCGGGAGATGCCCTTCCAAGATTAGTAGATTTAGCTGAGGAGTTCGGAGAGGTCTCGGGTTATACCATCAATAGAGACAAAACTGAGATCATGGAGTGGAATCAAGAAGTAGGGACAGTGGGAGCAAAGACCAGAATGAGATATTTGGTAGTATAATCTGGCCCAAAAAATCGAAGATATACCAAAAATCAACCTAGACAGAGTCTCAAAGGATGTTTGTGCCCTACTTCAAAGATGGTCATCTCTCCCTTTAAACATCTTTGGGCGAGTAAACTTAATCAAGATGATCATCCTTCCAAAAATGACGTTCTTATTCAATTCTATCCGTCTATCATTTCACACACCATCTATTAAAAAACTATAAGTTAAACTTGGATCTTTCATCTGGAACTCAAAATCTCCGAGAATATCCTGGAAAAAGCTGAGGAGAACTTTAAAAACAGGAGGGCTGGCCTTTCCAGATCTACTTGTCTACTGCCATGCTTTTCACTTTAAAAATTTTAGACCACTGGCGGGTAAAACTAATTTATCGTCTCGAGGTTAATTATTTAATACTATTGCAAGACATACCACAGGGTGAAGCTTATTTTCTTTTTAAGTATGGGGACCCGAAGTTTTTAAAAAAAGTTAGACTTAAGATTCTTGGGGCAGCCTTAAGAAATTGGGTATTTATTAGGCAGAGGCTAGATATTCCCTACTATGCAGTACAGGCCCCCATTTGGGAATCCCCTGGAACGCGACTTGTCTCGATGACCAACTATCTCGGCCTCTGAGGATAGCAGGGCTAGAATTTGGGGGGGGGGGGAAACATCCTAAACCACGATGATTTAACCAGGACTCCCCTGAACAACGAGGGGAGAATAACAAAGAATAATGAACAACGTCGGACGGAACAATGAAAGGCTGAACAACGAAGTATAACGTGTAATGTATAACGTCACTCCTCATAATTAAGGGAAGATTGGGGGGGTGGGGGGTCTCCCCCCAAAAAAAGGATAAATTAAAAATAAATAAATAATGGTATGCGTTGTCAAAGCATAAAAAGATAGAACATTTAGAACAGTTTTTTTTAAAAATTGCTTCACGCAAGAAGTATTGCAAGTACAATAGTGCCATCTAATGGCCAAACACGAGATGTTTAATTTCGTGGTTTAGGAAGTCGTGCTTAAAAAGGTAGTGGTTAAAAATAGATCGTGGTTAGGCTTTCGTGGTTAAGGCAATCGTGGTTTATGCAGTAGTTGTTTAGACATACAACCGTTGGGGGGACTTCCAGGAAGACTAGCAGCTTTTAAACTGGGAGGTCTTATCTAGTCTGACTGGGGAAAAACTCACCAGATTTAAATACTACCAGTTGTCTGGATGGTGGTCAATGAGACCATGGAACATTAATAAACCCAATCCAAAATTCGATCTAATATTTAGGAGTGGCAGGTGGAAAAATTAAATTTCGTACTGGTATACAGCCATGTTAGATGCTGAGAACATCACAGAATCAGAGCTACAAAAACTCTGGGATAATGTATCAATTCTAGATAGTGGAATCACTGAGGACCTGTGGACTGACTCTTTTACCATCTTACAGGCAGTGGTCAAGCCTGCCACATTGGAGCGAAACCATCTCTATACTCTGTGCAGGGCATATATAACTCCCAAATTTTCTAATTTTGAATATTATTGCCCAAGATGCAGACACCCTGCCGCAGATGATGTACATATGTTTGCTGTCTGTCCGGAGATAAGAAACTATTGGGTTAAGGTCCAGGACTTTTTGGAAGACGTTCTTCAGCTACCGCTGGAAATCACTATTAGAACTATTCTTTTTGGGTTGTGCCATGGTTATAATGTGAACAATCCCCTCACAAGATTTATCTTTTATGTTATGCTTCTTGCAAGGCACAAAATATGTAGAGCATGGAAAGACCCAATCCCTCCTACCTTTTCGAATTGCCTAAAACACATTATTCTTACCAGCAAATCTGACATGGCATGCGACCCCACAAGTTTTGTTAAAATCTGGGCAGCCTTGTGGCTTGGCAAGACAGGTGAAAGAGGAAAGATCTTCCTATGATTTATCCTGGGCCCTGTCGGTTCCCTTATCTCCTAAGTAACACAGGGTGCCAGTTATGGTGTGAACGGGAGTGGATTGGGAAAGCAGTGGCAACTTGAGGGATCAGGCACTACCTCTACGATTTTGGTCTTTAATATCAAGCCTGGATCAGGTCGACCAATCGGTAGGAGGTGCCCAGTTTCCCTTCAAGAATTTCCACAATGGTATATGAGGAAAACCAAAAAAAAGAAAAAAAAAAGTAAGAGGATACAGACTGGGGAATTGAAGGTATAAAAGACAAGTTTGCAGTGAATAGAAAACTGCATGCATAGTGCATAGGAAGTTCAAGGAGTCCATGCCCTAAGGCCTACTTTGCCGCATGAATACTTGGGTACTGACCGGATTATTACAGTTCTGCAAGGAGAGTGCCTGACTGAATTTATAAGTGCTTCAGTTTTAGCACAGTGAATACATAAGCAGATACTGCTGAATGGCTCACTACAGTACTGAAACAGCAGTGACAGAGTGTTTGGTGGAAGTGTAAGGATACAGACTGGGGAATTGAAGGTATAAAAGACAAGTTTGCAGGCGCATAGAAGACTGCATGCATAGTGCTTAAAGATTTCAAGCAGTCCATGCCCTAAGGCCTATTTTGCCGTATGAATACTTGGGTACTGACTGGATGATTACAGTTCTGCAAGGAGAGTGCCTGACTGAATTTATACGTGCTTCAGTTTTAGGACAGTGAATACATAAGCAGATAGTGCTGAATGGCTCACTACAGCACTGAAACAGCAGTGAGAGAGTGTTTGGTGGAAGTGTTTGGATACAGACTGGAGAATTGAAAGTATAAAAGACAAGTTTTCAGGTACATAGAAGACTGCATGCATAGTCTATAGGGGTTTGAAGCAGTCCATGGCCTAAGGCATACTTTGCTCCATGAGTTCTTGAGTACTGACTAGATGATTACAGTTCTGCAAGGAGAGTGCCTAACTGAATTTACAATAGCTTCAGTTTTAGCTCAGTGCATAGATAAGCACATACTGCTGAATGGCTCAGTACAATACAGAAGCAGCAGTGACAGAGTGTTTGCTGGAAGTGTAGGGATACAGACTGGAGAATTGAAGGTATAAAAGAGAAGTTTGCAGGTGCATAGAAGATTGCATGCATATTCTATGGGGGTTTGAAGCAGTCCATGGCCTAAGGCCTACTTTGCTCCATGAGTACTTGGGTATTGACTGGATGATCACACTTCTGCAAGGCGAGTGCCTGACGGAATTTATAGAAGCTTCAATTTTAGCACGGTGCATAGATAAGCACATACTGCTGAATAGCTCACTCCAATACTGAAACAACTGTGTCAGAGTGTTTGGTGGAAGTGTAAGGATACATACTGGGGAATTGAAGGTATAAAACACATGTTTGCAGGTGCATACGACTCTGCATGCATAGTCTATAGGGGTTTGAAGCAGTCCATTGCCTAAGGCCTACTTTAATGCATGAGTACTTAGGTACTGAGTGTATGATTACAGTTCTGCAAGGAAAGTGCCTGACTAAATTTATAATAGCTTCAGTTTTAACACAGTGCATAGATAAACACATACTGCTGAATATCGCACTACAATACTGAAACAGCAGTGACAGAGTGTTTGGTGAAAGTGTCAGGATACATACTGGGGAATTGAAGGTATAAAAGACAAGTTTGCAGGTGAATAGAAAACTGCATGCATCGTGCATAGGGAGTTGAAGCAGTCCATGCCCTAAGGCCTACTTTGCCGCATGAATACTTGGGAACTGACTGGATGATTACAGTTCTGCAAGGAGAGTGCCTGACTGAATTTATAAGTCCTTCAGTTTTAGCACAGTGAATACATAAGCAGATAGTGTTGAATGGCTCACTACAGTACTGAAAAGGCAGTGACAGAGTGTTTGGTGGAAGTGTAAGGATACAGACTGGGGAATGAAGGTATAAAAGACAAGTTTGCAGGTGAATAGAAAACTGCATGCATCGTGCATAGGGAGTTGAAGCAGTCCATGCCCTAAGGCCTACTTTGCCGCATGAATACTTGGGAACTGACTGGATGATTACAGTTCTGCAAGGAGAGTGCCTGACTGAATTTATAAGTGCTTCAGTTTTAGCACAGTGAATACATAAGCAGATAGTGTTGAATGGCTCACTACAGTACTGGAAAGGCAGTGACAGAGTGTTTGGTGGAAGTGTAAGGATACAGACTGGGGAATGAAGGTATAAAAGACAATTTTGCAGGTGCGTGGAAGACTGCATGCATAGTGCTTAGGAATTTCAAGCAGTCCATGCCCTAAGGCCTACTTTGCCGTATGAATACTTGGGTACTGACTGGATGATTACAGTTCTGTAAGAAGAGTGCCTGACTGAATTTGTAAGTGCTTCAGTTTTAGCACAGTGAATACATAAGCACATACTGCTGAATGGCTCAGTACAATACTGAAACAGCAGTGACAGAGTGTTTGCTGGAAGTGTAAGGATACAGACTGGAGAATTGAAGCTATAAAACACACGTTTGCAGTTGCATAGGATACTGCATGCATAGTCTATAGGGGTTTGAAGCAGTCCATGGCCTAAGGCCTACTTTGCTCCATGAGTACCTGAGTACTGACTGGATGATTACAGTTCTGCAAGGAGAGTGCCTGACTGAATTTATAGGAGCTTCAGTTTTAGCACATTGCATAGATAAGCACACACTGCTGAATGGCTCCCTACAATACTGAAACAGTAGTGTCAGAGTGTTTGGTGGAAGTGTAAGGATATAGACAGGGGAATTGAAAGTATGAAACACAAGTTTGCAGGAGCACAGAAGACTGCATGCATAGTGCTTAGGGATTTCAATCAGTCCATGCCCTAAGGCCTATTTTGACGCATGACTACTTGGGCACTGACTCAATGATTACAGTTCTGCAAGGAGAGTGCCTGACTGCTTTTATAAGAGCTTCAGTTTTAGCACAATGCATATATAAGCACATACTGATGAATGGCTCAGTACAATACTGAAACAGCAGTGACAGCGTGTTTGCTGTATGTATAAGGATACATACTAGGGAACTGAAGGTATAACAGACAGGTTTGCAGGTGTATAGAATACTGGATGCATAGTCTATAAGGGTTTGAAGCAGTACATGGCCTAAGGCCTACTTTATTCCATGAGTACTTGGGTACTGGCTGGATGATTACAATTCTTCAAGGAGAGTGCCTGGCTGAATTTATAAGAGCTTCAGTTTTAGCACAGTGCATATATAAGCACATACTGCTGAATGGTTCAGTACAATACTGAAACAGCAGTAACAGAGTGTTTGCTGTAAGTATAAGGATACATACTAGGGAATTAAAGGTATAAAAGACAAGTTTGCAGGTGGATAGAAGACTGCATGCATAGTGCGTAGGGATTTCAATCAGTCCATGGCCTAAGGCCTACTTTGCTGCATGAGTACTTAACTTAGGTACTGTCTCAATCATTACAGTTCTGCAAGGAGAGTGCCTGACTAAATTTATAACTGCTGCAGGTTTAGCTCAGTGAATTGATAAGCACATATTGCTGAATGGCTCACTACAATAGTGAAACAGCAGTAACAGAGTGCTTGGTGAAAGTGTAAGGATACAGACTGAAGAAATGAAGATATACAAGTCAAGTTTGCAGGTGAATAGAAAACTGCATGCATAGTGCATAGGGATTGCAAGCAGTCCATGCCCCAAGGCCTACTTTGCCGCATGAATACTTGGGTACTGACTGGATGATTACAGTTCTGCAAGGAGAGTGCTTTACTGAATTTATAAGTGCCTCAGTTTTAGCACAGTGAATACATAAGCAGATAGAGCTGAATGGCTCACCAAAGTACTGAAACAGCAGTGACAGAGTGTTTGCTGGAAGTGTACGAATACAGACTGGGGAATTGAAGGTATAAAAGTTTGCAGGTGCAGAGAAGACTGCATGCATCCTGTCTTACCCACTTGACCAAATTGTTTGATCCCGGCGGCAATGGTTGGACTGACGTAAGCCCACACGTCAGAGTGCTTCCTGTTTCTCCACGCTCCGCCCCTCTCCATCTGTGGATGCTGCTGGACGTGCCCGCTCCCGCTCCCTCGCTGCTCACTGCTTCTCTGCCCCTCTGCCGCGACTACGCACTGCTGAACACGGGGGAGGCTGTAGGGAGGGGGAAAAGGCTTAAGGAAACGCTGGGCCGTTTGGAAGGGGTCTGAAAGGGTCTGAAAATTACAGATTGATGGACTGACCAAAGCCGGTAAGCGGGGAGAAAATCACCGGAGCTGGAGCTGGAGCTAGAGTCCAAACGTAATTAGAGTTACACCCACGGAGTCAAAAGGGGGAAAACATTTAAAAAGAAAGCTGAAGCTGAAGCTGAGACTATAGCTGAGACTGAGGTCAGCTTGAGGTGAGCCGTTTTGTATTTTCGAGTCTCCAGCTATGAAAGACAAGGTAAAGATATTGCATGCCAGAAGGAACTACTGATACCAGAATGCTTTGCAGCCTCAGCACACACGCACTGGTGCTTCTTCTTTGTTTGAGGAGTAAAACTGACTAAGTGGCTAAGTGCCTCTGCTTCTATTTTTTTGTGGTCATCACTGCATCACCGTACCAGGTGCTCCAGGGGCTCCAGGACTATACCCTGGCAGACAGTGAGGTATGGCGAAGCCAGGCAGCGCTGACTATCGGATTGAGAGGCTGAGAGGCCGGGCTGAATTGAATCGAGGTGAGCCGAATTGCGGTGAGCTCTCTGACGCGAGAAGCAAGAGATTACTTCCACCATTTATCCCTTCCTAGCCATTTATGTCTCCTGTTTAACATTTGGGTGACACAAGCATCACAGGCAGGAGAAGTCAGGAGAAGTTATTAACTGGCTATATAGACTGGAGCATCACGCACATAGCAGCTCATTAACCCTTGTTTTGCAACTATGGTGGCCAGAGTCAGGGGCAGGCAGGGAAAAATAGGCTCAGCAAGGGATTTGTTAAAATCACCACCCACAGCAAAGGGCGGGGAGAAAAAAAGTAGAAGAAAGGAGCAACAAAGGGGTGCTTTGAAACTCAAGGCCCAGGAAGCAGCAGAGAAATATACACAAAATAAATATAGCGTTTTGAACAAGCAGGCTGAGGAACTTGAGGAAGAGGATCTTGAGGAAGAGGATAGGGATGAAGATGAAGAAATGCTATCAGAGCTTTCAGCCGAGTTGAGTCTCTTGGTGGTTGAGTAAAAGGGCAAGCAGAATGGAGGAGACAAAGCGAATAAAGCGGAAAAGGCGGATAAGATGGAGAATACGGCCATCACGAAATCTCCAGCCAAGATGGTCTACAGTCAATTAAGTCCAAAGAAGTACCCTCTCTTCTCTAAACCGCCGCTCCAGCAAGGGCAGTTTACAAGTACACCCACCCGGGAAGAATGAAGTCAAAGGCGCACAGACGGCACTGCGGAGAAAGTGGCCCTTAATGAAAAAAGTAATATATTGAATCCACCATCACACTTTTCAGGTCCGGGGCGCCAAGGAGCGCCAAGTGTCAGCCTGCCCCCCCCTACAACTGTTCCACAATCCATCCAAAATCAGGCTTCTCTAGCCCCAAGCCCAAATTTATCGCAGACCTCTCCTCAGACCCTTCCAGGTTCTAATTTGCAGTCCCATCTCCATCACAGCCCTGCTGCAACTGCAACTGAAACGACAGCCAATCCTACAATAAAAGTACCTCCTTTGAACAACGATCTTTTACCATCTCCTTTAGCCTTGGTGGTCCCAGGGCAAGGTACATGTCCACACGAGATGCAAGAAGACGAACTAATCATACCCTCTAACATTCCAAAAGAGAATTCCGTCGAGGCCATGCTTGCCACCATACTCCGAGAACTGAGGGATTTCAAAATCTCACAAGCTCACGAAATATCACAGCTGCACAATAGGCTCACTAATATGGAGGAGTGTTTTCGAAATCTCCCCATGAGGGTCTCAGAGGCTGAATCTCGTATCTCAAGACTAGAAGATACCCTAACAACAATGCAGAAAGATCTCCAGGCATCAAACAAAGAGAAATCTCAACTGGTGGAAAAAATGCAGGGTTTGGAAAATTACAACCGGAGGTCCAATCTACGTCTAGTGGGTATCTCCGAGGGCCTGGAAGATAAGGACGTGGTAAAATGGTCAGAGTCCCTTTTGAAGAAAGCCATACCCGATTTGCAAGGTGACTTAACGATAACTAGGGCACACAGAGTCCCTGCACATAAACCCAATAATCAGAAATATCCCTGTACAATACTGCTCAATTTTCCGGACTACAGGGTAAAAGAGACAATCCTTAATACTGATTTTTCAAAGAAAACATTTAATGTAGATGGAGTGAACAACTTTTGGATTTTCTCAGACATGTCAGCAGCATCTGCCCATAGACGCAGGACTTCGTAAAGATGATTGGTTCTTTCAAGGCTAAGGGGGCTCAAGCCATGATTGTACAACAGTCTAAACTGAAGGTCCTAGCAAAAGGGAGATGTTTATCTTCATCGATTTACAAGAAGCCCAGTCATTTCTTGAAGGACTTGCCCCATAATTTCAGTCACACGCCGGCTCCCTAAATAACTTCTGATCGAGCAAGGAAGGGCCGCTTACGGGGGGGGGGGGACATGAAGCACACAAGGATGCCAAAAAGTGGTATCCAAAAAGAAGAAAAAGAAACAGAGAAGGCCGGAAGTGGGACACGGGGGTCACCGTCCGATCTAGGGGGGGGGGGGGTGAAAGGGGGTGTTGCAGGGGGAAAAAAGAGAGTTCACACACTAAGAAATTGATTGTTCTATTACTGACACAGCCATGGCATGGAAAACTTTAAGTACAGCCTTGCAGTAGGAGTTTGCTATATGCTAGTTCATTTTCTGTTCTCAGCACGAGAGGTTATTATTTTGAGATATCTTGCTCTCACTAGTTTCGATTGTAACAATGCTCAAACGATGGTAGCATGCCTCAAAGGAGAAAGGGCAAAAGGGTTTGTGTTCTTGGATAACTGCACTTTAATTGCTTATATTGCACAAGGGTCGACCCTCAAAAAAAAAATGAGGGCTTGTATAACCGGTACGCATTTGCACTTTAAATATTTAAATATTGAAGTTCAATACCTGGTTTTTATACTTGGACTATGAGATCTGCGTATTTTGCATAAAAGGGTGCTTCAAATCTTGTCTGCTGCAATTTTTCATCTTAATTGCGCTTCTCGGACATAAGGGCGCTGAGTCAATTGAACTATAGTCTTATACTTTGCACTTGGCACTTTAACTTGCTGCCCTCCTAAATTGGTTATTGTCATCAAAGCAATGTTTGCGTATTTGCACAAGTTTCTATATCCCTTGTATGCTTTGTCCTTTCATCTTAAACGCTTACTTTGCACATAAGGGTGTTGTGTTTTTTAAATCACATCCTTGTATTTTGCACTTTATATGCTGCTCTTTTTTGTTTGTCTGCTGCTATCGTAGTATTGTTCTGCTCATTTGCTCATTTGCACAAGGTGAGGTTCAAAACTTTCCCGAGTATACCACATATATATTTATTTATTCTTCTTCTAAATATCTCAAACATTGAAGAACAAATGTTATGTTAATTATTAGTTTGTGTCCTTTAATGTAAATGGTTTGAATAACGTCCGCAAAAAAAATGCCAGTGAGTGCTGGCTAAAAAACCTTAGCCCAGATGTTATTTATTTACAAGAAACCCATTATAGAAACCAGGTTGAATCAGACAAAATCCTTAAGGGCTGGGTTGGTCACAAAATCTCTTCAGTAGCTGGGTTGGCGCAGAGAGGAGTATGTATACTAATAGGAAGACATGTAGGCTTTTCCCTTGAAGGGGCACTTACAGACCCCAGTGGTAGATGGGCACTTGCACATGGTAAACTAAATCATGCAAACATAATCTTTGCCACAATCTACGCACCAATCATAGACGACCCTCTCCCAATCCTACAGTTAAAAACAGCTATAACGTGCCTTCCCGGCCAAATAATATGGGGGGGAGATTTAAATTTTTTACAAAACCCTTTAGTTGATTCCTCCAAAAAAGATCGGTGCCAGAATAAACCCCAAGTCGCTTTTGCCATACAAAGCTGCAAACTAGACCTCGACGTCACCGATCACTGGCGATTCTGTAATACTCTCAAACGCGATTATTCATGCTATTCAGCAAAATACAATTCTGCATCTAGGTTAGATTTCTTTTTAACATCCTATGGATTAGAGCCACATAAATATGCCCATCTACCGAACGCGTTTTCAGACCATGCAGCACTTTATATGGAGGTAAAATTGGGGAGACAAGAATCAGAGCCACCAAGAAGATGGTATTA
Source organism: Lissotriton helveticus (assembly GCF_964261635.1). Lineage (NCBI taxonomy): Eukaryota > Metazoa > Chordata > Amphibia > Caudata > Salamandridae > Lissotriton > Lissotriton helveticus. The sequence goes on from NC_136069.1 coordinate 1,198,875,424, forward strand.
TAATAAGCTGAACCTCTTGGATTTACAATGGTGTGCAGAGATTGAGGAAGAGATCGAGCACGGAATAGAGGCACAGCTACACTAAATAAGACCTGGGATGCATTTAAGGCCACTCTGTGTGGAATAATGACGTCCAAAGAAATACCAAAGCAGATAGCAAGAAGGGAGGAGAAAATTAAATTACAAAAAAATCTCACGCAGGCAACCCAAGAACACTATGGGGTAAGATCTGCACTCTCAAGACAAAGGCTATCTGAAGCAAAGTGCAAGATGAAGGATTTCTATTACGACTTAGGCGACACTAACAGTAACCTTTATGCCCAAAAGATATACGAGGAAAGCGAATACACAGGGAAACTCCTGGCCTGGCAAGCCAAAGAAAAGCAGGCCCGAAATAGGATAGAGTAACTAACTGACCCCGTCACTAAACCTCATGTTAAGACTACTGCCTCCATTGGCGAGCTGTTTTTAAAACACTACGAGGGAGTCTATCAAGCTACTGAAGGGGCTACATCCGAAACCATTGGTGAATTTTTAGAGTCACTCGAAATACCCAAATTAGACCATGGGGATAAGACATTGTTGATCGAGGACTTTACAAAGTTATAATTAGATGAGGTTATTGGTTCTCTTCCCAATGGTAAGGCCAATGGTGACGACGGTTTTCCGGACAAATTTTTTTTTTAAATTTGAAGGTACTCGCCGTAAAGAACTTCTACTTCTATTTAATTATTTATTACAAGGAGGACCTCCCCCAGATTCTTTCCATTCAGCAGTGGTGGTTAGCATTTTAAAAAAGGAAAGGATAAGGAAAATACAAACTCGTACAGGCCCATAAGTCTTTTAAACACAGATTATAAAATTTTTATGAAACCTTTAGTGAACCGGTTGAATAAAATAGTAGGGTCTCTTATAGGCCCTGATCAGTGTGGTTTTATAGCAGGTAGGCATCTCCATACGAATACAACATTTTTATTGGAGGCACTGGATTATTTTAACACTAATAAGGTGAAAGCTCAAATCTGGCTTTTAGATGCTGAGAAAGCTTTCGACCTGGTATCATGGGACTGTCTTTGTGCTATTTTGCACAGTTTCGATTTTCCGATTGTTTTTATCTCCCTTTTAAAACAACTTTATACGAATTCTAGGGCACAGATTATCATCAATAATATTAACATTGGGACATGTCAGGTTAGCAGAGGCACGCGCCAAGGATGTCCTCTGTTGCCAATTTTATTTGTTTTATTTATCGAACCATTGGCGAACGCAATCAGGGATACAATGACTGACACAGTCCCAGTAGCTGGAATGACAAACATAAAATTATATGCCGATGATATCGCCCTTTTTTTAGATTCAAAACCCTCAAGTCAAGTAAAAATTTAAAAAAAAATTCTGACTTTCAAAAGTTAGGGGGCAATAAGATAAATGTTAACAAGACGGAAATAATCTTTGCCAACTGCACTGTAGACACTTTATTGCCGTAATTTAGGCAGATATACAACACACGCCCAAAGAGATATCTGGGAATATTTATCTCAGATAAGCTGGAAGACCTGTATTCGTTAAATTATAAACCTCTGTTAAAAAAGGTTGGATCTCATTTAGATCGCTGGAATCTATTACCATTGTCCATAATGGGACGGGCAGCTTTAATACGTATGTCTATTTTACCTTTTTTTAACTTCCTTTTTAGTGCGGCCCCCTGTGCAATCCAGGTTTCCTTTTTTAAAAAAGTGGATGCTTTGACTTCCTCTTTCCTTTGGGCAAAAAAAATTTCTAGGCTTGCATTTAGCACTTTGTATCTCCCATTTGCACAAGGAGGGCTGTCCCTCCCAAATGTCAGAGAATATTATTTTGCTTCTTTTGCACATCATAGCTTCAGGTTTTTTTTTCTAGACAATCATGAGGCAGACAATTTTTTTATTAAGAAGTTGTTGTTGGAATCTAAAATTACTGATCCTGTTAAAATTACGAAGGACCCAAAGAAGGTTCGTTATAAGTCCTTACAGTGGGTTTTTAAACAGAAAACACAGCTCTTGAAATTTTATGGCATGTTTAAAATAAGTAGTACAACGGATTTAATCAATTTTAGCTGAGGAGAGGGGGGCCGTTTGGATAATAATTTAGTGAGACTTTGGAAGGAGAATGGCTTTGAGAAAATTGGGGACTTCCTCATAGGGAACAGATGGAAATCCTGTGAGGAAATCTCTAGACAGATCCACTACGCCTCTACAATACTGAAATGGTCCTTTTTTATGCTCCATGCGGATCTGAGAGAGTTAGATATAGGTAACCAATTTTATAAAAAAGATCTGTCTACAGCATTAAATAATCCAACACAAAAGAAGATCAGTACTTGGATTAAAATATTAAAAGAAGACAACGTAATCGACTCCTCCAATAAGATTATAGAAAGGTGGAAAAAGAGGGAAGACATTGAAATTAGCAAGCTGACATGGGATAAGAATAATAAATTTAATAAAACCATCTTCCGCGGTGCTAATTTTAAACGTATGCAATTTTATAATAAATGGTTAATTTATAGAACTCCCTCATTCCTCCACAGTATTTATCCCCTAGTTGCCGATAAGTGCTACCGCTGTGAAGAAAAAGGCACCAGGAAGCATATCGTCTGGGAGTGCCCTAAAATACAGATGTTGCACTCGACAGATCGCAGCCGCCCCTCCACACTTGCCGGCTCATGCACGGTCAGAGCGCTTCGGCCGCTTGGTTAGTCACTCGGCGCTAGCGGATGCGTGGAAAGCCCATCGCCCTCACACAAAGCTGTACTCGTTTCATTCCATCCCCCATAATTTACGTGTCCAGTTACACAGATTTCTATGCACTTCCTCCCTGCTGCCTCAGGTCCAACACTCTGACTCCTTGGGCGGGGTAGTCTCCGACCATGACGCACACATATTACGCATCCAATGGAAGCCGCCACACCCACCGGTGCCCACATGGCACCTCCCACGGGACTGCCTCACTGACCAGACATTCCAACATGACCATGCACAAAGTATCCAGGAATACTTCGCTCATAACACAGGGTCCGCCTCATCCAGACTGGTGGAGTGGGATGCGTATAAAGTGGTGGCCCGAGGGGCATGCATCCAGCAAGTGAAAGGGTTCAGCCGCACGTTGGAACGCACACTTGTTGACACTGAACGCAGGCTAGCAACACTCACAAAAAAGGAGGATGCAAGCGATGCAACAGCGGCTCAGGTGGCGGAAGCCAAAACACAGTACTCCACAGCTCTGGCGGATCTGCGCAAATTTAATTTTCGTGCATACGCCACTCGGGTACACAAAGAACGGGACAAAACGGGTACACTCTTAGCATGGTTAGCGAAACAGGATACTGACACCATTCTGATGAATTGTATGTACCCATTTAACCTGTACATATTATTGTGTTTTATTTTATTGGCTTTTATGATTTTAAGCAAATCGAATAAAGTGTATTTTGACTGACTGACTACTGACACCAAACCCATTACGGAGATCCTGACGCCAGCGTGCGTTTCAGCAATATTATGCTATGGTATATGACACCCCAAAGAACCTTCGACAGGGAGCGATTAGCCATTTTTTGGACCCCCTTCCGATCCCAAACATCACAGACACCAAAAGGGATGCCCTCGATGCCAAAGTATCAGCGGCGGATGTCTCTGGCGCGATCCACGCGCAAGCACGGTACAAAGCGCCAGGTCTCGATGGCATGCCCCTCGAGTACTACGGCCCTGCGGTTTTAATAGCTATTTTGATTAAAGCAACAAAGCAACAAACCAAAATCTTTGTTATGATTTGTATGGTCTTATTTATTTAAACCATTTACTTTTTATATAAATCTCATTAATTTCAAGCATTGATTGTATGAGAAAAACACTACGTGCATACAATATATACAAAAAACATTTAGTTCAAAAACATTTAACAAAAAATTTGACAAAAGGACATATAACAAAATAACATCCAATCATTTAGTGTACATAAACATATGAATGCAATAATACGAGAAGCGTCAATCGTTATGTTGTATTTAGCAAAAAACTTAATTAAAAGAATAAAGCTATTTGCAGTAAGGAAAAAGAGAGACAAAATGAATTGTAGCAAATACAAATTTTTCAAATGTCGGATTAATAACCAGATCACTTAAATCCTTTCTGCTAATGCCGACGCGTTTTGAACTTGCTCGAGCATTTGGCAAGTTCTCATCAGGGCTTTCTCGTTTTAATTATCTGAAAGTTATGTACAAAGAAAATGAGTAAGTTCTTATATTCCTCATTTTCATCCCCTAAAAGCATTGCCCTTTACCATAACTCATATCGAAAATATGTACCTGTATTTTCGAGTTGGCAGCGGGTTTCCAGATTTTCAAGGGATCTTATTCAGTCAATTGTTGTTGTTTTTCTAAAAAATTACAACAATTTAAATTACAGCATTGTAGTGGTCAGGACGGCCTGCACCTAAGAGGCCAAGAAACAGTCTTGAAAATTACCTTAAAATCAGTAGTCTGGACCTTTGCTTGGTGTATATTCAAATCAGCCGTGCGTAGGACAAAAGTCTAATCCCCACCCGCCAGCAAGCGGTGGACACGTCGTTTTGCGCCTACAAGAAGGGTTTTTAAAAAAGAATGACTCCACTATTCAAATGAGTGTGAGGGAGGGCGGTTAGAGCGGGTGGCAAAACCAAGTGCCTACCTTATTGTTCACGCTCAGATTATTTCCGTGCAGCTCCCCCGTTGCTCTAACCTGCAGTCTGTTTAAGTTCGAGTTTTGGTCCTAAAGTGACAAGCACACTACATGTAAGCCCACTGCTCTCTATTGCGGGGTGTCCCTCATTATTACATTTCTTAGCGATTACCTGGCTTGACGCTTACCTAGGTTTTCTTAATGTTGAGGAATAACTCGCTCCCAAGTGCACTCCAAACCAATTCCAGGAGTCACTCGGCAAACCGAGTCGCCATCTTAAAAAGCGGACACGTGATCATCAGGTCGTGTCACATGACTGCCCAGGCTTTGTGGGGATTGTAGTCCCACTCTACATTCTAGTCTAATCCTGAGCGGAAGGCTGCTTACAAGATTGCACGCGGGCACTGTATGTTACTACAAAACAGCTTACAGTCTGGAAACTTCAGACATCGAATTCAGTCCAGTTTGTAAGCTGTTGAAGCGCAGTATTAAATACGCTTCTTTCCTCAATAAGACATCGTCCACATCTTTGGCATGTTGGGCTTGGGTCACTGTGTACAAAACCGTCCACACGAAGTCTGTTTCAGTGTGTCCACTGTCAACAAAATGTTGTACCATCGGAGCGGTTAGCACTTTTGTTTTTATTCGTGACCTATGCTGTGTTATGCGGGTGTTAACCTGCTGGTTGGTCTTTCCTATATACAATTTGCCGCATCCGCAGACAATTGCATACACAACATTCCGTGTTTTACAGTTTGAAAATCCTTGATTCTTCCACCTGACATTTTTGTGTGTGAATTCACTCCCCTCGATAGTTGTGTCGCAAGAGACACAGTTGCCACATCTGTGGTGTCCCTCAATCGGCTTGAATCCCCACATTGACAACAAGTCATGTTTAGGTTTTTCAATGGTAACATCCGCACGCACTAGTTGCTGCCCAATGCTACGGTTTTTTTTAAAAGCAAAAATTGGTCTAGGAAAGGGGCATTCTAGTCCCTCCAGCAGGTGCCAGTTTTTAAGTATGGTCTGTCTGATTTTATGGGTATGCGGACCAAACGTAGTGACACACACCAATTTGTCCATTTCAGGCTTCACTTTACTTTGTAACAGACATTCCCTTGGGGTGTAGCGTGCTCTTTTAAGAGCATGTTTGAGCAGCTTCCTGGGGTAGCCTCTGCATTTCATTTCCTCACAAAACCTTCCTCCGTGTAAGTCATAGTCCTTTATCTCGGAGCAGTTCCTCCTAATGCGAAGTAACTGCCCGTAAGGCAAGTTTGTTTTCAAATTACGTGGATGCGCACTCCCGTGATGGAGAATAGTATTTTTGTCCGTCTTTTTTCTGAACAAAGATGACTTCAAAAGACCGTCAATACAGCTAACTTCCACATCTAAGAATGTCATTTTCGTGTTGCTGTGTTCCATAGAGAATTTAATGTCACCATGTTTGTTGTTTAACCATTGGTGGAATTCCATCAATTCGGTGTGGCTCCCCTGCCACAGGAGCCACACGTCATCAATGTATCTTAGCCATTGTTTTATGCATTTCTTATAGGGGTTGTTGTTTGCCACAAATTTCTCTTCATACTGTGCCATAAACAATATGGCCATCTCCGGCGCATAGGGACATCCCATGGCTGTCCCCTTGATTTGATAAAAGAACTCGCCATTGAAACAGAAATAGTTCTTTTTGAGGGTTAGTTCAGCCAACTGCAGGATAAACCCAGTGGGCACTCGATGTGGACGGTCTCTTGTGTCCAGGTACATCTCCATCACCTCCAACGCTTCCCCTTGCGGGATCTGCATATAGAGGGACGTGACGTCCATGGTGACCATTAATTCCTCAAGTGGATTGAATTCTAGACCCTCTATTTTATTGAGGAAATAGGTGGTATCCTTCAGGTATGACGTCACATTGCAGATGAAGGGCTTGAGGAAAAAATCCACGTATTTAGATAGGGGCTCTAAACAAGAGTCACAGCCCGAGACTATGGGGCGTCCGGGTGGATCATTCAGATTTTTGTGGATCTTGGGCAGGAAGTACAACATTGGGGTACGTGGGAATTTTTTAACCAGAAATTCACCTTCCTTTCTGCCCACAAACCCTTCTTCAACACCACTTGCAATCAATTGTGTTATTGTCCCTAGTATGTCCTTGGTTGGGTCTGCATTCAGTTTTCTGTACCATATCTGATTATTCACCTGTGATTCACCTTCCAATAGGTATTTATCCCTTGGCCACAAAACAGTGGCCCCGCCTTTATCGGCAGCTTTTACTACAATAGATGAATCCTCTTTTAAATTTTGTAATGCTTGGCGTTGGCCTCTACTGATGTTCGGTTTAACAAACATTTTGTTCTTTTCAAGTTTGTTTATAGAGGACAAGACAACTTGTTCAAAAGCCAAAATTTAATTGGGGATATTATAACTGGGAATAAAAGTGGATTTGTTCCGCAATCCTGTTGTCTCAATCTCTTGAGAAGGTGGCTGGTTTGCAAAAAAGGCCTTTAATCGCACCTTTCGACAGAAAGCAATGGCTTCCATCTTAGTTTTTGTGAAATCAGGTTGGTGATTAGGTACAAATTTCAAGCCCAAATTGAGGACAGACTCTTCGTCTCTGGTCAAGATTTTATTTGACAGGTTGACAATAGAGGAAGACATCTCTATGTCTTGTAGACGTTCCTCCGGGTGCGCATTTCCCATGGTATTTTGTTTCGTGGTTTTCCTTGTTGGCCCTTCTCTAAAAAAGAAACCTGTTTTTTGTTTGTGTTCCCTCTTGCCTCCGTGCCCGAAGAATCAGATGAAGACGATGTCTCAGAAAATGTTTTGAATCGATTGCGGGACCGTCCTTGATAGTTATACAGTGCTCCGCGTGAATCGACCTGCGAATAGTAGTCCTCCTTGAGAAAAGGGTAGGCTTTCTCTAGTGTAAATGACTTAGAGTCTTAATCGTATTGAGCGGTCTTATTGTTTATTGTATTGTCTCTAAATGTAAGAATTTCTTTTTCAATTTTTTCCAAGAGGGCCTTGGCGTCAGGCACAACCTGGCTGTCCTGGATGGTTTTGGTTAGTTCTTCAATTTCTTCCAGCTCTTTTTTACAGAGACGTTGTGCCGTCTCAATTGTATGGACCATAAGGTCCCTGATGCACTTGGTATTTATACAGCTAAAACCCTTTTTGTAGTCTGCATCCTCTGTAAAAATTACGGGAATATTTTTAACTTGAAGCCCCCAGGGGATAGTGCCTCCCCTGAGGTGTTTCAGCAAAAAATGCCCGTGAAGCTCCGTTCTTATGTGCTTCTTGCTCAATCTGATAAGTTTATCTGATTCGTTTTGCTGTTGTGCAGAGGTGCTCAGGGCAATGTTGGAAAATGGGGATGAATCAATTAAAGACTGAATGTGACTTTCAGAAAACGATAATGTGTCTTTCTCAGACATGCCTTTCGAGGGACCGTTGGTCCCTCGGTGTTCTTAATCTTACACGAATCCAGAGCTTGTATTATTCTGGTGCCCTACGGACTCTCGCGGGTAAACTGCCCGCCCTAAAGTTTACGAAAGTTGAGGAGTTAGGTCCCGGGACACAGGGTCAGCTGGACCATAGAGTAATTTATGAACAAAGAATTGCCGGCCCTGCGGTTTTAATAGCTATTTTGATTAAAGCAACAAACCAAAATCTTTGTTATGATTTGTATGGTCTTATTTATTTAAACCATTTACTTTTTATATAAATCTCATTAATTTCAAGCATTGATTGTATGAGAAAAACACTACGTGCATACAATATATACAAAAAACATTTAGTTCAAAAACATTTAACAAAAAATTTGACAAAAGGACATATAACAAAATAACATCCAATCATTTAGTGTACAAAAACATATGAATGCAATAATACGAGAAGCGTCAATCGTTATGTTGTATTTAGCAAAAAACTTAATTAAAAGAATAAAGCTATTTGCAGTAAGGAAAAAGAGAGACAAAATGAATTGTAGCAAATACAAATTTTTCAAATGTCGGATTAATAACCAGATCACTTAAATCCTTTCTGCTAATGCCGACGCGTTTCGAACTTGCTCGAGCATTTGGCAAGTTCTCATCAGGGCTTTCTCGTTTTAATTATCTGAAAGTTATGTACAAAGAAAATGAGTAAGTTCTTATATTCCTCATTTTCATCCCCTAAAAGCATTGCCCTTTACCATAACTCATATCGAAAATATGTACCTGTATTTTCGAGTTGGCAGCGGGTTTCCAGATTTTCAAGGGATCTTATTCAGTCAATTGTTGTTGTTTTTCTAAAAAATTACAACAATTTAAATTACAGCATTGTAGTGGTCAGGACGGCCTGCACCTAAGAGGCCAAGAAACAGTCTTGAAAATTACCTTAAAATCAGTAGTCTGGACCTTTGCTTGGTGTATATTCAAATCAGCCGTGCGTAGGACAAAAGTCTAATCCCCACCCGCCAGCCGGCGGTGGACACGTCGTTTTGCGCCTACAAGAAGGGTTTTTAAAAAAGAATGACTCCACTATTCAAATGAGTGTGAGGGAGGGCGGTTAGAGCGGGTGGCAAAACCAAGTGCCTACCTTATTGTTCACGCTCAGATTATTTCCGTGCAGCTCCCCCGTTTCTCTAACCTGCAGTCTGTTTAAGTTCGATTTTTGATCCTAAAGTGACAAGCACACTACATGTAAGCCCACTGCTCTCTATTGCGGGGTGTCCCTCATTATTACATTTCTTAGCGATTACCTGGCTTGACGCTTACCTAGGTTTTCTTAATGTTGAGGAATAACTCGCTCCCAAGTGCACTCCAAACCAATTCCAGGAGTCACTCGGCAAACCGAGTCGCCATCTTAAAAAGCGGACACGTGATCATCAGGTCATGTCACATGACTGCCCAGGCTTTGTGGGGATTGTAGTCCCACTCTACATTCTAGTCTAATCCTGAGCGGAAGGCTGCTTACAAGATTGCACGCGGGCACTGTATGTTACTACAAAACAGCTTACAGTCTGGAAACTTCAGACATCGAATTCAGTCCAGTTTGTAAGCTGTTGAAGCGCAGTATTAAATACGCTTCTTTCCTCAATAAGACATCGTCCACATCTTTGGCATGTTGGGCTTGGGTCACTGTGTACAAAACCGTCCACACGAAGTCTGTTTCAGTGTGTCCACTGTCAACAAAATGTTGTACCATCGGAGCGGTTAGCACTTTTGTTTTTATTCGTGACCTATGCTGTGTTATGCGGGTGTTAACCTGCTGGTTGGTCTTTCCTATATACAATTTGCCGCATCCGCAGACAATTGCATACACAACATTCCGTGTTTTACAGTTTGAAAATCCTTGATTCTTCCACCTGACATTTTTGTGTGTGAATTCACTCCCCTCGATAGTTGTGTCGCAAGAGACACAGTTGCCACATCTGTGGTGTCCCTCAATCGGCTTGAATCCCCACATTGACAACAAGTCATGTTTAGGTTTTTCAATGGTAACATCCGCACGCACTAGTTGCTGCCCAATGCTACGTTTTTTTTTAAAAGCAAAAATTGGTCTAGGAAAGGGGCATTCTAGTCCCTCCAGCAGGTGCCAGTTTTTAAGTATGGTCTGTCTGATTTTATGGGTATGCGGACCAAACGTAGTGACACACACCAATTTGTCCATTTCAGGCTTCACTTTACTTTGTAACAGACATTCCCTTGGGGTGTAGCGTGCTCTTTTAAGAGCATGTTTGAGCAGCTTCCTGGGGTAGCCTCTGCATTTCATTTCCTCACAAAACCTTCCTCCGTGTAAGTCATAGTCCTTTATCTCGGAGCAGTTCCTCCTAATACGAAGTAACTGCCCGTAAGGCAAGTTTGTTTTCAAATTACGTGGATGCGCACTCCCGTGATGGAGAATAGTATTTTTGTCCGTCTTTTTTCTGAACAAAGATGACTTCAAAAGACCGTCAATACAGCTAACTTCCACATCTAAGAATGTCATTTTCGTGTTGCTGTGTTCCATAGAGAATTTAATGTCACCATGTTTGTTGTTTAACCATTGGTGGAATTCCATCAATTCGGTGTGGCTCCCCTGCCACAGGAGCCACACGTCATCAATGTATCTTAGCCATTGTTTTATGCATTTCTTATAGGGGTTGTTGTTTGCCACAAATTTCTCTTCATACTGTGCCATAAACAATATGGCCATCTCCGGCGCATAGGGACATCCCATGGCTGTCCCCTTGATTTGATAAAAGAACTCGCCATTGAAACAGAAATAGTTCTTTTTGAGGGTTAGTTCAGCCAACTGCAGGATAAACCCAGTGGGCACTCGATGTGGACGGTCTCTTGTGTCCAGGTACATCTCCATCACCTCCAACGCTTCCCCTTGCGGGATCTGCGTATAGAGGGACGTGACGTCCATGGTGACCATTAATTCCTCAAGTGGATTGAATTCTAGACCCTCTATTTTATTGAGGAAATCGGTGGTATCCTTCAGGTATGACGTCACATTGCAGATGAAGGGCTTGAGGAAAAAATCCACGTATTTAGATAGGGGCTCTAAACAAGAGTCACAGCCCGAGACTATGGGGCGTCCGGGTGGATCATTCAGATTTTTGTGGATCTTGGGCAGGAAGTACAACATTGGGGTACGTGGGAATTTTTTAACCAGAAATTCACCTTCCTTTCTGCCCACAAACCCTTCTTCAACACCACTTGCAATCAATTGTGTTATTGTCCCTAGTATGTCCTTGGTTGGGTCTGCATTCAGTTTTCTGTACCATATCTGATTATTCACCTGTGATTCACCTTCCAATAGGTATTTATCCCTTGGCCACAAAACAGTGGCCCCGCCTTTATCGGCAGCTTTTACTACAATAGATGAATCCTCTTTTAAATTTTGTAATGCTTGGCGTTGGCCTCTACTGATGTTCGGTTTAACAAACATTTTGTTCTTTTCAAGTTTGTTTATAGAGGACAAGACAACTTGTTCAAAAGCCAAAATTTAATTGGGGATATTATAACTGGGAATAAAAGTGGATTTGTTCCGCAATCCTGTTGTCTCAATCTCTTGAGAAGGTGGCTGGTTTGCAAAAAAGGCCTTTAATCGCACCTTTCGACAGAAAGCAATGGCTTCCATCTTAGTTTTTGTGAAATCAGGTTGGTGATTAGGTACAAATTTCAAGCCCAAATTGAGGACAGACTCTTCGTCTCTGGTCAAGATTTTATTTGACAGGTTGACAATAGAGGAAGACATCTCTATGTCTTGTAGACGTTCCTCCGGGTGCGCATTTCCCATGGTATTTTGTTTCGTGGTTTTCCTTGTTGGCCCTTCTCTAAAAAAGAAACCTGTTTTTTGTTTGTGTTCCCTCTTGCCTCCGTGCCCGAAGAATCAGATGAAGACGATGTCTCAGAAAATGTTTTGAATCGATTGCGGGACCGTCCTTGATAGTTATACAGTGCTCCGCGTGAATCGACCTGCGAATAGTAGTCCTCCTTGAGAAAAGGGTAGGCTTTCTCTAGTGTAAATGACTTAGAGTCTTAATCGTATTGAGCGGTCTTATTGTTTATTGTATTGTCTCTAAATGTAAGAATTTCTTTTTCAATTTTTTCCAAGAGGGCCTTGGCGTCAGGCACAACCTGGCTGTCCTGGATGGTTTTGGTTAGTTCTTCAATTTCTTCCAGCTCTTTTTTACAGAGACGTTGTGCCGTCTCAATTGTATGGACCATAAGGTCCCTGATGCACTTGGTATTTATACAGCTAAAACCCTTTTTGTAGTCTGCATCCTCTGTAAAAATTACGGGAATATTTTTAACTTGAAGCCCCCAGGGGATAGTGCCTCCCCTGAGGTGTTTCAGCAAAAAATGCCCGTGAAGCTCCGTTCTTATGTGCTTCTTGCTCAATCTGATAAGTTTATCTGATTCGTTTTGCTGTTGTGCAGAGGTGCTCAGGGCAATGTTGGAAAATGGGGATGAATCAATTAAAGACTGAATGTGACTTTCAGAAAACGATAATGTGTCTTTCTCAGACATGCCTTTCGAGGGATCGTTGGTCCCTCGGTGTTCTTAATCTTACACGAATCCAGAGCTTGTATTATTCTGGTGCCCTACGGACTCTCGCGGGTAAACTGCCCGCCCTAAAGTTTACGAAAGTTGAGGAGTTAGGTCCCGGGACACAGGGTCAGCTGGACCATAGAGTAATTTATGAACAAAGAATTGCCGGCCCTGCGGTTTTAATAGCTATTTTGATTAAAGCAACAAACCAAAATCTTTGTTATGATTTGTATGGTCTTATTTATTTAAACCATTTACTTTTTATATAAATCTCATTAATTTCAAGCATTGATTGTATGAGAAAAACACTACGTGCATACAATATATACAAAAAACATTTAGTTCAAAAACATTTAACAAAAAATTTGACAAAAGGACATATAACAAAATAACATCCAATCATTTAGTGTACAAAAACATATGAATGCAATAATACGAGAAGCGTCAATCGTTATGTTGTATTTAGCAAAAAACTTAATTAAAAGAATAAAGCTATTTGCAGTAAGGAAAAAGAGAGACAAAATGAATTGTAGCAAATACAAATTTTTCAAATGTCGGATTAATAACCAGATCACTTAAATCCTTTCTGCTAATGCCGACGCGTTTCGAACTTGCTCGAGCATTTGGCAAGTTCTCATCAGGGCTTTCTCGTTTTAATTATCTGAAAGTTATGTACAAAGAAAATGAGTAAGTTCTTATATTCCTCATTTTCATCCCCTAAAAGCATTGCCCTTTACCATAACTCATATCGAAAATATGTACCTGTATTTTCGAGTTGGCAGCGGGTTTCCAGATTTTCAAGGGATCTTATTCAGTCAATTGTTGTTGTTTTTCTAAAAAATTACAACAATTTAAATTACAGCATTGTAGTGGTCAGGACGGCCTGCACCTAAGAGGCCAAGAAACAGTCTTGAAAATTACCTTAAAATCAGTAGTCTGGACCTTTGCTTGGTGTATATTCAAATCAGCCGTGCGTAGGACAAAAGTCTAATCCCCACCCGCCAGCCGGCGGTGGACACGTCGTTTTGCGCCTACAAGAAGGGTTTTTAAAAAAGAATGACTCCACTATTCAAATGAGTGTGAGGGAGGGCGGTTAGAGCGGGTGGCAAAACCAAGTGCCTACCTTATTGTTCACGCTCAGATTATTTCCGTGCAGCTCCCCCGTTGCTCTAACCTGCAGTCTGTTTAAGTTCGATTTTTGATCCTAAAGTGACAAGCACACTACATGTAAGCCCACTGCTCTCTATTGCGGGGTGTCCCTCATTATTACATTTCTTAGCGATTACCTGGCTTGACGCTTACCTAGGTTTTCTTAATGTTGAGGAATAACTCGCTCCCAAGTGCACTCCAAACCAATTCCAGGAGTCACTCGGCAAACCGAGTCGCCATCTTAAAAAGCGGACACGTGATCATCAGGTCATGTCACATGACTGCCCAGGCTTTGTGGGGATTGTAGTCCCACTCTACATTCTAGTCTAATCCTGAGCGGAAGGCTGCTTACAAGATTGCACGCGGGCACTGTATGTTACTACAAAACAGCTTACAGTCTGGAAACTTCAGACATCGAATTCAGTCCAGTTTGTAAGCTGTTGAAGCGCAGTATTAAATACGCTTCTTTCCTCAATAAGACATCGTCCACATCTTTGGCATGTTGGGCTTGGGTCACTGTGTACAAAACCGTCCACACGAAGTCTGTTTCAGTGTGTCCACTGTCAACAAAATGTTGTACCATCGGAGCGGTTAGCACTTTTGTTTTTATTCGTGACCTATGCTGTGTTATGCGGGTGTTAACCTGCTGGTTGGTCTTTCCTATATACAATTTGCCGCATCCGCAGACAATTGCATACACAACATTCCGTGTTTTACAGTTTGAAAATCCTTGATTCTTCCACCTGACATTTTTGTGTGTGAATTCACTCCCCTCGATAGTTGTGTCGCAAGAGACACAGTTGCCACATCTGTGGTGTCCCTCAATCGGCTTGAATCCCCACATTGACAACAAGTCATGTTTAGGTTTTTCAATGGTAACATCCGCACGCACTAGTTGCTGCCCAATGCTACGTTTTTTTTTAAAAGCAAAAATTGGTCTAGGAAAGGGGCATTCTAGTCCCTCCAGCAGGTGCCCGTTTTTAAGTATGGTCTGTCTGATTTTATGGGTATGCGGACCAAACGTAGTGACACACACCAATTTGTCCATTTCAGGCTTCACTTTACTTTGTAACAGACATTCCCTTGGGGTGTAGCGTGCTCTTTTAAGAGCATGTTTGAGCAGCTTCCTGGGGTAGCCTCTGCATTTCATTTCCTCACAAAACCTTCCTCCGTGTAAGTCATAGTCCTTTATCTCGGAGCAGTTCCTCCTAATGCGAAGTAACTGCCCGTAAGGCAAGTTTGTTTTCAAATTACGTGGATGCGCACTCCCGTGATGGAGAATAGTATTTTTGTCCGTCTTTTTTCTGAACAAAGATGACTTCAAAAGACCGTCAATACAGCTAACTTCCACATCTAAGAATGTCATTTTCGTGTTGCTGTGTTCCATAGAGAATTTAATGTCACCATGTTTGTTGTTTAACCATTGGTGGAATTCCATCAATTCGGTGTGGCTCCCCTGCCACAGGAGCCACACGTCATCAATGTATCTTAGCCATTGTTTTATGCATTTCTTATAGGGGTTGTTGTTTGCCACAAATTTCTCTTCATACTGTGCCATAAACAATATGGCCATCTCCGGCGCATAGGGACATCCCATGGCTGTCCCCTTGATTTGATAAAAGAACTCACCATTGAAACAGAAATAGTTCTTTTTGAGGGTTAGTTCAGCCAACTGCAGGATAAACCCAGTGGGCACTCGATGTGGACGGTCTCTTGTGTCCAGGTACATCTCCATCACCTCCAACGCTTCCCCTTGCGGGATCTGCGTATAGAGGGACGTGACGTCCATGGTGACCATTAATTCCTCAAGTGGATTGAATTCTAGACCCTCTATTTTATTGAGGAAATCGGTGGTATCCTTCAGGTATGACGTCACATTGCAGATGAAGGGCTTGAGGAAAAAATCCACGTATTTAGATAGGGGCTCTAAACAAGAGTCACAGCCCGAGACTATGGGGCGTCCGGGTGGATCATTCAGATTTTTGTGGATCTTGGGCAGGAAGTACAACATTGGGGTACGTGGGAATTTTTTAACCAGAAATTCACCTTCCTTTCTGCCCACAAACCCTTCTTCAACACCACTTGCAATCAATTGTGTTATTGTCCCTAGTATGTCCTTGGTTGGGTCTGCATTCAGTTTTCTGTACCATATCTGATTATTCACCTGTGATTCACCTTCCAATAGGTATTTATCCCTTGGCCACAAAACAGTGGCCCCGCCTTTATCGGCAGCTTTTACTACAATAGATGAATCCTCTTTTAAATTTTGTAATGCTTGGCGTTGGCCTCTACTGATGTTCGGTTTAACAAACATTTTGTTCTTTTCAAGTTTGTTTATAGAGGACAAGACAACTTGTTCAAAAGCCAAAATTTGTTTGGGGATAATATAACTGGGAATAAAAGTGGATTTGTTCCGCAATCCTGTTGTCTCAATCTCTTGAGAAGGTGGCTGGTTTGCAAAAAAGGCCTTTAATCGCACCTTTCGACAGAAAGCAATGGCTTCCATCTTAGTTTTTGTGAAATCAGGTTGGTGATTAGGTACAAATTTCAAGCCCAAATTGAGGACAGACTCTTCGTCTCTGGTCAAGATTTTATTTGACAGGTTGACAATAGAGGAAGACATCTCTATGTCTTGTAGACGTTCCTCCGGGTGCGCATTTCCCATGGTATTTTGTTTCGTGGTTTTCCTTGTTGGCCCTTCTCTAAAAAAGAAACCTGTTTTTTGTTTGTGTTCCCTCTTGCCTCCGTGCCCGAAGAATCAGATGAAGACGATGTCTCAGAAAATGTTTTGAATCGATTGCGGGACCGTCCTTGATAGTTATACAGTGCTCCGCGTGAATCGACCTGCGAATAGTAATCCTCCTTGAGAAAAGGGTAGGCTTTCTCTAGTGTAAATGACTTAGAGTCTTTATCGTATTGAGCGGTCTTATTGTTTATTGTATTGTCTCTAAATGTAAGAATTTCTTTTTCAATTTTTTCCAAGAGGGCCTTGGCGTCAGGCACAACCTGGCTGTCCTGGATGGTTTTGGTTAGTTCTTCAATTTCTTCCAGCTCTTTTTTACAGAGACGTTGTGCCGTCTCAATTGTATGGACCATAAGGTCCCTGCTGCACTTGGTATTTATACAGCTAAAACCCTTTTTGTAGTCTGCATCCTCTGTAAAAATTACGGGAATATTTTTAACTTGAAGCCCCCAGGGGATAGTGCCTCCCCTGAGGTGTTTCAGCAAAAAATGCCCGTGAAGCTCCGTTCTTATGTGCTTCTTGCTCAATCTGATAAGTTTATCTGATTCGTTTTGCTGTTGTGCAGAGGTGCTCAGGGCAATGTTGGAAAATGGGGATGAATCAATTAAAGACTGAATGTGACTTTCAGAAAACGATAATGTGTCTTTCTCAGACATGCCTTTCGAGGGATTGTTGGTCCCTCGGTGTTCTTAATCTTACACGAATCCAGAGCTTGTATTATTCTGGTGCCCTACGGACTCTCGCGGGTAAACTGCCCGCCCTAAAGTTTACGAAAGTTGAGGAGTTAGGTCCCGGGACACAGGGTCAGCTGGACCATAGAGTAATTTATGAACAAAGAATTGCCGGCCCTGCGGTTTTAATAGCTATTTTGATTAAAGCAACAAACCAAAATCTTTGTTATGATTTGTATGGTCTTATTTATTTAAACCATTTACTTTTTATATAAATCTCATTAATTTCAAGCATTGATTGTATGAGAAAAACACTACGTGCATACAATATATACAAAAAACATTTAGTTCAAAAACATTTAACAAAAAATTTGACAAAAGGACATATAACAAAATAACATCCAATCATTTAGTGTACATAAACATATGAATGCAATAATACGAGAAGCGTCAATCGTTATGTTGTATTTAGCAAAAAACGTAATTAAAAGAATAAAGCTATTTGCAGTAAGGAAAAAGAGAGACAAAATGAATTGTAGCAAATACAAATTTTTCAAATGTCGGATTAATAACCAGATCACTTAAATCCTTTCTGCTAATGCCGACGCGTTTCGAACTTGCTCGAGCATTTGGCAAGTTCTCATCAGGGCTTTCTCGTTTTAATTATCTGAAAGTTATGTACAAAGAAAATGAGTAAGTTCTTATATTCCTCATTTTCATCCCCTAAAAGCATTGCCCTTTACCATAACTCATATCGAAAATATGTACCTGTATTTTCGAGTTGGCAGCGGGTTTCCAGATTTTCAAGGGATCTTATTCAGTCAATTGTTGTTGTTTTTCTAAAAAATTACAACAATTTAAATTACAGCATTGTAGTGGTCAGGACGGCCTGCACCTAAGAGGCCAAGAAACAGTCTTGAAAATTACCTTAAAATCAGTAGTCTGGACCTTTGCTTGGTGTATATTCAAATCAGCCGTGCGTAGGACAAAAGTCTAATCCCCACCCGCCAGCCGGCGGTGGACACGTCGTTTTGCGCCTACAAGAAGGGTTTTTAAAAAAGAATGACTCCACTATTCAAATGAGTGTGAGGGAGGGCGGTTAGAGCGGGTGGCAAAACCAAGTGCCTACCTTATTGTTCACGCTCAGATTATTTCCGTGCAGCTCCCCCGTTGCTCTAACCTGCAGTCTGTTTAAGTTCGATTTTTTATCCTAAAGTGACAAGCACACTACATGTAAGCCCACTGCTCTCTATTGCGGGGTGTCCCTCATTATTACATTTCTTAGCGATTACCTGGCTTGACGCTTACCTAGGTTTTCTTAATGTTGAGGAATAACTCGCTCCCAAGTGCACTCCAAACCAATTCCAGGAGTCACTCGGCAAACCGAGTCGCCATCTTAAAAAGCGGACACGTGATCATCAGGTCGTGTCACATGACTGCCCAGGCTTTGTGGGGATTGTAGTCCCACTCTACATTCTAGTCTAATCCTGAGCGGAAGGCTGCTTACAAGATTGCACGCGGGCACTGTATGTTACTACAAAACAGCTTACAGTCTGGAAACTTCAGACATCGAATTCAGTCCAGTTTGTAAGCTGTTGAAGCGCAGTATTAAATACGCTTCTTTCCTCAATAAGACATCGTCCACATCTTTGGCATGTTGGGCTTGGGTCACTGTGTACAAAACCGTCCACACGAAGTCTGTTTCAGTGTGTCCACTGTCAACAAAATGTTGTACCATCGGAGCGGTTAGCACTTTTGTTTTTATTCGTGACCTATGCTGTGTTATGCGGGTGTTAACCTGCTGGTTGGTCTTTCCTATATACAATTTGCCGCATCCGCAGACAATTAACTTTCAGATAATTAAAACGAGAAAGCCCTGATGAGAACTTGCCAAATGCTCGAGCAAGCTCGAAACGCGTCGGCATTAGCAGAAAGGATTTAAGTGATCTGGTTATTAATCCGACATTTGAAAAATTTGTATTTGCTACAATTCATTTTGTCTCTCTTTTTCCTTACTGCAAATAGCTTTATTCTTTTAATTAAGTTTTTTGCTAAATACAACATACCGATTGACGCTTCTCGTATTATTGCATTCATATGTTTATGTACACTAAATGATTGGATGTTATTTTGTTATATGTCCTTTTGTCAAATTTTTTGTTAAATGTTTTTGAACTAAATGTTTTTTGTATATATTGTATGCACGTAGTGTTTTTCTCATACAATCAATGCTTGAAATTAATGAGATTTATATAAAAAGTAAATGGTTTAAATAAATAAGACCATACAAATCATAACAAAGATTTTGGTTTGTTGCTTTAATCAAAATAGCTATTAAAACCGCAGGGCCGGCAATTCTTTGTTCATAAATTACTCTATGGTCCAGCTGACCCTGTGTCCCGGGACCTAACTCCTCAACTTTCGTAAACTTTAGGGCGGGCAGTTTACCCGCGAGAGTCCGTAGGGCACCAGAATAATACAAGCTCTGGATTCGTGTAAGATTAAGAACACCGAGGGACCAACGATCCCTCGAAAGGCATGTCTGAGAAAGACACATTATCGTTTTCTGAAAGTCACATTCAGTCTTTAATTGATTCATCCCCATTTTCCAACATTGCCCTGAGCACCTCTGCACAACAGCAAAACGAATCAGATAAACTTATCAGATTGAGCAAGAAGCACATAAGAACGGAGCTTCACGGGCATTTTTTGCTGAAACACCTCAGGGGAGGCACTATCCCCTGGGGGCTTCAAGTTAAAAATATTCCCGTAATTTTTACAGAGGATGCAGACTACAAAAAGGGTTTTAGCTGTATAAATACCAAGTGCAGCAGGGACCTTATGGTCCATACAATTGAGACGGCACAACGTCTCTGTAAAAAAGAGCTGGAAGAAATTGAAGAACTAACCAAAACCATCCAGGACAGCCAGGTTGTGCCTGACGCCAAGGCCCTCTTGGAAAAAATTGAAAAAGAAATTCTTACATTTAGAGACAATACAATAAACAATAAGACCGCTCAATACGATAAAGACTCTAAGTCATTTACACTAGAGAAAGCCTACCCTTTTCTCAAGGAGGATTACTATTCGCAGGTCGATTCACGCGGAGCACTGTATAACTATCCAGGACGGTCCCGCAATCGATTCAAAACATTTTCTGAGACATCGTCTTCATCTGATTCTTCGGGCACGGAGGCAAGAGGGAACACAAACAAAAAACAGGTTTCTTTTTTAGAGAAGGGCCAACAAGGAAAACCACGAAACAAAATACCATGGGAAATGCGCACCCGGAGGAACGTCTACAAGACATAGAGATGTCTTCCGCTATTGTCAACCTGTCAAATAAAATCTTGACCAGAGGCGAAGAGTCTGTCCTCAATTTGGGCTTGAAATTTGTACCTAATCACCAACCTGATTTCACAAAAACTAAGATGGAAGCCATTGCTTTCTGTCGAAAGGTGCGATTAAAGGCCTTTTTTGCAAACCAGCCACCTTCTCAAGAGATTGAGACAACAGGATTGCGGAACAAATCCACTTTTATTCCCAGTTATAATATCCCCAAACAAATTTTGGCTTTTGAACAAGTTGTCTTGTCCTCTATAAACAAACTTGAAAAGAACAAAATGTTTGTTAAACCGAACATCAGTAGAGGCCAACGCCAAGCATTACAAAATTTAAAAGAGGATTCATCTATTGTAGTAAAAGCTGCCGATAAAGGCGGGGCCACTGTTTTGTGGCCAAGGGATAAATACCTATTGGAAGGTGAATCACAGGTGAATAATCAGATATGGTACAGAAAACTGAATGCAGACCCAACCAAGGACATACTAGGGACAATAACACAATTGATTGCAAGTGGTGTTGAAGAAGGGTTTGTGGGCAGAAAGGAAGGTGAATTTCTGGTTAAAAAATTCCCACGTACCCCAATGTTGTACTTCCTGCCCAAGATCCACAAAAATCTGAATGATCCACCCGGACGCCCCATAGTCTCGGGCTGTGACTCTTGTTTAGAGCCCCTATCTAAATACGTGGATTTTTTCCTCAAGCCCTTCATCTGCAATGTGACGTCATACCTGAAGGATACCACCGATTTCCTCAATAAAATAGAGGGTCTAGAATTCAATCCACTTGAGGAATTAATGGTCACCATGGACGTCACGTCCCTCTATACGCAGATCCCGCAAGGGGAAGCGTTGGAGGTGATGGAGATGTACCTGGACACAAGAGACCGTCCACATCGAGTGCCCACTGGGTTTATCCTGCAGTTCGCTGAACTAACCCTCAAAAAGAACTATTTCTGTTTCAATGGCGAGTTCTTTTATCAAATCAAGGGGACAGCCATGGGATGTCCCTATGCGCCGGAGATGGCCATATTGTTTATGGCACAGTATGAAGAGAAATTTGTGGCAAACAACAACCCCTATAAGAAATGCATAAAACAATGGCTAAGATACATTGATGACGTGTGGCTCCTGTGGCAGGGGAGCCACACCGAATTGATGGAATTCCACCAATGGTTAAACAACAAACATGGTGACATTAAATTCTCTATGGAACACAGCAACACGAAAATGACATTCTTAGATGTGGAAGTTAGCTGTATTGACGGTCTTTTGAAGTCATCCTTGTTCAGAAAAAAGACGGACAAAAATACTATTCTCCATCACGGGAGTGCGCATCCACGTAATTTGAAAACAAACTTGCCTTACGGGCAGTTACTTCGCATTAGGAGGAACTGCTCCGAGATAAAGGACTATGACTTACACGGAGGAAGGTTTTGTGAGGAAATGAAATGCAGAGGCTACCCCAGGAAGCTGCTCAAACATGCTCTTAAAAGAGCACGCTACACCCCAAGGGAATGTCTGTTACAAAGTAAAGTGAAGCCTGAAATGGACAAATTGGTGTGTGTCACTACGTTTGGTCCGCATACCCATAAAATCAGACAGACCATACTTAAAAACTGGCACCTGCTGGAGGGACTAGAACGCCCCTTTCCTAGACCAATTTTTGCTTTTAAAAAAAACCGTAGCATTGGGCAGCAACTAGTGCGTGCGGATGTTACCATTGAAAAACCTAAACATGACTTGTTGTCAATGTGGGGATTCAAGCCGATTGAGGGACACCACAGATGTGGCAAATGTGTCTCTTGCGACACAACTATCGAGGGGAGTGAATTCACACACAAAAATGTCAGGTGGAAGAATCAAGGATTTTCAAACTGTAAAACACGGAATGTTGTGTATGCAATTGTCTGCGGATGCGGCAAATTGTATATAGGAAAGACCAACCAGCAGGTTAACACCCGCATAACACAGCATAGGTCACGAATAAAAACAAAAGTGCTAACCGCTCCGATGGTACAACATTTTGTTGACAGTGGACACACTGAAACAGACTTCGTGTGGACGGTTTTGTACACAGTGACCCAAGCCCAACATGCCAAAGATGTGGACGATGTCTTATTGAGGAAAGAAGCGTATTTAATACTGCGCTTCAACAGCTTACAAACTGGACTGAATTCGATGTCTGAAGTTTCCAGACTGTAAGCTGTTTTGTAGTAACATACAGTGCCTGCGTGCAATCTTGTAAGCAGCCTTCCGCTCAGGATTAGACTAGAATGTAGAGTGGGACTACAATCCCCACAAAGCCTGGGCAGTCATGTGACATTACCTGATGATCACGTGTCCGCTTTTTAAGATGGTGACTCGGTTTGCCGAGTGACTCCTGGAATTGGTTTGGAGTGCACTTGGGAGCGAGTTATTCCTCAACATTAAGAAAACCTAGGTAAGCGTCAAGCCAGGTAATCGCTAAGAAATGTAATAATGAGGGACACCCCGCAATAGAGAGCAGTGGGCTTACATGTAGTGTGCTTGTCACTTTAGGATCAAAAATCGAACTTAAACAGACTGCAGGTTAGAGCAACGGGGGAGCTGCACGGAAATAATCTGAGCGTGAACAATAAGGTAGGCACTTGGTTTTGCCACCCGCTCTAACCGCCCTCCCTCACACTCATTTGAATAGTGGAGTCATTCTTTTTTAAAAACCCTTCTTGTAGGCGCAAAACGACGTGTCCACCGCCGGCTGGCGGGTGGGGATTAGACTTTTGTCCTACGCACGGCTGATTTGAATATACACCAAGCAAAGGTCCAGACTACTGATTTTAAGGTCATTTTCAAGACTGTTTCTTGGCCTCTTAGGTGCAGGCCGTCCTGACCACTACAATGCTGTAATTTAAATTGTTGTAATTTTTTAGAAAAACAACAACAATTGACTGAATAAGATCCCTTGAAAATCTGGAAACCCGCTGCCAACTCGAAAATACAGGTACATATTTTCGATATGAGTTATGGTAAAGGGCAATGCTTTTAGGGGATGAAAATGAGGAATATAAGAACTTACTCATTTTCTTTGTACATAACTTTCAGATAATTAAAACGAGAAAGCCCTGATGAGAACTTGCCAAATGCTCGAGCAAGTTCGAAACGCGTCGGCATTAGCAGAAAGGATTTAAGTGATCTGGTTATTAATCCGACATTTGAAAAATTTGTATTTGCTACAATTCATTTTGTCTCTCTTTTTCCTTACTGCAAATAGCTTTATTCTTTTAATTAAGTTTTTTGCTAAATACAACATAACGATTGACGCTTCTCGTATTATTGCATTCATATGTTTATGTACACTAAATGATTGGATCTTATTTTGTTATATGTCCTTTTGTCAAATTTTTTGTTAAATGTTTTTGAACTAAATGTTTTTTGTATATATTGTATGCACGTAGTGTTTTTCTCATACAATCAATGCTTGAAATTAATGAGATTTATATAAAAAGTAAATGGTTTAAATAAATAAGACCATACAAATCATAACAAAGATTTTGGTTTGTTGCTTTAATCAAAATAGCTATTAAAACCGCAGGGCCGGCAATTCTTTGTTCATAAATTACTCTATGGTCCAGCTGACCCTGTGTCCCGGGACCTAACTCCTCAACTTTCGTAAACTTTAGGGCGGGCAGTTTACCCGCGAGAGTCCGTAGGGCACCAGAATAATACAAGCTCTGGATTCGTGTAAGATTAAGAACACCGAGGGACCAACGATCCCTCGAAAGGCATGTCTGAGAAAGACACATTATCGTTTTCTGAAAGTCACATTCAGTCTTTAATTGATTCATCCCCATTTTCCAACATTGCCCTGAGCACCTCTGCACAACAGCAAAACGAATCAGATAAACTTATCAGATTGAGCAAGAAGCACATAAGAACGGAGCTTCACGGGCATTTTTTGCTGAAACACCTCAGGGGAGGCACTATCCCCTGGGGGCTTCAAGTTAAAAATATTCCCGTAATTTTTACAGAGGATGCAGACTACAAAAAGGGTTTTAGCTGTATAAATACCAAGTGCAGCAGGGACCTTATGGTCCATACAATTGAGACGGCACAACGTCTCTGTAAAAAAGAGCTGGAAGAAATTGAAGAACTAACCAAAACCATCCAGGACAGCCAGGTTGTGCCTGACGCCAAGGCCCTCTTGGAAAAAATTGAAAAAGAAATTCTTACATTTAGAGACAATACAATAAACAATAAGACCGCTCAATACGATAAAGACTCTAAGTCATTTACACTAGAGAAAGCCTACCCTTTTCTCAAGGAGGATTACTATTCGCAGGTCGATTCACGCGGAGCACTGTATAACTATCCAGGACGGTCCCGCAATCGATTCAAAACATTTTCTGAGACATCGTCTTCATCTGATTCTTCGGGCACGGAGGCAAGAGGGAACACAAACAAAAAACAGGTTTCTTTTTTAGAGAAGGGCCAACAAGGAAAACCACGAAACAAAATACCATGGGAAATGCGCACCCGGAGGAACGTCTACAAGACATAGAGATGTCTTCCGCTATTGTCAACCTGTCAAATAAAATCTTGACCAGAGGCGAAGAGTCTGTCCTCAATTTGGGCTTGAAATTTGTACCTAATCACCAACCTGATTTCACAAAAACTAAGATGGAAGCCATTGCTTTCTGTCGAAAGGTGCGATTAAAGGCCTTTTTTGCAAACCAGCCACCTTCTCAAGAGATTGAGACAACAGGATTGCGGAACAAATCCACTTTTATTCCCAGTTATAATATCCCCAAACAAATTTTGGCTTTTGAACAAGTTGTCTTGTCCTCTATAAACAAACTTGAAAAGAACAAAATGTTTGTTAAACCGAACATCAGTAGAGGCCAACGCCAAGCATTACAAAATTTAAAAGAGGATTCATCTATTGTAGTAAAAGCTGCCGATAAAGGCGGGGCCACTGTTTTGTGGCCAAGGGATAAATACCTATTGGAAGGTGAATCACAGGTGAATAATCAGATATGGTACAGAAAACTGAATGCAGACCCAACCAAGGACATACTAGGGACAATAACACAATTGATTGCAAGTGGTGTTGAAGAAGGGTTTGTGGGCAGAAAGGAAGGTGAATTTCTGGTTAAAAAATTCCCACGTACCCCAATGTTGTACTTCCTGCCCAAGATCCACAAAAATCTGAATGATCCACCCGGACGCCCCATAGTCTCGGGCTGTGACTCTTGTTTAGAGCCCCTATCTAAATACGTGGATTTTTTCCTCAAGCCCTTCATCTGCAATGTGACGTCATACCTGAAGGATACCACCGATTTCCTCAATAAAATAGAGGGTCTAGAATTCAATCCACTTGAGGAATTAATGGTCACCATGGACGTCACGTCCCTCTATACGCAGATCCCGCAAGGGGAAGCGTTGGAGGTGATGGAGATGTACCTGGACACAAGAGACCGTCCACATCGAGTGCCCACTGGGTTTATCCTGCAGTTCGCTGAACTAACCCTCAAAAAGAACTATTTCTGTTTCAATGGCGAGTTCTTTTATCAAATCAAGGGGACAGCCATGGGATGTCCCTATGCGCCGGAGATGGCCATATTGTTTATGGCACAGTATGAAGAGAAATTTGTGGCAAACAACAACCCCTATAAGAAATGCATAAAACAATGGCTAAGATACATTGATGACGTGTGGCTCCTGTGGCAGGGGAGCCACACCGAATTGATGGAATTCCACCAATGGTTAAACAACAAACATGGTGACATTAAATTCTCTATGGAACACAGCAACACGAAAATGACATTCTTAGATGTGGAAGTTAGCTGTATTGACGGTCTTTTGAAGTCATCCTTGTTCAGAAAAAAGACGGACAAAAATACTATTCTCCATCACGGGAGTGCGCATCCACGTAATTTGAAAACAAACTTGCCTTACGGGCAGTTACTTCGCATTAGGAGGAACTGCTCCGAGATAAAGGACTATGACTTACACGGAGGAAGGTTTTGTGAGGAAATGAAATGCAGAGGCTACCCCAGGAAGCTGCTCAAACATGCTCTTAAAAGAGCACGCTACACCCCAAGGGAATGTCTGTTACAAAGTAAAGTGAAGCCTGAAATGGACAAATTGGTGTGTGTCACTACGTTTGGTCCGCATACCCATAAAATCAGACAGACCATACTTAAAAACTGGCACCTGCTGGAGGGACTAGAACGCCCCTTTCCTAGACCAATTTTTGCTTTTAAAAAAAACCGTAGCATTGGGCAGCAACTAGTGCGTGCGGATGTTACCATTGAAAAACCTAAACATGACTTGTTGTCAATGTGGGGATTCAAGCCGATTGAGGGACACCACAGATGTGGCAAATGTGTCTCTTGCGACACAACTATCGAGGGGAGTGAATTCACACACAAAAATGTCAGGTGGAAGAATCAAGGATTTTCAAACTGTAAAACACGGAATGTTGTGTATGCAATTGTCTGCGGATGCGGCAAATTGTATATAGGAAAGACCAACCAGCAGGTTAACACCCGCATAACACAGCATAGGTCACGAATAAAAACAAAAGTGCTAACCGCTCCGATGGTACAACATTTTGTTGACAGTGGACACACTGAAACAGACTTCGTGTGGACGGTTTTGTACACAGTGACCCAAGCCCAACATGCCAAAGATGTGGACGATGTCTTATTGAGGAAAGAAGCGTATTTAATACTGCGCTTCAAAAGCTTACAAACTGGACTGAATTCGATGTCTGAAGTTTCCAGACTGTAAGCTGTTTTGTAGTAACATACAGTGCCTGCGTGCAATCTTGTAAGCAGCCTTCCGCTCAGGATTAGACTAGAATGTAGAGTGGGACTACAATCCCCACAAAGCCTGGGCAGTCATGTGACATTACCTGATGATCACGTGTCCGCTTTTTAAGATGGTGACTCGGTTTGCCGAGTGACTCCTGGAATTGGTTTGGAGTGCACTTGGGAGCGAGTTATTCCTCAACATTAAGAAAACCTAGGTAAGCGTCAAGCCAGGTAATCGCTAAGAAATGTAATAATGAGGGACACCCCGCAATAGAGAGCAGTGGGCTTACATGTAGTGTGCTTGTCACTTTAGGATCAAAAATCGAACTTAAACAGACTGCAGGTTAGAGCAACGGGGGAGCTGCACGGAAATAATCTGAGCGTGAACAATAAGGTAGGCACTTGGTTTTGCCACCCGCTCTAACCGCCCTCCCTCACACTCATTTGAATAGTGGAGTCATTCTTTTTTAAAAACCCTTCTTGTAGGCGCAAAACGACGTGTCCACCGCCGGCTGGCGGGTGGGGATTAGACTTTTGTCCTACGCACGGCTGATTTGAATATACACCAAGCAAAGGTCCAGACTACTGATTTTAAGGTCATTTTCAAGACTGTTTCTTGGCCTCTTAGGTGCAGGCCGTCCTGACCACTACAATGCTGTAATTTAAATTGTTGTAATTTTTTAGAAAAACAACAACAATTGACTGAATAAGATCCCTTGAAAATCTGGAAACCCGCTGCCAACTCGAAAATACAGGTACATATTTTCGATATGAGTTATGGTAAAGGGCAATGCTTTTAGGGGATGAAAATGAGGAATATAAGAACTTACTCATTTTCTTTGTACATAACTTTCAGATAATTAAAACGAGAAAGCCCTGATGAGAACTTGCCAAATGCTCGAGCAAGTTCGAAACGCGTCGGCATTAGCAGAAAGGATTTAAGTGATCTGGTTATTAATCCGACATTTGAAAAATTTGTATTTGCTACAATTCATTTTGTCTCTCTTTTTCCTTACTGCAAATAGCTTTATTCTTTTAATTAAGTTTTTTGCTAAATACAACATAACGATTGACGCTTCTCGTATTATTGCATTCATATGTTTATGTACACTAAATGATTGGATCTTATTTTGTTATATGTCCTTTTGTCAAATTTTTTGTTAAATGTTTTTGAACTAAATGTTTTTTGTATATATTGTATGCACGTAGTGTTTTTCTCATACAATCAATGCTTGAAATTAATGAGATTTATATAAAAAGTAAATGGTTTAAATAAATAAGACCATACAAATCATAACAAAGATTTTGGTTTGTTGCTTTAATCAAAATAGCTATTGAAACCGCAGGGCCGGCAATTCTTTGTTCATAAATTACTCTATGGTCCAGCTGACCCTGTGTCCCGGGACCTAACTCCTCAACTTTCGTAAACTTTAGGGCGGGCAGTTTACCCGCAAGAGTCCGTAGGGCACCAGAATAATACAAGCTCTGGATTCGTGTAAGATTAAGAACACCGAGGGACCAACGATCCCTCGAAAGGCATGTCTGAGAAAGACACATTATCGTTTTCTGAAAGTCACATTCAGTCTTTAATTGATTCATCCCCATTTTCCAACATTGCCCTGAGCACCTCTGCACAACAGCAAAACGAATCAGATAAACTTATCAAATTGAGCAAGAAGCACATAAGAACGGAGCTTCACGGGCATTTTTTGCTGAAACACCTCAGGGGAGGCACTATCCCCTGGGGGCTTCAAGTTAAAAATATTCCCGTAATTTTTACAGAGGATGCAGACTACAAAAAGGGTTTTAGCTGTATAAATACCAAGTGCAGCAGGGACCTTATGGTCCATACAATTGAGACGGCACAACGTCTCTGTAAAAAAGAGCTGGAAGAAATTGAAGAACTAACCAAAACCATCCAGGACAGCCAGGTTGTGCCTGACGCCAAGGCCCTCTTGGAAAAAATTGAAAAAGAAATTCTTACATTTAGAGACAATACAATAAACAATAAGACCGCTCAATACGATAAAGACTCTAAGTCATTTACACTAGAGAAAGCCTACCCTTTTCTCAAGGAGGATTACTATTCGCAGGTCGATTCACGCGGAGCACTGTATAACTATCAAGGACAGTCCCGCAATCGATTCAAAACATTTTCTGAGACATCGTCTTCATCTGATTCTTCGGGCACGGAGGCAAGAGGGAACACAAACAAAAACCAGGTTTCTTTTTTAGAGAAGGGCCAACAAGGAAAACCACGAAACAAAATACCATGGGAAATGCGCGCCCGGAGGAACGTCTACAAGACATAGAGATGTCTTCCTCTATTGTCAACCTGTCAAATAAAATCTTGACCAGAGACGAAGAGTCTGTCCTCAATTTGGGCTTGAAATTTGTACCTAATCACCAACCTGATTTCACAAAAACTAAGATGGAAGCCATTGCTTTCTGTCAAAAGGTGCGATTAAAGGCCTTTTTTGCAAACCAGCCACCTTCTCAAGAGATTGAGACAACAGGATTGCGGAACAAATCCACTTTTATTCCCAGTTATAATATCCCCAAACAAATTTTGGCTTTTGAACAAGTTGTCTTGTCCTCTATAAACAAACTTGAAAAGAACAAAATGTTTGTTAAACGGAACATCAGTAGAGGCCAACGCCAAGCATTACAAAATTTAAAAGAGGATTCATCTATTGTAGTAAAAGCTGCCGATAAAGGCGGGGCCACTGTTTTGTGGCCAAGGGATAAATACCTATTGGAAGGTGAATCACAGGTGAATAATCAGATATGGTACAGAAAACTGAATGCAGACCCAACCAAGGACATACTAGGGACAATAACACAATTGATTGCAAGTGGTGTTGAAGAAGGGTTTGTGGGCATAAAGGAAGGTGAATTTCTGGTTAAAAAATTCCCACGTACCCCAATGTTGTACTTCCTGCCCAAGATCCACAAAAATCTGAATGATCCACCTGGACGCCCCATAGTCTCGGGCTGTGACTCTTGTTTAGAGCCCCTATCTAAATACGTGGATTTTTTCCTCAAGCCCTTCATCTGCAATGTGACGTCATACCTGAAGGATACCACCGATTTCCTCAATAAAATAGAGGGTCTAGAATTCAATCCACTTGAGGAATTAATGGTCACCATGGACGTCACGTCCCTCTATACGCAGATCCCGCAAGGGGAAGCGTTGGAGGTGATGGAGATGTACCTGGACACAAGAGACCGTCCACATCGAGTGCCTACTGGGTTTATCCTGCAGTTGGCTGAACTAACCCTCAAAAAGAACTATTTCTGTTTCAATGGTGAGTTCTTTTATCAAATCAAGGGGACAGCCATGGGATGTCCTTATGCGCCGGAGATGGCCATATTGTTTATGGCACAGTATGAAGAGAAATTTGTGGCAAACAACAACCCCTATAAGAAATGCATAAAACAATGGCTAAGATACATTGATGACGTGTGGCTCCTGTGGCAGGGGAGCCACACCGAATTGATGGAATTCCACCAATGGTTAAACAACAAACATGGTGACATTAAATTCTCTATGGAACACAGCAACACGAAAATGACATTCTTAGATGTGGAAGTTAGCTGTATTGACGGTCTTTTGAAGTCATCTTTGTTCAGAAAAGAGACGGACAAAAATACTATTCTCCATCACGGGAGTGCGCATCCACGTAATTTGAAAACAAACTTGCCTTACGGGCAGTTACTTCGCATTAGGAGGAACTGCTCCGAGATAAAGGACTATGACTTACACGGAGGAAGGTTTTGTGAGGAAATGAAATGCAGAGGCTACCCCAGGAAGCTGCTCAAACATGCTCTTAAAAGAGCACGCTACACCCCAAGGGAATGTCTGTTACAAAGTAAAGTGAAGCCTGAAATGGACAAATTGGTGTGTGTCACTACGTTTGGTCCGCATACCCATAAAATCAGACAGACCATACTTAAAAACTGGCACCTGCTGGAGGGACTAGAATGCCCCTTTCCTAGACCAATTTTTGCTTTTAAAAAAAACCGTAACATTGGGCAGCAACTAGTGCGTGCGGATGTTACCATTGAAAAACCTAAACATGACTTGTTGTCAATGTGGGGATTCAAGCCGATTGAGGGACACCACAGATGTGGCAACTGTGTCTCTTGCGACACAACTATCGAGGGGAGTGAATTCACACACAAAAATGTCAGGTGGAAGAATCAAGGATTTTCAAACTGTAAAACACGGAATGTTGTGTATGCAATTGTCTGCGGATGCGGCAAATTGTATATAGGAAAGACCAACCAGCAGGTTAACACCCGCATAACACAGCATAGGTCACGAATAAAAACAAAAGTGCTAACCGCTCCGATGGTACAACATTTTGTTGACAGTGGACACACTGAAACAGACTTCGTGTGGACGGTTTTGTACACAGTGACCCAAGCCCAACATGCCAAAGATGTGGACGATGTCTTATTGAGGAAAGAAGCGTATTTAATACTGCGCTTCAAAAGCTTACAAACTGGACTGAATTCGATGTCTGAAGTTTCCAGACTGTAAGCTGTTTTGTAGTAACATACAGTGCCCGCGTGCAATCTTGTAAGCAGCCTTCCGCTCAGGATTAGACTAGAATATAGAGTGGGACTACAATCCCCACAAAGCCTGAGCAGTCATGTGACACGACCTGATGATCACGTGTCCGCTTTTTAAGATGGCGACTCGGTTTGCCGAGTGACTCCTGGAATTGGTTTGGAGTGCACTTGGGAGCGAGTTATTCCTCAACATTAAGAAAACCTAGGTAAGCGTCAAGCCAGGTAATCGCTAAGAAATGTAATAATGAGGGACACCCCGCAATAGAGAGCAGTGGGCTTACATGTAGTGTGCTTGTCACTTTAGGATCAAAAATCGAACTTAAACAGACTGCAGGTTAGAGCAACGGGGGAGCTGCACGGAAATATTCTGAGCGTGAACAATAAGGTAGGCACTTGGTTTTGCCACCCGCTCTAACCGCCCTCCCTCACACTCATTTGAATAGTGGAGTCATTCTTTTTTAAAAACCCTTCTTGTAGGCGCAAAACGACGTGTCCACCGCCGGCTGGCGGGTGGGGATTAGACTTTTGTCCTACGCACGGCTGATTTGAATATACACCAAGCAAAGGTCCAGACTACTGATTTTAAGGTAATTTTCAAGACTGTTTCTTGGCCTCTTAGGTGCAGGCCGTCCTGACCACTACAATGCTGTAATTTAAATTGTTGTAATTTTTTAGAAAAACAACAACAATTGACTGAATAAGATCCCTTGAAAATCTGGAAACCCGCTGCCAACTCGAAAATACAGGTACATATTTTCGATATGAGTTATGGTAAAGGGCAATGCTTTTAGGGGATGAAAATGAGGAATATAAGAACTTACTCATTTTCTTTGAACATAACTTTCAGATAATTAAAACGAGAAAGCCCTGATGAGAACTTGCCAAATGCTCGAGCAAGTTCGAAACGCCTCGGCATTAGCAGAAAGGATTTAAGTGATCTGGTTATTAATCCGACATTTGAAAAATTTGTATTTGCTACAATTCATTTTGTCTCTCTTTTTCCTTACTGCAAATAGCTTTATTCTTTTAATTAAGTTTTTTGCTAAATACAACATAACGATTGACGCTTCTCGTATTATTGCATTCATATGTTTATGTACACTAAATGATTGGATCTTATTTTGTTATATGTCCTTTTGTCAAATTTTTTGTTAAATGTTTTTGAACTAAATGTTTTTTGTATATATTGTATGCACGTAGTGTTTTTCTCATACAATCAATGCTTGAAATTAATGAGATTTATATAAAAAGTAAATGGTTTAAATAAATAAGACCATACAAATCATAACAAAGATTTTGGTTTGTTGCTTTAATCAAAATAGCTATTAAAACCGCAGGGCCGGCAATTCTTTGTTCATAAATTACTCTATGGTCCAGCTGACCCTGTGTCCCGGGACCTAACTCCTCAACTTTCGTAAACTTTAGGGCGGGCAGTTTACCCGCGAGAGTCCGTAGGGCACCAGAATAATACAAGCTCTGGATTCGTGTAAGATTAAGAACACCGAGGGACCAACGATCCCTCGAAAGGCATGTCTGAGAAAGACACATTATCGTTTTCTGAAAGTCACATTCAGTCTTTAATTGATTCATCCCCATTTTCCAACATTGCCCTGAGCACCTCTGCACAACAGCAAAACGAATCAGATAAACTTATCAGATTGAGCAAGAAGCACATAAGAACGGAGCTTCACGGGCATTTTTTGCTGAAACACCTCAGGGGAGGCACTATCCCCTGGGGGCTTCAAGTTAAAAATATTCCCGTAATTTTTACAGAGGATGCAGACTACAAAAAGGGTTTTAGCTGTATAAATACCAAGTGCAGCAGGGACCTTATGGTCCATACAATTGAGACGGCACAACGTCTCTGTAAAAAAGAGCTGGAAGAAATTGAAGAACTAACCAAAACCATCCAGGACAGCCAGGTTGTGCCTGACGCCAAGGCCCTCTTGGAAAAAATTGAAAAAGAAATTCTTACATTTAGAGACAATACAATAAACAATAAGACCGCTCAATACGATAAAGACTCTAAGTCATTTACACTAGAGAAAGCCTACCCTTTTCTCAAGGAGGATTACTATTCGCAGGTCGATTCACGCGGAGCACTGTATAACTATCAAGGACGGTCCCGCAATCGATTCAAAACATTTTCTGAGGCATCGTCTTCATCTGATTCTTCGGGCACGGAGGCAAGAGGGAACACAAACAAAAAACAGGTTTCTTTTTTAGAGAAGGGCCAACAAGGAAAACCACGAAACAAAATACCATGGGAAATGCGCACCCGGAGGAACGTCTACAAGACATAGAGATGTCTTCCTCTATTGTCAACCTGTCAAATAAAATCTTGACCAGAGACGAAGAGTCTGTCCTCAATTTGGGCTTGAAATTTGTACCTAATCACCAACCTGATTTCACAAAAACTAAGATGGAAGCCATTGCTTTCTGTCAAAAGGTGCGATTAAAGGCCTTTTTTGCAAACCAGCCACCTTCTCAAGAGATTGAGACAACAGGATTGCGGAACAAATCCACTTTTATTCCCAGTTATAATATCCCCAAACAAATTTTGGCTTTTGAACAAGTTGTCTTGTCCTCTATAAACAAACTTGAAAAGAACAAAATGTTTGTTAAACCGAACATCAGTAGAGGCCAACGCCAAGCATTACAAAATTTAAAAGAGGATTCATCTATTGTAGTAAAAGCTGCCGATAAAGGCGGGGCCACTGTTTTGTGGCCAAGGGATAAATACCTATTGGAAGGTGAATCACAGGTGAATAATCAGATATGGTACAGAAAACTGAATGCAGACCCAACCAAGGACATACTAGGGACAATAACACAATTGATAGCAAGTGGTGTTGAAGAAGGGTTTGTGGGCAGAAAGGAAGGTGAATTTCTGGTTAAAAAATTCCCACGTACCCCAATGTTGTACTTCCTGCCCAAGATCCACAAAAATCTGAATGATCCACCCGGACGCCCCATAGTCTCGGGCTGTGACTCTTGTTTAGAGCCCCTATCTAAATACGTGGATTTTTTCCTCAAGCCCTTCATCTGCAATGTGACGTCATACCTGAAGGATACCACCGATTTCCTCAATAAAATAGAGGGTCTAGAATTCAATCCACTTGAGGAATTAATGGTCACCATGGACGTCACGTCCCTCTATACGCAGATCCCGCAAGGGGAAGCGTTGGAGGTGATGGAGATGTACCTGGACACAAGAGACCGTCCACATCGAGTGCCCACTGGGTTTATCCTGCAGTTGGCTGAACTAACCCTCAAAAAGAACTATTTCTGTTTCAATGGCGAGTTCTTTTATCAAATCAAGGGGACAGCCATGGGATGTCCCTATGCGCCGGAGATGGCCATATTGTTTATGGCACAGTATGAAGAGAAATTTGTGGCAAACAACAACCCCTATAAGAAATGCATAAAACAATGGCTAAGATACATTGATGACGTGTGGCTCCTGTGGCAGGGGAGCCACACCGAATTGATGGAATTCCACCAATGGTTAAACAACAAACATGGTGACATTAAATTCTCTATGGAACACAGCAACACGAAAATGACATTCTTAGATGTGGAAGTTAGCTGTATTGACGGTCTTTTGAAGTCATCTTTGTTCAGAAAAAAGACGGACAAAAATACTATTCTCCATCACGGGAGTGCGCATCCACGTAATTTGAAAACAAACTTGCCTTACGGGCAGTTACTTCGCATTAGGAGGAACTGCTCCGAGATAAAGGACTATGACTTACACGGAGGAAGGTTTTGTGAGGAAATGAAATGCAGAGGCTACCCCAGGAAGCTGCTCAAACATGCTCTTAAAAGAGCACGCTACACCCCAAGGGAATGTCTGTTACAAAGTAAAGTGAAGCCTGAAATGGACAAATTGGTGTGTGTCACTACGTTTGGTCCGCATACCCATAAAATCAGACAGACCATACTTAAAAACTGGCACCTGCTGGAGGGACTAGAATGTCCCTTTCCTAGACCAATTTTTGCTTTTAAAAAAAACCGTAGCATTGGGCAGCAACTAGTGCGTGCGGATGTTACCATTGAAAAACCTAAACATGACTTGTTGTCAATGTGGGGATTCAAGCCGATTGAGGGACACCACAGATGTGGCAACTGTGTCTCTTGCGACACAACTATCGAGGGGAGTGAATTCACACACAAAAATGTCAGGTGGAAGAATCAAGGATTTTCAAACTGTAAAACACAGAATGTTGTGTATGCAATTGTCTGCGGATGCGGCAAATTGTATATAGGAAAGACCAACCAGCAGGTTAACACCCGCATAACACAGCATAGGTCACGAATAAAAACAAAAGTGCTAACCGCTCCGATGGTACAACATTTTGTTGACAGTGGACACACTGAAACAGACTTCGTGTGGACGGTTTTGTACACAGTGACCCAAGCCCAACATGCCAAAGATGTGGACGATGTCTTATTGAGGAAAGAAGCGTATTTAATACTGCGCTTCAACAGCTTACAAACCAGACTGAATTCGATGTCTGAAGTTTCCAGACTGTAAGCTGTTTTGTAGTAACATACAGTGCCCGCGTGCAATCTTGTAAGCAGCCTTCCGCTCAGGATTAGACTAGAATGTAGAGTGGGACTACAATCCCCACAAAGCCTGGGCAGTCATGTGACACGACCTGATGATCACGTGTCCGCTTTTTAAGATGGCGACTCGGTTTGCCGAGTGACTCCTGGAATTGGTTTGGAGTGCACTTGGGAGCGAGTTATTCCTCAACATTAAGAAAACCTAGGTAAGCGTCAAGCCAGGTAATCGCTAAGAAATGTAATAATGAGGGACACCCCGCAATAGAGAGCAGTGGGCTTACATGTAGTGTGCTTGTCACTTTAGGATCAAAAATCGAACTTAAACAGACTGCAGGTTAGAGCAACGGGGGAGCTGCACGGAAATAATCTGAGCGTGAACAATAAGGTAGGCACTTGGTTTTGCCACCCGCTCTAACCGCCCTCCCTCACACTCATTTGAATAGTGGAGTCATTCTTTTTTAAAAACCTTTCTTGTAGGCGCAAAACGACGTGTCCACCGCCGGCTGGCGGGTGGGGATTAGACTTTTGTCCTACGCACGGCTGATTTGAATATACACCAAGCAAAGGTCCAGACTACTGATTTTAAGGTAATTTTCAAGACTGTTTCTTGGCCTCTTAGGTGCAGGCCGTCCTGACCACTACAATGCTGTAATTTAAATTGTTGTAATTTTTTAGAAAAACAACAACAATTGACTGAATAAGATCCCTTGAAAATCTGGAAACCCGCTGCCAACTCGAAAATACAGGTACATATTTTCGATATGAGTTATGGTAAAGGGCAATGCTTTTAGGGGATGAAAATGAGGAATATAAGAACTTACTCATTTTCTTTGTACATAACTTTCAGATAATTAAAACGAGAAAGCCCTGATGAGAACTTGCCAAATGCTCGAGCAAGTTCGAAACGCGTCGGCATTAGCAGAAAGGATTTAAGTGATCTGGTTATTAATCCGACATTTGAAAAACTTGTATTTGCTACAATTCATTTTGTCTCTCTTTTTCCTTACTGCAAATAGCTTTATTCTTTTAATTAAGTTTTTTGCTAAATACAACATAACGATTGACGCTTCTCGTATTATTGCATTCATATGTTTATGTACACTAAATGATTGGATGTTATTTTGTTATATGTCCTTTTGTCAAATTTTTTGTTAAATGTTTTTGAACTAAATGTTTTTTGTATATATTGTATGCACGTAGTGTTTTTCTCATACAATCAATGCTTGAAATTAATGAGATTTATATAAAAAGTAAATGGTTTAAATAAATAAGACCATACAAATCATAACAAAGATTTTGGTTTGTTGCTTTAATCAAAATAGCTATTAAAACCGCAGGGCCGGCAATTCTTTGTTCATAAATTACTCTATGGTCCAGCTGACCCTGTGTCCCGGGACCTAACTCCTCAACTTTCGTAACCTCGAGTACTACAGCACTTTTTCTACCGTTCTGGTCCCCCGACTAACCGCTATGTTTCTGGACGCATTCGAGAAGGGGGAACTTCCGGGATCTCTTCGTGAGTCCGTCATAGTAACGTTCCTTAAACCACATCGCGATTCCCAACAATTGTCCTCCTACCGCCCCATCACACTCCTTTCTGCCGATTGCAAGATCCTGGGTAGGATTTTTGCAACCCGGTACAAACAAATACTACGTCCCTTGGTCCATCCGGACCAATGTGAATTCGTTCCCGGCAGGAACACATCCCAGAACATTAGACTATTGTTCCACGTTCAGGATCAGGTAGGGGACACCCTCCCACGCGCGGCCTGTATCATCCTTGATCTTGAAAAGGCCTTTGACACCTTAACCTGGCCGTACTTATTCGCGGTCCTGTGACGAGTGGGTATAGGTCCCACCCTTCTACGCTATACCAACCTGTTATACACGGACCTCACGACCCGGGTTCGACTGGGTCGACACATTTCCACCCCGCTACCGGTCAGGAGGGGCACAAGGCAAGGCTGCCCCATGTCCCCCTTAATCTTCGCCCTGGCGGTGGAACCCCTGGCGATCCGCCTACGCCAAGAGGGAACCGCCTGGGGTATACCAATAGCAGACATGATCCACTGCGTTTCCATGCACGCGGACAACCTCCTTCTATATATTAGGGATATCACAGCTGATCTGACACCCATTTGGACGGCTCTGGCGGAGTCCGCCTATACCACTCTCCCACTGACATCTACGAGGGCAACCACCGTCAGGTGTTAGTAGGCATTCGGTCATCAGTGGCTTGCTGGAGACGCCTTCCGATGGCACCAATCGGTAGGGTGGCCATAGCCAAGATGATCATAGTTCTCCGACTCTTATATTATTTTACGAACCTACCCGTTGTCCCACCCGGCAGCTTCTTCCGTGAATTGGATACACTCCTCCGTGTGCTCATATGGGGGACAGGCCGACACCGTATCGCACTTACCAAACTTCAGCTGCCCACCACCCAGGGGGGTCAAGGCCCCCCCGCCTTTCAGTCATATTTCCTGGCCGCACAGCTTCAGTGGCTGGCATACTGGACGGCAGGTCGGCACACTGGGGAGATCCACACTGTACAGGGCCCTATTCCCGTTCCTGAACTCAGACAGCTATTACTCTCGGGCACCAACCCCGCCGGTCCTATCCTTTGCAGGTGTCGGTGGCTCGCCGATGTATGCTACAGATTCATCGCATCGCGGCAGGAAACCCATGCTACTCCCCACATGCTACTCCCCATGCTGGTCGGCTGGCCAACTGGAGAGGCTTACTTCATGCCCGCAAGACTCCGTGCGTGGACGGCAGTCGAGATCATGGAGGCGGAGGGGTTGTTCCCCCTGGACAGTTTCTATCCCACCGACAACTTATCACCGCCTTTCGCCCACATTGTGATCTACACCTCGGCGAGCCCGCGACACACCCAGTCATCCACACCATCCTGTACATGGGCATAGGTCGACGTATAGTTACCTGGCTGTATAAGTAAATTCGCGAGCTTGCGCACAAACCCTTGCTCACTGTGAGAGCCACCTGGGAAGACGAATTCGGATGCCAACTACATGACGGGGAATGGACCAGGGCACTAGAATTCCCTAAGAAGGTATCTAGAAACGCGAGATTCAAGAACATTAAGTTCTACATCTTACACAGAGCATATCAGACACCGGCACGACTCCAGCACTTCTACCCTGATACGCAATTCTTCTTTCCAGATGTCATTCACCTGACGCACACTTCCTACACATGTTTTGGAGCTGCCAGAATTTACAGTCGTACTGGACCGCCATACTCGCCTCTATCCGCACACTCATGGGACTCACAGACTTAGACTCCTGGGAAGCAGTGGCCCTGGGGATATTCCGTAGACCAAAAACACACAAAGTGCAGGTCCGGTTCGCGGCATTGTCCTTGCTCCTAGCTAAAAGAAACATCACCATGCAATGGTTGGCACCCTCGGGACCCCCTCTGGAAGCATGAATAGGGGCAGTACAGAAATGGGCGCTTGTGGAAGAGGAGCTCCTATGAGAGGAGGAAGCCAAGGGCCACTGCAAACACCCTATATCCATGGAGTGGACTATGCTATTACACCAGTTTAAACAAGCGCATGCGCGCCCGGCCCCCGATACTCCCCAGTCACCTCCCATGATCCACACAACACCTACACCACAATAGGGTCCCTTGGTGGGGATTGCCATCCGGGACTCCTCCCCCCGATCTCCCCCCTCTTTTTCTCCCACCCGCGCCCACCAACAGTAGCCTGAAAACCCCACCATGCGCTGCCCATTGCACCCTGATGGGGAATACACTCTAACCAATAACCGCTATACACTTTCTACGCCCCCCCTTCCTGGCCTGTAACAGCTGCTGTCCAGACATTATCCAAGTTCCTGCATCCCAGATCTTGTCTCCACTCTTCTTCTTCCTCCCCTCCCTATCCTCCCCCGTACCAAGGCCACGGTTTATTACCCCTAGTTTCTTTTTTCCCCTTTGTTATTTTCCTAGACAATGCAAACTGTACTAGCTTCCTAATCGTTCTCAGCATATGGACACAATCTATTTTGTTTGTCGAGCCCTCATGTGTATTCATCCCACTAGGACACCACCAATTACCTCTTGATGTAATGTGAGTACTTTGAAAATGTTAGTAAAAAATATATAAAAAAACTTTTCTGTCAAAATAATAGTGGTTCCGTCATGCTCTATTTTATCAATAGCTTCCAATTTTATAATTTCTTCATTTTCCAACTTTAAAATGTCTTCATTGAAGATAGAACATTCACG
Organism: Lissotriton helveticus; assembly: GCF_964261635.1. Classification (NCBI taxonomy): domain Eukaryota; kingdom Metazoa; phylum Chordata; class Amphibia; order Caudata; family Salamandridae; genus Lissotriton; species Lissotriton helveticus. The sequence continues at coordinate 1,198,916,247 of NC_136069.1, forward strand.
CAGTGTTGGCATTAAGCGGATTACAGATTTGTTTTCTGCAATTCTCATATATGTTTACTCTGGAACTATATTTTCATTTGAAACAAATTGGAAAGTAATCGTCTCTGTAAAACCTCTTTACCATGTTCAGTCACTTTTCCAATTCTTATATCTTGTAGAATAGTTCCATAATCAGCATAATTTGCCAGTTGCATATTTGTAATGAGTTCCTTATATTCAAAATATGACCAAATATTAACATTTCCAATGCTACCTAAAGACTTTCTGGTATCTTCATGCGCAAGTGTTTTAAATACTGGTTGTCCTTTTACAGGAGTAAGTTGTAGTAGAATTTATTGTATTCTTAAATGCACAAAGGCAAGCATTAAGTTTGATACCATGCTTACCTCATCAATAATGAGAAGTTTCTTTTTCTTCAAGACTCTTGAAACTTCACAACAAGCTTCTCCAGATAGCTTGTGGTATTCCGATTTGTTTTCATGCTCTACTGGTAGCATTAGTAAACAATTTAAAGTCATTCCTTTAATATTGTGTGCTGCCAACCCAGTTGGAGCAGTGACAACACAAGACAAATGCGACTCATTTGTTTTCTGTAGATAAGTTGTAATTACTTTAAAAAAAAAAGGTTTTCCTGTTCCAGCTTGTCCACTCACATACATTCGGATAGATTGAAATAACGTGCCTGAGCACTCTTTCTTTTCATGAAGTAATCCATGGTCAATCTGTTCTCTCAGTTGCTCATATATTTGTTTTTGCTCAACATTTAGTTGTTCTTCCAACTTTCCTAAGTTTTTTACATCTTCTTGAGCTTGATACATTACTGTTTCCACCTCATCCATGGCAGTTGCTGCTTCATTTTGAACAATTGGTTCTCCTAGTGGATCCTGACTCAACGGAGCAGAAGTTTGACTGTCTTGAGAACTGTCTCTAGCAATCTCAGCTGCAATTGTAGCTTCTTGCTCAATTTCCTCGCTCAACATTTTTACATAATTACCAAAAACAGGACATTCTATAGTATCTTTAGTTGCATTGAACAAATCTTCGCATCGCTGAAAATCTCCAACTAATTCCAATTATGAATGCCACGGCCTGAAGACTTGCACAACAGGTAAATAGTAAAATTCCCTTTTGTCAGGAGTATTGCAACTCAGTTTTCGGTGATTAATCAAATGTCCTTTTCTTTGTTACACCAAACATCCTTCAGAACCAATCACAGCATATATACCATTATTGATGTTTTCTGTAATATTCTGTTTAAAAGTATAGTTTTTCAGCACTTCATAGAGACAAATGTTCTCAAGATGATGGCTTGTATTTGGATAAAATGTATCGAACATATTTGTTTTCAAAATATCTGTATTTTCCGGCTCTTTTTCAGGTAAATATTCAATTTCTTGTACAGATTTAAGTACTCAATTTCATGTTGCAGCAAGACCTAGACTCACCCAAATGATTCTTCTAGAAATGCAAAACGACACTTGGTGTAGAACTTTTGCTTTGACTTGTACTTTTGACGACAGTATTTCCCACAACGATAAGTTTGGAATCGTAAGACTTGTTGTCTTAAGTCCTTTTCTTTTGTGCTTTTGGGTATAGCACATGTAGCATATTCTTCAATAAAAGACAACATAGTATCATCCGAATCTGTTCCGAATTTGGGGGCATCTTTGATCCATATTAGCATATGTATGTGAGGAGCACCTCTTGCTTGATACTCCTTTCTCCGAAAGAAATCCACAACCTCTCCAAGAGGAGTATTTTTTTTATTGGTGAAAAAAGACATCATAGCTTCAAATCTATGATTAAAATATCTGCATACATTAACTGGATCCAAAGAGCCCAATTCTCCGGGTATCTTGTATTCAATATTTACTATATTTGGATTTGCCTCTCGAAAAAATTGAAGTAAATCATCCCAAGCATATTCAGCACAGCTTAGAGTAAAGAACCATGTAGGAGTTGCTAAGTTCCTCAGCATACATTTAAGTTCTCCATGACGACGGTACGAGTTCTCATTAGTACCACGCTGACATGCCATGAGATTAATCAGATGAGATTCCAAAAGATTATCTTTCTGGTGTAATTTATCCATAAATTCCTTTGCCGAAACATTTTGCAAATGTACACCTGTTTTCAATATATGGTTGACTGCATGAGAAAGTCCAGACAAGTCACTCCCAAACAAAAGATGAAACAAATACGGAATACATTGTCGAAATTGTGGATCTTCTGCATACAATCTTGATGTCCGGTATTCAGCTGCAAGAATATGCAAGAATCATGCGTTCATCATATCATCCTCCTTTTCCTGTTGGAAACAACTGAGAGAAACAATAAGCTTCAGGGCTGTCTTTTCATACACTCATGGGACTTCCCTTTGCTTATTTCATTTGGAATAACTCAATAGTATTCCCTATCACTTCTTTGGAATGAAGTGGATGAACAATCTAATGTTCATAGATTTCTTCAGTTCTGGACATATCCACTTTTTCAATTTGTCCAGTTGATGAGTCAGTATCTTCTTCTAAAGTTATATCTTCTTCTCCCACATACACATTTTTATAGTACTGATTATTTTTTTATCAGATACAACGTTGCCTTTTTCACTTTCTTAACATCCACTAATTCTTGCCAGATGTTTTTTACTCCTAGTAGGAACGCCATTAACTAAAATAACTAGAGGTTCATCTTCTACATTTTCTACACCAATTGTTTCAATATTTTTCTTTAAATCTAGAGGCAAATATACAACTCTTCCCTTTAACACTCTCTGTAAATCTGAAGGAGGCAATTTCCCTGTCTTAGGCTCCATACGAACAATACCCTGAAATGGATGCACACATTGAATACGAATAGACTCATAGGTATATAAATCCATCAGTTTAGAAGGAATATTTACCAACTCAAAATTATTATGCACAGCTCTAGCAGGCATTTTGTTTGTGTCTAATTTGTTATAACAATATTTACAAATACGTTGATCCGAACCAAAATCAAAACAATTCTCTACCAACAAATAAGTTGCAAATTCCTTCCACTCATTATTATTTTCTTTTTCACTTTTTAAATACAGATCAACAGTCCTAGTCTGATTTTTATAATTTTATTTTTTTTTTTAAATGTCTTTATTCAAATTTCCCCCCCCCCCTTTGTTCTGTTACAACCAGTACATTTTAATCGTTACAAAGAGTTTTTTAAACCGGGTACAGATTTGTGTTTTAGAAAGTTATACGATTACAAATACTCACATTACAAATGAATAGAATATATCATGGATCATTCATTACCATCTTATAGGCTATACATATTTCGCCAATAATACCAAAGAAGCAAAGGAAACATACTTTTAACTCTTTCCACTCTTCCATTGATCAATGGGGAACCATATCCTGTCCCCCAAGGCTCTTGCCTTTCTGCCTTTTCTATCATATATTGCCCTCTCTAGATTATATGCAGATAGTAATCTTGCCATCCAGATCTGAAACGACGGTGCTGATTTCTCTTTCCAAGCTTTTGCGACAATTATCCTGAAAACTGCTGTGACCATAAATAAAAATTCTGGATGTATGATATTTTCTCCTAAACTTATGCCCAATATTATCAATTCGTCGGTTAGTTTAGTTTTTATTCCCAGTGACTTTTCCAAAAACTCCTCTATTGCCAATTTTAAGGTGTAAAGTTGCGGACATTGTGCAAACATGTGTGTGATATTAGCACCTGTTGAATTGCATCGTGGGCATGTTATTCCGGTGAGTCCCCCCCATTGGGCAATTCTGGCAGGCGTGTGATATAATGAATAGACTGTTTTATAGTGTTGGGTTTGAAGTGTGGCTGAGCACAAAATGGTTCGACCAAGGTCTAAGGAGGTTTGTAAATCTTCTGGGCGGGCTCTTACTTGTTCACTCCATTTATTACTGAATTTCTCTCTATCATCTGTTTTGTAGACCTGTAGCTCTGTGTACAACTGCCTAATTGAACACGAAAAGCTACTTCCCAGATAGTCCATTATCCTGCAGTTTGTCATTCCCCCTATTCCCCCAACTTTTGTGTGAAAATAGCTCCTCACTTGTAAAAATTTAAAGAAGCTATTCCCAACTATTTTATACCTGTGCTGTAAGTCTTGGAACATTAAGAATCCTCCTCCTGAGTCCATTAAATCCCCCAATTTCTTGATCCCTTTTTCATCCCACTCTTTCATAGCTGTGTCTTTAAAAATTTCTGGTGGAAGGTCGTTATTTACACAGAGCCTCAAATATCTGTTGTACCTTCCCAATCCCAATTTTTTCTTTATTGCCCTCCAAACTTTATATATTGCACTCAGAGTCTTAAATCTTGTGTGTTTGAAGTATGCATAGTCCACAGTTGTAACTAAGGCGTTCTCTGCCGCCTTTCCCAAAAGTGCTTCATAAACATTCGCTGGACCCCTTCTATCCTCCTGTTGAACACTTCCACCTAATAACTCTTTAGAATATTGTAGAGCTGTTGCCCAATAGTAAAACTTAAAATCAGGTGCCCCCCAACCTCCCCTCTCTCGTGGTAATGTCAAAAAACGGTATGCTCTACGTGTCTTCTCCTGTGCCCAAATTAGTTTATTTACTGTTGATTCTATTCTGTTGAACCATATGCCTTCAATGAATAATGGGATCGCTCTGAATAGGTATAGAAACTTCGGAAAAGTAACCATTTTAATAAAATTAATACGCCCCATAAGAGTCAGGTGTAGGTTATTAACCCTCTCCATATTGCTTTTAACCTTTCCTATCAGGGGTTCCAAGTTTATCTCCACTAGCTTTTCTAAGTCTGCAGTCACCCTAACCCCCAAATATTTTGTGTCTGAAACTACTCTTGCATCTGCAAATGTAGTGTATCTGTTCTGTACTACTTGTGTTTTTCCCCTGTTTATTAGGTACCCAGACACCTCACCAAATTTCCTTGCCTCTTGTTCTATTTCAATCAATGATTCCTCTGGTGTCGGTGTTATAACAGCCACATCATCTGCATAGGCAAATAATTTATACTCTTTCTCATGCAGTGTAACTGGGGTAATCCTCCTATTTTGTGTGAGCCTTCTTAAGTAGGGATCTAGATATATCGCAAATAATAAGGGTGAAGCTGGGCATCCCTGCCTAGTCCCCCTTCTGATCTGTACCGCATTAGAATAGGATCTATTGATACGTATCCTAGCACTAGGGTGTTTGTAGAGTGCCTGTATTGCGGTTATATATCCTCTACCTAAACCAGCCCACTCCATAGCTTTCCATAAGTATGCCCAAGAGACCCTGTCAAAGGCCTTCTCGGCATCCAGAAAAATTGCCGCGACAGGGTCTCCTGCGACCTCTACTGCGTCCAGAATAGTGATCAACTGTCTAGTGTGTTCCGTAGTTCCTTTGCCAGGTATGAAGCCATGTTGTGTAGGGGAGACCACTCTTTCTATTACCTTGCTCAGTCTATTGGCCAATGCTTTGGAGAATATTTTTGCATCAGCGTTGAGCAGTGTGATCGGCCTGTAAGAGCCTGGTTCGGTGGGGGGCTTATCTTTTTTCAGGATCACTATTATATCCGCGCCCGCCCAAGACTGAGGGACTATTCTACCCCCTTGCGCCAAGCAGCAGATTGCCCATATATCCTTAGCTAGCACATCCCAAAAAGTTTTATAAAATTCTACCGGGATCTGATCTTGGCCAGTTGCTTTACCGGATGGTAAGCTGAATATCGCATCTCTTATCTCCTGGACTGTTAGTTGTGTGTCTAACTTGTCCCTTTCTTCCGTATTCAACCCATCCTGTGTACTTTGCATGAGGTATTCCAAACTTTCCGCCTCTATCCTTTCGTTATTTATATCTTGTCCATATAGCGCCTCATAAAACTTTCTGAATACCTCCTGTATCTCCTCCACTTTCTTGACAATTATGCCAGTACAGTCCTTAATTTCTTTAATCTCACCCGCTGCTAGCGTTTGCCTGGTTCTAACTGCGAGCAAGTGTCCAGCCCTCTCATTAAATTCATAACATTTCTCCTTATTTGCTAGGTACTTCCTTGCTGTTTTCTGTGCCAGAGTAACCCCCGTTTCTGATTTCTGCACTTCTATCGTCACTAGGATCTGATCAATGGGGTCTTGCCTGCCTATTGCATCTAATAGCATTTTTTCCAAGCCCATCAGAGTTCTGATATCCTCTTCCACCTTCTCCTTTTCCTTTTTACTTCTTGCTAGAGTGTAGCTTAGTGTCTCTCCCCTCACTCCTGCTTTAAAGCTGTCCCACACCATGTCTGCTGAAGCTGAATACCTATTCATATCCCAAAATTGGGTTATCCACTCTTGCATTCTTATGATGTACTCCTCCTCCTTCAACAGACCTCTCTCAAACGTCCATGTCGAATTTATTCTTTCTGTCTTTTGGGACACTGCTAAACTTAAAACCAGCGGGTTGTGATCTGACATTATTCTGGGGAGACATTCTATTTTAGCACTGCTAACTAGTGAGCTAGAGATAAAGAAATAGTCCAGTCTGGCTACTGTTTGATGTGGCGCTGAATAAAAAGTGATGCCTGAACCTAGAGGGTTAAATTCCAGCCACATGTCCACCAGTGCATTATGATGAGCAAGGTTTTGTACTGCCTTGTACACCTTCTTTTTCCTCCCTTGATATCCCCCCCCCCTACCTATTAAACCGTTCAATCCATTAATATTAAAATCCCCGCAATAAATCACAGGCTCTGGCCACAATGCTAATTCGCTATCAATGAATTCAAATAATTCAGGTTCATCTTCATTTGAACCATACAACGAGGACAGTGTACATCTTCCTGCGGCAGTTTCTATGTCTAGCATTACCCATCTCCCTTCATGATCCTCTTTTTTCTTTTTAATTTTAACAACACCTTTTCTGGCCAGAACTGCTACTCCCTTGTTTCTCCCCTCCTGTCCTGTACTAGCAAGAACCTCAAGGCCCATCTGATCAAACAAAAATTTATCTTCAGCTGCTACATGTGTTTCCTGTAGGCAAGTTATATCAATTCTCCAATATCGCAGCAGCGCAGAAAGCTTCTGTCTTTTCTCCTTATTGTTTAAACCACAGATATTAATCGTCATTATCCTAACTGCCATGATTTTAGTTTTGCTTTTACCAACACTTCCGCTACTATTTTATCTTCATCTGTACATTTTCTTTCTACTTCCTTGCAAACTTTACAAATCTGTACCATTTTACACCTCCACCTTTCACCAGTGTTTTCTTCCCTACCCCCTCCCCCCCCCTTTAACCCCCCCCGCCCCAACTGCTGCCCCACCCCCCTGTGACAGGCAAATAGGTCACTCCTGACCTATGCGTGTCCACTTAGCGTCGCAGTGTCGCTCCCCCTCTCCTCCCCTCTTATCTAATACTATTCTTATCCATCAGCCTCGGTAGTTGATCCAACATTTCTGCTTTCATAAATTTGGGCACATTCTGCCCCCTTTCTTGCCTATTTCCTTCTGGCTCCCCCTTGTTCTTTTAACTCTGTCAGAAATTCCCCCGCTTTTATCTCAGAGAAAAACATTCTTGTGCGTCCCGCTGAAATAACCTTTAACTTTGCTGGGAACATTAGATAGGCCTCTGCTCCTTGTGTCTGAAATGCAGTGATCAACTGTCTGAGCTTCCAACGCCTTTCCACAGTTACGTGACAAAAGTCAGGTCTAGCAAAGAAAGTTATTCCCTCAACCGTCTTTTTAGAATCAGGCCTGGCTTTTTCCATTAGTTCTTGCCTTGCCAGGAAGTTACCAAAAAATACTAGTATGGCCCTTGGAAGAGCCCCTGAGCCCTCTTTATGAGTTTTCCTTACAAAAAGCGGGAATCTATGGGCTCTCTGCACTTCTTGTTCCCAGTTCCATGGCACCTCCGGGAAGGCTCCCTTTAGTAACTTGATGACAAAGCCTCTGGGGTCTTGCCCCTCCCTCCCTTCTTCTATTCCAAGAAGCCTGGCATTATTGCGTCTCTGGCGATTCTCCAAATCCTCCACCTTCCACTGTAAGTCCTCCATGACCTTAGTCTGTTCCTCTCTGGATGTTTGCCAATCCGTTACCTCATCCTCTAATCTGCCAGTTCTCTCTTCAACTCCGATGACTCTCTCCTCCACCTCCTCAAACTTTTTATTTATTTTCCTGATTGACGCTTGGATTTTTTTAGTATCATGCCTGGCCCTCCGGCTTTCAGCTCTAGCCTCCATTTGCATCTGTTTTAGTGTGGCAACCATTATATCTAGTTTCCCTCCATCATTTTGAGGCTCTTGCCCCTCTTCTTTATACAAACTAGAGGTAGCAGAGTAATCCCACGCAAGTTTCTTTTGTGTGCCCTTATATAAGCACAGGGGGGAGCCTGTGTTTCTGGATGTCGTTTTACGCCTTTTTTGCGTGCCTCTCCCCCTGGAGCTATCGCTATCACCAGAGCTCGAACATGAGTCCGAAGAGTCCCTTTCTTCATCACTGCTTGCCAGCGTTGATTCAGATTCTTCAGGGACAGAGAAAAATCTATCTCCCTCAGCACCTTCTGCAAGATCCACCTCTGATATGTTGTTATACAGATTGTCATTTGCGGTGTCCTCCCCCAGCACAGCGTTATCTTTCTTCTGAGCTTGGTTCTGTTCCTTTTGTATTTCCGCCTCCACCTCTATAAGGGCTTCTAACATTTGCCCAGTATTTGACATCCCTACCCCTCCATCAGCCTCTCTCACCTCTTTTGCACTATCCCAGCCTTTGTCTTGACTTCCCTGCACCAAGTCGCGTTCGACGCTGTCTGCCTGAGCCTCTGTGCGAAGTTCCGCGGGAAGCGTGAGCTCCGTTGGCCCTGGTTGCTTGGCAACACCAACGCTTGCGTCCGCGAGGACGCTCTGGTCTGCTCCGATGGGCGGCCCGATTGCCGTGTTGGACAAGGTTGCCGTAGCGGTTCCTGAAGCCTCTGGAGAGGGGTTTGGAGGGGGTTTGGCGCTGAATACCTCTGATACCGACGGCTGCCGGTAAATGGTATCGGTCTTCTTCTTTACTGCTGCGTCCCGCGCCGCTGGGGTGATATTGACACCTCGTGTATCTTGGGCGATCCCTTTCTCTTTCTCGCTGGCTTTCTCCAGCTTACGCATTTGTGCTTTAGTGATGGTGGAGACTGTAGGGGTTGTTCTTTTGCTGATGGAAATCGCTTTTGTTTTTGGGATAGTGCCCGTTCTTCCCGCTTCCTTCTGAAACGTTTCTTTGTTTGCTCCGCCCAATGCAGGTTGTTGTTGCTGCTGCTGCTTATCTTTGCCGCGGGTCGACATGTCCGCCATAAATGCTTTAAAGGTCTTGATATAAAATGTCTTTGCTTTCACAAAAATGCTTGCGAGGCCAGCAACTCTGTTGTGAAGTGTTCTCATATAAATATTTCCTGCTTGTTGATTCCAGAGTACGGGTAGCATACTGCTCTCACATCTCCATTGAGGCCTGAGTTCATGCGTAGGGTGGAGAGGGGTCTGAGAGCGACTTACTCCTGCAGCGCTTCAGCGGCCATCTTGCCTCCCCTGTCTGATTTTTATAATTATAATGAGTTTGTTTACAACAGATATAAGAATGATTTAGCCTTTCACCTGAAATCACCTTACACTTTGTAATTTCTTGCTCACATTTTTTTGTACTAGAATGTTGTACATTCTCTTCCACATTTCCTTCTGTTAGTGTTTCTGCACTGTCTTCCTCAACACCAAAGTAACTAAACTCAATTTTTTCACAAACTTTAATTACATCTGATACTGATCTATGCAAAAGAGCACTTTTCAACTTTTTTAACATTACTGCTGGACTTTTTGCATAATACAATGTCCTGACTAATTTCCTCATTTCAATATGATGTACTGCTAACATTCTGAAATGTTGAAAAACACTTCGACATATTTTTTAGAAAGACAAGCCAGAGAATGACCTTGCAAACAAGTATTTTCTCTCACTGTGCAAGGGTCTAGTCCTTGCAACATCTTAAACTTTTGTTTAGCACTTTTCTTAGTGTAGTTACGTAATAAATTGCGTAAAAAATCAATAGAATCCTGCCGTACACGACAAATACTACTGCAGTTCCAAGTGTACACTGGAGCTTTAGGACGTCTCCCTAAAACTTCATCAGCTACCACCTCTTCTGCATTTCTGGGAACAATGTTCTCTTTCTCAATAGGACAACCATTTCTAACCTCATAAGCTCGACCACTGGTGTCAACTGCATGCAACAAATCATTACTCTGAAAATAACTCTCGTCAGAAAAAAAAGGCTCAGAACTTGAACTGTGTTTCCATTGACCCAAACAAATCAGAAAAATTAGTCCTGTTAATTAGTCTTCCCAACCTACTTTTGGCCTTCATTAAATGGATTGGCTTATCTAGTGATCAAATTCTATTGATTATTAAAATAAATAATTTCTTTTTTAATTCAAAAGCCTTCTCAAGTATACTTTCAATATGTTTCTTCTTCTTTTAAAATGCATGATTTTCTTTTACATTTCTTCATATCCTTTAATAAGTTTAAGACAACTCTATTGTAAAACATTCTTTTTCTAATTTCCTGAAATTGATTATTCCTCCTTTTACTATACAGTGTTTCTTTAGAACACGATTTTCCATCATTAATGTTTTTTCACTTGTTTTACTTTTTTGTTGCAGTCACATTTTTTTATCTTTCACATTCTCCACACTATTCCTAGTGTTTGAAACCTTTTTTAGAAAATCTTTAGTTCTCTTACCAGGAGTTTTTTTCTTTTTCACCACAGACTGTTGTTCAGGTACATCTTGTGGATGACTTCTCTTGAAATACGTTGTTTCCTCTGTTCACTTTTTCTAGCCATAATGAATTTCTTTTAGTGTTGATAAATAGAATCTGGTATATTAAATACATATAATGTTATAAAAATACATCTATAAAATATATTATTCTATTACTAAACAAATACATTCTACAATGACTAAGTATAAAAAACAAGTGGGTAACTGATAACAAGAGTGCATACATACTGCATAGGAGTTTCAAGAACTACATCTGAAAGAAGAGTACCTGAATGAATTTATACATGGTTGGATTTTTGAACAGTGAATGGATTAGTACCTGGTGCTGAATGCATCACTAGAGCAGTACAAGGGGAGATACAGAGAATTTGCTGCAACATCATGGATACTAACTGGGGAATTCAAGGTATGAAAGACAAGTGTGCACGTGGATTGAAGACTGCATGCATACAGCATACGGGTTTGAAGCAGTCCTTGTCATGGGGCCTACTTCGCTACATGAGTACTTGGGTGCTGAGTGAATGATTACAGTACTGTAAGGAGACTGTCTGAGTGAATCTATAAGTGTTTGAGTTATAGTGCACTGAATACTCAGTACATGCCGCTAAATGGGTCACTACAACAGTGCAAGAGCAATGACAAAGTGTTTACTGGAAGTATAAGGATAGAGACTGGGGAATTGAAGGTGTAAAAGACAAGTCTGCCGATAGATACAAGACTGCATGCATACTGTATAGGGGTTTGAAGCAGTCCATGCCTTAAGGCCTACTTCGGTGCATGACTACTTGGGTACTGACTAAATGACTACAGTTCTGCAAGGAGAGTGCCTTACTGAATTTATCAGTGTTTCAGTTTTAGCACAGTGAATAGATTAGTACATACTGTTGAATGGGTCACTACAACAGTGCAACAGCAGTGACAGAGTGCTTGCTTAAAGTATAACGATACAGACTGGGGAATTAAAGGTGTAAAAGACAAGTGTGCAGGTAGATACGAGACTGCATGCCGACTGCATTGGGGTATGAAGCACTCCATGCCCAAAGACCTACTTCGCTGCATGAGTATTTGGGTACTGACTGAATAACTACAGTTCTGCAAGAAGAGTGCCTGAATGAAACATCTTGTGCACGCACCTCTCATGCTAGCATCGATGTAAGTTTGATCTTGTGCAGGTTAGGTTGGGAAACTGGTATAGGCTACAACAGCGTAAACATAAATTAAATTAATGTCCATAATGCGAGCACAATTCTTCAAAGGCTTTTACAGCAAGCAAAGGAGAGCAAAGGTTAAGTAATTTGTTCAGTTTGGCGAACGGAAGAGATTTATGAGGAAGGTGTGGTGTTGCGCTCTAGTTCTTCAGAGCGCGACGCAAGGCATGCTGGGAACATGCGAGCGGCCATGTTGAGATCGCTGCTCGCACTGTGAGGAATCGGTCGAGCTCCTGGCGCTCAGTGAAATAAATCCATTACTTAAACACTAATTGGTTTGGTGTAGTCATTATATACACACAAACCTCTACAGAAGGAAAGTGTGCAAATACGTTTGCTACCATAATTTCTATGTGACAGTTTATGAATATTTTCAGCCTCTTTCAGCAAAGTGTCCTAGACTAAACTCTTCCTCAGCGCAATTGCTAGAGATGAAATGTGTGCAGCAATCTGTCACTGCCACGCGGCATCTCTATGTAATATCAGTTGCAGTTTTTGCAGTCAATGATTTGATTTCAACAAATAATATTTCCCAACTCAGAAACAGTGTCTTGAGGATAGGCACACAAAAGCAAAAAGATCGCAGTGTGCATACTTAATTTTACTTATAAACTGATAAAGAGGGAATTATCCAGCACAGTGCAAATATTTGAATATACATTAAGATAGCCAATGCTTCATCCCTACATCCATCCAATGACTCATCTATACATCCATCCTTCATCCATCCACCCTTGTATCCTTCCATCCATCCTTCATCCATCTACCCTTTCATCCTTCCATCCATACATACATCCTTCATCCATCCACCATTTTATCCGTACATCCATCTGTCATCAATCCACTCACCCTTTTACAGATCTATCCATCCATCCTTCATCCATCCACCCTTTCATCCTTCCATCCATACATCCATCCTTCAGCCATCCACCCTTTCATCCTTCCATCCTTACATACATCCTTCATCCATCCACCCTTTCATCCTTCCACAACATACATCCATCCTTCACCCATCCACCCTTCCATCCAACCATTCATCTATCCATCCATCCATCATTCATCCACCTTTTCACACATCAATCCATCCATCATTCATCCATGCTGCATATGTTATCTGTAAACGTCCGTATCCAACATCATCTGTCACTGACAAGCACTTGCTGTCACGCGTTGTAATAGAGCTCCAAAGAGAGATATTTAAACACTGCTGAGAAGACTAAAAGAAGCTACTAGGCTCTGCTTCAACTGCCGCCGACTGAGCCACTACACCACAGGTCTGTAACGACATCAATTACCATTGATGGCATAGTGGATAAAGTTAAAAACACTATGCCCAGCAAAGCATATGGGTGCATAGCCCAACATACTTAGGAAATGTAACCCTATACCCCTAACAAAACCCTTAGGCCAACGAAAACAAACCAGAGCATTGAAACCAGATTCAACCAGAAGATGCAGGATGCTGAACGACCCATGTAAGTTAGAAACACTATGCCCGGCAAAGCACATGGGTACATAGCCCAGCCAGAAGATGCAGGATGCTGAACGATCCTTGAACTGGAAAAGAAAGTGCACACATTCTACATTTTTTAGTACTGCACTTTACTGTACAAAGCTGACTCCCCAAACACATTAACTTACCAAATGCTTTTATCACAATGGTTATCCAAATGCAGACAAACTCAGAATGTGATCCTACACAACTAAACTACTCCTTGCAATTTAGAAGGATAAACACATTACTCTTATTAAAAACAAAATGCACCACATACATCCCCTCACAAGTTAACAACTCACCTTTCAAATTGATTTGTAGATTAAGAAAAATGTCAGTCACACAGCAGATATTCTTATACAGAATCTCTGTACTTCACTGTTCTTAGCAAAACCAGAAAATGGCACACTTTCCCTCTCATTCTACTCACATATACATGTAAAAAGCAAATACACATTTCTATTGGTTGAACTTTTTAAACCTATTCAACTGACATAACTTTCAACCCTACCCCATTCTGCCTTCTGCCTGTTACCATAGAAACTCTTAGCTGAGCACACAGGTCAAAAGTTCATAACAAAATGTTACTAATCAAAACAGCTAGTATGCTTGACTTTTCAACATATCAGCTTATCTTATGTAATGTACCATTCAATCAGTTTTTGTTAACCAATAAGAAACATTCTTTTAAAAAACAGAAACATGCACCCTGATTTTCAGTGTAGAATGTTCACAAAAAACCAATCATGTCTTATCTTTTTTCAAAACTGCATCTTATTGATCATTTTAGAAAAATCGCAGTTTTCAAACTGCCATTTCATTTTCAGAGACCATCTGAGTGCTTCCAGACCTCTCTTCAACATGCTTAGAGTGTGGATTGTGGGACACGGCTATATTTTCTGGAGCCAAAGGTACGCAGAACAGAAAAGAATTCAAAAAGACCTAGGTTTACCAAATGTAGACATTAAATGGATTGGACAGAGAGGGTTAAAATGGCAGCAATAAATGCCATTGGTTAAATCCTTTTTACATCTCCAACACCCTAACCTCATAATTGTCCACTGTGGGGGCAATGGCCTAGGCACTTTTAACTGGGGTAGGTCTGGAAATGCTTATGAAGGATACCTTTGGAGAATTGATGGCACTTTTCCCCCAAACTGCTTTTGTCTATTCTAATATATGCCAACGGCACAAATGGAACTGGTCCAAACAATATTGTCCACAGATTGAGAAATCTAGAAAAAATGTGAATAAATCTGTTTCTGCTTTTCACCGAGACTATAAAATGGGGTCCACTTACCACAACAATCTGTGTTTCAAAATGCATGGCATCTATAGGAGAGATGGTGTACATTTTACAGATGAAGGGAACAGAGTCTTCCTCTTGAACTTTAGACTCTGCATCGGTACTTACTTGTAGGTACTAAAATCTCCCAATAAACACAAGGGCTCTTTTTAGAGCCACCCAACATCTAAACACATAAGCTTGATAAATATATGAAAAATATTTTATATTTCTTGCTTGCATACACGTACGGGATGCCTTATAAACCAGGTAGCATACGAGGTACGGTACGCATACCCAATGCGTGCACACCAGAGGTCCCAAGGGCCACCACAAGGCTCCAGGAGGGTGACCGTACGGCTCCCCTCACAACATTTAAAAGCCCAGGGGGGTGGTGGTCCCCGGGGCTGAGGGGTCTGTCAAGGACACCCCAATTTAAAAATTGACTGCCGGGGGGAAATGGCGGTCCCCGGGGCGTGTGTGGGAGCTTGAGTACCCCCACACAGGTATTTTTTATTTTTTTAAAAGAAGCCCCGGGGAGTGGTGGTCCCCGGGGCTAGGGGGACCTGAGAGCCCACCCACACATATACATTTACATTTACTGCGGGGGGCCATGAGCCCCGCCACACATATATTAAAAGAAAGCCTCGGGGATAGCGGTCCTTGGTGCTGGGGGCCCCTCTGGGCTCCCTATTATAATAAACTACATTGCCCTGGGACTTGCCCCCCCGGGGGCTAATTAGCACTAAAGCAGGCTTTTGGTTTTCGTTTTTTTTCATGCCATACGCGTATCCTATGCACATCCCGCGATTTAAAAAAAAATATATATATTTTTTTTAGGCCTTGTGGGTCCTTGTGGGACCCCCTGAGCAGGCCTAGGGGGTCAGGGTGTTTCTACCCTGCCCACTTTGTGTCTTTTGTGCACTTGTTTTTCAGTTTTCTTGTGCCTCGGTTCTACCGAGACACAAGATGGCTGCCAACACTTCCTGGTTTGGAGTGTTGACAGACAGTTGACAGCCAATTAGCATGAAGCTCGTGCTCATAAGGGTACGCGTATAATCCTCGGACAGTACTTTGTCCATAGATATATCTATGATTTTACTTTTGATTTTCTGCATGGATTTACACCATTTAACACAAAGCGTCACCTGCGAACCAAACTCTACCTTTTTGCCAAATTTGGTGTAATTCCGTTCTGCAGTTCGGGCTGCAGCGCGTCTTAAAGGTCCCTATGGGAAATTGCATGGGGAAAACACATTTTGGGACCCCCCTTTTTTATTAGCCCCCGCTTCACCAATCACCCCCAAACTTTTAGGGAAGGACCGGAATAGAGCAGGCCATCTTTCTTGGAGAATTTCACGAAGATTCGACCACCAGCGCCAAAGTTATTCCAAATAGAATGTTGCGGATTTCCTATGGAAACTAGGTCTTAACTATAACTAACTCCTGGCGACCGCCAGTAGGTAGTTATAGTTAGGACCTATTATCCATAGGAAATCAGCAACATTCTATTCCCAATATCTTTTACGCCGATTGATGAATCTTCACAACATTTTTTAAACTGGTGGGGCAATCCATTCCCTTCCTATCCTAAAAGTCTTGGGGTGATTCGTCAAGCAGGGGCCGAGAAAAAAGGGGGTCCTCCCAAACCGTGTTTTCCCCATGCAATTTTCCATAGGACCGTTTAGTCGCAGCTACAGTCCGAACTGCTGAACGGAATTACACCAAATTTGGCAAAGAGGTAGCCCTTGGTTCACACTCGTGCCTTTTGACAGTCGTTGCTGAGAAAATCGAAAGTAAAATCTTATATTTATCTATGGCCCCGGTGGATCCGCGCACCCTATGTGCACCCTGTGTGCACCCTTCCGATCACCAGCTGCATGCTAATTGGCTGTCAGCTGGTTGTCAAGTCTCCAAACCAGGAAGTGTTGGCAGCCATTTTGTGACTCGGTAGAAGCGAGGCTCAAGAAATCAGTGGAACAAGTGTGCAAAACATATAAAGGGGCAGGGTAGAAATACCCTGACTCTCTAGACCTGCTAATGGGGTCACACAAGGACCCCCAGGGCCCAATTTTTATTTTTATTTTTAAACGGCAAAATGTGCCCAGGGTGCGCGGATCCTGCCTTAAATTTTTTTTACAACAAAGCGTGGGCTCCTGCGCTTGTTTGATAATTAGCCTCCGGGGGGCAAAATACCGGGGGCAAAAATATTAAATTTGATGGGGGGCCCAGAGGGGCCCCCAGCCCCGGGGACCACCACCTACTGAGGCTACAAAATAAATGGATGGGGGGCTCAAAGCCCACCCCCCAGCAAAATACATGGGTGGGGGCTCAAAGTCCCCCCCAGTCTCGAGGACGACTACCCCCCAGGGCTTTCAAAAAAATGGGTTGGAGGGCCCGAAGCCCCCCCAAGCCCTGGGGACCACCACCCCCCAGGGCTTTTTATATGGTGGGAGGGGGCTGCTTGGCCCCCCCTGCTAGAGCCGTCGAGGGCCCTGGGGACCACCACCCCCCATGGCTAGCTACTGCAGTGTCTCGGGGTGCCCACCCCGGGACACTACTGTTTGCTAAGGCAAGGCAGGAACCGAGGCTCCCACCCTGTCATAGAAAACTTGGTTTGGATTTTGAAAGAGAGAGCAGGGAAACCTGCTCTCTCTTTCAAAATGCAAACCATATTGCTTTTCCACACAGGAAGCTGCATGTTAGCAGCTCCCCGTGTGGAAAAGCAATGCCGGCTCCAGAAGGATGTGGGGAGCCAGCTGGGACTGTGGGGGCTTTGGGCCTCCCCCCACGGTCCCCAACATTATACATAGGCCAGAGGAATGGGGTCCCTGGGAAGAATAGAAATTAGTGATAGGTGCTAATTTATTTACGGTCAAATTAGGAGTCGCGCAACCAGCGCTGCGCTCAGTGCGGCCCCCTGGTGTGCACGTGCTGGGTGCACGACTCCTGCGCGTTGGGTGAACGACTCCTAACGCGTTGGGTGCACGACTCCTAACATGTTGGGTGCACGACTTCCAACACATTGGGTGCACAACTCTTAACTTGTTGGTTTGCAACTCCAAGCAAAAAAAAGTGATATTTGTCAGATATACATCAAGCTTATGTGTTTAGATCTTGGGTGGCTCTAAAAAGAGCCGTTGTATTTATTAAGAGATTTTGGTACCTATAAGTAAGTACCTATGAAGAGTCTAAAGTTGATGAGGAAGACTCTGTTACCCTCATCTGTAAAATGTACACCATCTGTCCTATAAATGCCAACATATTGAAACGCAGATTGTTGTGTTAAATAGACCCCATCCTATAATCTCAGAGAAAAGCAGAAACAGCTTTATTGACATGTTTGCTAGCTTTTTCAATCTGTGGACAAATTGATTAGACCAGTTCCATTTCTTTCTTTGGCATATGTCAGAATAGTCAAATCAGTTTGGGGGAAAAGTAACATCAATTCTCCAAAGGAGTCCTTTATAAGCATTTCTAGACCTACCCCAGTCAAAGTGCCTAGGTCATTGCCACCACAGTGCACAATAGAGGGTGTTGGAGACTTGGTTTTCGGAAAGCCCATGGTACAGAAACAGCAATAATTAAGGCCTCCGAAGAAATAAGAACTTTCTTGGAACAGGGAGGCACAGTTGTGCTAATATTGCTAGACCTCTCAGCAGCATTTGACACGGTTGATCATACTATTTTGATTGACCGTGTCACCACAATGGGAATCCAGGACAAGTCCAAAAGATTACTATCATCCTTTCTTTCAAATTGGACTCAGGCGGTGACTTTGGGCCCCTTGCAATCCGCCCTATTGACACTCCCATGTCGAGTTCCGCAAGGGTCATCCCTAAGCCCGACACTTTTTATCATTCATGTGTCGGACCTAGCCAGAGTCATCAAGGCAAATGGAATGAGCCTTTCATCTTATGCTGATGACACACAGTTAGTGCTTGCGATTAACAACAATGGATAAAAGGTAGCAGCTAGCTTCCAAAGGGGCATGCTGGCCATCAGTAGCTGGATGGCTAGCAATTGTCTAAAATTGAACTCCGACAAAACAGAGGTTATTATCTTTGGTAAGCTGTTCCCCATATGGTCAAGTATCTGGTGGCCACCTGCCTTAGGTTCTCCACCAAATCCAGTCACTAAGGTCAGGAATTTAGGTATCCTATGTGATGATGGACTGACCTTCGCAACCCATGCCAATTCGGTGGCTTCGGCAGCATTCCATAAACTCCGAATGATCAAGAAGATCTTACCATTTCTCCCTTTGAACTCGGGAAAAATTTTGGTTAGCACTCTGGTGATGTTATCTTTAGGCTATTGCAATGGGCTGTTTGCTAACGCACAAAGCAGGGTTATACAAAAATTGCAAACCGTCCAGAATGCAGCTGCCAGAGTGCTATCAGGAATGGGCTGTTTTCTAACGCACAAAGCAGGGTTATAAAAAAATTGCAAACCGTCCAGAATGCAGCTGCCAGAGTGCTGTCAGTAATTCTCAAGTTTAAACCAATCTCACATACTATCAAAGGGTACCACTGGTTGTCAGTGAGGAATCGAATACAATTTAAGGCACTATGTATTGCTTACAAAGTTTTAAATAAATAACTTAGCCACCTACCCTCCCAACTGACTACTGTGATCATCTAATGCATTTCACCTTTCTGTGCCACGTACAAGAACTGTCTCTTGGGGCGATAGGCATTTTGTTATTACGGTGGCAAGACTCTGGAACTCCCTCCCGCTTGAGATCAGGTCATGTCATTCACTGCTAGTTTTTAGAAAGATAATAAAGACCTGGTTGTTTAATCAATAACTTTCTCATAGACCTTGTCCCCTGTCCACAGTTCCGAGATGCCCCAGGGCATTTGTGCGCTTTATAAATTTCAAAAATAAATAAATAATTAAATGGCATCAATTGGTTCCACTTTAATCCTCTCTGTCCAATCCATTTAATGTATACATTTGGCAAAGCTAGGTCGTTGTCAATGCCTCTGTTTTCTGCATACCTTTGGCTCCAAAAAATATAGCTGTGTCCCACAATCCACACTCTAAGCATCTTGAAGGGAGGTCTGGGTGCACTCAGAAGGTGTCTGTATGTGAAATGGCAGTTTGACAGCAAAGATTTTTCTAAAATGGTGAATAGGATACAGTTTTGAAAAAAGAAAAGAAATGATTGACTGTTTGAAAACATTCTAGACTGAAAAGTAGGGTGCATATTTCTGTTTTTTAAAAACATGTTTCTTATTGGTAAACAAACACTGTTTGAAAGAAACATTACATAGGATAAGGTGATATTTTGAAAAACCAAGCACACTTGCTGTTTGGATTATCAACATTGTGTGCTGAACTTGTGACTTGTATGCTCAGTTGAGTGTTCCATGAACTGTTACTATGGTAACAGGCAGTAAGCAGATTGGGGGTAGGGTTCAAACTTATGTCAATTGGAAAGGGTTGAAATGTGTAACCAATAGAAATCTGTGTTAGGTTTTGAAATAATGTGGGAAGCAATGTGATTTGATATTTACATGTATATGTGTGTAGAATGAGAGGGAAAGTTTGCCATTTTTTGGTTTTGCTAAATGCACTGCAGCACAGAGATTATGTATAAGAAAATCTGATGTGTGACTGACATACTTCTTAATCTACAAATCCATTTGAAAGGTGAGTTTTAATTTGTGAGGGGGTTGTATGTGGTGCCTTTGTTTCTAATAAGAGTAAAGTGTTTCTCCTAGTAAAGTCCAGGGAGTAGTCTTGTTTGTCTAGAATCACATTGTGAGTCTGTCTGTATTTGGGCAACCATTGTGAGAGAAGTATTTGGGTACTTCATGTTCTCAAGTTTTGGTAGAATTAGAAAACAGTCATTGCTTATGTATTTGCAAAATGAGTCAGGCTTCCACACTAAAGTGCATTACTGAAATATATGGAATGTGTACAGTCACCTTACCCCTTCCAGACTAGTAAATGTGTTTTGGTAAAGTCCAAGGGATAGTGTTGCTTGTCTAGAATCACACTGTGAGTCTGTGTGCATTTGGGAACAATTGTGAGAGAAGCATTTAAGTACTTCATGTCTTTGCAGACACAACAATGCTTAAAAACCTATCCTGTTCTCAAGTTTTGGTAGAATTAGAAACCAGTCATGGCTTATGTATTTGCAAAATGAGTCAGGCTTCCACACTAAATTGCAGTACTGAAATATGTGGAATGTGTGCAGTCACCTTACCCCTTCCAGACTAGTAAATGTGTTTTGGTAAAGTCCAATGGATAGTATTGCTTGTCTAGAATCACACCGTGAGTCTGTCTGCATTTGGGCAACCATTGTGAGAGAAGCATTTGGGTACTTCATGTCTTTGCAGACACATAACTGCTTAAAAACCTATTCTGTTCCCAAGTTTTGGTAGAATTAGAAACCAGTCATTGCTTATGTATTTGCAAAATGAGTCAGGCTTTCACACTAGAGTGTAGTTCTGAAATATGTAGAATGAGTGCAGTCCACTTACCACTTCCAGACTAGTGAATAGTGTTCCTTGTCTAGAATCACACTGTGAGTCTGTGTACATTTGGACAACCATTGTGAGAGAAGCATTTGGTAACTCTATGTCTCCTTGTACTACTCTAATCATTAAGTCAGTATCCAAGTACTCATGCAGTGAGCTAGGCCTTAGAACAGGGACTGCTTCAACCTCCTATACACTATGCAAGGAGTCCTCTAACCACCTATACACTTGTGTTGCAGGCCTACAATTCACCAGATAGTATCCATACACTCCTGCAAATACCCTGTTACTCCTCTTGCACTCCTTTAGTGGCCAATTCAACACCACATACTAATCCATTCACTGCAGTAAAATACAACCAATGATAAATTCACCCAGTGTCTCTCATTGTAGTACTCTAATCATTCAATCCGCACCTAAGTACTCATGCAGTGATCCAGGGCTTTAGCACATGGACTGCTACAAACTCCTATGCAATATGTCCTCTAACCACCTACACCCTTGTGTTTCAGGCCTACAATTCCCCAGTCAGTATGCATACACTCCTGCAAGCACTCTGTTACTCCACTTGCGCTTCACTAGTGACCCTTTCAGCACTAATCCATTCACTGCAGTAAAATACAACCAATTATAAATTTAACCCAGTGTCTCTCCTTGTAGTACTCTAATCATTCCATCAGTATCTAATGCAGTGATCCAGGGATTTAGCACATGGACTGCTTCAAACTCCTATGCACTGTTCATGTAATCCTCTAACCACCTACACACTTGTGTTTCAGGCCTACAATTCCCCAGTCAGTATCCATACACTCCTGCAGACACTCTGTTACTCCCCTTGCGCTCCTCTAGTGACCCTTTCAGAATCATGTACTAATACATTCGCTGCAGTAAAACACAACCAATTATACATTTACCCAGTGTCTCTCCTTATATCTCTCTAATCATTCAGTCAGTATCCAAGTCCTCATATAGCGAGCCAGGCCTTAGAACATGGACTGCTTCAACTCCTCTGTACTGGTACAAACCCTTGTCCATTACACATGCAGACCTGTAATTGCCTATACATTTATGTATACAACTTGAATTACAATTTCAATTAGTGATGACAAAAGAAAGTGGTTAAATGGTTTTGATATAGAATGTGTTTGTATAGTAATAGAAACGTATAATTTATACATTTATTAAAATACATTTATTCATGTTTATTTTTTACAGATATTTTTTATCATCATTAAAATGAAGTTATCATGCCTGAAAAATCAAGAAAGAGAAAAGAAAAGCAAAAGGACAATTATTTTAAGAAAATTCAACAACAAGTAGTGGATGATCAACATCATGTGGGTAAAAAGAAAATGTCTTCCAGTAAGACAACAAAAGCATTCATTAAAAAACTTTCAAAGCCTAGAAACAGTGTGCAGAATGAGCAAACTACTGAGAATGGTTTGAGCACAAAAAAGAATATAAATAACAGGAAAGGCAAAAAAGAACATTTAATTCAAAAAAATTTGATGTATGGTAAAAGAAGGCAAAATCAGTATAAAGAAACCCGTAAACATTTTTTTTATAGTAGAGTGGTTTTTAACTTGCTTAAAGATGTGAACAAATATAGAAAAAGAGCACTATTTTTTAAAAAGAAGAAGCATATTGAATCCAATGTCCAAAAGGCCTTTGAAGTAAAAAAGGAAACTATTCATTTTAGTTTTAAACAGAATATGATCACTAGATAAACCAATCCTCTTAATGAAGGCCAAAAGTAAGAGGAAAAGAGTAATTAAATGAACTCATTCATTTCATGAAGTTTTATTCGGTTCATGTTGTACAAATGACCATAAAAGCATACAGGCAAAAACAATTAGGTGCTAATATACACATATAAAGGAAACAAAGTTTAAAACATCATGCTTCTCCTAAAATGAATAGATTTACATATAAAAGTAGCAGTAACAATACATATATCCGGCGAGTTCACATTATAAATCAACTTCATAGCCTCATCAGCACTATAGATTCCATATTTTATGAACATAGGTTCAAGATAAACCAACCTGAGATTCAAGAATAGGGTACAAATTAGCATAAAGTGCAGTGTGCTTTGTTTTGAATACCCGTTCTATGGACAAGGGCCAACAGGATGTTTCTTAGGATGAGGAAAGGCCACCAGAACGTGAGCCAATCCACATCTAAGTCTTGTGAGAACAAACCTGTGGGCTGGTCTAGTTACCTGGCTTAGATATAACTGAGGGCCTTCGCAGTCAATGTATTTATCATGAAGACTGACAGTAGTCAAGTGAACATTGCTAACTAGACGCTTATTGGCTTGGTATGCCATCAATTTAATTTTCAGTTCCTGCTTGGGGATATCTCCTGCAGCACAAGGATCCACTATTATGTCGAGACCTTAAATAGCCTGAAAACTGTCTACGGTGTACTTTAGCCTAGGGATCTTCGTATAATTAGCCAGGCCAAGAAAATCCTTAACAACATGTTGTTTGAAAACTGTCTCTTCCTTGTGCCAAATGGCACACCAGATCATTAAAGGCCTTAATGAAACAAGGTCACACAAATAGGCGGCCCCCACTTCCCAATGGAACAGGTCGGTGGGACAGAGGAAAGTAGACAGAGAAGTATTTTTAGGAAGATATTTTCTTCCGTTTGCAAACTGCCTACGTTGGAATGACCCCACAACCCTGCCCCATATAATGCAATCGAGACACTCCTTGCCTTATAAATCTGCATCATATCACCGACTCGTCTATCGCCTATTTTTTAGGCGAATTTGAATATACCATAGGCACTTTAGACCTTACACTAATGAGCTCCTCGGACCTGCTACCATCACTTGAAAAGGTCACACCCTGGTAACAAAATTTTTCAACTTGCTGCACTTTCACCCCTTCTATAAAAAACATATGTTTTTTGTTGGTCCTAGCACCACAGATCATCTTGTGGGTTTTACTCTTATTAATGAATAATTTCCTTTCTTTTATAAAAGTTAAAAACCGGTCCATCAGGCGCTGGAGTCCTATAGGGGTCCGTGATAAGAGCACAGCATCGTCTGCATGAAGCAGTACTGGCACTCCTGACCCATTTACCTGAGGTGCATCAGCTTTAACTGTTTTTAAAATTATGTCAACAGTATTTATAAAAAGAGTGAATAGCAGGGGGGCGAGAACACAGCCCTGTCTTATTCCCCGCTTTACATTAAAATTGGGGGTACATTCCCCTCTTACCCCATAGCGCACACAGGCTTGCATCTTTTCGTAGAGGCGAGCTAAAAAGTAAATAATTGCCTCTGGTGCACCGAGTTCTAGCAGGGCTGGCCATAAAATAAAGTGGTCGACCAAATCAAAAGCACTGCTTAAATCAGCGAAGCAAAGATATAAAGTGCCGCGCTTGACCTTAGTGTATTTGCCCATTAGTAAATCTAGATTTAAGCATTGATCTAGTGTACCACGGTCCTTCCTAAAACCATACTGCGAGTTTGCCAGAATCTCCTTCTCCTCAGCCCACACTTCCAGCCTGATGAGCAACACTCTGCTCATAATTTTCACTGATGAGTCGAGTAAGCTAATTGGGCGATAATTACAAGCTGCTGACTTGTCCCCCTTCTTGTAAATAGGGACAATGATAGAATCTCCCCATGTTGGCGGGATCATAGTTGTTACTGCTGCATTTAAGAACCAAAGTAAGTATAGGGCCCCATAACAGTGGGAGAGTCCTATAGACATCAATTGGGACCCCATCAGGTCCCTGGGCCTTGCTCCCCTTGCAGGCCTTAATACTACAGTCCACCTCAGCTAGAGTAATGTTCAATGGGACTATTGGCCATATTCTTTGTTTTTCACTGTTTTGGCCAACAGCCTGGAATATAGCTGAAAAGTGAGTGACCCAGGCCTCGTTACTAACATTTGATGCAAAGTGGGGGGCTTTATCATCCTTAAGAAAGGGGGAGTTGACCGTAGCACAGAACAGGCAGTAATCGGAGGTATCCGCTGCCTGTGCTAGATTTTTCCAGGCTTCTTGATGCAACTCCCTCTTCCTTTTTGAGAGGACCGCTTTATAGTCATGTCTCAAAAGTATTACCCTATTCCTATCCCTAGGTCTAATAGCTAAAGCCTGTTTCAACTGGGTAAGGAGGGCTGTACAAGCATGATCAAACCATCCATTTGATTGAGCAGTTTTCCCTTTCCTGGTCCCAGTAAATATGGTGTCTACAGTCTTGTTAATATTCGTAAAATTTTCTATAATAAAAATTGGAGCACTCCCTGATGTCAGGATGCCGTTAATATCTGCCATAGATTTAGATATAATTAGGCTCATTACCTTCTCAGCTTTTTCCCCGTTCCACCTTAACCTTGTCCCGTTTAATCTGTGCGGTTCAATGTTAGCTACGGTTCTAGAGATCCGTTGTGTACTACATTTCCAGATCTCAGTTTTCATTATGATATGGTTATGATCACTTAAGGTTGATTCCTCGATAACCGGGGTCAGACAATATGGCATAATACTTGATGAAACCATAACATGGTCGATATGAGAATTACTGTTCCTGCCAGTATAGGTCGGAATTATTTGGCCCTTAGCATCTTTGGCAGGCTGTAAGAGCTCTAAGTCATAGGTTGACAGTAAATTATTTATTGCCTCCCCATACTCATTATGTGGGAAATGTGGTGTGTTAACACCCCTGTCGTTTAGTATCCCACATACCCTGGAAAGCGACATTGGGCAGATTGAAGAATTAAAATCACCTAACCAGATAAAATCAAAAGTAGTTTTTGCCTCTAATACAAGCTTCAGTAAGGCACTTTGTAATTCATCAATAATTTTGTGCCGTGTGTTGTTAAAAATATTATTGTAGAAATTAATTAAAAGCACGACTTGGCCTTTCTTCTCACGTATCCAGAGGATTTGTGAATGTATCCCTACAGTTAAGTGTTTAACAACAGTCAGCATTAGGTTCAAAGATAGTAGGATAAGCAAACCACCTTTAGCTCTACCATACCGTGACTTTGTTGCTTCTAGATGGTAGCTTACAAACCCATCAAAACTCAGTTTAGTAGAACACCAGGTTTCTTGAAAGCACAAGATATCATGCGATCCAATCTGATCAGTCCACCCCAGCATTTTTTCTTTAGATGCCCAACCGGCTATGTTCCAGCTAACGATTGATATCCCCCTCATATTGCAACATGCAGACTGGTCTTGAGCAATAAAAGAATTAAAACCATCCCCTCTAAGCTCTACCTCGTCTGAAGTATTTATAATATTTACACCTGTGGATCCTTGGTCATTTGCCGCCCTCTCTGTGATTAAGACAGATTTGTGCCCACTATCAGTCATGTTAAAATCAGCCTTCAGAGCCTTCAAGGTTAGCTCCAGATCTATGCATTTTTTCACTTGATTCGTTCCCCTGGTTATTAGGAAACACATACATTGGAGGCCCGCAATCCTGTGTATGTCAGTCGTTTGTATCCAGGGAACTCAAGGCTTGATATCTGTTCTGAACCGGGACTTCGAAGTTTGAACAATGAGTAGGTGTAAAAGGTCTATCTCTACTATTAACAGGTGGTACTTTCATATGATAACTGTAAAAGTAACCAAGTGGGCGCACAGATCTATTGTTTTCATCATTAGTTAGAGAGGCCGCTCTTAACAAAACAGTTGCGACGTGTTGGGGATGTTTAAAATTGACAATAACACAATTGCCCCTGCAGGACTTACTTGAATTGCCAATCCAATTTGCCCTTCTAGTAGTAAGTATTTGATCAGAATAGGTAATTGGGAACCCACATTGCTTATGCAACCAAAAAACAGTTTTGTTTTTAAGGGACTCATGTGATTCTTGTGGGGGCATGCTCGGATTTAAATCAGAAGATCAGAAGATGGTACGTTGGTTAAGACAACTACATAGGGTGCACAATCAGGTGGGAGGTTAATAAAACGACTTTTCTTTACTACTGATACCCCCGTCTTACTTTCTGGTACTGCTATTACCTGTTCTTTCTGGCGTGTTATAGACAGGGGATCAGGCATAGTTTCTTTGGTGCATCTTTACTAACTTCAGGGCCCTTATCAACACCCCTACATCTTTCAGCGGAACCAATATGGGCCTCCAGAAGTCCACCTAATCTTAACACTTCTGCTGACACCCAATCTGGTCAAGTTTAACTACTAGGGGTTTAATGATCTTATCCTCTACAATGCTGGCTAAGAAATCGAGTTGCTCATTGTTCAAATTAGCTGTGCCATTTTTGTCAGTTAGATCCACATCAGATACGCTACTTTTGGATGCTATTTCAGTTTTTCTTTTATTATGGTTCCCCCCTCATTTAAGTTGCGCTTTCCTACAATTTCTCAGTGCTCTAGGGGCTGGAGAACACTGGGCTGGGGTATCAAGGGATGTGTCCAGTATGTCCTGGTTCGGTGCTGGTAAAACAGGCACTTCCGTTGTTAATTCATCAGGATCACTTCTGTCATCCGGTGGTAATGCCATAGTTGGTGAAGGGGGTGTAGATAATAAAGCAGGGGGGCTCCCCCGACCTAGCGATTTGCGCCGTTAATTCTTAATTTTGTTAACAACCTTTACTAAGTAGTTATCCAGTGTGGCCTTCTGTTTGGACATGATTGGCACTGGTAACAGATCCCAATGTTTATAATTATAAAGGGCTAAAGGAGCTGGGTAACAGTGCAAGTAAAGTTTATATCGCCTCTGATAGACCAAAGAAGTTGCAAAACCAGCAATAAATATCAATGTTAAAATAAAACCCAAAAGTCTCACTTGACATGTGTTGGTGGACTGTACAGCAACAAACAGAGGACCTGGCCCAGCCCTGCCTCATCCCGCCCTGGACTGCCACAGACTGTCCCGCCCTTGTCCCGGGCTTCTCCCGGCGCCACCCGCGCACGCCCCGCGACGCGGAGGGAACTGCTTCCTTTTCTAGCGCCTCCGGGCGCGATGGCAGGCGGAAGTGGTCGCAAAGTAGCCTGGGAGCTGTAGTTCCCCCCGCAGCGTCCGTTCGATGTAGTGGACTGCGGCGGCAGGGGTGAGCCACAGCGTTAGGTCCCCAGGAATAACAAACTGGCTGGCAAAGATCTGGCAAGCCCCAATCTCGTGGTATACTCCGGTAAGCTCCCCGCTCCACCGAGGGAACCGCTTCCTTTTCTAGCGCCTCCGGGTACGATGGCAGGCGGAAGTGGTCGCAAAGCAGCCTGGGAGCTGTAGTTTCCCCCGCAGCGTCCATTCGATGTATCGGACTGCGGCGGCAGGGGTGAACCACAGCGTTAGGTCCCCAGGAATAACGAACTGGCTGGCGAAGTTCTGGCTAGCCCCAATCTCGTGGTATACTCCGGTCATTTTTGTGAATTTTTTTGGGTGAATGGAAACACAGTTCAAGTTCAGAGCCTTTCTTTAATGAAGAGAGTTATTTTCAGACTATTAATTTATTGCATTCTGTTGATACCAGTGGTCGAGCTTATGAGGTTAGAAATGGTTGTCCTATTGAGAAAGGGAAGATGTTTCCCAGAAATGCAGAAGAAGTGCTAGCTGATGAAGTTCTAGGGAAACGTCCTAAAGCCCCAGTGTATACTTGGGATTGCAGTAGTATTTGTAGTGAACAACAAGAATCTATTGATATTTTAGGCAATTTCTTACGAGAATATAGTAAACAAAGGTGTTAAACAAAAGATTAAGATATTGCAAGGACTAGATCCTTGCAGAGTGAAAAAAAATACTGGTTTGCAAGGTCATTCTCTGGCTTATCTTTCTAGAAGAGTATGTCAAGGTGTTTTTCACCATTTCAGGATGTTAGCAGTGCATCATTCTCAAATGCGCAAGTTAGTCAGAAGATAGTATTACGCAAAAAGTCCAGCACTAATGTTAAATGAGTTGAAAAGTGATCTTTTGCGTGGATCACTATCAGATGTGAAGAAGGTTTGTGATGAAATTGAGTTTTGTTACATTGGTCCTGAACTAGAGAGTGCAGAAACTGACAAATTAATGAAAGAACATGTTGAAGAGAATGTGCAATATACTACTACAAACATTTTTGAAGAACAAATAACAACGTTGAAGGTGATTTCAGGTAAAAGACCAAAATATTCTTGTATTTGTTGTGGGTGAACTCACTGTAAAAATCAGACTAGGACTGTTAATCTGTATTTAAAAAGTGAAAGACAAAATAATGAGAAGTGGAAAGAATTTGCAACTTATTTGTTGGTAGAGGATTGCTTTGATTTGGGTTTTGATCAGCTTATTAGTAAATATTGGTATACTAAATTAGATGAGAATAAAATGCCTGCTAGAGCAGTGCATAATAATCTAGAGTTGGTAACTATTCCTCCAGAACTGATAGATTTAAATACCTACGAGTCTATTCTCATTCAATGTGTGCACCCATTTCAGGCTATTGTTTGTATGGAGCCTAAAACAGGTAAATTGCCTCCTTCAGATTTACAGAGATGATTAAAAGGAAGAGTTGTATATTTATCTCTACATTTAAAGAAAAATATTGAAACTATTGGTGTAGAGAATGTAGAAAATGAAGCACTAGTTATTCTAGTTAACGGCGTTCCTACGAAGAGTAGAAAATCTGGCAAGAATTAGTGGATGTTAGAAAAGTGCTAAAGGCAACATTGTATCTGATAAAAAAACAATGAGTACTATAAAAGTGTGTATGTGGGAGAAGAAGAAACACTTTTAGCAGAAGATACTGAAACGTCAAGTGGACAAATTAAAAAAGTGGACATGTCCAGAAGTGAAGAAATCTATGAACATTACAGTTTACATCCACTTCATTCAAAAGAAGTGATCGGGAATACTATTGAGTTATTCCAAATGAAAAAAGCAAAGGGATCTCCCATGAGTGTATGGGAAGAAAGCTTGGAAGGTCGTTGTTTTCCGCAGTTGTTCCCAACAGGAAAAGGTGGACGATATGATGAAAGACCTGTGCAGATTCCTGCATCTGAATATCGGACAACAAGATTGTATACAGAAGATCCAAAATTTCGACAAGGTATCCCATAGATTTTTCATCTTTTGTTTGAAAGTGACTTGTGTGGACTTTCATATGCAGTCAATCACATTTTGAAAACAAGAGTACATCTTCAAAATGTTTCTGCAATTCATTTATGGAAAAACTACATCGGACAAATGATCATTTAGAAGCTCAGCTGATTAATCTGATGGCATGTCAGCGTGGCACTAATGAGTATTGGTACCATTGTCATGGACAACTTAAATGTATGCTAAGGGACTTAGGAACTCCTACGTGGTTCCTTACCCTAAGCTATGCTGAATACGCTTGGGATGATGTACTTGAATTTCTTCGAGAGGCTAATTAGAATATAAAAAATATTGAATGCAAGACACCTGGAGAATTGTGCTCTTTGTATCCTGTTAATGTTTGAAGGTATTTCAATCATACATTTGAAGCTATGATGTCTTTTATCTGCAATAAAAAGAATCCTCCCCTTCGAGAAGTTGTGGATTTCTTTTGGAGAAAGGAGTATCAAGCTAGAGGTGCTCCTCATATACATTTTCTGATATGGATCAAGGATGCCCCCAAATTTGGAACTGATTCCGATGATACTGTTTTGTCTTTCATTGAAGAATATGCCAAATGTGCCATACCCAAAAGCATAGAAGAAAACAACTTAAGACAGCAAGTCTTACGATTCCAAAGTCATCGATGTGGACAATACTGTCGACAAAAGTACAAGTCAAAGGAAAAGTTTTATACCAAATGTTGTTTTGGATTTCCATGTCTTGTAACATCCAAAGGAAGAATAAACAGTTTTATGTCAGCTATGAGACATACCATCACTATAAAGTCTCCAAAAATACCTATAATTTGAGAAGATGTGAAGAATCAAAATACATAAATGATTACAATCAGGTTATTCTCTCTATGTGGAATGCTAACATGGATATTCAGTACGTAGGGGATAATTCCATTGCTGTCGCTCGGTACATAAAATCCTACATTACAAAATCAGAAAAGACGGAATTGAAAGAAATGTGGGAAGAGATTTCTCATGAGAAGAGTCTAAGTAAGAAATTATACAAGATACAACAGATATCCTGAGCTAACAAGCAACTGAAAGGGTGAAAATTCAAATAACTAGTCCAGTATTTCTTCTTTTCTTCTTTTATTTCATGTAGTAAGCGTTCTTAAAATTCTCTAGCCATCGCCGACACGTGTTTCGTCTTTAGTGGTGTTCAACCACAGACTTCTTCAGGGCTAAAACAATATAGTTTAAAACCATTAGACAATTCATCTTAGATATTCTTGGATAACCTAAGTCACCTCAAGTGCTCCAAAATACAATCTTGCCAAAAGTTTGGCATGATGCAGCAATTTCAAAGTGACCCATTGTTACCCAAAGAACCAAACATAGTTGATTTAAAAGTATTTAAAAATTTACTAAACTTAAAGCAACATGGTAACAAACCATCAGAAGGTGGCTTCCTCTTAGTTTACCATCGAATACATGCAATGATATGTGGGAAACACCCAAAAACCTTATAGTGATCAAAAAGACATGTGTGTATTAATCAGAATCTGTAAAGTGGAAGTGATCTATACGTGCACCAAAAATTAAACCCAAAGCCTAAAGCAAGAAAAAGAAAAAGAAATCTCCAAAATGGAAAAGGAAGAGAAGAAGAACAGTTATGGCAATTTGTACCTGTTCCTTCTAAGATCGGTCTATAAGTCCTTCCTTCCCATTATCCAATTAATGGTGTACTAGGAGTTGGCATTCCCAGTCTACTGTTAAATATAACAAAGCACCACTTAAAATCTAATAAAACTAGTTCAAAGCATCCAATTTAATCATCTCACATATTTCAATTAAGAGACTCACTTCAATTATTCCTGTTTCCCGGCGTAATATAGCAGTAATGTGACACTGTGTTCCACATATACGTAGAAAATCAGTATTTTCCTCCTACGACAAAATTCAAGATAAAGGGAACATCATCGATCTGGAGAATTATTCTCCAACTCTTGTTTTACTCGCTCTAACTCTTCCGACATATCTGCTTTGTTATTCAAAGACCGCCATCGTGCATAGTTTTAATGCACAAGGATTGATTCTTATTAAAAACTGTTATTGTCGCGAGACCATTACTCTTTCAGCATTTCTGCTCTCTGCCATTCACTGTTTACATAAACAGTCGCATGATGATTGAAGATATCAGCTCTTTATTCGTATTGTATCGGTTTAGTTACACTCTAGCGTGTACCGAGTGCGCAACGCCCATAGTTCCATCGCATCGCAAGTTGGTTAATTCTAACCAAATTCCTACTTAGCAAAAGCGAAATACAATCGTTTCCGACAGTCTTACCCGATATCTCAAGTCTATCTATCTATAAACAGTAATTATACTCATGACCCATATCGTAAGCTGGTCTCTAATTGCAGAGTTAAATTTCAAACTCCCTCTTACCACATCCTATATTCAATATATATACTCCATAAGTGCACCCATCAACCGTAGTTGTTCAGCGGTTGTATAATAAATATACGCAATTCGTTGATACTCATGTTTCACTCTTCAAAGTTCAGTTAAATAAATCACATCTACAGAATGCGGGCTATGTTTGAATGGATAAAAAACGAAAGAGCAAGCAGTCCTACCTGAGACGATATCACGTCTTAGTTCGAGGAAGGTATCTGGCGTCTAGCACCCGCGCAATGTTCACACAACAAAAAATACTCGTCCCTAGTTGTAAAGATAAACAACGGACTACAAATACTTCATCTCTTTACTATTCACGGTTCCCCTCCGGTTGCGCCATATTGTGTAGGGCACCGTTATCTTACTGCTAGTGTATGTATTCATTTATAGATTAAACCAATAGTAAATACGAGTGTTCAAATAATTAAAAGATAGAAAAGAAAGGGGAGTTGACAAATTTCACCGTGAATACCACCACCTTTTAGCATTTTTATATCTTCTATTATAAAACTATAGTGAACATCAGTCTTTTGCATATATCGTAATGCCATCTCGTATTCAATTATCCCATAAGTCACTCTAGATCTCTACAGAATAGATCCAATTATATTAGCAGGCTCTTAATCCCTATGGTCAACATGTATTTCTGTCATGGCATTTCTCAACATGTGAGTGTTACAGTATGACAATGTAGTCCGCCATATATTTCACACATCTCTAGGCATTTTGATCGTCATGGTTACATTTAGAGAACATTCCATCTCTCAGAATTCTATATGAGGTGTTAATTATCAAGGCAGCACATTCATATTATTAACACATTAATTTAGATGGATACGTTCTTACAATATAATCCATCCTATATTCTGTGTATCCCGGTAAGGTGGTCATCCCAATCATATTGAAAAACAATCCATCTCTAGGAACTCTGTATGGGTATTTGATAACCAAGACAACATATTGATTTTTTGGGTTTCATTTACACATTGATTTCTGGTACATATGATTTCTCTAAGGCAGCCAAGTTTGAACATAGTGCACCTTATGCTGTCTCATGTTAACATTCATGCGGTTGACTCAAATCAGTTACCCAAAAAGAATTGGAGCTCATCATCAAAATTCAGACCCCTCTCAACTGCATGTACCTGCATTATCCATCTTGCATCCAATTGGCGGAATCTAAGCTCCCTATCACCACCCCTTACATCTAAGGGCATGGTTTCAATACCATGAAAAGACATAGATAAATATTCAGTTTGTGAGTCACACTCTATAGCATGTACTGTCAGTGGGTGCCTAGTATCTCTATTTTTGAGTGCCCTAAAATGTTCTGCCATTCGGTACCTCAATCTACGTATGGTACTACCAATATATACTCGTTTACATCTGCAAATTATAGCATACACTACATACATAGTGTTGCAATCAATATGTGTCTTTATATGGTAGGTCTTGGATCCATTGTAGTCAAAGTGTAGCGTCCCATGTAATGAAATTCTACACATACTGCAGTTTCCACAGCGGAAGGATCCCTTTGCAAGTAAGTGCAACCAGGTCGGTGTCTTATCTGGTAATCTCGGATAGCTACAGCTGATCATGTTTTTAATCGTCATGCCCCGCAGATATGTAATGGAAGGGTGTGAATCAATATGATGTTTCAAGCTAGGGTCAGAACTCAAGATGAACCAATATTTCTTCAGGATTTGGTAGACCTTAGAGGACCAGGGGTTGTAACTGGTTACAAATCTTACCAAATTCCTATCTTTGTTCTTAATGTCGATCTTGGATTTCAAAGTATCATTTCTAATGAGCCCGAATATTCTCTTTTTAGCCTTATTCACAACATCTTGTCCATAACCTCTGGAAAGAAATCTTTTTTCAATGTCGGTTACACATTCTCGAAAATCAGGCTCCTCACTGCAAGTTCGTCGCGCCCTGTGAAACTCACCATATGGGATTGAATTAACTGTTGATCTTGGATGCGCACTATCATTGTGTAAGACCGCATTGCAGGATGTGGATTTTCTAAACAGTTTACTATATAATCTACCGTTGTTTACATATAGCGTCAAGTCCAAGAAGGTGATCTTGTCCTTGCTATATTCCATAGTTAAAGTCATATTGTACATATTATCATTCATATGTGCAAAAAAATCCAATAGTTCCGCCTCGCCACCAGTCCATATAAATAGCATATCATCTATGTATCTCCTATAATAGTTAATATGGGAGTGCCACCGGGCTCCGCCCGGGCCCCAGATATGCACTTCCTCCATCCATCCCATAAAGAGACAGGCAAATGACAGCGCAAATCTGGAACCCATCGCAGTCCCACACATTTGTTTATACCATTGGTCTCTAAACAGAAACACATTTTGTTCCAAAATCAATCTGGACATCGTCAAAATCATATTCGTATGTTCCAACAGTTCAACTGGTCTTCTATGTAAAAAATATTCTAATGCCTGAATACCTAATTTGTGGTTTATGTTTGTATAAAGGGAACACACGTCCATAGTGACAAGTATCATTTCTGGTTCTCATTTAAAGTTATTTAGTATATTTAGTACATGTTTCGTGTCCCTGATGTTTGAGGGTAAATTTAAAACGTAGGGTTGGAGAAATATATCTACAAATTCTGCCAGTTTCTCTGTCGTCCCCCCTATCCCAGAAATGATGGGCCTTCCAGGGGGAGACCGAGGATCTTTATGGACCTTTGGTAAGGTGTATATATAGGGAAAACGGGGTCGATGGATGGTAAGATACTTAAATTCTGTCTCGTTCAATAGTGTCTCATGGTGCCAGGTTTTTAAGAAGGTGTTAATTTTGGCCACCATGGTAAAGATCGGATTATTTGGTAATTTAGCATACCAGACTTCATTATTCAGTTGGCTCAGGATCTCTTCTTCATACTTAGTCCTGTCCATCACGACAACATTTCCTCCCTTGTCCGCCTCTTTGACTACAATAAATGAGGAAATCTAGTTTTACTCATCCTACTCTCAAGAATATCTAGCTCCTTATTAACACTCCTATAAAAAGCATCTATATTGCTCCCACCACCTAATTGCGGGATCCACTTTGATTTCTTTTTTAATCCACTATCCTCACTCAAGTTTGTACATCATTGAAAGGCCTGAAGGCCAACCAGAGGAAGTGACAGGTGACAATGAGATTCAAGTAATTAATCTGTCAAGTTTTGAGTTAACCAACAATATGTCCTCTGTTTTACGTAAGGCCCTACATTTTTGCCCCAAGAGCAAATGTAACATTAATGATGTGAAAATTGATGTTTATAAATTCATTCGACAACTGAAAATAAAGAAATTCTTTTCTGCAAATGCTTCTGTGAGAGACGGCTCACCACCCCCTATTGTTGGAGATATCACTATCCAAGACGTGCATGCTACTAGACTGTTATTATTGATAACTGAACAAGAGAATGATCCTGTGACTTTACATCAGGTCCTGCAGGACTTAGAATGCTGTACAAACCTGAGTGAGGATAGTGGATTAAAAAGAAATCAAAGTGGATTCCGCAATTAGGTAGTGGGAGCAATATAGATGCTTTTTTATAAGAGTGTTAATAAGGAGCTAGATATTCTTGAGAGTAGGATGAGTAAAACTAGATTTCCTCATTTCTCCAATAGTTTGTCCTTTAAAGAAAGGAGCGCACTTAAAACAATAGCAGAAGAAACCTCCCTTGTAGTCAAAGAGGCGGACAAGGGAGGAAATGTTGTCGTGATGGATAGGACTAAGTATGAAGAAGAGATCCTGAGCCAACTGAATAATGAAGTCTGGTATGCTAAATTACCAAATAATCCGATCTTTACCATTGTGGCCAAAATTAACACCTACTTAAAAACCTGGCACCATGAGACACTATTGAACGAGACAGAATTTAGGTATCTTACAGTCCATCGACCCCGTTTTCCCTGTATATACACCTTACCAAAGGTCCATAAAGATCCGTGGTCTCCCCCTGGAAGGCCCATAATTTCTGGGATAGGGGGGCCGACAGAGAAACTGGCAGAATTTGTAGATATATTTCTCCAACCCTACGTTTTAAATTTACCCTCAAACATCAGGGACACGAAATATGTACTAAATATACTAAATGACTTTAAATGGAAACCAGAAATGATACTTGTCACTATGGACGTGTGTTCCCTTTATACAAACATCAACCACGAATTAGGTATTCAGGCATTAGAATTTTTTTTACATAGAAGACCAGTTGAACTGTTGGAACATACGAATATGATTTTGACGATGTACAGATTGATTTTGGAACAAAATGTGTTTCTGTTTAGAGACCAATGGTATAAACAAATGTGTGGGACCGCGATGGGTTCCAGATTTACGCCGTCATTTGCCTGTCTCTTTATGGGATCGATGGAGGCGGTGCATATCTGGGGCCCGGGCGGAGTCCGGTGGCACTCCCATATTAACTATTATGGGAGATACATAGATGATTTGCTATTTATATGGACTGGTGGCGAGGCGGAACTATTGGATTTTTTTGCACATATGAATGATAATATGTACAATATGACTTTTACTATGGAATATAGCAAGGACAAGATCACCTTCTTGGACTTGACGCTATATGTAAACAACGGTAGATTATGTAGTAAACTGTTTAGAAAATCCACATCCTGCAATGTGGTCTTACACAATGATAGTGCACATCCAAGATGAACAGTTAATTCAATCCCATATGGTGAGTTTCACAGTGCGCGACGAAATTGCAGTGAGGAGCCTGATTTTCGAGAATCTGTAACCGACATTGAAAAAAGATTTCTTTCCAGAGGTTATGGACAAGATGTTGTGAATAAGGCTAAAAAGAGAATATTCGGGCTCATTAGAAATGATACTTTGAAACCCAATATCGACATTAAGAACAAAGATAGGAATTTGGTAAGATTTGTAACCAGTTACAACCCCTGGTCCTCTAAGGTCTACCAAATCCTGAAGAAATATCGGTTCATGTTGAGTTCTGACCCTAGCTTGAAACATCATATTGATTCACACCCTTCCATTACATATTGGCGGGGCATGATGATTAAAAACATGGTCAGCCCTAGCTATCCGAGATTACCAGATAAGACACCGACCTGGTTGCACTTACTTGCAAAGGGATCCTTCCGCTGTGGAAACTGCAGTATGTGTAGAATGTCATTACATGGGACGCTACACTTTGACTACAATGGATCCAAGACCTATCATATAAAGACACATATTGATTGCAACACTAATTATGTAGTGTTTGCTATAATTTGCAGATGTAAACGAGTATATATCGGTAGTACCATACGTAGACAGAGGGACCGAATGGCAGAACATTTTAGGGCACTCAAAAATAGAGATACTAGGCACCCATTGACAGTACCTGCTATAGAGTGTGACTCACAAACTGAATATTTATCTATGTCTTTTCATGGTATTGAAACTATGCCCTTAGATGTAAGGGGTGGTGATAGGGAGCTTAGACTCCGCCATTTGGAGACAAGATGGATAATGCAGATACATGCAATTGAGAGGGGTCTGAATTTTGAGAATGAGCTCCAATTCTTTTTGGGTAACTGATTTGAGTCAACCGCATGAATGTTAACATGAGACAGCATAAGATGCACTATGTTCAAACTTGGCTGCCTTAGAGAAATCATATGTACCAGAAATCAATGTGTAAATGAAACCAAAGAAATCAATATGTTGTCTTGGTTATCAAATACCCATACAGAGTTCCTAGAGATGGATTGTTTTTTAATGTGATTGGGATGACCACCTTGCCGGGATACACAGAATATAGGATGGATTATAGTGTAAGAACGTATGCATCTAAATGAATGTGTTAATAATATGAATGTGCTGCCTTGATCATTAACACATCATATAGAATTCTGAGAGATGGAATGTTCTCTAAATATAACCATGACGATCAAAATGCCTAGAGATGTGTGAAATATATGGGGGACTACATTGTCATACTGTAACACTCACATGTTGAGAAATGCCATGACAGAAATACATGTTGACCATAGGGAGGAAGAGCCTGCTAATATAATTGGATCTATTCTGTAGAGATCTAGAGTGACTTATGTGATAATTGAATACGAGATGGCATTACGATATATGCAAAAGACTGATGTTCACTATAGTTGTATAATAGAAGATATAAAAATGCTAAAAGGTGGTGGTATTTACGGTGAAATCTGTCTACTCCCCTTTCTTTTCTATCTGTTAATTCTTTGAACACTCGTATTTACTATCGGTTAAATCTATAAATGAATACATACACTAGCAGTAAGATAACGGTGTCCTACACAAGATGGCGCAACCGTAGGGGAACCGTGAATAGTAAAGAGATGAAGTATTTGTAGTCCATTGTTTATCTTTACAACTAGGGACGAGTATTTTTTGTCGTGTGAACATGGCGCGGGTGCTAGACGCCAGTTACCTTCCTCAAACTAAGATGTGATATCGTATCAGGTAGGACTGCATGCTCTTTCATTTTTTATCCATTCAAACATAGCCCACATTCTGTAGATGTGATTTATTTAACTGAACTTTGAAGAGTGAAACATGAGTATCGATGAATAGCGTATATTTAATATACAACCGCTGAACAACTACGGTTGATGGGTGCACTTATGGAGTATATATATTGAATATAGGATGTGGTGATAGGGAGTTTGAAATGTAACTCTGCAATTAGAGACCAGCTTACGATATGGGTCATGAGTAACCCTGGGCGTAGTGAGCGTAGTGGGGCTTCGCGAAGCTACGCAAAGTGGGCGAGAAACTACGCCCACCTGCGCACTGCGCGTAGCCCCACTACGCACCACCCGCCTCCCTCCCGCCCTCAGTAAATACCCCTTCAATGTTTAAATAAGTTTAAAACCACTTACCTGGTCCGCGCGCGTCCCGGGGCTCCCTCGTCTCTTTCAGTGCCCGCGTCTTGAACCCTAATGCGCATGCGTGGCCGCCCGCGCATGCGCATTTCTAGCGAGAAATGCGCATGCGCGGGCGGCCACGCATGCGCATTAGGGTTCAAGACGCGCACTGAAAAAGACGAGGGAGCCCCGGGACGCGCGCGGACCAGGTAAGTGGTTTTAAACTTATTTAAACATTGAAGGGGGTATTTACTGAGGGCGGGAGGGTGGCGGGTGGCGGGCCAGCTACGCTCGTCCACGGAGCATGCGTAGTGCCGGCTACTACGCCCGCACCGCAAAATGCGTAGCAGACGGCACTACGCATGCTCCGTGGACGGAGCGTAGCTGCCCGCCCACTCCTAGTCATGAGTATAATTACTGTTTACAGATAGATAG
The DNA here is from genome assembly GCF_964261635.1 of Lissotriton helveticus. Lineage (NCBI taxonomy): Eukaryota > Metazoa > Chordata > Amphibia > Caudata > Salamandridae > Lissotriton > Lissotriton helveticus. The sequence continues at coordinate 1,198,956,280 of NC_136069.1, forward strand.
ACTTGAGATATCGGGTAAGACTGTCGGAAACAATTGTATTTCGCTTTTGCTAAGTAGGAATTTGGTTAGAATGGAGCAACTTGCCATGCGATGGAACTATGTGCGTTGCGCACTCGGTACACTAAACCGATACAATACGAATAAAGAGCTGATATCTTCAATCATCATGCGACTGTTTATGTAAACAGTGAATGGCAGAGAGCAGAAATGCTGAAGAGTAATGGTCTCGCGACAATAATAGTTTTTATTAAGAATCAATCCTTGTGCATTAAAATCTATGCACGATGGCGGTCTTTGAATAACGAAGCAGATATGTCTGAAGAGTTAGAGCGAGTCAAACAAGAGTTGGAGAATAATTCTCCAGATTTATGATGTTCCCTTTATCTTGAATTTTGTCGTAGGAGGAAAATACTGATTTTCAATGTATATGTGGAACACAGTGTCACATTGCTGCTATATTACGCCGGGAAACAGGAATAATTGAAGTGAGTCTCTTAATTGAAATATGTGAGATGATTAAATTGGATGCTTTGAACTAGTTTTATTAGATTTTAAGTGGTGCTTTGTTATATTTAACGGTAGAGTGGGAATGCCAACTCCTAGTACACCACTAATTGGATAATGGGAAGGAAGGACTTATAGACCGATCTTAGAAGGAACGGGTACAAATTGCCATAACTGTTCTTCTTCTCTTCCTTTTCCATTTTGGAGATTTCTTTTTCTTTTTCTTGCTTTAGGCTTTGGGTTTAATTTTTGGTGCACGTATAGATCACTTCCACTTTAGAGATTCTGACTGTTACACACACGTCTTTTTGATCACTATAAGGATTTTGGGTGTTTCCCACATATCATTGCATGTTTTCGATGGTAAACCAAGAGGAAGCCACCTTCTGATGGTCTGTTACCCTGTTGCTTTAAGTTTAGTAAATTTTGAAATACTTTTAAATCAACTATGTTTGGTTCTTTGGGTAACAATGGGTCACTTTGAAATTGCTGCACCATGCCAAACATTATGGCAAGATTGTATTTTGGAGCACTTGAGGTGACTTAGGTTATACAAGAATATCTAAGATGAATTGTCTGATGGTTTTAAACTATATTGTTCTAGCCCTGAAGAAGTCTGTAGTTGAACACCACTAAAGACGAAACACGTGTCGGCGATGGCTAGAAAATTTTAAGAATGCTTACTACATGAAATAAAAGAAGAAATGAAGAAATACTGGACTTGTTATTTGAATTTTCACACTTTCAGTTGCTTGTTAGATCAGGATTTATGTTGTATCTTGCTTATATGGTTATGAGTTGATCATGCCAGTTGGTTGTAGACAGATGGCCTAGACCTTATCCTTGGAGCTTTCCATATTGTACGCACTAACATTGATATCAACGTGACCCAGCGCAACCTTCACCCAGCCATCTTTGCTTGCTCTGTTAAGAAATTATACAGTTTCAGTTTGAAGATGTTATCCCAGCGAGAAATTGGAGCATATGAATGCTCAGATCGGTTATCATATGCAAGTTTATACTCCAAATCTAGAAGAATCATTGGGGTGAGTCTAGGTCTTGCTGCAACATGAAATTGAGTACTTAAATCTGTACAAGAATTCGAACATTTAGCAGAAAAAGATCCGGAAAGTACAGATATTGTGAAAACAAATACCATAGAATGTACTGTTTTTGCAAATTATGTGAAAATTTTGAACGATGAAATTGATCAAGAAGCTACTATTGCAGCTGAGATTGCTAGAGACAGTTATCAAGACAGTCAACGTTCTGCTCCAATGAGTCAAGATCCACTAGGACAACCAATTGTTGAAAATGGAGCAGCAATCACCATGAATGAGGTGGAAATAGCAATGCAACAAGCTCAAGAAGATATTATGGACTTAGCAAACTTGGAAGAACAACTAAATGTTGAACAGAAAGAAATATATCAGCAAGTGAGATAACAGATTGACCATGGATTTCTTCATGAAAAGAAGGAATGCACATGCACATCATTTCAACCTATCCAAATGTATGTGAGTGGACAAGCTGGAACAGGAAAACGTTTCTTAATTAAAGTAATGACCAGTTATCTACAGAAAACAACTGACTCACATGGGTTGGCAGCACACAACATTAAAGGAATTACATTGCATTGTTTACTTATGCTACCTACGGAGCATGAAAACAAATTGGAATATCACAAGCTATCTTGAGAGGCTTGTTATGAAGTTTCAAGAGTGCTAAAGAAAGTGAAACTTCTGATTATTGATGAGGTAAGCATGGTCTCAAACTTAATGCTTGCTTTTGTGCGTTTAAGAATGCAGCAAATTCTTAAAACAGAGTACGATGTCTTATTTGGAGGAAAACATGTCATAGTTTTTGGAGATCTACTGCAACTTTCTCCCTTAAAAGGACAACCAGTATTTTAAACACTTGCGCATGAAGACACCAGAAAGTCTTTTGGTAGTGTTGGAAATGTTAATATTTGTTCTATAACCAATGAACAACTTTTGAAGCTAGAAAATAAAGAAATAATAAAAATGGAAGCCATTGATAAAATAGAGCATGAAGGAATCACTTTTATTTTGACAGAAAAATTGAAAACAAAATTGGATTTTTTAGAAAAATCGATGTCTAATACTGCTGGTTTAGAAAATATTCTACAAGCAAGTATAAACTGTCCGGTAATTTTAAGGCGTAATTTGGATGTAGAAAAATGTTTAGTTAATGGAGCAGTGGGTAAAGTTGTAGATTTTGTTAATTATCAGAATAAAGATGGAATTGAAATTTTTAAAATTAAATTTGATCAGATTGAAGAAGTAAAACAAATTGGTCATTGTTCAGTTAGTTTTTTGCTTGTTAAAGATATATATGTCCGTAGAAAACAGTTTCTACTTTCTCTGGCATATGCAGTGACTATTCATAAATCTCAAGGTTTAAGTCCAGACAGTGCTATGGTGATCAATGGAAGTACCGTGTTTAAAGAGGGTATGGCATATGTTGCTTTGTCACGAGTCAGAAATGTATCTTGTTTGTTTTTGATTGTTTTGATGACACAAAAGGTACTGCAGATGCAAACTGTGTAAAAGAGTATAATAGGTTAAGAAGAGCGTATGCTTCCAATTTAGGTCACTATCCTGCATTTGAATAGCGTATAATAGGTCGAAAAAAGAAGGTATGAGAATATCGGTAGTGAAGGTAAAGAGAAGGAAAAAAAACAAGATAATGTGATTGCAAGCAAAAAGAAAAAGGACACTGTGAAATAGATTGTTGGTTATCAGTTTGAAAATAGTTCAGGTATCAACTGCTATGCTAATGTAGTGGTCAATGTTTTTTTTCTTGAAAGTTTGCAATAGCAAATTATGGAGAATCAGGAAAAAAATGTTGTTCCTTGTTGCATTCTGTTTATGAAAAATTGACAACTGATAAAAGTAAAATGTAAAGCGTTTCTGATATTCGTAATCTTCTGGATATATGTTCTGGTTCTACACAATTTAAGCAAAATATCCAGCAAGATGTTCAGGAATTTCTGATGTATAGGCTTACCGTATTGGAAAATGAAGGCATAGAAATTGAAAATCGTTTTGGCCTTTGTTATAAATGGGAACATCAATGTGAAAATTGTATGTTTTTACATGTCGCACTAACATAGACACTGAAAGATATATATATATGTGATATTACCAGACTGTAAATCAGTGTCTTTCAACAAACTAGTTAAAGCAGCAAATCAAAACATGGAGTGTAGCCAATGCAAATCAGAAATGTTATCAACATTATTTATAGAAAGATATGGGCAATATATAATTTTAATGATGCAAAGTTGTACAGCTGATGGAATGAATTGGAAACTTTATTAAAACATGTGTATCAAGTCAACTATCAATATCAGGAATAACTTTTGTAGCAGTAGCAATAATGTAGCAATAATTTTCCATGATGGTCCTTCTACAACAAATGGATATTACACTGCCTATTTAAAATTTGATAAAGGATGGACATATTGTAATGATACGCAGTTGGTTTTTAAACAAAGTTTGCCTAGCGAATTACCAAATTCCTACCTAATATTTTTAAAGCCAAAGTTTTAGGAACATAGGGGCATATTACCAACGATTAGCGATATTTATCACTCATGATGCTTAGCAACAACATTTTTAACGCTAAGCATCGCCGGAAATTATCGCAGAGATAACTTGCTATTAGCAAGGTTTATCTCAAAAGTGATAACAATCCTCGCGCTAACTGCCAAATGAAAGATTATCGCTGGAAAACCGTCGATAATCTCTCGAAGTTTGGCGTTAGCTTGATGATAGGGGCTCACAAACTTAGCCATGATATCTACCTTCCATAGGATATCATGGCTAAGTCAGGAAAATACCAGGTGTAAATAAAACAGTGTCAACCGCGGTTAGCGCTGCTTTTTTTTATCACTAACAGGGTTAGCGAAATCCTTGATAATAGGAGAAATGTCGCTTATCAACATTTCTCCTATTATTTTTCTCTGGAATGCCCCCTTTGCATCTCATTAGAGATGCAAGGGGAAGCGTAGAGAAAAAGGGTGCTAACATGCAAATTTGCGTGTTAGCACCCTGTTGCTGATAGGGAGATAATTTTATCTCCGCTTTCTTGACTTTTAAAGCCATAAAAGCGGAGATAAATCCCTTGATAATGTGCCCCATAATTCGGCCTCTGAGGAATTTATTAATATGTATTAATACGATTACTATTGGACAATTTCAATATAAGGATTTCAAGAATACTATTAGGCCTAGAGGAAAAGTATATATTTGAATTAAGGACTTTTTCTTGCACATTCTGTCAGTACATATTTTGAAAGAACTTTATTTACAGTGTATTAAAATTGAATTAATTGTTCATCGTATTATTAGTATTTGAGCTCTTTCATATTTCTCTTAGAAGAAAGCATTTTTATATACGTGTGATTTGTATTATATGGTTTGTTATTGAGGATGTAGTTTTTGTGGTATGTTCAGAAATAGTTGGATATATGATAAATATGTTAGATGTATTTTTTTTAAACAATCGTATTGATTTTTGTTGCCCGCTGTTATGTGATGAGTACAATTGAAATACCTGTTACTAGTGAAATTCAATATATTCTGAGAACAGTAAAAAAGGCAAAGAAAATAATTTATAAAATGTTGAAATTAATCTGTGTTGTAAAAAATATAATAGTATATATGATAACTGTTTTTTTCCTCTATTTCACTGGTCCTAATTCTAAAATATGACATTTTCACAAATTTAAATTATAAAAAACAACTGAAAAAAATGTGTAGCATTTTTTATTACTATTACTGTGAAGGTAAGATTAACTAAGTATTAATATGCACAATGGGCTGTGTTTGCACACTGGTGAAGAAAGGGGGGTTGGACGGAGTAGATAAGTGTGGAATGATGCTCTGTGGGCATTTTATTTATTTATTTATTTATTTATTTATAACACTTATAGAGCGCACAAATACCAATCGGTGTCCTGGCGCTGAAAGTGGTAACTCCCTAAGGTTCAGACAGCCAGGTTAGAGGGTAAAAAGCCAAGTTTTAAGGTTTTTCCTAAAGGCTAGCAGGTTGGTGTTTAATTTGAGGGTCAAGGGGAGGGAGCTCCATGCTTTTGCCGCTCCTCCCACAAAGCTCCTGCCTCCCCAGCGTGCTTTCCTGATCCAGGATGTTTTAATCAGTCCCATTGTGGCAGACCTCAGTTGTCTCCCTGGTCTGTACCATTGGAAATGATCCTGGAGAAACGCCGGGCCCACACCAGGCAGTGCCTTAAAAACAATGCAGAGGGTTTTAAATAAAATCCTCTTCCGCATCGGGAGCCAATGCAGCCTCTCCAGTTCCTTAGTGACTGTTGAAAACTTGGACAGGCCCCCGTTCAGGCGGGCAGCTGCGTTTTGTAGGACCTGGAGTTTGTTAAGCACCCCCTGTTGAGCCTCTAAAAAGAGGCTGTTACAGTAGTCAAGGCGCGAGACAACTAGCGCCGTCACCACTGTCCTCCTACTTCCCTCTGGCAGAAAGGGAAGAACCTTCCTAATGGTCTTCAGTATCCAGTATATTGAGGAGGTCAACACCTTGACATGGGGTTTGAAGGTCAGTTGGTTATCTATAATAACTCCAAGTTTCTTCACCTTTTGAACTGGCGATGGCGGCGGGCCCATATCTGTAGGCCACCACTTAGAACTCCAAAGATTTGTATTGGATCCAAAGGTGAGCATCTCGGTCTTGGAGGTATTTAGTTTTAGGCAGCTTTTTGCCATCCAGGAGCTTACTGCGGACATACAGTCCTGGAATCTCGCTGCTACCCCTAGCTCTTTTCCCGGCAGCACCGAGACCACAATCTGAGTGTCGTCCGCGTAAGATGTTAACTCAAATCCGAAGGCACGAATAACTGGGGCAAGGGAGGATACATAGATATTGAATAAAGTGGGGCTAAGGGAGGATCCCTGAGGGACCCCCCCGGGGAGTTCGAAACGTCTTGATTCGAAGTCTCCCATAGCCACCACTTGTATCCGATCTTTCAGGAAGGACTTCAAGATGTTAAGTGCTTGTCCCTGAATCCCGCAGGCATCCAATCAGTTCACCAGCATGGCATGGTGAACCGTATCGAAGGCCGCTGACAGATCCAGTAGGATCAGCACTGCTTGGCCTCCCTCATCGAGCACCTTCCGGACCTGCTCTGTGGACTGAATCAGGGCGGTCTCGGTGCTGTGCCCATCCTTAAACCCATGTTGGGCCGGATCTAGACCCTTCGAATTCCGAGAAAAGCACAGAGTTGGTGGTTCATAATTTTTTCGATCAGTTTTGCCGGCAGAGGTAGTCTGGCGATTGGCCTATAGTTGTTAGGGTCAGTGATATCCAGCGATGTTTTCTTGAGTAGTGGGCGGATGGATGCCCGCTTCCACATTCTGGGAAAATCGCCCTTCTCGAACATCAAATTGAATATACTGGCCAGATAGTCCGAAATAGGGCCAGCTGCCAGTTTAGCAATTGACGTGGGGCAAGGATCTTGAGGAGACCCAGATTTAGTTGCCATCAGAAGTTTTAAGACATCACCTGAATTTACTGGCTTGAAGGTCTGGAATTTATCCGCCCTGGGTTCGGCAGCAGGTGCCCTAAGGGACCCTTCCGCTAGACTAAGGGCCACCTGATGTTCAAGCGAGGTGAATATTGCTTGAACCTCGGTGCGAAAAAAGTCAGCCAAAGATTCACACAGTTCGAAGTTGGCAGGCTCTGTCGTCGGTTTGGGGGATGATAAACTGACCACCGTATCGAACAGTTCTTTGGCTGAATTCTTGGCCTTCTCAATGCTGTCTGTATAGTAGGCAGTCTTGGCCTTTCTAATACTTTCTTTATATGCCCTTAGGCTGATTTTTAGTTTTTCTTTGTCGGATTCATGATAGTTAACTCGCCAGACCCTTTCTAACCTTTTGCATAATGCTTTTGCTGTTCTAAGATCAACTGAGAACCATGGGGCCGAAGGAGCCTGCCTAAGGGGCCGGCACAACTTAGGTGGGGCTAACCTGCGACAGGCCCTCTCGAGCCATTCTGTGTATTTGAAGATGGCTTCATTCGCATCAGTGTCCGTAACAGGCCTAGAGGCTGTTAACACCTCCTCCAGGACTGTACCGTCCATATTTTTCCATGCCCTGCACATCTTAGTTGAGTGCCCTCCTCTCGGAATCTTCTTAACCGAGGGGCATCGAATAGTAAATAAAATAACCCCATGGTCTGTCCAGGACACTGGTTCGACCCTGGAGAACGCTAGATCAGGGTTGGATGAAAAAATGCCATCTAATGTATGGCCGGCCTGGTGCCTTGCCCCAGAGACCACCTGAGTCAGGCCCACTGCGGACATTGCCTCCACTAGAGCCATGGTGTCAGCATTCAAACTTCTATCCAAATGAAAATTGAAGTCACCCAACACAGTAAATGAGTTGGTACAAAGGGCTTCTTCCAAGATGCTGCCCACTGCTTCTACAAAAGTGGACCTTGTCCCAGGGGGTCTTTATACAAGGCAGCCCTTAAAGGATTGATGATTAGAAAGTACTAGTTTAAACCCCAGGGCCTCACACGCCACCGAGGTCACTGGGGAAAAAACTGCTTGAAGGGATGCCTCATAAATGATGGCCAGGCCCCCTCCTTTTTTGACAGGCCTGTCTAGAACGTAATGACGATAATTTGGTGGAGTCGCCTTTACCAAATCAGGCCCGGATGCAGCATCCGTCCATGACTCGGTGATGAAGGCAATGTGTGCTTTACGATCCAAAATCAGCTCGGCACACTCAATGCTATGTTTTACCAATGACCTGGCATTGATGAGAAGACAATTAATAATTTGATCCCTTCGACTTTCTTTCGGCATAACGGAATGAGTAAGGGCTGTAGTTCTTCCACCGATAATCGTTGGGAGATTAACTTTGCAAGCAGAGCAGCAGTGCTGGCCTACCTGCAAGTCTTTATCTGGAGCCATCATATAACAGCCTGTCTTCTTACCCTCCTCCCCAAGCTTCATGAGCTTCGCTCGATCGTATAAGACCCTCTTTAGGGGATCTAGAGGAGTCCGTCCAGGGGGGGTGGCGCTGAGCGCGGGCCCGGCGCGGACGGGCGCAGACGGGCTTGCCTTTGGCGCGCCGCCGGCGCGCCCGCTGCGCCCGCCCGCTGCGGGGACGGGGCCCTATGGCCATTTTGTAGGGGCGAGAGGAGGGCGGGAGGCTGCGACAACTAGTCCACAGACCTTCCCCTCCCTACAAGATGGCGGGTCCCTGTTCCTCCTTCCGTGTCAGCGCCTACTCGGCTGCACGGAGGGTCGGGGAATTGTGGCCAACCGTAGAAATAACCGGCACCTCCAGCCGCCTTGAAATATTTATATACTGGTAAGTGCAGTTAAAAATATCGATAGTGCAAACAATTCAATTTCTAAAATATTGTATAAAAATACAGGCGATCCAGAACTAGTGCAACAGATTAGATTAAAAATACGAGTAAGATTGTAGTTAAGATCGTGCAATCTACTTCAACAGTCAGCTTTCCCACACACGTTCCGACCTTAGTCCCCCGGCTTTCCGCCTCAGGGGAGTTCTCTGGGGGCCAACTAACCCACCAGATATGTGCAAAAAGTGCCAGAGTGTGGCATTGCAGAGAGGTATAAAAAGGAATATGTCTTCGGACCACCTCTCTGGAACGCAGCTGTATGGTGTTCAATAGAGAGACATGGTGGGCTAGTAGGACCCAGGGACTTTCTGGATTAAAAAAGACTACATTACTCAACTTAAAACACGTCACAGAGTGGGTTTGCACATGTGACATCAGGCCCCATCCCTTCCCTTCACCACTCTATAAACATGTCACTTTGCCAAAACCGAAGTACTTATCAATGTATGTTGTTCTCTGTTTGCACTACTGAAATTACTCTACTTATTAGTCATATAGTTAAGGATTGGCCTAGCCACTAACCCTACTACAAGTCAATTTAAAGCTACAAAGTATTAAAACAGTCTTCAAAATACCTAGTTTATACCTATGTAGTTTTAGAATTACTCTGTCATAGGAACCCATGTAACCTGAAAAAAAAAGATTTGATTGGTTCATAACATTTCCCATTGTACCTATTGAAGGACTGCAATCATTTCAATCATTCTTCTTTGAGCATCATTGGAGATATATTTCTCTGTGCTTACCTCCTGTCACTCTCATACAATTTAAATTAGCAATATGTTCTTATTGAAACAGTCTGCCAATATCTAATCACCTATGGGGCTAATTTAGAAGCATCCTGTGCCAACAATATGTCACTTTTTGTAACGTAGTGATGGCACAAGACACTCTTTCATATTTACAAGGAGAGGAAAATGCACTTTGTGTATCTTTTCTTTTCCATGTAAATACAACCTCATCATACACACCACTTTGCATTGAAGGGGCATTCTATAGTTGTTGCTGTGTGTGTTTACACAGAACACTCATGGAACAACACACATCTCCAGATTTATCATATATGTGAATGCTGCACCATTCTCCAATTGGTGTAGCAAGGCTCAACAAGGAGTATTGTTTTCATTTCTCCTCATTTTTTCACTTTCAATATATGCTGCACTACACATCATACATTGAAGGAGAAAAATGCCTTCACTGTTTGTTTTTGTGCAGGAAGGTGTGTCTTCCTGCACAAAAGCAAACACCACATGACACAGATATCCTTGTACCATGGTGCATGGGTACCTATGTCACCACATGGCTGCAGTTTAAGCAGCAGTGCAGAGGGAAGCATAAACTTGCAACATATTTACGCAGTACCAGAGGTGCTTGCAACTGCAGGTGGAGGGTTTTCACGCAGTCTGCTGCACTCCTCATTCGCCAGGTTCACAAGGTGCAGAGTCTTCAGGTGCTTTAGCATGCTTGCGGTTCCACAATAGTATGTTTTGGTGGGGTCATCTCTTGACAGGGCCCTTTTGCAGATCTTACAGGTGACTTTAACTATGTTGACTTTTTTTGTCCCTCAGGTATCGGAAAAAACGTCCACACCACTGAGGTGTATCTCTCAGGGCGTGGAGGTTCTGCAACTAATCCATCATCAGATGAGTGTTGCTGTTGTCCAGAAGCCATTGTTTTGGAATGGAAAGCAATAGCAGGTGTGCAATCAGCAAAAAAACGTTCTTCTGAGCTCTCATATTATTTTTATGATTACCTTAGATAACGTCTGGACCTAATATGTATATTAAATTCATATATATATCATTTAGACATTACAAATTTTTGCAGGAGTCGCGCACCCACTGCGTCGAACATGTATATGACGTCACGCGCGAGCGAGCGTAGCATAAAGTAATAGGTATGTGTCACGTATGCGCCTGGAGTCGCGTACCGGTCGCATAGCAATCATGCTGGAAAATATGCACCCATCACACTTCCTATGCAGATCCTAGACAACAATCCTAAAATGGTGACTAGGTTCCGCGCAGTGATCGAGAAAGGTATGCTTTGGGTGCGCGACTCCTGTGACATTTTTTAGACATTACACCTATTTCGTGTTAAAGTGCCAATGTGCCATAAATTGTAATGTCATAGGTCCAGGACAATAAAGAAGTGCAACAAATAAATCTGTCCCAAAATGAATTCAATAAATTTAGTTTGTACTACTAGGTATACAAAGGGTGCCTCTTAAGTTCAGGCAATTCAAATTTAATACATCTGAAACTGGTGAAATCAAGCATTTTTCGGCTATATATAACATTTTAATTAGCTGGCATAACAGCGGCATTGATTCACCAGATAACAACCTAACAAGTGCCTGGCGTGCTGATCTAACCCCCATCTTCAGAAATAGAGGTTTTAAATAGATACGTCCCATTGTAATCAGTTTAGGGCACACACATATTATATGACGTAATGATTCTTGTGGCCATCCGTATAATCTGCAGTTGGTATCAGTCCATTGCTCAATCCAGGATTGCAAACACTCTTTTGTCGAATTTAATCCCATACGTACTTTAAATTTTTTTATTTTATTTTAGCAGAAAAGTATGCCATCAAATAAGGATGTATACTTAACCACTGATATGAATTAATCACATGTATACACAATGATAATAATTTGCACTCCTCTTTAGAATCAATTTAAACTAAATTTTATTTTAACAGTTACACCTGGTGCAAACCCATATCTTGGCTAGCCCCAGCCAAGTTAGTATGAATGAATAAACCACAGACACCTGTGTTATGGGGTGCACTATCCACTTGCTCACTATTACGTGATGCGTTATCTTCTCAATTTTAAATGTACTTGTAACGATGGCCCGCTATTTTTTGTCCGTGACACTTGTATTAATTCAATGTCGTACCACTTTCTATATTTTCATCTACTCAGCCGTAACTTTTGCCACTCGCTCTCCCAATCGTTCAGTATGGTCACTGAATGCAGTGACCATACTGAACGATTGGGAGAGCGCGTAGCAAAAGTTAAGGCTGAGCAGATGAAAATATAGAAAGTGGTACGACATTGAATTAATACAAGTGTCACGGACAAAAAGTAGCGGGCCATCGTTACAAGTACAAAAATTCGGCAAAACATTATCGATTATTTTCAGACATCACTCTTATATTCTCGATTGTGGTCAGTGAAGAGCATTTCCCTGACGAAGGTGCATACCGAAATGCATTGGGATATGTCTTCATATGTTGATTTGTGGAGAGTTGTTTGAAGATTACAAACGCATACATTTGATGATGGATAAAGAAGAATAAAAGTGGTTTTGAAGATTGAAAATTCAACTAATGTTTCATGGCATTTCTATTTTTGTTTAGCTTTCGCTGTGATTAGAATGATGATGCTATGTGATGAGTAACAATTATGTTCTTAATTAATTTTTTGAAATAATTCTAAAAAAAATGTTTTGGCGAATATCTCAGTACATTTAAAATTGAGAAGATAACGCATCACGTAATAGTAAGCAAGTGGATAATGCACCCCATAACACAGGTGTCTGTGGTTTATTCATGAATTAATCACATACCATGCATGCGTTTCCCCTGCTAACAGTTTTTTATCCAACTTAAGGGGTTCAACTTTATTTTATTTTTTTAAATGAACTTATAGTTGGGCATTATCAATTCTTGAGGTGCTACTTGCAAATCAATATCCCTTAAGCATGTTAAAATATGAGAGTTCCATTTAACTGTATGGGCAGACTTATTAATATTAATCCAGCAATAGTTCCATAAGGAGGCAGGGGCAGCAGAAAACATAGAGAACATACATTTAAAAAAAGCTCCTGCTGACAGCAAGCTCTACCTTTGGAGACCACATTCAAGTCTTATTCCTGCTTGCCCTACTGATCTGGGGATCTCAAATGTTGATTTTAAAACCTTGACCACCAATACATCTAAAAGCTTTGCATCTCTCCCCAGGTAATGGGTGAGCCATATAAAAGAGTTGACTCTAGCTTAACTTTCACGATTTTAAGAATAGAGTCATAGGATTGACAATTTAACAAATTTTTTACAACTTGTAAAAGCTTGAATTAAAACAGCGGTTTTTGCCCTTAGAACCTTAAAATGAAATTTAAAGAAACTATGTATCTGTGTGTATTGACAACATCAATTGGTCCTGCTCTGGCTCTCCAGGTATTACATTTCTGCTTGGGAGTCCAAGTTTGATGATTTTAGTCTTTTTAACACTCAATTTGATGCCATTTATTTGTATATAGTCATCAAAGACATTAATAAGACGTTGGAAACGAATAGGCGTGTGGCTCAGAAGAATAGTATTGTCTGCATATTGGATGTGGCTAATTTGCGCTTCCCCCAACCTTGGCATGTGAGCATTTACAGAGTCTTAATGCTGAGCAAGATCTGATAGAAGAACACACCCCTGCTTTAGGCCATTATATGTACTAATGTTTCTTGTTAATGAACTACCATTACCCAGCCTGACTTGGACCCAGGTATCTGTATACAGAAGAATAATGGCCCTCACCAGTTTCTCTGGGATTTCCTTTCAGTTATGAAATTAATTGGTGGTTAGCGGTTATTAACTGAACCACTTTTATAAATTGGCTGCAATATACTGCCATGCCATGATGCCAACACAATCTCCACTGCCTGTACTTCATTAAACAATTTGTACAAAATATCAGCCCACAAATCAACATTGGCACAGAGCAAGCCATTAGGCAGCCCATTAGGACCAGGTGCGCGATTTGTGTGGAGCCCACACAGCAAAATTACTAGTTGATTACTACTTACACATTCTAGATTAGTATTCAAGTTAGGACTTGAGTCATGAATTTTGACAGTGGTATTCATCCCCTTACACATGCCACTCTCTATATTATGTTGGTGTACTATTTTCAACATACCCAAGGCACATATGTTGATATGCCCCTTCCCTCACCGTACCATACAGTTTTGAGATAAAGGTTCCACAATCAGTCTCAGAGACATTTACACAAAGTGCCCTGCTGCCCCCCTTTCAAGCTAGTTCATTATTGCCCACAATCTTTTTGCATTTTTTTGTTTAGAGTGAGATAATAAGCTGTACCAAACTCCAGCTTGATAATTAAGTTTAGCGTTCTAGACTTCTTGTTTATCGACCCTTCATATTTTCTTTATAAACAGAGTGGGAATGATGGAATCTATGGGCATTAACATCCCACACAGCTCTGTAAAGTGATTTTTTTAACCTAAGTAGCTTGGTGGAAAACCATTGGTTTGTACATCTTTTTAGCTTATTTCCGATGCTGTTTAGCGACAAATTTCTCCACCAGGGATGTAATTATTAAATTCCATTTGTCGATCATATTTACATTCCCCAGATCACACTGGTGTCCTTCCTCTATTAGTATTTTAACAACTTTTATAATTTCATCTTCCTTATCCATGTGCCGAACTAACCTCTTCAGAATGTATGAAGAGTGGGCCACATTGGGAAGTTTTTATTTCTGGGATTACACTTCACTAATGGGTCATAAGCCACTATTTGAGGATTATGATCAATTTCAAGCCGGGGTATTACTGATTAGTCACACATTTTTATTCTTAAATTATCTGAAATAAACATATAATCGATTATTGATCCTTGATTTGAATTTTTAAATGACCGGGTGAGCCTAGATTTTTCTTTTAACACGCTTAGCCCCGCCTGGGACATTATATCACAGCATTCTTTTGCAGTTCCCTTAATCTTACCTTTTACTAAGTGAAATGAAAGCAAATGAAGATTAAAATCGCCAGAGACTATAAGACCAGCTTCAGAGTGCTTGTTTATTATTGACCCTAGGATATCTCCTAGAACATACAGTTGCATAGTTTTCTTTTTTTTAGCGCTTAAATATACATTGAGTGTGATTAGGCTAAAATCGGAGTTGTATAACAATTGACACAGTATCCAGTCCAGTTCAAGATCAACCACTTCCACCATTAAGTTTAGATTGCTTGCTATGTAATATGAGAGCCCAAACTTAGCAAGGCCCATTTTATTTGTTCGTACTGCCTGGAGACTATACTCATTAAATCCAAGCAAGGGGGTCATTTGTTCACTCCTTTTTTCTTGTAGAAGTAAAATTGTAAAAGTATTTAGCAATAATATTGTTTCTGGGTCAGACAATAAATGAGTCAACCTATGGACATTCCAAGAGCATATTCGTAGTTGCAAAGCATTAACATCGGTTTCTAAAAGCTTTCAATTTCCATCTACGCTATGTACATTTGCAAGGGTAGCTGGTATCCAGGACCAATCTTCTAAACGCACATAATTTTTTGGCAACCACTTGCAGATGCATCTCCCTGATTGCAAATTGGTACTCAATAGCCTGCACTGCAAGATTGGGTAGCTGATGGACCTGTCGCCCCTCTAAGTAATGGGTTAGGCTTATTCCTTTCCAACTTTATTCTCTCCTTGTCTACCTTGGGGGCCAATGCCTCTAGTATTGGGGGTAATCTAAAGGGATCCAGTTCTCAATCTTAATACCACATTTCAGAAAATACCAACTTGTAGATAAGATTGTATTTACAATTTTATTGGTGGTCCAAGTTGTAATGGTGGAATCACAAGAAGTGAATGGTTGGATCTGTTTAAACTGGAATAACACCAGATCAGAGTTTTTTTTAATGCAGGCTAAATTCAAAATAGTTGATATTATTTTCAAGATTAAACCCCGATTGAGGCTATCTTGGATACCGGGATTCATATAAAGGATGTAGTACCAGCTTTGTGCCCCAAATAATTAGACTGTTAGCCTGTCTGCTGCCCAGAAAGGTTGAGGGAACAGATTTACTATCTTTAGTTAAGAAAATATTTGTAAATACTTTTGATGGTATCTGAATGCCAATGGCCTTAAATATTCCTGCCGCACTTAGGCAATTCCGAGAGCAAACTTCCAGATCATGAGGTGGGGCCAGAGTTTTTTGGGATTTGTTATCATATCTAGACCTCCTTCCCTTATTAGGCCCTACATGCTTCTTTACGTTAATGGCTGCAGAGGATTCTTCTTTACTACTATTTACAGATCCTTGTTCCACACATCTCAAGCCAGATAAGATAATAGGAGGTTCCAAGCCATCTTAGACAGAATCCTGAAGAGGTAGTTATTGACGTTGTTAAAAATAGGATAACAATCCTTTGGGTTTAATGCTGTAACCACAACAGCAGCTGACTTTTTAGCCCTATTGCAAGCTTCCCACAACCTTTTTCTTGCCCTCTGAAAATAGGGAACAATTACTAAACTATCTCCAGAGCTGGAGCATGGAGTATTAACAGCCTAAGTGGACTTAGTGTCCTTCTTTCTTTGAGAAGGATAACCATCATTGTCTTGTGTGCCTAACCCCAAAAAGATCTCCAGAGTCCCACCTGCCTCCACTGGCTCCCTAGTAATATATCACAACTCACATCTATCTTGGGTTGTTGCTGCTTCTCCTCTGTACTGGATGCACTCATTCTCAAATCATCATGGGAAACTAGGATTTTATCCGATAATATGTTTCCCGCCGATGTTTTAACTTAATTGACAAGGGATCCTACTATTGTAGGAAGAAGAGCCACCTTATCTAAAATATGAGAACATGTGCATCTTATTCATTTTAAGCGTCGGCGTAAAATCCGTTCCGCTCGCGGATTTTGCAGATTTTCGGCAAATTCAAAATCCGCAAACTCTCGCGAATTTGCAGAGAATTCGCAAATCCGCGTGAAGCGGATTTTTTTGCTTGGTCGCACTTGCCAAATAGAATACTATACAATTTTGCGGCGGGCAGCGTTCACTTACCGTCATTCAGCGTTTGAAGAGTTGTTTTTCTCCATGTTTGCGTGTGCTGCGCCGTTTTGGATCTTGCTGCGGGATCCCGCGGGAGTTTGTCGACCGCGATTACGTCATCACGGCTTGCCACCTTGCACAGCGAGAGTTTGTCAATGCGAGTGCGTCATAAAGGCCCGTGATCACGCATCGCGGGAGCAAACACTTGCGAACACGTAGATGCGGCGGGCAGCGACAATCTCGCAATTGCGAGATTGCAAAATTTGCAATTTCGCACAAGAAATCCACCAGCAGGCAGCATAAACCTTGAAAAGGATGATTTTTATCAGAATAACTCCTCAGGTTGACATTTGCCTGCACTTTTTTGGGGGGGGGGGTGGGAGAAGGAAGTGCCCCACAGTCTCCAACTTCCTGTTCCTGTCCAGCAGGCTCCTCCCAGTGCTTTCTTCATGTGCTGGTCACTTTGATTTGGATCTTGACCTGGAAGGATTACTTTTTTGTTGATGCTGCTGGATATTTGGATTTGAGGCCTTTTTGACTTTCTTTGGATCACTTTTAGATTAGAAATTTCACAAGTAAGTTGATGTTGTTTGTTTGGGGCATTACAGTTGCTACAACTACAATTTTGGAACTTTTCCAGAACATTAAATAAAATATATTGTGGGTAGCCACAGTATCCAGTAGGATCAGGGTTAGTTATGGGTGCATGATGCAACTGTTTTGTTGAATTTCAACATCATTTAGGGCATGGATGGCATTGGATTGTGGTGATTTTTGTGTGTTTTTCGATTTTTGGGGGTGTTGGGGCCTTTTGCCCAGGGGTACTCACTCAGTGGTGCATGGGCCTAGTCTTTCTGTGGGGTGTCTTGAATGTAAATATCATGGAGGGCATGGATGGCATTGGATTGTGGTGATTTTTGTGTGTTTTTTGATTTTTTGTGGCTGTTGGGGCCTTTTGCCCAGTGGAACTCACTCAGTGGTGCATGGGCCTAGTCTTTCTGTGGGGTGTCTTGAATGTAAACATTATGGAGGGCATGGATGGCATTGGATTGTGGTGATTTTTGTGTGTTTTTCAATTTTTTTGGCTGTTGGGGCTTTTTGCCCAGGGGTACTCACTCAGTGGTGCGTGGGCCTAGTCTTCCTGTGGGGTGTCTTGAATGTAAATATCATGGAGGGCATGGATGGCATTGGATTGTGGTGATTTGTGTGTGTTTTTCGATTTTTGGGGGTGTTGATGAGGCATGGCCATGTGGGTGGGGGCCATTTTGAGGCCTGGTCCAGGGCCATGTGGTGTGGGTGAAGGGGCCATTTTGAATCCAGGCAGTGTGCTTTGTGCCATAGGACTGCATCCAATGTGCCTTGCTTTCATCCATTATGCCCAGGGGTACTCACTCAGTGGTGCATGGGCCAAGTCTTTCTCTGTGGTTTCTTTAATGTAAGCATCATGGAGGGCATGGATGGCATTGGATTGTGATGATTTTTGAGTGTTTTTTGATTTTTGGGGGTGTTGTTGGGGCCTTTTGCCCAGGGGTACTCACTCAGTGGTGCATGGGTCTAGTCTTTCTGTGGGGTGTATTGAATGTAAACATCATGGAGGGCATGGATTGCATTGGATTGTGGTGATTTTTGTGTGTTTTTTGATTTTTTTGGCTGTTGGGGCCTTTTGCCCAGGGGTACTCACTCAGTGGTGCATGGGCCTAGTCTTTCTGTGGGGTGTCTTGAATGTAAACATCATGGAGGGCATGGATGGCATTGGATTGTGGTGATTTTTGTGTGTTTTTCGTTTTTTTTGGCTGTTGGGGCCTTTTGCCCAGGGGTACTCACTCAGTGGTGCATGAGCCTAGTCTTTCTGGTGGGTGTCTTGAATGTAAACATGATGGAGGGCATGGATTGCATTGGATTGTGGTGATTTTCGTGTGTTTTTCGATTTTTGGGGGTGTTGATGGGGCATGGCCATGTGGGTGGGGGCCATTTTGAGGCCTGGTCCAGGGCCATGTGGTGTGGGTGAAGGGGTCATTTTGAATCCAGGCAGTGTTCTTTGTGCCATAGGCCTGCACCCAATGTGCCTTGCTTTCATCCATTATGCCCAGGGGTACTCACTCAGTGGTGCATGGGCCTAGTCTTTCTGTGGGGTGTCTTGAATGTAATAAGTTGTGTACGCAGAAGTCTGCTAATACATCCCCTGATTAGGCACTCCGGGGTTGATCAAATGAATTGATTCAAAAACGTTGTAGAACTTTTTGGTGCTTTTATTCAGCAAACATGTTCAAGTTGATATTAGTTGCATATCAATTAGCAGCATGTGTTTATGCATTAGTTCTATGAACAGTTATCTCCAATGCATTTCGGGCGAGTGCCCTTGGTCACGGAGCGCTGTGGGGGAAGACAGAATGGGCTGGGTAAGTGGGGTGCTTAAAGTCAAGTTATCGATCTAAGCTGCGTGCTCAAAAGGTGAATATGCTACTACATGCATCTACTGGGCAATGCACTAGTGCTCGTAGTGCTACGTGGGGGTCGGGTTAGTGAGAGGGAGGTTAACGCGTGTGATGTTTAAACGCGCGTTTATCAGATGACTAAATCATAAGCGTGCAGTCCAACCGAGCTAAGAACTTACTTCATAGTGTCGGGTGGCGGGAGCCGTCCGTGTGCTGTTAGGAAACGCTGCGCAGGATTCTGGCAGGGGAGCTCTGATATACGTCGCTGGGGGTTATGACGCGGGCTAAAAGGAGTGAAGTAAACGAAGGACTAATACCTAAGTGAAACGGTCGCGGCCATCTTGAAGTGAGTTGAGAGTAACGTGTGGAATGTATTAATAAGGCTAAGGGGAGCAAGTGCAAATAAACAGTTACAAAATTAGGCAAATGTAATAATCAACAATGAAAACATTACAAGTGACAACTGTATTCGATGCGGTCATTGAGACCGTGCGGCTTCTGGGTCTGAAGTCGATAGATCCATTCAAGTTCACGTTTCAACAAGAGTTTATTATTGTCTACGCCTTCGCGTTTAATGAGTGTCTCAAGAACAATAAATTTGAGTTGTGAAATGTTATGTCGGGCCTCTGCAAAGTGCATCGCAACATTGGATTTTTCAACTTTCAACCTGATATTTGATTTGTGCTCGTTAAGACGAGTCTTGATCTTACGTTCAGTTTTACCAATGTATAACTTCCCGCAGGGGCATTTCAGTGCGTAAATAAGGTTCAAAGAATCACAAGTGGCATCAACTTGGAGCTTGATGTTATGCCCTTTCATTAGGTGCTGGATGAGATTGCCTTTGATCACGCTATTGCAATGATTGCAATTAAAGCAAGGTCTAGTTCCACGATGTTGTGTGACTGTCTCTGTAGGTCTCGAAAGAATCTCTTTGATGTTTTTACTTCTTGTGTGTGCAAAAAGTGGAGGTTTAGTGAAGATGCCCTGGAAGTCAGGTTCAACTTGTAAGATAGGCCAATGTCTGCAAATGATCTTTTTGTATGTTGAAGTAGCGGTGGAAAATTTGGAGACTAAAACTATTCGTTGATCTTTTGGCTTTTCAGTTTTCAAAAGGCTGTCTTTTCTGGTGATGTTATCAACTCTAGTTTGTGCTTCACTTAAAGTGTGTTCAGGGTATCCTCTGTCACGGAACCGTTCACGCATTTCTTTAATGCGTGTGGTGTATGTCTGTTCATCGGAGACGATGCGCTTCACGCGCAACATTTGTGAAAAGGGCAGGTGTTGCTTCAAAGCACCTTGGTGGAAGCTAGTAAAATGTAAAGTGTTGTTGCGATCTGTCTTCTTCCTATATAGGTCGGTGGTGAGTCCATCTGGTGTGATTTTAATGTGAACGTCAAGGAAGGCGATGTCGGTGTCACTGAATGTAAACATCATGGAGGGCATGGATGGCATTGAATTGTGGTGATTTGTGTGTGTTTTTCGATTTTTGGGGGTGTTGATGGGGCATGGCCATGTGGGTGGGGGCCATTTTGAGGCCTGGTCCTGGGCCATGTGGTGGGGGTGAAGGGGCCATTTTGAATCCAGGCAGTGTGCTTTGTGCCATAGGCCTGCATCCAATGTGCCTTGCTTTCATCCATTATGCCCAGGGGTACTCACTCAGTGGTGCATGGGCCTAGTCTTTCTGTGTGTTTTTTTTTAATGTAAGCATCATGGAGGGCATGGATGACATTGGATTGTGGTGATTTTTGAGTGTTTTTCGATTTTTAGGGGTGTTGTTGGGGCCTTTTGCCCAGGGGTACTCACTCAGTGGTGCATGGGCCTAGTCTTTCTGTGGGGTGTATTGAATGTAAACATCATGGAGGGCATGGATTGCATTGGATTGTGGTGATTTTTGTGTGTTTTTTGATTTTTTTGGCTGTTGGAGCCTTTTGCCCAGGGGTACTCACTCAGTGGTGCATGGGCCTAGTCTTGCTGTGGGGTGTCTTGAATGTAAACATCATGGAGGGAATGGATGGCATTGGATTGTGGTGATTTTTGTGTGTTTTTCGGTTTTTTTGGCTGTTGGGGCCTTTTGCCCAGGGGTACTCACTCAGTGGTGCATGAGCCTAGTCTTTCTGGTGGGTGTCTTGAATGTAAACATGATGGAGGGCATGGATTGCATTGGATTGTGGTGATTTTCGTGTGTTTTTCGATTTTTGGGGGTGTTGATGGGGCATGGCCATGTGGGTGGGGGCCATTTTGAGGCCTGGTCCAGGGCCATGTGGTGTGGGTGAAGGGGTCATTTTGAATCCAGGCAGTGTTCTTTGTGCCATAGGCCTGCATCCAATGTGCCTTGCTTTCATCCATTATGCCCAGGGGTACTCACTCAGTGTTGCATGGGCCTAGTCTTTCTGTGTGGTTTCTTTAATGTAAACATCATGGAGGGCATGGATGGCATTGGATTGTGGTGATTTTTTAGTGTTTTTCGATTTTTGGGGGTGTTGTTGGGGCCTTTTGCCAGGGGTACTCACTCAATGGTGCATGGGCCTAGTCTTTCTGTGGGGTGTCTTGAATGTAAACATCATGGAGGGCATGGATGGCATTGGATTGTGGTGATTTGTGTGTGTTTTTCGATTTTTGGGGGTGTTGATGGGGCATGGCCATGTGGGTGGGGACCATTTTGAGGCCTGGTCCTGGGCCATGTGGTGGGGGTGAAGGGGCCATTTTGAATCCAGGCAGTGTGCTTTGTGCCATAGGCCTGCATCCAATGTGCCTTGCTTTCATCCATTATGCCCAGGGGTACTCACTCAGTGGTGCATGGGCCTAGTCTTTCTGTGTGGTTTTTTTAATGTAAGCATCATGGAGGGCATGGATGGCATTGGATTGTGGTGATTTTTGAGTGTTTTTCGATTTTTAGGGGTGTTGTTAGGGCCTTTTGCCCAGGGGTACTCACTCAGTGGTGCATGGGCCTAGTCTTTCTGTGGGGTGTCTTGAATGTAAATATCATGGAGGGCATGGATGGCATTGGATTGTGGTGATTTTTGTGTGTTTTTCAATTTTTGGGGGTGTTGATGGGGCATGGCCATGTTGGGGGGGGGCAATTTTGAGGCCTGGTCCAGGCAGGGCTTAGCCATGTGGATGGGGGTCTAGGGGCAATTTTAAACCCAGGCAGTGTGCTTTGTTGTGTCATAGGCCTGCACCCAGTCTGCCATGTTTTCATCCATTATGCCCAGGGGTACTCTGTCAGTGGTGCATTTTATTGGTCTTTCCATTTTGGGGGGTGGGTATAATAAAAATCTTACTTGCAAACTATTAATTGAAGTCCTACATATGCAACATATTTATTTAACTGATGTTCCTCTGGCTTCGTTTGCTTTTAGGTGCAGAAAGACGAATCATCAGCCTCATCGTTCCTCATCAGTGCCAGGAAGAAGTCCTGCTGCGGTGTGTGCAGCACAACGTCACGTGTGGCCACAGACAACTCTGCAACTTGTGCAACTGCGGCCTGCTGTTCTGACATCTGAAGAAGATGGCCCCAAAAAAAGTTGCCTGTAGCTCTTCTAGCAAGAAAGTTGCCAGTAAGGAGCAGAAGAAGCAACTGGCGCCACTTACCAAGGAGACTGGTGTGACGACCGCCACATTTTTTGGGGGAAAAAAAAGTACGCCTGCAGCAGCAGCGAGGTCTGCTGGCGACCAAGCTGGGAGCAGCATCTCCGCTCCATTGGGCTCAGTGCCACCACCACCGCGCCAACTTAGGTCCAAGCCCTTGAGTGCTGCAGAGGCAGCCAGTATAGTTGTTCAATCACCATCGACCAGTGATGTTGGCTCATCGCAAGAAAGTAGCAGCATTTCTCAATCAACACAGGTTGTTGTAACTCATCTGATGAGTGTTCAACAACAACCACAGCCGCAACAACAACCACATGTGCAAGTACAAGCCCAAGTACATGTGGAAGGAGAGCCGGCGCAAGGGGAGGAGCAAGCAGAGGTGCATGGAGCGGCACAAGTGCCCACAATAGTTGTTCCTCCCGAAGTAGGGGCACATCTGGAAATCGACATTCACGCCCAGGTATCACATCAGGAAGCCACTCCTCCTGATGATTCATTGTCTTCCAGATCCCCAGCAAGAAAAAGATCAAGGATGGTGTCTACTTCTTCTTCAAGCCCCCTTCCTTCTGATGATATGGATGAAACTTGGGAACCACCACGGCCGTCTGAGAGTGAGGCACACCATGATCTGACAAAGGTAGCTAAGCGTAAAAGGAAGGTCCCCGAAAGTCTCAGAGTTATGGAGTGTGAGGATGACGCTGAACAAGAAGGGGCGTATACTCCTGCTGATGAAGACTCTCACGACGAGGACGCAGTCATCATAGACGTCACTCCAGCCTCAGTGGGCATGCAGCAAACAGACATTTTTACCCTATCCCGAAATGCTGCTGAAAGTGATGTTGGCGACGTGGCAATGGGATGACCACCATTGTAGTTAACTGGTACACCAACACCACCACCTACAGCTTCCATATTTTCTCGCCAGAAGGGACCTCCATCCACCTCGACCTCCATTTCCTCAATTAGTGGTGCTGTAAGTGCACAACGTACTAAATTTCGGCAACACACATCCTCCAGTTCATTTGGCATTAGCAGCATTCCCAGTATCACCTCCTCCGCCCCCCACAGACATTTGAAGTCCGCAGTTTGGGACTTCTTTAGTGTTAGCCCAACAAGGGAAAACATAGCCATTTGTACCATTTGTAAGGTTCGAGTTAGTCGTGGTAAGCTTGGTACCAACTATGGTACCGGGGGCCAGAGAGGTCATCTTGAGAGACAGCACACTGTCAAATGGCATGTTCACCTAAGGGAGATCAAGGATGCCCGAAATTGCAAGTCAACAAATTGTATCCGTTGATGTTTCATTTGCTGATGACGAGGAGGAAGAAGAAGCGTCAAACATTTCTTCAGTTACACCCAGTACCCCTGTCAGCAGCACACCCCCTGCAAGATATATGAGCCACACTAAGAGTGTGGGAGAGAGTGAGACACCAATGCGGAAAAAGTTCATCACGGAGCGTAACTGGGTCGCAGAAGTCATAATCATCCCGTAAAATGGTCCAGCCCACCACTAGAAGCATGTTGTTTTCAGAAGCGCCATATGACCGCAACCACCCAATGGCGCGTCTGTATAACACTAAGCTGGCTAAAATGCTAGCGCTGGACCTTCTCCCTTTTTCTTTTGTGGAAGGGGTGGGTTTTCTTGAAATGGTGGCAACGCTCTGCCCTAAATGGAAGGTTCCTAGCCGGTTCTATTTTGCCAGAGTTGCGGTTCCAGCACTACATGAAGATGTGCTGGAGGTGATTGGGGCAGCTTTGCAGAAGAGTGCTGTTCACACTATACATCTGACAACAGACATGTGGACCAGTTGCACAGCCACTGATTACATGTGCATCACTGCACACTGGGTCTCTTTTTTAGGGGTTAAAGCAAAGATAAACGCAGGTGTTGACGAGGACAAAGTTTATAAAGCTGCTCGGAAACATGCAACAATAGCCATGTTTTCCATGGAGAAAAGTCATACAGGAGAAAACATTTTGCATGAGTTTAACACAAAGGTCTTTGAATGGCTGTCCCCAAGAAAACGCATGATTGGTTATGTTTCCACGGATAATGGCGCCAATATAGTTAAGGCCATGGATATGGGTAACTATTTCAGAGTGCCGTGTCTGGCGCACTGTATAAACCTGGTTGTTAAAAAATTCTTGAGTGAAGAAAGTCCAGTCTACGAGTTACTGACCACCTGCCGAAGAATGTGCACACATTTCAACCATTCTTTTAAGGCCCGGAAGCAGCTGAGGTGCCTGCAACATGAACGTAAATTGCCAGTGAAAGCACTCATCCAGGAGGTGGCAACACGTTGGAACTCAACCTTCTACAAGCTTGAGCGTCTGTATGAGCAGTATGCGGTAGTCGATCAGTAATTCTTTAAACAGGGTACACCTATGATGGACATGAGGATACAGGTGGAGCAATGGGACCTAGTTAAAAGCCTGACAGACATGCTTTGTCCTTTTGAGGTCTTCACGCGTGCAGTCAGCAGGGAGGACTGTAATTTGGGAAAAGCTATCCCATTGTTGAGCATGCTAGAGCACCGACTGAAGGCGGTGTGTTCTAAGTTTGAAAAAGATGGAAAGGAAGAAGCATGTGAGTTGGCGGAGAAGTTATTACATCGCCTACTTGGCGATGATCGTCTTGAAATGATCAACACAGAACAGCATTACATTTGTGCTACTATTCTGGATCCACGGTACAAAAAGGCAGTGGCAGGCAGAGTATTGTTTCCTTTTGATGACGCAGATGTTACAAAGTACAAACATTGGCTAGCTGTGTCAGCCACACGGTTTGAAAGAGAACGGCAGGAAATTGAAGGAAAAGGCAGTACATCAGCATCAGCAGGTCGTCCGCAGTCAAAAAAATCCACTTCTGCATTTGTGGCTGTGGCAGAAGTGAGTGATTTTACCTCTCAGCCGTTAACGACACCAGCAACCGTATCATCTGCACCAGACACAACAGTAATATTGTGTGATGAAGAGGATTGCCTAACTCAACTTGGGTTTGCTTCTGAAATAGTCCCAGAAAAAAGTAAGCAAAGTGGAGGAACCCTGGAGAACCTTGAGTCGATGGTGCAGGCCTATCTGAATGACTCAACAGAGGTCCATCTTTCTCATGACCCATTGGCGTATTGGCATGGGAAAACAGTTGTGTGGCCAGAGATCACCAACCTGGCTATAAATTACTTGTCTTGCCCACTCGCAAGCGTGTCTTCTGAACGTGTTTTCAGTACTGCTGGTGGCATTGTAACTTCCAAAAGGACCCGCCTCTCGCCCAAAAATGTGGAGAGGTTAACAATGATCAAGATGAATCAGCACCTAATACTACCAGATTACAAAATACGAGAATGCACGCAGGAAGAAGACGAGGAGGACACCAACTTAGATGAGGGAAGTTCTTCTCTGTTAAGTTACCTACTCCCGTCTGAATTCTCAGAGTTTGAGGACGAGCTCTTCTTCCCTGACACCGAGCCCTGAAAATTAGTCAATGAATCACTAACTTTCCTTTTCGTCCTTATTCACTTTTATTCCTGTGTTTCTGTCTTTCTTTGTTTTGCAAACTCTATATAAAAAAAATCTTTAATCACCTAATCACAAAAACAAGCCCATCAGCAGAACTGTATTCACTTATTTGCTTATTGATTTGAAGGTGCCGCAGTCTGCATTCCTCAGGTTCACAAGTTCACAAGAACATGCTCCTCTATCCTCCTCCTCCAGACTCCTATTTCCCTCAAAGCAGATGGCTGGATTACGCCCAATGAAGAAAGACTCTGCAATTGTGGGGGTGTTCTACTTCTTTGCGGGTGAGTTGACGGGTCTGGGGCCATTGCTGGGAAGGTCTAATACCGGCTAAAAGTGGTTTGGACAAAATCGGAGATGAATTTTTTTTTGCGTTTTGCTGACTTGCTTATCTTTGAGGTGCTGTTTGGGGGGGTTCCGGGTGTTTGTGGGTGAGTTTTGGGATCTGGGAGCACTGCTGGCACAGTCTAATGTTGATTGCATTTGTTTTTCAGGAAATCCATGGTGGAAAAGGGCAGTTAGGGCCTAGCTGCAGAGCGCATTTGGACTGAATTCCAGGCAGTAGGCCCATTTTTGCTTTTTTCCTGTTAGGGGGTGTTCTGCTTTTTTGCGGGTGGCTGCAGGGGTCTGGGGCCATTGCTGGGAAGGTCTAATACCGGATAAAAGTGGTTTGGACAAAATCGGAGGTGACATTTTTTTTGCGTTTTTGCTGACTTGCTTGTCTTCGAGGTGCTGTTTGGGGGGGTTCCTGGTGTTTGTGGGTGGGTTTTTGGGGTCTGGGAGCACTGCTGGGTATGGATAGTTTTGATTGCAAGAGGTTTGAAGCAAATCCATGGTGGCAAAGGGGAGTTAGGGCCTAGCTGCAGAGCGCGCGTGGAGTGATTTTGGAAATTTGCCTGAAAATTTCTGTCCCCATTTTTGTAGTTTTGCTTTCTGGCTGTTTGGGGGTCTTCCACTTCTTTCCGCCTGGGTTGACGGGTCTCGGGCCATTGCTGGGAAGGTCTAATACCGGATAAAAGCGATTTGGTCAAAATCGGAGCAGAAAAAGATGTTGCGCTTTTGATCACTTGCCTGTCTTTGGGGTGCTGTTTGGGGGGGTTTCCGGGTGTTTGTGGGTGGGTTTTGGGGTCTGGGAGCACTGCTGGCACAGTCTAATGTTGATTGCATTTGTTTTTCAGGAAATCCATGGTGGAAAAGGGGAGTTAGGGCCTAGCTGCAGAGCGCATTTGGACTGAATTCCAGGTAGGCCCAAAGTTTTTTAAGTGTGGCTTTTCACGGGTTTTTCCTTTTGGCTTGTTGGGGGGGTTAAACTTGTTTTCGCCCAGGTTGACAGTTCTGGAGCCATTGCTGGAAAGGTCTAATACCCGAAAGAAAGTGTTTTGGAGACAATCCCTGGGGAAAAAGTTTTTGCATTTTCTGAGATTTCGCTCACTCTACCGTTTTCGGGGGGCTGTTTGTGGGGGTTCCTGGTGTTTGTGGGGGGGGTTTGCGAGTCTTGGAGCAATGCTGGGTATGGATACTTTTGCTTGCTTGCAAGTGGTTTGAATACAATTCATGGTGAGTAAGGGGGGATTTGGGCCTACTTTACTTTCCAAGTACGTTTTGTCACCATTTTCTACTAGGCCTCGTTTTTGGACATCTGCTTGGGGGTCTTCTACATTTTTGCGACTGGGTTTAGTAAGGGTCTGGGAGCACTGCTGGGAAGGTCTAATTTTGCTCTAAAACACAGTTTACAGTACACCTAGATTGAGGGGAAGGATCCGCTAAATTATTTTGCCCATACTTATTTATCCTTCAAAAGGAGACTCAGACAGAGTAGGCACTTTCAAAAATATTGTACTGTCTATTAGGATACTCAAAGTGTGACTTTTTGCACTACACAGCGTACATACCTTATATTTATTTGTCAGTGGTGTTCTAATATCACTTCCTGTTTTTCCATCAATAATTACAGGCCGGGTGTCAGCCTGTGCAATGGGAAAAAAAGGATGAAATCAGGCTTCACATTAGCGAGCCGCAATTCAGCATCCGCCTGGCAGGCAGTGGACAGGGTGTCTTCTGGTCACCAACATTGATGGATGAAGCGTCAGATGGAATGGAGGAGTCCCGCTAATAAGAGGAATGGTTGGATGCATGCAACTTAACAAATTCAACAGGACAACTACAAAAACATACAGATACAGTATCCGCTCTTTTCTAATTATTTTTTAAGTAATGTTATTGCTGTGAACTTCTATGAGTGTGACTCTGCATTTCTTTGATCTCTGCTTCTAAATTCATCCCTACAGCCATTCTATAGGTTTTACTTCTGCTATTTTTTAAACCTAATTTAATGTAAGCAGTGTTTCTCTGAGTGCAGAGATAGGCAAGTGAAAACGCATAATTATTACTGCAGCCCTGTACTGTCGCATTCTTTCATTCACGGTTGTCGAAAGTACTACTTTCTTTTCAGTAACCATGCATGCAGTAGTGCATGCACTTCATTTATGTCACTTACAAGATTTATGGATAGCTTTGTACCCAAAGATTTGTTTATCTTCAATTATTGTTTGTCCATGCTGTGCTTTTTTTTCTTCTCTCAACAAAACTTTCCCAAAAACCCCATTCCCATCCATTTTCCAAACCCTAACCCTCTTCCCCCGGGCTGTGTGGTTTTGATTGATGTGTGACTAAATTACAGCAATATTTCCACACACTTGCTGGGGAGGATAAGGTCATAGAAACAGGCTGGTGAAGGAATCCGAGGATATATTCTTACTCAGCTTGACACTGAGTCACTATTGGCAAATGAAAGCAGATTTTCATGTGCACCATCAACTTAATTGGTCATCAAGAACATCCTCCTCCTAGACGTGGCAAATTAATATTACGCTACTGTGTCCTTCACCTTCAGTACTATTTCTTGTAGTAGTAGCCAATGTCAAAGAAATTCAACGCAAGTACTTTCAATACTTTACCATTTATTCGGCTACATTGTGGCACTGTTCTAGTGTACTGTCACCTGCTATATTCTCTATCGTACCGTTCTAATGCTACGGTAAGGACAAACAAGGTTTCATTTTCTTTTTTTTCAGATGCTTCAACTGCCACTGTGTAACACCACAAGTACCACTGCAATGATGACATTTCATCCGCCCAGGATTGCCAAACTTAATCGCCATTTCCCGTGCAGCCAGCCCTGTGCCTAGCCCTATTTCCAAACACAAATTACAGGTAAGATAAGCGTTTGGGGGGAGGTATTATAATGGAGTATTATAAGAGACAATAGACTGAAGGTCCTAGGACTATTGAATTCACTTACTCTGTGACAGGCACTTAGTTTTGAAAACATTTGGGCAATTACTAGTACTTACACAACTTGAATCAAGATGCCACTTAAGTTTCAGGAAAACAAACTTACTGTTAAACCCCCACCCACCAGCCTCAAAAGCAGTAAAAAACACGTATGCTAAGATAAAGTTTAAAGTATATTTATATATCCCTAACATAAATAATCTCCTGCAAGACCCAACCCATCCCCCTCCCAAACCCCAACAAATGTCCGTGAAAACTAAGTCCAAAAAAATAGAAAACCCAACTCCCAATTCCCACCCCCAGAAGTCTTTAAAAAAGGGGCAAGGGATAGTCTCCTCCTACTGCTGACTGCTGCTGTTGACTTTTTGGGCCAGGTCGGCATGCTCCTTGCGGAGGGTCTCGAGCAGGGTTTTGGTGTTGAGGAGCTCCTGCTCGAGGTAGGACACCCTCAGTGAAAGGCGGTGCGCGCTTGCCTTGCACCTGCTATGGGGGCAGCTGATTTCTTTGCTGTTCGGCGGTGGCGGGTGGCTGCGGTACCTGTTGCACTGACTGGCTGACCCAGGGAGTGCGGAGGAGGATGCACGTGTTGCCGTGGATGTTGTCGATGTACTGTGCGTGTCCTCCTCCTCCTGGGCCACCAGCCGCCGATATTCGGCGACAGTGGCCTCCAGCCTCCGTTGCCGGGCCCTTTTAGCCAGCTCCTTCCGTGTTGGTTTGGAAGGAGCATCTATATGAAGAAAAAAAGACATAGTCTGTAACCAATGCTCTTTAAGATTAACACAAAATGATTCAGCAGAAAGTTGTGTCACAGTAGAACTAGCAACTTGCAAGCGCAGTAGATAACTATTGTGGCCAGTATCTATCTAACCTCCCACTTCTTCATCCTTGCTCTAACATTAGTGGGAGTTTAAGGAATCAATTCTACGAGCACTATGGACTCACTCCATTAGAGTCGACTATGACAGTACACCAGTCTTATTCTTCTTCTTCTCTCTTGTTTAGCAAAATTGGTACGTTAACTTCTGCAAGCCGGCATAATGCCAGCGCAGTCAACTTGCACCCAAGAAAAACAGACGTCCGCCATGATGAGTGAGACAGACTTGCGTTACTGTACCAGTCCAGTACATGAAGGTGGTGATGCTCTTACTTTTCTATTACGGGTGGCACTGAGAATACTCTGTTACAAGGGCTACTGCTTAATTAATTTAACTTTCACCCTACAGTGCCAATGAATACTAGAAAAGGAAAATGAAAAAGATAAATAATCTGATTATCTATCACTGCACATGGTATGTATTTGCTTACATATGGGATGACGTTAGGTGCTTTGCTTTTTATTAAGTGGACAGTGATACATCCACACATGAATGACCAAATTCTACTAAACTTGTTAACAGAGGTAGTGAGTGGCCATCGTAATAGCCGGATATATGCTGTGCTTGCAATACAAACTACTGCTACTATTCATGGTAGTATTCGGACAAAAACATATATATTACACCCGTGCAGAGAGCACACTATGCAGTCTGCAATCTCAATAAGTAAGGAATATAAGAGCTTACCACTGCCCGCCACTACCGTGGCAACCAGCACAGCAATTTCGTCCGGCACTTGCACTGCCTCCTCACCAGAACTGTCCTCCACCTCCGCGCTGGGCCCAGCACCAGATGTTCCACCTACAAAGTACATTTAAGAATGTTAGATGTCACAGACATACACCACTCACTAGTATTTTGTCTAGGAATGAAGAAATGTGGATACAGAAACCAATTTCATAATTTGTGACTGTCTACTCTGAAGTAAAAATGTCCCTTTTTCCAGGGAAGGGTGTTATCTTGCTGCACTTTTTGGCACAACTGATGAATGCTTGCTTTTGAACACGCACCATTTTTCTCATAACAGACAGAAGCTTCACTTCTAAGAACAAATCATCCTCTCTAGGACGGAGTGACCAACGATTCAGCACCAAAAAGAAAAATTAAAGTTCAAACCAGGTGAGGGCTCGGCTCGCCCACAATAAATGTGTGAAATAAATCACTAAGCACTTTCCCATTTTTAATCAACCGTTTATGTTTTATGACAAGCTTGATTTTAATAAATATTTTTACTTGTAATAAAGCTTTAAAACTTAAATAGACTCTGTGGTTTTTGGTCAAGAGTGACTGAGCAAAAGGTTTTGCAATTTCCAAGCATGAGTCCGTGCCTCTGACACTTCTGGACTCTGACTCCGTACTCTTGCCCTGCGTTGGATAATCATCATTGGGGATCAATCATCGATGAATTCGGGAGCTAAATGACTCTGCCACACTATCTAGTCAGTAAGGAAATTGGGGGTTCTTCAAAGTCTGATATCACTGAGGTATGTGGAAAGTCCACCTGCGCCTATTATAATTGATAAACAATGCACTATTTAGTGTCCATAGTTCTGTTTATGCAGATTTGTTCCTGCGACAGTAGTAGTATGGATTGTCCTCCTATCCAAACCAAAAGTAAAGTAGTATCTTATTCTTTCTTGGTGGTCATTCACCTTTTTATTGTTGGTAATTGTCAAAGCATAAACATTTAGAAGACTTGAAAAGACATTATGGACAATCCCAGAGGACTGCACTCAGTGCATAGAGCTATTGCTGACTAGAATGGGAGTTTCGTTTAACACCTTTTGCCAACTGTGCAAACTTAGTTAGCTACACAGACAGACTAATAAGAATAATCTAGTAATACCACAGGAAGTCATAGTAGAGGCAGGATAAGAATTTAGATACAGTCTACAAGAAGATCAAAGACGATTTTGAAAAAATCGAATGAGGAACGCTAGGAAAAAATAGGTACTCTATATTAAAATGAAAACTTACTGGGGCCAGCAAAGGAGCCCTCGCCTGGCCGATCCTGGCCTTCTACAGCAGCAGCAGCAACCACCTCGTCCTCTGTCCTCTTGCCCCTGGGGGGAGCTGATGTACAACATGAAAGAAAGAAAGACCCGAAAACATGGATGATTGTTGTCAATGTCAACCAAATCAAACATTTCAAAAGAACAATAACAAAATATTTTGGCGAAATAACAAACAGACAACTATTCCACGGGATATATTGACCTATCTCATGTGGTCTACTACGATATTAGTATTGCTTAATTTGCGGACCGTCGACTTGGAAAGTTATGTAACTCACTAAACAAAGTACTAAAAAGTTTCGCCTAGGACTGGCAGGCAGTAGTACGCAGCACGCGAAGTGACATACAAACTCCATTGTGATTGCAGATCAGTGACAGCACTAAAAAGTTTCCTACTACATTAACCATTCATTAAAATACTCAAACTATCAATCCACCACCACTATTTCTTCTTATTGCCAGGTGTACAAAGGAAGGACTGGACTTGAGTCTGTAGGGGCATATTTACAAGCCCCTTGCGGCTCTTTAACTCCGTTGTTGCGTGACTTTTGTGACGCAGCGGCTGAACAAAAGAGGCGCCATGGTGCGGCGTATATTAACAACGTGACGCATATGGGAGATGCATCACGTTGTGAAGCCCTGCGCCATCAGGGGGCGTTCCGGCGCAAGGGAGGGTGTTCCTGCGCAGGAACGCATCCTAAAAGTTGCTGAGGGAAATCTACAAGATTTCAATCAGTCACTTTTAGGACAATGATGCGTCACTCAAACCCTGCGCCTGCTTGAAGCAGACGTACGGCTTGACGCAGCATTGGGGAGATAGGGCACCCCAGAACATTTCTGGAGCTGCGCCATCGTTGCGACGCAACTCCAGCTTTGGTGACGTTTTGGGCCCATGGTGCGCCGCATTGTAAATACGGCGCACCATGGGTGGTGGTGGCGTGGCGCACAATGACTGGCGCATCCCTGCTACTTTGCAGGGATGCGCCGGTAATTGAAAATCTGACCCTTAGTGTCTAGCATTACGCAGTTCTTTACACTACACTCATACATAATTTCTCAGGCCAATGAAATGAACACAACATAGAAAACAAATAAGCATAGTAGCAACGCTACTGAGAAGGAGAGCAGTGCACCTGAAATGCACAGAATATTTTGAAATATAATTTACCTACAATGTAATCGGCAGCATTATTGCTCTTGGTAAAAAACTAAAATTTGCAATATATAATAACACACAGAGCGGGAGAAAACAAAGTAGTGATGAAATAGCTAGAAATAGCTACTACTACTCACCAAGATCGGGGATCTCGATGCCGAGCACGTCCAGCAAGTCGCGTTCCCGGTCCAGGAGATCCGTCCAATGGTGGGTGGCCTGGTTGTAGGTGCGCCGGACCCCAGAGTGTTGAAACATGGCCCGGCACACCTTCTACCACTGCTTCCGGCGCTCCTGGAGCCCATCGCCGCTAGCGATCTTGCCGCCTCCCATGATGGTCCTGGGGAGGCGGCGCTGGACATAAAAGACTAGTGCGGCCACCTCCTCTGCACTAAAAATCTCCCGAGCTATAACTTGCTCCCCCCTCAAACGCCCGCACGGGAGCCGGGCATGGGGTGCGGGACCCTTCCCCTTCTCGGGCTGCTTCCCGGCTCCCTTTACCATGGACTGGGCAGTAAGGAAGGTAAATAATAAAGAAGAAATAGAATAGGGAAGAAGAAAAGAAAAGAGTTTAAAAAGGTAGTTTAAAATTAACCAAAAGTAGCAGAAAACACAAAAATATAGAGCTAGAAAAATAGAAGGATAGTTAATAGGTAAAATAGATTAAAAAAAACTTCAAACAAGCAAAGGATGGCAGAGATTGACAGAGGATACAGAAAGCATGCCCAGAACCATAGCAATGAATGAAAAACAAGATGGCTGCGCCCGTTCACGACCGCGTGGGTAAGTTCGCGCAAGATTTCCCCCGCGATCACACGCAAACATGTACTAGCGAGTCGCACACTTTGCGAGATTACACATAGCGCCCGGAAACGGAATTACGTCACGTAAACAAGATGGCCATGCCCATGTACGACCGCTAGGGTAACTTCGCAAACGTTGCGCTACAAGCGACTTGCGAAAACGCACAAAATCACGTGAACTAACACGCCGCAATAAAAACAAATCATGTATTCGCACGAATTAGCGGCTTCCGAAATCGAAATTGCAGAAAAACGATTTTTGCAAAACTGAAAGCACTCAGCAGGTGCAAAAGTTCAATCTTATCATTAGTAACCATTCCCTCTAGTGCTTCTTGAGGGGCCCCTCCAGAGTTCAGTTGCCTACTTGCAACTATTGTATGACCCTGCTCTGACCCTCACAGCAGGCTCAGAGATTAGCTACAAGTATGCCACAAAGGTCCTGCTAAAAATTTTTTGACTTCAACAGAAAGCAATTACAGATAAGGAAGCAGGTGCCAGACTGGAAATTCAAATTCAGTGACACATTAATCAATCAGCCCCTAATTCATTCATGTCAGTTGAGGCAGGGCGGGTGTGCTTTTCCCCCCATAATCTACAGTGATGAAACAGAGGGTGGTATGGGTGAGCCAGAGGGTGGCAGTGGTGAAACAGAGGGTGGCCGTGGTGAAAAAGAGGGTGCTGTGATGAACCAGACGTAGAAACAACATGGTCGCGACCATTGCTACCCGACAAGTAAGTTCGCGTTTGCGAACTGGTAAAAAACCCTCGCGAAACGGCAGAAACACTTGCGAACACACAAAAAATCCGCAAAATTCGCGAGAGTTCGCAAATTTTGTGGATTGCGAATCCGTAAATACGCAATTTTACGGATTGCAAATCCGCAAAATTCACCCATACTTAATTCATTGATCATACCAAACTTGTCAGATTTTGCAATTTTGTATCAAGGCCTGCCACATAGGTAGCTAAAGTGTTTAAATTCTCCACCTGTATTTCAAGTTTATTAGAGTGAAACTCGAGTGCAGTTGAAATAGTGTTCTTTGTATTTAATACATTTTGCCACACTCCATTATTGTCTACGTTTTCATGGGTAGCAGAACGCTCATCCAGTATAGGAGGAACATCATATTTATCCAGAAATGAGAGATATGTGGAGTTTAATGAGTTATACATTTGTTCCGTGGTCTGCATACCATGTTGAATATGTATGGCATTACTTTTTAAGGGGATTAGAAGTGAATGAACATCTGACAGCTGATCCCCATCACAGATCCCTGAACCAAACGGACTTCATGGTTTCCTATTGATTAATGATTCCAACATAGGTAAACCTAGATTCCTCACAGCCCCCATCTCAAATATTTGAGGTTTCAAAAGACTTTGATTTACTTGATTTGCATACAATTCACCCAAACAGATAAGAGAATCATCGCTGACATTTGAGATATTATTACACTTTGATATATCCAAAAGACTATCTTCCGCCTGTTGCACACAATTCAGACTAGGCTTCAGATTTTATTGGGTAGTCACCACATTTACCTGCTCAACTTTAGGATCATTGTGAATTTGGGCTATAGCTACAACCTCACATGGGTACATTTATTGTCACAGATGAGTTTAATACTATGGAAGAACAACCAGCATGCTGATTTGCGATGTCTCTCAGTTCATTGCAATTTAACGCTGCAGCTGCATTTGATTTTAAAGGCATACAACTTGCTGACTGATGTCCCATCCCTCTCAGTTTGTTGCAAATGGGGGTGGGGTCGCACACTACTCACACACCGGCGGTGTCGCCCCTAAGGACTCTGGTCAATGTGGTAATGTGTTCGCGATGCATCATCTTTCGATCTTCTGCTATCTTCGCTGTCTTCGCCATCCCTGAAAACGTGTTTCGGGGTATCACCCCCCCGTCAGCAGGGATAGGCCATGTACTGGGGTTGCCGATGGCTGCCAATATCTGCCAGGTATAGTACCACTCAGGCGCGTAGGTGTGGGATCCCAGGCTCGTCAGCCCACTGCTCACGGGAGCTTTAAAGTTACAAATGGGGGTGGGGTCGCACACTACTCACACACCGGCGGTGTCGCCCCTAAGGACTCTGGTCAATGTGGTAAAGTGTTCGCGATGCATCATCTTTCAATCTTCTGCTATCTTCGCTGTCTTCGCCATCCCTGGACACGTGTTTCGGGGTATCACCCCTCGTCAGCAGGGATAGGCCGTGTACTGGGGTTGCCGATGGCTGCCAATATCTGCCAGGTATAGTACCACTCAGGCGCGTAGGTGCGGGATCCCAGGCTCGTCAGCCCACTGCTCACGGGAGCTTTAAAGTTACAAATGGGGGTGGGGTCGCACACTACTCACACACCGGCGGTGTCGCCCCTAAGGACTCTGGTCAATGTGGTAAAGTGTTCGCGATGCATCATCTTTCGATCTTCTGATATCTTCGCTGTCTTCGCCATCCCTGGACACGTGTTTCGGGGTATCACCACTTGTCAGCAGGGATAGGCCGTGTACTGGGGTTGCCGATGGCTGCCAATATCTGCCAGGTATAGTACCACTCAGGCGCGTAGGTGCGGGATCCCAGGCTCGTCAGTTTGTTGCACTGGTCTATGGCTTTATCACAAGGTGTATGGACAATAGGTACACACATATTTTTCAGTTCAGGTGCTGAAAGGGGTAATTCGGCTTCACTGTTGCCTTCACACTGGGAACCATCTTTTGGTTTAAAGAAGTCCATTATACTTAACTGGGAAGAAAAGGCCACACCAACCCCCCCAATGGGAGATTGATTGTAAACTAACCACGCAGCACTAGGCACTCCTCCCAGGCTTAGTGAAAGCCCATCTGTGACCTGCAAGTCCTCAAATGCATGTTGTTTGATTGCAAAGAATCCTTAAGGGAGCAAGTTTGAATAATCCTTGCTGATTTTCACCTTTTTTGTAAATGGACTTGAAACAAGGGTTGCACTTCCCCCCTTGTGTGTCATGACCTTATGATGCAGGGGAAAGTCCAAGAGTCTGAACTACAGAATAACTAAGCACTTGTGCTCCGAAACAGTCAAATAGCAGTGAGTAAAAGTGGGAGGGCTGGCAGGAATTATACTGCACTGTCCCACAAGCCTAGTACCGACCGCTTCCACGATATCAGGTGGTACCATGACTCTTGGGTCTAGCTGCCGCTCTAACTGCTGCCGCCTTGCTACTGCACCATACCTCTAGACAGCTCACACTGCACTCCAGTTTCCGTCACTCAACCTGTTATGTGGTGCCCCACGTTCTCAATCAGGGATATCACAGAGTTCTGCCCTTACTTGGGTGCAGGCTTTGGGGGGCAGATCACGTTCCTCCTGGGGGAGAGTCGGAGCAAACCTTGCAGTTTGTGCAAGCCGCACTGGCTTAATGCCGGCCGCCTCCGCACAGCTGAGAGGTACCACAGCACTAGCCTTGCCCTTGTTGCCGCTTACCGGTCGCACCTGAGATCCTCCTGGGGCTGCAGGGTTTTTTCAACTCTCCACGTCTCCATGACTCTCTCTCGCGGCACTCTTGCGGCAATCACTTGCGGCACTCTCGCGGCTCCTGCGGATTCTCAACTCTACTCTGCCCTGTGCTCCACTCCTGAACTCCTCAAACTCCTGGCTCACAGCTCCTGCTGCCGTGGCTGCTCTCCTCCGCTCATAGTTCGCTCTGCAACTCGCAGCTCAGACACTTCCGCTTCCATCCATTAGGCTGTTAGGTTTGATAGATTAGGCACTAACTCCTCTTGAGCCTCAGACAAAGTGGTCCCCAGAGAGTCCCGGAAGATTGGGTCCATCTGGGCCTACGTGCTCAGTTTTCAAGTCTCGATTAGCGGTCTGGGAGAGTCCCAGCAAAGGGTCAACAGAAAAGGGTTGTGATCTAAGAGAGTCTTAGCAAGATATTCCGATAGGGTTGTGCTATCTCAGGGAAGCTCATTGCATAGTAATGTGCCTAGGCTTACAAAATATATAAAAACATAACACATATATTTGTAAAGAGTATGTTCACCCAAGGGTATCTGGGCGCTTAATAACTGATGTTTATTGTTTCTCACCTCAATGGTACCCATTTTATTGACCTCAGAAGGATGACAGGCTGAGAGGCCCTGTTCGGATTGTAACATGTGATCATAAGGTTGAACTCAGACCCTTACAGTAGACGCATTAGTCAACTAAGCCACCAGACCTGGGTGTCATGTAAGCCCAAGTGATTTGAGTATTTCCAGAAAAGTGGGTTGTGCTCCCTCCATGTGTCAACAGGTATCAACCAGACCCCACTCTCGCATCCAACCTCAGAAGAATTTTGTATCGCAGTCAGAGAGGTGGACAGCAATGGGTGAGATCTGTCCAGGCACGTGTCCGCAATGAAATATAAGTATGACCAGAGAGAAGTGCAGAAGTGTGGAAATGTGGGTGGATTGGGAGGAGAGGAAGTCTAATTGGTCTATATTTGGGGCATAGAGATTTATCAATGCAACATTCTTCCCCTCTAATTTACCCCCTAGTACTATTGAAAGGGTACCCTTGGCAGTATACAAATAAGCACATCCCGGGGAGAAGCAAAAGAAAGTTGTGTAGTAGATTAGACCCTGTCATTGTTGTTTGTAGTGCAAGCTCCTCAAAGTTAGTCAGGTTAATTTATTGTAGAAAAGCAACCTGTACATTGCT
Organism: Lissotriton helveticus; assembly: GCF_964261635.1. NCBI lineage: Eukaryota > Metazoa > Chordata > Amphibia > Caudata > Salamandridae > Lissotriton > Lissotriton helveticus. The sequence continues at coordinate 1,198,995,392 of NC_136069.1, forward strand.
CTTCTTTATGTAGGACTGTACCCTGCAACTTTTACTCGGTAAGTGAGGCCCATCACATTCCAGGTGACTCGTTGGACTGTGGATCCAGCACTAGTCATTGTCTCTTTGCATCCAGCCACGTGCTCAGGTCTCTGCCAAATGTCTTTACCCTCTCACTCCAATACTTTAAGGAAATTCACAGCAGTGACAAACTGGAAATCTAAAGATCAAACCTTACCTGACCCCTCCCTGGACGATTACATCAATGCATATTGTCCAAACTGTTCAAAGAGCATACCATCTAAGAGCCCTCAAAGAGGAATGACACACTGTCACCCTCCCATGGCACCATGGTGGGGAGTGTGAATCAAAGCACTGTAGGACGAACATCTTACCCAACCCTAAAGAAAATATGCTGTCCAATATGTAAATCACATGGGCGCTAGGGCATGTATTCAAATGAGCCCATACCTGGAAGAACAGAAGTGAAAATGTTAAAGTTACAGTCTTATAAGTTCAGCAGCCTGGCCAGCGTTCACCACAGACAGGGGTGCATTAGCATCCGAGTCAGTGCTGCTTCCGGTGATTGAATCAGAGTTTGCTTTGGAGCCAGCCATCTCCCTGGGACTCTCTCTTGGGCATGTAATTGTGGCGGCTGCCGCCACCGCCTCATCACAGCCAACACAGGCCCGGTGTTGCATGGGCTGAGCCCCACTTCCTCAATGTGGGTGAGATTTCCTGTGTTTATTGCATTCTGATAGGGCAGGGTCTGGGTGGCAGTGGCCATTCAAGTTATTGTCATTGAGCCTTTGCATGCCTTCTCTAGCATGAATAAGCAGATGAACTTCCCATCAAGGAGGACCAGAACTTAGCCGGGAACAGCAGTGCATAAGGGGAACTCACATTTCTACTAGTCTCTTTTTCTTCGCTAAGAAGGAAGCTCACTGCTTCTGAACTGAGGCCGTAAAATTAGGGAACATTTTGACACACGCATATTCCCATGGGTAGGGACCATTGTTACATGCCTGTCACAGCAGAAATTCCCAGTCTCTGTAATGCAAAAGTTGAGACCCTCACTGGACAAAGGGGCACTCCAGGTGAGGGGAGGCACTCCGGCACTCTGTGCACATGCTCCAGGGCATGGTATTTGGGCAAGTCCTCCAGGGCCACCTTTACCTGCTGGCAGTCTTCCAGGAATGAGATCACGGACAATGCCTCTATCCCGCACAGGCAGGCCCACCACACTTATGTTGTGAACGCTTGTGTTATTCCTGGCATCCTTGGCGTGGTTTCTCCTAGACTTCTTTGCCTTCAAATGGGAGCATATGAATAATAGAGATATATATTTAAATATATATCTCTATTATTCATATGCTCCCATTTCTTAGTTTATTCTAGTACGGGCCTATTTGGTAAATCACTCACCCTTTTTAGTCTTTGTACGTTCTTGTGTGATGATTTTAATTTTCATACGTCTTGTTTTACATACACACCAACTATTAATTCTCTGCGTAAACATTGAATAAAGAAACAGTGCTTTTAGTTGCCTGCTTCCTTCTACATTTCTTGAGAAATTATAACTCTTCCTTATAAGGAAGAGTTATAATTTCTCAAGAAATGTAGAAGGAATATATATTTACTTTACAGCTGCCGACTATTTAAACATTTAAGCAACGACTGCAGCTATATGTACTTAAAGGCCAGGATATATTAATACGAATCAGGCTACATAAACAATACAGGTATGAGGCATTTATAAGGCCACAATGAAACTGAAACCCAACTATTGTAATAAGGAGATCACAATAAGACTATTATTTATACCCATTGGTGCTGGAATTTAACACAACCGGCAGTGTAATTCATGAACATACGTACCAGAATTTATGAAAGGATAAGGAATAGGCTCAATAGAGGAATGCAACCTACAGAAGTGTATGTGTAGAATGAGTGAAGGAATGAATGCGTGTAAATAAAGGGAACTTACTCGAATAAAAGATTGGTGTGTAAGTGTAATAGCATGAATCAGTCACCCTGATAGTGGGACCACAATCAGCATAAGAACATAATGTAATAACTTAGTCAAAAATGTGATATGTAAATAAAAACTGCACCTCCGGATGTATGTTTACTTTGGATTTTTATATTTAGAGATTGTTGTGTGTAATAAATTGTCCTGAAGAAGGTGGGGTTTATTGCCGAATCCACCGAAATGTGTCGACAAAGCAAACCTTGTTGGGATAAATATAATTTTAAAATTTTATTGTTGTTCATATAAAGTGATTGTGATAAAATTGTTGATTGGCACTAGCACCGTATTAAGATTGACATACTTATGCCAAAGAACTTGTGTTTTTAATAAAACCATTATAATTCTTTTTAATAAAAATAAGAGAATAATTCATGTTTGAATTGTTTGCTTTTGTGGTTCTACTGACATGTGTAAGGGGTGTGAAAGTCATAGATAGATTTGATGTGGTTCATATAGGAATTGGATATCCATGGTGAGATTAATAGAATCATCCCAATAAATAAACACAACCCAGGGATCACTTTCTCTTAACTGTATTACACCCGGTTCCTGTGGGTTCAAGGGGTACTCTCTTTCTTTTATAAGGAAGAGCTGGGCCCAGACCCATTTACGCTAGAATAGTCTCTGTCCTGTCACCATACAAAGGTCTGGAAAAGGTTGTGGGTGGTGCACTGCCGGTTGAAATGCGGTTCTTGGACCGTTAGAGAAGTTCAAAAGTTTTGGGTGCTGCTCGTGGGTAGTGTTTCCGTCAAAACACTCATAAAATCAAAGGATCTAGTAGTGTACGCGTGAAAACGCTAATACATCCCCAGGTGAGGCACTCCACAGTTGATCAAACAATGATTCCAACAGTTGTAGTCCAAACGTTAATATTTATTCAAACAAAGTTCATCATCAATGTTATGTTGATATTCACTTCATATCAATCCAATATTTTCAAATTAGAAGGGTGAAAACGAACTGCTCCGATGCATTTCGGGCGGCGAGCCCTTTGTCAAGGAGTGCTGTAAGGAAGACGAGTCAGGGTGAGGGTTCGGGTAACGAAATGTGGCAAAGTTATGCGTTAAGTGCCGATCAATAATGGTGCTCAGTGACTGTATACTAACGGAAAAGGTGTGAGCGGTAGTGCCGATGCGTGAACTTAAAAAGGAGTGAACTTGTTAAGGTAGCGGGAAAAGGTGACTAACGGTCAAAAAGTGCTAAGGCGTGAGAGATTAGCGGGTGTGATTATGGACTTACTTCAGCTCAGTGGTAGCGCAGGGCGCTATTCCAAAAGTTCGGGAACATAGCGGGACGCTATGGCGGTATCAACAAGGGTGTGCGAATGGGAGTAACTTATGGCGGTGGAAATAAACAACGGACTGGTGCTCTATGAGAGCGAAAGTGAATGCGATACAAAGGTCTGCATATCCACCGTAGTTGGTCTGGAGCAAGGACGGGGAAGATTTAGCATCTGTGCACTTCAAAAGCATGCCTCTACAAGCTTCCCCCCACTTCAAAGGTACAACTGTGTATAAAAGAAGGAACTCAGACATCACCACTTCTGAACCTGTCAATACTCTGCCAGGAAGAATGACTGCTGTCCAACTACAATGACTGCCACTATGCTGGGCTGCTATGCTGACCTGCTGCCTTCTTTCCTGGGTGAGAAGCACTGAACCTGCATCACTTGAACCCAGAGCCGAGAGTGACTCCAAGGGTTAATTGGCTGGCCTCCTGATCTGAATCCTCTGAGCATAACAGGCTTCTTACAACCTTCAACTGCATCTAGACTCTCCCATCTTTGAGCCTACCATGCCAAGTGATTCCACCACAGTGCATGACCTTTGGAAGTGAGCCAAAGGTACTCTGCCAGCCTGTGGATATAATTTACAACAAGGGGTGGTGATGGACAGAGTCTCTGAATTAAGCAGAGTACTCTCACCCAGTCAAGAGATCAGGGCTAGATCCAACACCGTTTTTTAGCTCATTGCACCATCCCAGTTTCAGAACCTGGCTGTATGCAAATTAGTCTGTCCCTGGCCCAGTGCATCATGGGAACAGGGCAGACCAGACTACAAAAGCCAATTCTTACACTGGGAAGGAAACAAGCTTCCGGGGACCGGTTTCTGGCATTTCAGCCGTCTTCGGCCCGGCTTGCTTGAATCCTGATGGTGCAATGAGCAAGGGACTCACATCTGAGTGTACCCTTCCACGCTTAGGGTGGACAAAATTATTTACAACAAGGGGTGGTGATGGACAGAGTCTCTGAATTAAGCAGAGTACTCTCACCCAGTCAAGAGATCAGGGCTAGATCCAACACCGTTTTTTAGCTCATTGCACCATCCCAGTTTCAGAACCTGGCTGTATGCAAATTAGTCTGTCCCTGGCCCAGTGCATCATGGGAACAGGGCAGACCAGACTACAAAAGCCAATTCTTACACTGGGAAGGAAACAAGCTTCCGGGGACCGGTTTCTGGCATTTCAGCCGTCTTCGGCCCGGCTTGCTTGAATCCTTGCTTGAATCTTGACTGGGTGAGAGTATTCTGCTTAATTCAGAGACTCTGTCCCTCACCACCCCTTGTTGTAAATAATTTTGTCCACCCTAAGCGTGGAAGGGTATACTCAGACATGAGTTCCTTGCTCATTGCACCATCAGGATTCAAGCAAGCCGGGCCGAAGACGGCTGTAATGCCAGAAACCGGTCCCCGGAAGCTTGTTTCCTTCCCAGTGTAAGAATTGGCTTTTGTAGTTTGGTTTGCCCTGTTCCCATCATGCACTGGGACAGGAACAGACTAATTTGCATACAGCCAGGTTCTGAAACTGGGATGGTGCAATGAGCTAAAAAACGGTGTTGGATCTAGCCCTGATCTCTTGACTGGGTGAGAGTATTCTGCTTAATTCAGAGACTCTGTCCCTCACCACCCCTTGTTGTAAATAATTTTGTCCACCCTAAGCGTGGAAGGGTATACTCAGACATGAGTCCCTTGCTCATTGCACCATCAGGATTCAAGCAAGCTGGGCCGAAGACGGCTGTAATGCCAGAAACCGGTCCCCGGAAGCTTGTTTCCTTCCCAGTGTAAGAATTGGCTTTTGTAGTTTGGTTTGCCCTGTTCCCATCATGCACTGGGACAGGAACAGACTAATTTGCATACAGCCAGGTTCTGAAACTGGGATGGTGCAATGAGCTAAAAAACGGTGTTGGATCTAGCCCTGATCTCTTGACTGGGTGAGAGTATTCTGCTTAATTCAGAGACTCTGTCCCTCACCACCCCTTGTTGTAAATAATTTTGTCCACCCTAAGCGTGGAAGGGTATACTCAGACATGAGTCCCTTGCTCATTGCACCATCAGGATTCAAGCAAGCCGGGCCGAAGACGGCTGTAATGCCAGAAACCGGTCCCCGGAAGCTTGTTTCCTTCCCAGTGTAAGAATTGGCTTTTGTAGTTTGGTTTGCCCTGTTCCCATCATGCACTGGGACAGGAACAGACTTATTTGCATACAGCCAGGTTCTGAAACTGGGATGGTGCAATGAGCTAAAAAACTGTGTTGGATCTAGCCCTGATCTCTTGACTGGGTGAGAGTATTCTGCTTAATTCAGAGACTCTGTCCCTCACCACCCCTTGTTGTAAATAATTTTGTCCACCCTAAGCGTGGAAGGGTATACTCAGACATGAGTCCCTTGCTCATTGCACCATCAGGATTCAAGCAAGCCGGGCCGAAGACGGCTGTAATGCCAGAAACCGGTCCCCGGAAGCTTGTTTCCTTCCCAGTGTAAGAATTGGCTTTTGTAGTTTGGTTTGCCCTGTTCCCATCATGCACTGGGACAGGAACAGACTAATTTGCATACAGCCAGGTTCTGAAACTGGGATGGTGCAATGAGCTAAAAAACGGTGTTGGATCTAGCCCTGATCTCTTGACTGGGTGAGAGTATTCTGCTTAATTCAGAGACTCTGTCCCTCACCACCCCTTGTTGTAAATAATAGCCTGTGGATATAGCGGAACTGATGCATCTCCTCTGCTGTGCGGCGCACTCCCAAGTAGAACTGACGCATAGCAGCTGCTGTGTGGTTTGGGCCAGTCGCAAAAGTCTTGCATTGCTGCTGCATCGACTTCGAAACTGCCTCTGTGGGAAGCATACTTTGTGGGGGCCTTTGCACCGCTTGTTGATGGCAAAATCTTAATGACAATGCTGGTCTCCACATCGCAGCCTCACCATTCCACTGTACCAATCTATCACCCCAACTGCACATCGCATCCACAACATCGGACTTCTCATCACAAGTCCTGTCAGCGGGATCCTCAATGATGGCGCAACAGGACCTCACATCACAGTCTCTCTGCATCTCGGAACAGAGTCATGGCCTCCGCTGTGTAACACATTTATTCAACGCAGATCCACGCATTGCTCTGCAAACCAGGATCAAAGGTACTTTTGTTTAGCAGGCCTAACTAGGTCCCTTTAGCCATCCCACGCTTCATAAAAGTTGGCTTGAACTAGTGATGTTGTCCTGGTCCAGTGCGACCAGATAACTATAGTTTGCGCTTTGCGATTTTTGGCACTATTTTCTCCAATTTTTTCCTTAACACTTTATCTTTCAATATCTTTGGTTCTACTAATTGGATTTGTGTTGTTTTAATCTTGTTTTATTTATTAAGTGTCTTTTTGTTAGGTGTTCTCACTGTTTTACTGTTTGGAGTGTTGCACAAATACTTTACATGTTGCCTGACTGCTTTGTGCCTTTCTACCCAGGGGTTAACCACAAGTAAATTTGGGGTTTGCTTGTGCCTTACTCTGCCTAGGATTGTGGTTGCTACTTGACCGGGGCTTATACCCCAATCAACTAGTAACCCAAATTTTTAACAGATGGGCCCTGCCCTCCTGCCGGACTTGAGTATCTTGACTCTGGCTGTGATTGGGCTCAGATTCACACCTTGTGATTTCGATGCTAGACCCACTTTCACCAGCTTTGAATCCACATGCCTGATGTTATCCACCATCTTCCTGTGGTCATCACGCAACAGCCCCATTCCGACAACCAAGAAGTTAATTTCACTTTCAAACACATCTCTTGTGGAGCTTACGAAAGCCAAGACTGTGTCCAGTATATCAGGGGGGCCTGTACAGTGGAAGGAGGAGCAGCATCCACTGTGCCCTCCTTGTGCCATAGGGAGTGCCCCATGATTCCATTTGTGGCCTGAATAAGTTTGCCAGCAAGAAAGGTGCAGTCTGCCTCATGATAACAGGGACCAGCGGCAAGTGTGGGTGAGATACAGCAAACTTGGGGTCTAGTCCCTGCTGTGTCGCTGAGGTGCCTGAGTCCAAGAAATGATGTTGACAAGCTGCAGGGCTACTGCAATCTTCTGCCAGCAAGAATCTGCCCACTGTGGGACAAGAGGGCAGGAAGGAAGGAAGATCTGTGATCTGGGGTCCCACACCCTCAGTCCAATGAAGAAACTGTAGAGTCTCAAGCAATAGCAGTGACCTTGGCAGCAGAGCCCTGGCAGCGCCTTAGTGGGATAACAGTGTGCAGTCTGGGTGGGGGGTTCAGGATAAGGTTCTGGTCATTCTGTGGCTGTCAACAGACAGTCCAGTTAAGAGGGCAATGTTGTAATTAAAGAAGTCCTAGAGCCAGGTATTAAACAAGCTGGATTTAATAAAGCTTAGTTCCAAGTTCAGTTTCAAGTAAATACGTTAAGATGACAAAAACTCCACCAGGAGCAGCCTCCTTGCCGCTCAGCCTGCCTGCCATCAACTGCCACTCCACACACAAGCCAGGCACCCAAGATTCTATGATGTAATCAGGCATTCTAATACCCACACCAGCTGAGCAGCAGGGAAGTCACACAAGCTAACTATAACATATCCCCCTTCCATTGGTAAACAACAATTCACAAGTGAAGGAAGGAAATGTGAACAACCATCAAAATATACAATGAAAATATACACAGCATTGTGAAAAGAAAGCATTTACATTGCATTCTAAAGTCACTGAAATTAACGCCCCAATATATACATTGCATTTTCAAACTTAACATTAACATTGCCCCATCCCCCTCCCTCAGGGAAAACATTTTTAAAACAACCATTAAAAGCACTAGTGGCATATCACTAAATGCATGAAACTCACCACCCTAAAACAAACTGCATGGGGCACTCACCACCCCAAAAACTCTCCACTGTAGGGCACTCACCACCCTAAAACAAACTGCACAGGGCACTCGCCACCCCATAAACTCACCACCATAGGACACTCACCACCCTAAAACAAACTGCATGGGGCACTCACCACCCCAAAAACTCTCCACTGTAGGGCACTCACCACCCTAAAACAAACTGCACAGGGCACTCGCCACCCCATAAACTCACCACTATAGGGCACTCACCACCCTAAGACAAACTGCACGGGGCACTCAGCACCCCAAAAATTCACACCGTAGGGCACTCACCACCCTAAAATAAACAGCACCGGGGCACTGACCACCACAGAAACTCACCACTGTAGGGCACTATCCACCCTAAAAACAACAAACACTGGGGTACAAACCACCCCTGGGGCACTCACCACCCCAAACTAAACAGCACTAAGGCACTAAACACCCCAAGAACTATCAAATCACCTCAGGACAAAATACACCACCCCATGACTTCCCCTAAGATGGCTGCACAGTGCAATATACGCTGATATAGACCTTAGGCACAAACCATGACCTTGAACCCATACACACACAACGAGACAAACATTATAGTGACCAGCAATATAATGAAAGAGAAAGTCTTGTGCTCCGGAGAGTGGTCTCTCACCCGAGGTCTCCAACCAAAGAGAAATCTCTGTCCTTAAGCTGCCAGTAGCTGTATTATTCCGAAAAACTTGCAGAAACCCAGGAAACAGTTAACATGAAAGATTTTGCTGAGTTACTGACTGCATCCTCTCCAGCATATGAAGGAAGTCGTACTTTCATCAGTCTTTGAGTAGAAAAGAATTCTAATTAAATACTTTAAAAATCCACAAGATGGCAGTAATGTACAATATTTAACCCTATTGCAGTCTTTGAAAATGAAGAGAAAATTCATTAAGGCTCGTTTTTTGGCATTAAGTTAACTTGCATTATTAAGCACACTGTTTGTCCTCAATTCCCAATCGACGCATACACATGTAATTCCATCAGAGCACAGGAGTGCTGAAGAAAGCACAGGAACGGCTGTCACACAGCAATTACTCACGGATTACGCTTCCCTCTTTTAGATGCTTGTGAGATCCACTGGCTTTATCTTCTTGAAACCTTGAATTTCGCTCCTGTGTCATTGTGTTCCAGTGACCTTAGAATTCAATTACCCAAAATAGCTGCTCGACGTTGCGCACTGATGCGCAGTGACGCACTTGTAGGCCTTCTCGGGTCAGAGGTTGAAAGCCTCTGACGCTGATGCACAGAAGACTATGCTTCTCCACCAGAACCCACTAAGGTTCTACGACGTCATCATGGGAGACTCACCAGCTGGTCGTTGTAAAGAGGTGAGGAGCGTGTGCCAAGTTTACACTTTTAAATTGCTGCGTGACAGTTTCTTGTATCCTCACTGTAAATTAGACAAAGTACGTGCCAAAACGAATTCACTTTCTAACCCAGACGACCTTCACCTGAGACAGGCAGCGATGCAGGACCATCTCCCAAATCACTCTTAGCCGTGTTCCATTAACACTGAGGGAGATAAAAGCTGTGCTTCACAATTTGTGCTCTGACACTAAGGCAACCCGAGCATAAAACTCCAACCAGCTTGCTCAACCAAGTGCAATAACTGTAGCTTCCAGAAAGTCACCTTCGTCCCCTTTCAACACATTCCAAGGTGTCACTCTTTCATTTCAATTAATAAAAACACGGGGTCAATCATTTGACAGGGTCCGTTCTTACCTCACAAGCATGTAAATATGAACCCATAAGTCCTCCAGGTGACCGCTGAGTGCCCAAGCGCCAGTTTCTACTGCCAAAACAAAACCTGCTGTCAGACCATGACACTTCTCATGCAGGTTCACTGTCCAAACGCCCTGGCTACAGGCTGTCCTGATGATGAGGGACACTGGTGGGGCTGCCCAGGGCGTTGCTTACGTTGTCTTTTCTGTACAGTTAAGTCTTTTCCAATAGTTACCAAACCTTTCTTCTTTTTTAAGTTCTTTAATTCTTCCAGACCCAGACTCTTTTCTTCACTCGTTGCTTCTTTTAAATACAGACTTATCCTTTGTAGGTTCCTTAATTCTTTTCCTTTCTAGCATGATGTAGGTTCTTTTGTAAATTGTCTCTCTCCTGTAGATTGCAGGTTCTCCAAGCGTCACCAAAAAAGTTGGAGGTGCTAGATTGCTGTGGCCACCTTGCGCGTCCCCAATTGAGGTTATCGGAGGGAGGCCATGTGCCAAATGAATAATACAGGAACAACACAGAGGGTTTATGGCTACAGAGGGCTGACAGGCCCATGATCCCACTCGCTGATCTTCACACACTGGGGTGGTCTCCATTGTGGAATGCACCCGTCAGCGCAACGGTTACTCCTATCCTGTGGTGGCCTAGAGGTAAAGACGCCACATGTAGCCACCAAGAGGGGGTGGGCCGGCACCAGACATGGCAGACAGTGCCTTTTGGTATTCCTCTGATGCTCAATACAGGGGGCAAGACAATGCCAGCAGTGCTGCAAGCTCATGCCTCATGCACCAATCTGCTCCCAGCGTGCTCACTCCGCTGCCCAGGCTTGTATCTGCCATCATGGCAGCACTCCTCTGATTCATGTCCCACCAGCGGGTTCCCACCACTCCCAGTGTCCCGCTCCAGTGTATCTGCAGTCAGGATGTCTGCCCTAGTGGTAGGATAAAAGGGATTTCTTGGGGAAGACCGCTCTGTTAAGCATGGCGATTAGGCCTGCCCTCGACATTCCATGCAACTTAACATTATTATTTACACCAAAAGTAAGCACTGGCAAAGCCAGCAGGTCTGGATTTGTAGGCATTGGATTGGTTGATATGGGTTTCATTGCCATGTCTATTGTCTCAAAGTGCAACCAATGCTTGATGTGTGGAAGAATTGTCATTTATTGTCCAAGCAGTGGTACGGTTTTTTAAACAAGGATTGATGTCCATCAGATGGAGTTTTCAATTATTGTAAATTTACAATTTAGTTTTTCTATTTTAGAATTTGAAAATTACAGGCATAATCGTTTCATCAGTGTAACAAAAATACTTAGCCTGAAAGGGGTGGCCAATGGGTGTTGCAGTTGCTGTTCTGAAGCAAACACCCATTGATTTTGACTCTGACCCCTGTTTACAGGGGTAGTGCCAAAATTAAGACCAGGGAAAACCTGGTCTTAACCTTGCGAAACAAGGAGGAATGCTATATATATGCAACAGGTAGCACCGCATTTCTATCGGCGCAGCGGGTGTTTTAAACTTGTATTTTTAACCTGTACTGATTTCGGGGGAATATCTTTTAAATTTACCTACATGCACTTTGGTTGGCTGCTCCCCGCTCCCACTCAGCCAGTCCCCGGTCCACCGCAGCATGTGCTGTTTGTGTGGAGGGACGTGGCTCCGCCCTCATTGACTCATTTCCGCTTCTGGGGGCATATTTAATCAGGGCACTTTCGTGGACGCGCTGCAACAGGTAGCACCGCATTTCTATCGGCGCACCTGACAGCGGGTGTTTTAAACTTGTATTTTTAACCTGTACTGATTTCGGGGGAATATCTTCTAAATTTACCTACATGCACTTTGGTTGGCTGCTCCCTGCTACCACTAAGCCAGTCCCCGGTCCACCACAGCATGTGCTGTTTGTGTGGAGGGACGTGTCTCCGCCCTCCTTGACTCATTTTTGCTTCTGGGGCACATTTAATCAGCATGCCTGTCCGGCCGCGCAGCGGACACGCGCAGCGGGTGCGCCGCCGGCGCGCCGAAGGCACACCAAAGGCAAGCCAGTCTGCTCCCATCCACGCCAGGCCAGCGCCGGATGCCAGACATGCTGCTAATTTTGGGAACCCTCACCGTACCTACTCCCAGAAGGAACTTCTAGCAGCCAGAGCATCTGCCAGTAGCTGTTTAGTTCATGGGTTACAGAATTTAGAGGATCCCTTTAGCTGTATACAATGTGGGTTTACATCTATGGTCACAGAAGGTGTGTTGGATCGTCCTTTTCCCACACGCAAGAACTTACACATTTTTCATCTTAACTGCCGCTCCTTGGTCAAACACTGTGCAGATGTTTTCGACCTTCTGGAAACTGAAAGGCCGGACACTCTGTTCTTAACGGAGACTTGGCTCTCGGAAGATTCAGTGGCGATCCCAGGGCTGGCACTTCCGGTGGACTATGTCATGCACACTCTTAATAGAGACACAAGAGCTGGTGGCATAGCAGCCATTGTGAAAACCGGTTATGCGTGTTCCTTTACTAAACAGCCCATAGTTGGCTGCGAATGTGCCTGCTTTAAAATCACCTTTAATTCCAATTACACCATGACTAAGTTACTAATATATCGCCCACCAGGCCCATCTAAAGCCTTTAGGGAAGCATTTATTGACACTGTATGCACCTTGGTGGTCAACTCTCCCAATTTTACGATCTTGGGAGATTTGAATTTTCATTTTGATAACCACACTGATGTGAATATGGTAAATTTAATGGCGGACTTGGCAGCCTGTCAGCTAGATCAGCGGGTTCCAGGTCCTACTCATTCAGCCGGTCACATGCTGGATCCGGTCTTTACCAACATTCCTTCCCTGATTACACAATCGCCGGTACCCATGACCTGGTCGGACCACTTTTTGTTCCCTTTGTGTATTCAGGGCATAGCTCCCAAACGTAATCTAGAGAAGTCCTACTATTTAAAACGCTCTAGGCATAAGCTTAACTGGGATCAATTTGAAACCCTACTTTCGAGCTCCGTCCCAGAGCTGTCGACAGATCCTGACAAAGCGTACTTAGCTTTTTCTGAATGGATTAGTCAGCCACTAGATAAGCTAATTCCAGCTAAATGGTATCCTAATCGTATGTCCAAGTCCAATCCGTGGTATAATAATAAGCTAGCTTTGTTGCGCAAAAATCTGTAAAAAATGTGAAAGATCCTGGAGAAAGGACTTTGACCTTCTAATGAAAGCGCATTATTGGGACGCAGTAAAGACTTACCACAGGGCAATTCACACTGAACGTGCAGCATTTCATGCTCTAAAAATTAGGAATAGTAATTCTCTATTGTGTCAGATTTAAAAAAATCAGAAGGAGACGGCTGGCCTATTAATTACCTCGAGTCAGAAATGTGAAGAACTTGCCTTATTCTTTTTTTAAAAAGATAGAAGACATCTACAAAGGCTTCCCTATGCCTGCTCAGGACTGTCCTGAAATACTCAGCAATGGAACGATGAACACCCTAGAGGTATTTCCTCGAATGGAGCAGGACCGGTTACATGCCCTTTGTGCAAAAATGAAATCATCCTCTGAAACCTGACCACTACAGGCGAATTTTACCTACTATTTCTCCCTCTCTTGGCCAAGTGATTAATAAATCACTCAGTCAAGCGATCGTTCCTACAGCATGGAAACAGGCCAGAGTACTGCCTTTGCTTAAAAAACCCTCCCTGAATGCCAAAAAACAGAGAATTTCAGGCCAATCTCTCTGCTCCCCTGGGCTACTAAAATTGTGGAAGCATACATTAATTCCATTCTTTCAGACCACCTGACCAGCAATAATATACTTGACCCCTCGCAAAATGGATTCCGTGCTGGCCATGGTACGGAGTCAGCGTTTTTGACGGTACAAGAACATCTTTGGACAGCACTGGACGCAGGACAGACGTCAGCACTGATCATTCTGAATCTCAGTGCCACGTTTGATACGCTGTCCCATGCTATCTTGCTGCATCGGTTAAAAGAGGCAGGCATCTGTGTCCTTGCTCTGAAGTGGCTTGCGTCATTTCTTGCAGACAGGTCTTACCAGGTGACTGCTCCCCCTTTTTTCTCATCTACATTTCCCATCAAGCACAGAGTACCACAGGGTTCATCTTTGAGTCCTCTGCTCTTTAATTTATATGTACAACCTTTGGCTGTTTTGGCCAAGAGCAGAGGGCTGACGGTGGTCTCCTACACCGATGACACACAGCTGGTGGTGGCACTCTCTGGTAACTCTAGGGACAACGCCGCTAGGTTCCAAGGTGATCTTGCGGCAGTTGCCGGCTGGTTGACAGCCAATTGCCTCCAGCTGAATGCTAGTAAGTCGGAGGTGCTGTTGGTGGGAAAGGACCATGGGTTATGGAATGAGCACTGGTGGCCCAGGAATCTAGGTACCCCTCCCCCTCCTAAACAGGTGGTAAAGAACTTAGGGGTCTGGATGGACTCTTCGCTTCGTCTCCAGACTCAAACAAAGAAGGTAGCGGGCACCTGTTTCTGTCTCCTCTGTGGGCTGAGACCTATCCTGGGCTTCTTCGATGCTCCGACCAGACAGCTTATTATTCAGGCACTGATTATTTCTAGGCTTGATTATGTGAACTCTCTGTACCTAGGGGTAAACAAGGCAGAAGTACTAAGGTTACAGAGAGTTCAGAATGCCGCAGTGAGAGCCCTTCTGGGCTTGCGTAGAGTCTGCTCAGTGTGTGGCAGTCTTCGCCATATTCACTGGCTGCCTGTGGCTCAAAGGATTGAGTTCAAAGCACTCTGTATAGCTTTTAAAAATCTGAAGCTTGGATCTCCTAGCTCACTGACAGATTTGCTTTCGTTCTATGTTCCCCCCCACCAGCTTCGCTCCATGGGCCAACATTTGCTGTGGGTCCCTCGCGTCAGGAAAGTTCGAGCTGGAGGTCGCTCCTTTCGTTATAGAGCGGCTGTTCTTTAGAATTCTCTGCCCCTTCACATTCGTGGCCTTGACAATCTCACTTAATTCAGGAGAGCTATACAAACCATTCTCTTTCCTACTGTGTAAACCCTCTTCCGCATCTTGCTGCTGTTTTGCTTTTTACACCGGGACGCCCCTTGGCTGGGGCAGCTGTCGCGCTCAATAAATGTTTTAAAAAGAAATAGAATAGAAATATTTCTCCTCGTTTTTGCTGTTTCGGTGTGCTGCATTGTGCTTTTTTGGCTCTCTGTGATTGCTGTTATGTCGCTATTTAGTCCCAAAATTGTATGCCTTTAAATGATAGCAGCAAAGCTACATTTGTATTTAATTGAATAGGCCTCAATGCCCGTTCTCTATCGCATGCAGATTTGTTTAAGTCTTAACACTTCTCAGCTCTGAAAGCCATGCGTGAACATTTCTTTAAACCTACTTTCTGTGGCTTGCACGAGCGCGGTCATTCTTTTTTGGCACACAGTGACATGGGGCAGTGGCCTTCGACAGGCTGTTGAGCTTCCTGTTTTCATGGTCATGTCTACGTGCCCGATTGCCTGCATTAAATGCGCTGTTTTTGAGAAAACCGTACACATTCAGATGTGAAAAGACGTTCTTAGAATTAACTTAGGCTTTCCTAATAATGTCACTGTTCCTAGCTGTAATATCCATTCACAACTCTTCATAACGCTGGCAGCTTCAAAAGGAAAAAGTTGAAGTGTGAGAGTGCAAAGTGTGGGAGAACAAAGTTCTTGCTGCAATATTTTTTTTTCAAGTTGGAGAATTTGTTTAACAGTTGCATTCCAGACCTCAGATATGCATCTCGAAATGAAAGAGCTCTGGCAGATTACTGGTTCTTTCTTAACTAAAGTCTATTTTATTGATAGCTGATAGACAATTTGTGGGGGATTTTAACATAAAACAGTTTGGAATATGCAGCCAAAGTAAAAGAAACCGGAAGGAATTAAATGAGTTTGAGGATCAGGTCACAATAAGGTGGCTGAGTGGAATAGTATGTCACGCTCACATCTTACAAAGTTCACCAGTCCCCACTGGATGTGACCCTTGGTGAAACACCGGTGATATGTATCATGTGCAAATAGTCTGGCACTTTTTTGTGATGACAGAATTTTGACAAATTAGGAGTAGGTATAGAAGGGATAATTTACAGTAATAAACTACACCAGCAACATACTAATGGCAGATGGACACTTCAAGGCTCCCATTGTGCGTGAGGCAGTATATGCATAGTACCTTAAACTTGGAAAAACCTATCAATAAAGTGGGGAAAACAAACAACCCTCAAAACCTGAAACCATCCTCATAGGGTACATGTCTATTGGCCAATCACTACCAACGTCCTGGACTAACCACATGAACTCTCTTTTACAAATCAAGAAATACTCCCTTTTTCCCTTAGTCCCTATATGTAAGAAGAAATTAGAGGCCCAGATTTACTAATTAGTCATGCAATGCACCAGGGGAACATGCTGCGCTGCATTGCTAGGAAGGGAGAAAGCAGAAATGCATTCCATTTTGATATACTTGATCGGAACTCAACTCTCTAGCCTGTCCATGTTATCGCGCTGACCGGATCAGATCAGATCGGAGTGAGGAAGCCACAAGGAGGATGCCGGTAGCCCCGCCAGTAGTCCCGCAGCTCTCAGCCCGTGGCCCGCTGACTTTTACACAGATGGGGGGGTTTAACAACGAGCGGGGAACTGAGCAAGGTAGACACTGGCACCCCCTCAGCTCACAACCCGCGACCCCGCTGATTTTCACACAGCTGGGCTCAACTACGACGGAGCTGAGCGGAACAGAGCGAGAAAGGCAATGGCAGTCCCGCAGTTTTCACCCGCGCCCCACTGACTTCCACACAGTTGGGAGCCCAACATTAGCCCCATTAGAGCCACGGGCGGCTGGCAGGGGGTGGCAGGGGGTGCCAGGAGCAGTGCGGATGTGCATCATCCCCCCCATTGCCCCCCATAGAGAGCAGAACACAGGTTTGCTGGGCGTTTCAGCCCCCAACTGTAGAGCTAAGCACCAGTTTTTAGTCCTTTCGTTTGCATGCAGTTGCATGAGACTATTGCCACTGGTCTTTGACCACACACTGCACGTCAGTACTCGTCAGTACTCATCAGCACCCCTGCCTGCACCTACAGCCTACACCCTACAGCCTAGTCTAGCGCTAATGGAGCGTAACCTGCTGCTGTGACCTGCTGACATGAGCATCAAGACCTGCCAGGGTTGACTTGGTTACTGTTCTGGATTTTGGCTTTCTCACTGGTTCCCCAGATCTGGAGCTGGATCTTGGTTGCAGCAGAGCCTGATCCTTAGCGGATTGACCTGGCGCTACTGAAGCTTGGCTTGGTTCGGCATGGTTCGTTAGCTGGTCCCACCTGACCAGCAGAGGAACAGAAGCTGCAGTAGGCGTCACACTGTGAGAAGTTGTGTGCTGGTTGTGGGCTGGTTGCTGAGCACACTGAGCTACAGGCGGAGTGGACACAGGGTACAGGGCTGCGGGTGCGGAGCAACACCACAAATCGCCAAAGAGAACAGAGCTAGGCTAGGCTGGAGAGGTAGCTCCAAGTTCCTAGCCGCAAAACCCCCCTAACCCCGCCACAAACAAAACCTATAACTTTAACCCTCTTTTAACTATATACCCTCCTTTATTATCTTGGAGATCAGCCAACAAATCAACTTACAATCTACAAATCAACCAACCTACCACAGTTAAGATCCGAAAATCAAAGATAACAAAACAAAATATCCACACTAAACCATCATCAAAAACAACTCAATTACAAAGCAATAAGACACAATAAAAACAGTAAAGCAATAAAACAGGAATTAACAACATCAATAACAATGTTGACACCGACAACCATAATAAACAAATCACCAATACCTGTCAGTACACAAGTGACCATGAGGTCTGGCAAGGAGAGGCAGTCAGTAACAAATGTCATTAACAACAGGAAAAAGAAAAACAAAATCCTGAGGTAAATATTCAAACCAACCAATAGCCTCTCTTTTACCCTAAAAACTCCGCCAGCAACAGTAGCAGCAAACATAGAGACATCTACCAACATGGATTACAGAACTTTAATGAGCATGCTGGTAGACAAAGATGGGGGCAAGTCACGAGACAAACAAGCGCAGCCACAAACAAACAAAGGAATAAAGTACTTTCAACGTAAAATATACTCAAAATTTTCATTTTTGAAAGACGCTGGAGGAGTACTCAACCTTAACGTCAATAAACAACTGGACCTCCCTTCCCCCTAACACCCATTAAACCCGGAAGGTCCAACAGACTACTGCCTAACGGACAAGCTGGCCAAACTAGGAGAATGCAGCACAGCACAACCCTGCTGGAGAATCGACTGGCGATTAAAGAGGTAGCTGACTCACAGGCAGCACACAAAGACCAGCAAAACGCAATATGGACCAATTCAAACACTGATAAAGAGACTGACAAAAGAATACTATGCACAGGAAAACCACCCTTGCCTATTTCTAAGGAGGCCTCAAAACTCCCATTGGAGCGAGAAATTTAAATATGGACGTGCCAGAACACAAAGACCCAAGGGGTTGCATCCCTTCCAGTATGCTCCGACCCAGAAACGTCTCTAATAGGGGGGACTACTACCTTCTCTATTCTTGACAAACGGTCAACTAAATCTGCGGGAGAAAACCCCCCTCAACTGAGTCCTGCAGTCACAGACCAGGCTTCATAAACCCTGAATACACCAATGACACTAACGGGGAAACCTTAGGGGTGACAATAGCAGATAAAAAAACCAATTCTCCAACCCGACCACTTCTTGGAATACATCTAGAACCTTCCGCCCCTACACCGGGAGACAGAGTAGTAAAGACGGAGAGCAAGTATGAAGATCTCCGGAACCACCATGACCCTCAGAACAGAGGTCATGGAATACAGGTAGAAGCTGCCACCCCTACATCGGGGGATGTAGTAGTAAAGACAGGGAGCAAGTATGAAGATCTCCGGAACCACGATGACCCTCAGTACAACATAGTTAGTAACACGCCTTTCCTTACGACAGAAGAATGGGAAAACCTGGTCACTGCATACTCTGCCAATGGCCAAAGACATGCCACCCCTCAAAGCTCAGGAAGGGCCACAAAGGGGAGCCAGGAGGAAGTACAAACAAACAAAATATGGGCCTTCATCTTAAACACCATGCAACTCTGAACCAAGGCACTGGAATACCATTTGGACAAGATGGATATTCAACGTACCCTCCTCAACTGTCTAGCCTTGCATGTTACAAACATTGACAGTAAATTATCGGAAATGAACAACTTTATAAAAAGTGTCCAAACAGAAACAGCAATAATTCCTCTAAGCTGCAGCTGCCATTCAATTGCCAAAAAACTAGTATCCTTGCCTACTGTGATGGCTGATTTTCTTACGGACCTAAAAAGCACATACTCAAACACCGGCAAACTTAACACCAGCACAAATAAACAAGAACAAGATCACCACAGGGAAAAGTCTTTGCCGACTAAGGAGCAGGAAGAGCGGTCTAATCCGGGCAAGTGGAGAAATACTCTGGTTACCACCCTCACGTTTACCAGGAACGACATGGGGGCAGGAGCAGGTGCAATCTAGAGTTAAAACAAAATACCTCGAGCACCGACCCCCAGACCCTTTAGTCCCCCCTGAACGGCAACTACCGGCACAGACCACCAGCAGCATCAACAAGCATACAGGTCATTCAGATGAGGAGGTTACCCAATCTAACAACTGGCAAACATCCAAATAGTGTTAGAAGCAAAGTAGGAAAGGAAGGAATAAGAATACATCAATAAAACACTTCTTCAAAGTTGTAAAAAAACCCTGAGTGGGCAGCAAGAAGCAGGAAGAGCAAGTGGCACATCAATAAACGCACAGCTGGAGCCAAACGGCATCGGCACCCCCGGCTTATCTGGGAAGTAACAAGAAGGAGAGGTGAATACAAGCAAGGATAACTGTCTCAGACTCACCAACTCATGCGAGCAGGCAGGAACCCAGCTGACAACAACAGCAGCAAGGGTAGCTGCTCCAGCGTTAACAGTAGCAGCAAAGGCCCACACTGATCAATTAAAAACAAGGAATGCCAAGCAAAATACAGAAATAGCAATCCGAACAAAGACAGTAGTGCAGCATAGCATCAGTGGATGGTTCACGAAAAAAGATCAAACCTCGGACTTTGCATACACCGAACAAATGGACCCCAAACTAGAAGAGTAAACCACAAATAGAATATGGCCAGTGAAACAGCAAAACGTTAGCGGAACGCGCACGACTGCAGAGCGAAACCCAGACATCACAGCAATGGCAGAACATCAAAATGTGACAGGTGCAGGGGGAATCAAGAAATCCGTCTGCACCCAACACCTCCTCAATAAGCCCCGAATAGAGACGTCCAAGGCAGTTCTGTTCATTCCAGAGTATAAATCCAAAGGAGGAGGAGACACCCTAAATCGAGGTAACATTTTGGGAATACTATCCGCCATTACCAGTCTGGCAGGGATTAGCTCACAAGACCTAAAATCCGTAGAATTTTAAACCTTTAAACATCTCTCAGATCAAGAAGCAACCAAGACAGTTTGGGCAACTTGAGAAAAAGTGGAGGAAAATCTCAAAGAAAAGCACCAACTTGAAATCTGGGGGATCAGACTGCATCTCCACCAAGCAGTCGGGTACCCCGACCCACTACTCACCCCCATCGAGAGCCAAAAAATAGCAGAGTAACGAGTAAGAGAAGTTCTGGGCCCGTCAGTTCTGGGCCCGTCATCTCAGTGCTTAAGGGAGCACGCAGTACCTCAGTAGAGACCTTGGAGAGAAATAGTTTCATTTATCAGGACATCCAGGGCAGAGGGGAACCTGATACACTACAGGAGTGGTCCTGGATAGCAAAAACCAACAACACAAAAATATAGC
Source organism: Lissotriton helveticus (assembly GCF_964261635.1). Lineage (NCBI taxonomy): Eukaryota > Metazoa > Chordata > Amphibia > Caudata > Salamandridae > Lissotriton > Lissotriton helveticus. The sequence goes on from NC_136069.1 coordinate 1,199,016,181, forward strand.
CCCTCTGACACGGACTGGAACAGGAAACAACCTAAAATATAGCTCCTGGAACATTAAGGCCCTCGGAACTAAAACAGCGGACTGCACTCTACTGTTGTACTTTCAACCATTTGATTTAAATGTGCTCCAAGAAGCGTGGCTGGCATACCCACTTCACCTGCTGGAATTCAAAACATTTTCAAAAAGGGGGTGGTGATGGACAGAGTATCTGAGTTAATCAGAACACTCCTACCCAGTCAACAGATCAGGGCTTGATCCATCACCGTTTTTTAGCTCACTGCACCATCCCAGTTCAGAACCTGGCTATATGCAAATAAGTCTGTCCCTGGCCCAGTGCATCATGGGAACAGGGCAGACCAAACTACCAAGCCAATTCTTCGCTGGAAAGGAAACAAGCTTCCGGGGACCGGTTTCTGGCATTACAGCCGTCTTCGGCCCGGCTTGCTTGAATCCTGATGGTGCAATGAGCAAGGGACTCATGTCTGAGCATACCCTTCCACACTCATGGTGGCCAAAATAATTTCAAAAAGGGGGTGGTGATGGACAGAGTATCTGAGTTAATCAGAACACTCCTACCCAATCAACAGATCAGGGCTTGATCCATCACCGTTTTTTAGCTCACTGCACCATCCCAGTTCAGAACCTGGCTATATGCAAATTAGTCTGTCCCTGGCCCAGTGCATCATGGGAACAGGGCAGACCAAACTACCAAGCCAATTCTTCGCTGGAAAGGAAACAAGCTTCCGGGGACCGGTTTCTGGCATTACAGCCGTCTTCGGCCCGGCTTGCTTGAATCCTGATGGTGCAATGAGCAAGGGACTCATGTCTGAGCATACCCTTCCACACTCATGGTGGCCAAAATAATTTCAAAAAGGGGGTGGTGATGGACAGAGTATCTGAGTTAATCAGAACACTCCTACCCAGTCAACAGATCAGGGCTTGATCCATCACCGTTTTTTAGCTCACTGCACCATCCCAGTTCAGAACCTGGCTATATGCAAATTAGTCTGTCCCTGGCCCAGTGCATCATGGGAACAGGGCAGACCAAACTACCAAGCCAATTCTTCGCTGGAAAGGAAACAAGCTTCCAGGGACCGGTTTCTGGCATTACAGCGGTCTTCGGCCCGGCTTGCTTGAATCCTGATGGTGCAATGAGCAAGGGACTCATGTCTGAGCATACCCTTCCACACTCATGGTGGCCAAAATAATTTCAAAAAGGGGGTGGTGATGGACAGAGTATCTGAGTTAATCAGAACACTCCTACCCAGTCAACAGATCAGGGCTTGATCCATCACCGTTTTTTAGCTCACTGCACCATCCCAGTTCAGAACCTGGCTATATGCAAATTAGTCTGTCCCTGGCCCAGTGCATCATGGGAACAGGGCAGACCAAACTACCAAGCCAATTCTTCGCTGGAAAGGAAACAAGCTTCCGGGGACCGGTTTCTGGCATTACAGCCGTCTTCGGCCCGGCTTGCTTGAATCCTGATGGTGCAATGAGCAAGGGACTCATGTCTGAGCATACCCTTCCACACTCATGGTGGCCAAAATAATTTCAAAAAGGGGGTGGTGATGGACAGAGTATCTGAGTTAATCAGAACACTCCTACCCAGTCAACTGATCAGGGCTTGATCCATCACCGTTTTTTAGCTCACTGCACCATCCCAGTTCAGAACCTGGCTATATGCAAATTAGTCTGTCCCTAGCCCAGTGCATCATGGGAACAGGGCAGACCAAACTACCAAGCCAATTCTTCGCTGGAAAGGAAACAAGCTTTCGGGGACCGGTTTCTGGCATTACAGCCATCTTCTGCCCGGCTTGCTTGAATCCTGATGGTGCAATGAGCAAGGGACTCATGTCTGAGCATACTCTTCCACACTCATGGTGGCCAAAATAATTTCAAAAAGGGGGTGGTGGTGGACAGAGTATCTGAGTTAATCAGAACACTCCTACCCAGTCAACAGATCAGGGCTTGATCCATCACCGTTTTTTAGCTCACTGCACCATCCCAGTTCAGAACCTGGCTATATGCAAATTAGTCTGTCCCTGGCCCAGTGCATCATGGGAACAGGGCAGACCAAACTACCAAGCCAATTCTTCGCTGGAAAGGAAACAAGCTTCCGGGGACCGGTTTCTGGCATTACAGCCGTCTTCGGCCCGGCTTGCTTGAATCCTGATGGTGCAAAGAGCAAGGGACTCATGTCTGAGCATACCCTTCCACACTCATGGTGGCCAAAATAATTTCAAAAAGGGGGTGGTGATGGACAGTGTATCTGAGTTAATCAGAACACTCCTACCCAGTCAACACATCAGGGCTTGATCCATCACCGTTTTTTAGCTCACTGCACCATCCCAGTTCAGAACCTGGCTATATGCAAATTAGTCTGTCCCTGGCCCAGTGCATCATGGGAACAGGGCAGACCAAACTACCAAGCCAATTCTTCGCTGGAAAGGAAACAAGCTTCCGGGGACCGGTTTCTGGCATTACAGCCGTCTTCGGCCCGGCTTGCTTGAATCCTGATGGTGCAATGAGCAAGGGACTCATGTCTGAGCATACCCTTCCACATTCATGGTGGCCAAAATAATTTCAAAAAGGGGGTGGTGATGGACAGAGTATCTGAGTTAATCAGAACACTCCTACCCAGTCAACAGATCAGGGCTTGATCCATCACCGTTTTTTAGCTCACTGCACCATCCCAGTTCAGAACCTGGCTATATGCAAATTAGTCTGTCCCTGGCCCAGTGCATCATGGGAACAGGGCAGACCAAACTACCAAGCCAATTCTTCGCTGGAAAGGAAACAAGCTTTCGGGGACCGGTTTCTGGCATTACAGCCATCTTCTGCCCGGCTTGCTTGAATCCTGATGGTGCAATGAGCAAGGGACTCATGTCTGAGCATACTCTTCCACACTCATGGTGGCCAAAATAATTTCAAAAAGGGGGTGGTGATGGACAGAGTATCTGAGTTAATCAGAACACTCCTACCCAGTCAACAGATCAGGGCTTGATCCATCACCGTTTTTTAGCTCACTGCACCATCCCAGTTCAGAACCTGGCTATATGCAAATTAGTCTATCCCTGTCCCAGTGCATCATGGGAACAGGGCAGACCAAACTACCAAGCCAATTCTTCGCTGGAAAGGAAACAAGCTTCCGGGGACCGGTTTCTGGCATTACAGCCGTCTTCGGCCCGGCTTGCTTGAATCCTGATGGTGCAATGAGCAAGGGACTCATGTCTGAGCATACCCTTCCACACTCATGGTGGCCAAAATAATTTCAAAAAGGGGGTGGTGATGGACAGTGTATCTGAGTTAATCAGAACACTCCTACCCAGTCAACACATCAGGGCTTGATCCATCACCGTTTTTTAGCTCACTGCACCATCCCAGTTCAGAACCTGGCTATATGCAAATTAGTCTGTCCCTGGCCCAGTGCATCATGGGAACAGGGCAGACCAAACTACCAATCCAATTCTTCGCTGGAAAGGAAACAAGCTTCCGGGGACCGGTTTCTGGCATTACAGCCGTCTTCGGCCCGGCTTGCTTGAATCCTGATGGTGCAATGAGCAAGGGACTCATGTCTGAGCATACCCTTCCACACTCATGGTGCCCAAAATAATTTCAAACAGGGGGTGGTGATGGACAGAGTATCTGAGTTAATCAGAACACTCCTACCCAGTCAACAGATCAGGGCTTGATCCATCACCGTTTTTTAGCTCACTGCACCATCCCAGTTCAGAACCTGGCTATATGCAAATTAGTCTGTCCCTGGCCCAGTGCATCATGGGAACAGGGCAGACCAAACTACCAAGCCAATTCTTCGCTGGAAAGGAAACAAGCTTCCGGGGACCGGTTTCTGGCATTACAGCCGTCTTCGGCCCGGCTTGCTTGAATCCTGATGGTGCAATGAGCAAGGGACTCATGTCTGAGCATACCCTTCCACACTCATGGTGGCCAAAATAATTTCAAAAAGGGGGTGGTGATGGACAGAGTATCTGAGTTAATCAGAACACTCCTACCCAGTCAACAGATCAGGGCTTGATCCATCACCGTTTTTTAGCTCACTGCACCATCCCAGTTCAGAACCTGGCTATATGCAAATTAGTCTGTCCCTGGCCCAGTGCATCATGGGAACAGGGCACACCAAACTACCAAGCCAATTCTTCGCTGGAAAGGAAACAAGCTTCCGGGGACCGGTTTCTGGCATTACAGCGGTCTTCGGCCCGGCTTGCTTGAATCCTGATGGTGCAATGAGCAAGGGACTCATGTCTGAGCATACCCTTCCACACTCATGGTGGCCAAAATAATTTCAAAAAGGGGGTGGTGATGGACAGAGTATCTGAGTTAATCAGAACACTCCTACCCAGTCAACAGATCAGGGCTTGATCCATCACCGTTTTTTAGCTCACTGCACCATCCCAGTTCAGAACCTGGCTATATGCAAATTAGTCTGTCCCTGGCCCAGTGCATCATGGGAACAGGGCAGACCAAACTACCAAGCCAATTCTTCGCTGGAAAGGAAACAAGCTTCCGGGGACCGGTTTCTGGCATTACAGCCGTCTTCGGCCCGGCTTGCTTGAATCCTGATGGTGCAATGAGCAAGGGACTCATGTCTGAGCATACCCTTCCACACTCATGGTGGCCAAAATAATTTCAAAAAGGGGGTGGTGATGGACAGAGTATCTGAGTTAATCAGAACACTCCTACCCAGTCAACAGATCAGGGCTTGATCCATCACCGTTTTTTAGCTCACTGCACCATCCCAGTTCAGAACCTGGCTATATGCAAATTAGTCTGTCCCTGGCCCAGTGCATCATGGGAACAGGGCAGACCAAACTACCAAGCCAATTCTTCGCTGGAAAGGAAACAAGCTTCCGGGGACCGGTTTCTGGCATTACAGCCGTCTTCGGCCCGGCTTGCTTGAATCCTGATGGTGCAATGAGCAAGGGACTCATGTCTGAGCATACCCTTCCACACTCATGGTGGCCAAAATAATTTCAAAAAGGGGGTGGTGATGGACAGAGTATCTGAGTTAATCAGAACACTCCTACCCAGTCAACAGATCAGGGCATGATCCATCACCGTTTTTTAGCTCACTGCACCATCCCAGTTCAGAACCTGGCTATATGCAAATTAGTCTGTCCCTGGCCCAGTGCATCATGGGAACAGGGCAGACCAAACTACCAAGCCAATTCTTCGTTGGAAAGGAAACAAGCTTCCGGGGACCGGTTTCTGGCATTACAGCCGTCTTCGGCCCGGCTTGCTTGAATCCTGATGGTGCAATGAGCAAGGGACTCATGTCTGAGCATACCCTTCCACACTCATGGTGGCCAAAATAATTTAAAAAAGGGGGTGGTGATGGACAGAGTATCTGAGTTAATCAGAACACTCCTACCCAGTCAACAGATCAGGGCTTGATCCATCACCGTTTTTTAGCTCACTGCACCATCCCAGTTCAGAACCTGGCTATATGCAAATTAGTCTGTCCCTGGCCCAGTGCATCATGGGAACAGGGCAGACCAAACTACCAATCCAATTCTTCGCTGGAAAGGAAACAAGCTTCCGGGGACCGGTTTCTGGCATTACAGCCGTCTTCGGCCCGGCTTGCTTGAATCCTGATGGTGCAATGAGCAAGGGACTCATGTCTGAGCATACCCTTCCACACTCATGGTGGCCAAAATAATTTCAAAAAGGGGGTGGTGATGGACAGAGTATCTGAGTTAATCAGAACACTCCTACCCAGTCAACAGATCAGGGCTTGATCCATCACCGTTTTTTAGCTCACTGCACCATCCCAGTTCAGAACCTGGCTATATGCAAATTAGTCTGTCCCTGGCCCAGTGCATCATGGGAACAGGGCAGACCAAACTACCAAGCCAATTCTTCGCTGGAAAGGAAACAAGCTTCCGGGGACCGGTTTCTGGCATTACAGCCGTCTTCGGCCCGGCTTGCTTGAATCCTGATGGTGCAATGAGCAAGGGACTCATGTCTGAGCATACCCTTCCACACTCATGGTGGCCAAAATAATTTCAAAAAGGGGGTGGTGATGGACAGAGTATCTGAGTTAATCAGAACACTCCTATCCAGTCAACAGATCAGGGCTTGATCCATCACCGTTTTTTAGCTCACTGCACCATCCCAGTTCAGAACCTGGCTATATGCAAATTAGTCTGTCCCTGGCCCAGTGCATCATGGGAACAGGGCAGACCAAACTACCAAGCCAATTCTTCGCTGGAAAGGAAACAAGCTTCCGGGGACCGGTTTCTGGCATTACAGCCGTCTTCGGCCCGGCTTGCTTGAATCCTGATGGTGCAATGAGCAAGGGACTCATGTCTGAGCATACCCTTCCACACTCATGGTGGCCAAAAAAATTTCAAAAAGGGGGTGGTGATGGACAGAGTATCTGAGTTAATCAGAACACTCCTACCCAGTCAACAGATCAGGGCTTGATCCATCACCGTTTTTTAGCTCACTGCACCATCCCAGTTCAGAACCTGGCTATATGCAAATTAGTCTGTCCCTGGCCCAGTGCATCATGGGAACAGGGCAGACCAAACTACCAAGCCAATTCTTCGCTGGAAAGGAAACAAGCTTCCGGGGACCGGTTTCCGGCATTACAGCCGTCTTCGGCCCGGCTTGCTTGAATCCTGATGGTGCAATGAGCAAGGGACTCATGTCTGAGCATACCCTTCCACACTCATGGTGGCCAAAATAATTTCAAAAAGGGGGTGGTGATGGACAGAGTATCTGAGTTAAGCGTGGAAGGGTATACTCAGATGTGAGTCCCTTGCTCATTGCACCATCAGGATTCAAGCAAGCCGGGCCGACGACGCCTGAAATGGCAGAAACCGGTCCCCGGAAGCTTGTTTCCTTCCCAGTATAAGAATTGGCTTGGTAGTTTGGTTTGCCCTGTTCCCATCATGCACTGGGACAGGAACAGACTAATTTGCATATAGCCAAGTTCTGAGCTGGGATGGTGCAGTGAGCTAAAAAACGGTGATGGATCAAGCCCTGATCTTTGGACTGGGTAAGAGTGGTCTGCTTAATTCAGGCACTCTGTTCATCACCACCCCCTTTTCTGAATCATTTTGTCCACCATAAGCGTGGAAGGGTATAATCAGATGTGAGTCCCTTGCTCATTGCACCATCAGGATTCAAGCAAGCCGGGCCGACGACGCCTGAAATGGCAGAAACCGGTCCCCGGAAGCTTGTTTCCTTCCCAGTATAAGAATTGGCTTGGTAGTTTGGTTTGCCCTGTTCCCATCATGCACTGGGACAGGAACAGACTAATTTGCATATAGCCACGTTCTGAGCTGGGATGGTGCAGTGAGCTAAAAAACGGTGATGGATCAAGCCCTGATCTTTGGACTGGGTAAGAGTGGTCTGCTTAATTCAGGCACTCTGTTCATCACCACCCCCTTTTCTGAATCATTTTGTCCACCATAAGCGTGGAAGGGTATACTCAGATGTGAATCCCTTGCTCATTGCACCATCAGGATTCAAGCAAGCCGGGCCGACGACGCCTGAAATGGCAGAAACCGGTCCCCAGAAGCTTGTTTCCTTCCCAGTATAAGAATTGGCTTGGTAGTTTGGTTTGCCCTGTTCCCATCATGCACTGGGACAGGAACAGACTAATTTGCATATAGCCAAGTTCTGAGCTGGGATGGTGCAGTGAGCTAAAAAACGGTGATGGATCAAGCCCTGATCTTTGGACTGGGTAAGAGTGGTCTGCTTAATTCAGGCACTCTGTTCATCACCACCCCCTTTTCTGAATCGGGCTTCAAAACATACCACCAACTAGAAACTCAGATTTTGGTCATCTTAAGGGAGGCCTTGCAATTTACACCTTGATTAAAACTATAACGATGGCCAAGAAACTAACAAGCACAAGCACTGCAACGAATGAGATAAAAACAATCAAGCTGGACATAGGTGGCCCTAACAACAAACAACAATTAATAATTGTTAACGTCTATCTACACCCCCGAAACAAAAGAAATGGCACAAAACATTTGATAATAGAATTAACCAAACTAAATACTGAGATGGCAACTTCAAACTTTATTGTCTTTGGCGACTTTAATATGTTCCCCACAGGGAGTGGCGACCTAGACAGGACGGGAGAAGATCAACAAACAGCATGGGGGATCCCTCCACAGGTGTAAGTGGGGCAAGTCAACATAAATCTCCAAAGAACTGTTGAAGGATCTAGAAAGCGTGTCCTTGGTAGCACTAGACGGTCAATTTATGGGGGAACGTCCTCAAGCTGCAATTTTCCAAGATGCGCTTGCCAACACCACAATATACTATACTTTTTTGCCTTTACCACTTTATCATCTGATAAAAGACTCCAGGAACCGCTTCTACAAGCACCTAAGGGGACTACAGCTACCAGATAGCCCCACTGACCTTCGTGCTAGGGAAGGTTCAGGGACCACTTGCCAGTCCCTGAACCTTCCCTTTTCTTCATATCAGACTCCCCTATGGTAGGCCCACGGGCAGGGTGCATTGTAAGTATAAGGTAGGACAAGCCCTGATGTGTGTGGCATGTCCTAATAGTGAATTACAGCCTTTTTCGTTTTTCTCTATTGCAAGGCTACTTGTTCTCCAGAGGCCAGAATGGGCTGTTAGAATTATAGCATTTTAAAATCCTAACTGACTCAGAGAACATGGTAGAAATTCAAGTTTAGTATACCTGGACTCAGAATGATAAAATACATCTTTTAGTAAAGTAGGTCTTAACATTCTGTCTTTGCAAATACCACTTTTAGAAAGTAGGTATTTGCTTGCCTAACCTTTCAAGCCTGCCTCTGCGATGTTGTGTATTACTTTGACTGGTTTTGTGAGTGACAGGGCTGGGGGATTCCAGGAGATAGGCTGAGGCAGCCCTGTGGTGAATAGAGAGATATGCATCTAGATGGGAGGGAGGAGTTGTACCTGGGACCTGAATAGGGCTGGGCCTTCCCTCTACAATGCCGGTCCACCCCCTGTGGTGCATTTGATGTCTCTGCCCTGCACACTGAAAGAAGAGAATGAAGATTGTCAACAAAGTGCTCCAGGACTGTACTTGCCTTCCACAATGCTGGCTCCACCTCCTGTGGGGCATCTGATGTGCCGGCCCTGAGCTGTGAAAGGAAAGGAGAAGTCTGGTAAACAGAGTGCTTCAGAACTAGTTTGGACTAGGCATAGGCCCCTCTCCCCTCAGAGAACAAAGGATTTTGGGATATAAGTATTGGGACCCTGATCCCAAGAAATTAGATCACTTCTGGACTTACTAGACGAAACCTCTGCTGAGGAGAAGGAACCTGGAGAAACTGAGGAGAGACTATTCACAAGCTGAAGTGCTGCTTGGGGGATTGGCCTGCAGTTGTTGCCTTACTGCCAAAGAGAGGAGAAAGAACTTTGTGGACTTTACTTCCAACTTGTGCAAAAGATCTCCAAGGGCTTGGAAGAGAGCTTGCCCCTGACCGAAGTCCCAGGACCAGTGGACTTCACCAGCCTTTGTGGATTGCTGCTGGAAACGCTGTTTCAGTGGCTACAGAGGCAGGGAGCTGTGACCGACTCTCACGACTGACTTGTTGTGCTGTAGGCACCGCATTAAGCAACATCTGCCTCGCACAATGCAAGCTCTGCGCTCACCGACTCCGTCCTGATGCCGTCACCGAGATGTACCCTGCACCGCAACTGGTGGACACCGCGACGTGCAACGCCTCGCTACGCCAACTCGTACTGGTTGGACCAATGCGGTCACTGCTGATGACTCCAAGTCCTGTGAACAAACCGGTGTTGGGCACCGCCTCACAAGCTTCGCGACGCACCGCCCGACTCGCACCGCTGCCCGGACTTTTCAACGCCAGCTCCCGAACTCTGGCTCTGTCGCCGCACCGCAAGCTGCAAGCAACGCATCGAAGCACTATCTCGCCCTGCAACGCAAGCCTTGGATCCATCGACTCTGTCAATGGGCCACTGCCTGCATCGCATCGAGGGATAACGCGTCCTGCAATGCTTCCTTTCTGCACCGGAACTGGCTCGCACATCCGTGTCGGCTGCCTCAAGTAAAAGGTACTGTGACTGAGTCTGTCAACATTTGAGTTGGCCCATACCGACTCGGTCCGCTGGGTTTGCTAGACTCTGTTTTGTTTTCAACAACGCTGCAGCCAGACCAGGCTACTGACTCACACAGAACCTTGATTTAAGCCTTTTAACAAGAACTCTTGAAATCTAATAGTAATGTGGAATATTTTTGTCGTTTATTGGTCTTGTGGTAACTCTATATAAAAGAATAATTATTTTTGATATTAAACCTTGTGTGGTGTCCATATGGAGTGTTGTCACTGGGTTACTGTATGTGGTCACAAATGCTTAACTTTCAACGCCTCTGAGATAAAGCCTTGCTGCTCTTGCCACGCTACCAAAAGGGTGAGCAGGGGTTATTTTAGGAGTGTAATCCCCTTATCCTGACAAGAGGAGAGGATCCCTATTTGTCACAAGTACCTACCTGTGCCAACTAGAGAGCCCCAATTCTAACAATGCCCACAACTGAAAAAACTCCCACCTGCAATTATAAACATTGATTATTTTAGTTTACCTCTTCTGGGGCCCGGTGTAGGTAATCCTAGATTACTGATTATTAAATACCGAATCATACCGATTCGGTATTTAAGAACAGGCAAATGGGATGTAGGTAATTTTACCCAAAAAATTACCGAATTGGCAAGTTTCGGTAATTACCGAATCGGTAAATACCAATTCGGTAATTGCCATTCATTCCTATGGGCCTGGAGGCCGATAGGAATGAATGCCAATTACCGAATCGATATTTACCGATTCAATAAAAGGGGGAAACATTGAAGGGTGGCAGGGTGTCACTTTGATGCCCTGTTGCATCCCTCAATTGTGCATGGGTGCACATGTTGCAGACATACATGCCCTAAGGGCATGTATGTCTGCAACATGGCACTGTTGGAAAAGCAAAAAAAATGCTTTTTCCAAGGTTTTCATTATTTACCACCAACTTATAGTTGGTGGTAAATAACGAATCCTAAAAGGGAAAAAGCACTCATTTGGGTGCTCCCTACATAGCAAAATCGGTAATTTACCGATTTGGTATTTTAAGGAATCGGTAATTTACCGATTCCTTAAAATACTGATTCGGTAAATTACCGAATAAGTAAAATGCCCACCTACATCTAATTTTCCAAATACCGGTCGGTAACAGCCGGAATTACCGAATGTCGGCCAATACCGACCGGTATTTGCCTACCTACATCTGGCCCCTAGTGTGGTAGCTGCAATACCCATTAAGTTTTAATGTATCCATCAAATCAATTTAATATCTGTAAGAATTTGGGTTACTGGTTGAGGGGAGATGGAAGCCCCACTCAGACAACATCCACAATCCTTGTTAGGGTCAACCACAAAAGTCACTAAATTAACCTGTACCTAACCCCCTGGTAGCTTAGCACCAAGCAGTCAGACTTAAAACTTACAGGCAAAGTGTATCTATGCAACACACAGTCATAAGGTGAAAACACAACACAAGATTTTTTTAAAATACTAGAGTAAATTCCAATAAAATAAATTAGACCAATGGGACACAAATACAATCAATAGAAACAGAAATATTAAGTATCAACGTTGTAGGTAAGTATAGCACCTAAAAGTACAATGTGCCACTCGCAGTCAATTAGTCGTGCTAGTCTGGGGCAAAGTCACAAGTTCAGACAAACCACGATGGAGCGTGGGCTGGATCACGGGACCAGGTGAATCCCACTGAAAAAGTTACCTTCTCAAAGTCCATCACGAAAAGTCCACTTTGTGGTGGAGGAGGCAGCGAGGAGCAGGGAAAACATCAAGGAAAGTGTGAGAAGTTGGCCTGGTATATGCTGTCCACTATTTAAAGTGGGCACCTTACACCAGTCGAAACAACACTTATGGTGATTTAAGTGGTCAAAGATAACCTTAGAAAGCTGTCCAAGTGGTGGCTGTGGATAGCAGCCTTCAGGCTTAGTCTCGAAGGAATGTTAAGCAGCTTGTTTTGCCAGAATACAACCTTATAGTATTGGTTAAATGAAAGAAGAACCACAAAGTAGTTATAAAAATATATATTTATAAATATAACACTCTCTAGTACGACACAATATCTGGTACGCGCAGATAATCACAAAGCACACAAACAATTGTAAGTAGCTCTAATACAGAGTGGTCTTAGCAGGGAGACCAGACAAAATACTAAAATAGTAGTATAAGAACCACAACTCGAGTCAAGACAGTGTCTAGAGAATGTAGAATCACTGGCTTCCCAAGGAACCTCCCAAGGTGAGTAAGTAGGGATCCCACGGTGCTCCGTACAATTCTATGGGGAAATCGCAGTTGAATTTTTAAAGTTTCAGGACCCTTCCCAATGGACTTCGTAGAAACCCAGTAGAAGTAAGGAGGTTGGAGAGTGTCCACACCCGTGGATACCATAGTATCAGCGTTACCTATCCCTGGAGAGCCGGGGGCATAAGTCTGAAGTGGCATCGGAAACCGCTGATGATCTCCATGTAGGACTTTGAAGAAGAGCCACTGCTGGGAAGGAGAAAAGTGTCCAATAGAATCCAAAGGTGGATTCTTGTTGAGGAGTAACTGAAAGCAGAGGGGGCAGAGTATGGGTCATTCAGGAGTGACCAGAGGCTCGGTAGATGAATGTCCACCGATGTCAGGTACATCAGGTGCTTTGAGGGGCTTCTTGGCTCTGCAGCCACAGGGACCATGAGATGTCGAGGACAATCAGGAGCCAAATACGAGCTGTCCCATTAATGATGTCGAGTGCTGAGATGTCGGTGTCCGGTGGGAGCATCAACAAGCCTTGGCAAAGATAACGCTCAAAGAAGGACAAGAAAGGTTACAGTTCGGAACAGCAAAATTCAGGAAATTCACCAAACACAGGGGAGTTAGGGCAAGCCTGGTGCAACCAGGGAAACCGAAGAAAAGCAAGGCTGACCCTCTAGAGGACCAACAGGCCAGAGGCATTTGAGTTGTGAGTGGACATCTGGCAGTTTCACAAAGAAACAGCCCACGGAGCACTCGGGGCAAGGAGGATGGAGTTCTGAGTAGGAAATGGTGTGAGAGATTGGGGCTACACAGAGCCCTGTGCACTTTTTTGGGAATAACCAACAAGCATATGCCCTTGCAAAAGTATGTGGTGCAGAGGTATTGCAGCCCCAACAAGGGATTCTGGCATCAAACTTGGTAAGAGGGCATCTCAGACCTTGAGGGTCGTGTAAACCCTCCTCCTGTGTTGCTCAAGCCTTTGGAGTCCATAGGAGCTCATGAACAGCAGACCAGTCAGTTGAGATGTGGTGCCTGCAGTTGCAGGGGAATTACTCCTTCACTCCAATCAATCAATCGGTCAGGGAACTGTAAGCACACGACTCACCTGTGAGGGTCTCAAGGTGCTGAGGGGGGGTACACTGCTCCGTTCAGCCAAAGAGATAGGTCTTGAGGGTCTGACTGAAGGTGTTCAGGGAGGGGGCGCGTCTGATGTCTGCCGGTAGCTCGTTCCAGGTCTTGGCTGCGCTGTGAGAGAACAATCTTCCGCCTGATCTGCATCCGTGGATGTGTGGGGACTCAGCCAGTCCAAGGGAGGTATCTTCAGTTGTCCTTGATGCTCCACAGGTCCTGATCAGAGCACGTATGGTGCAGGGGCACAGACAATGCTTTGGATGGAGAGGAAGACAAACTCGGGCCCAAAGGAAGTTCAGCAAAGCCCAGAGTGTCCAGACAGTCGAAGTTCAGTGGTTTCTGGTTCATAATCTTGTCCACATCGAATCTAGGGTCCTACAGTCGGGTAAGCCCTTTTGTACCCAAAGGAGAAGGCTGGACAGATTCAGGGGACTCTCCCAGAGGAAGGTCAGTACAGTGGGGAGTTGACTCCAATGTCCTTTGTCCAGTTTTACACTGAGCAGGAGCCAATGTCTCCCTGGACTGGTTTGAAATGGACTATGCACAGGGACACCAAATGTCCCCTCATGCAGACTTTAGTCGTTGGCAAGCACACCCACCAAGCCCTAATACACTCAGGGCCAGATGTAGGTCGGTCGGTAACGGCCGAAAATCTGTATTTTCGGCTGTTACCGACCGGTATTGAAGAATTGGTATGTAGGGGCTTATTTTTACAGAATCGGTAAATTTACCGATCGGTAAATTTACCGATTCTGTAAAATACCGAATCGGTATTTTTTACCGATTCGGTAAATTTGAGATGTAGGTGGGACTCTTCTGAGTCCCACAAGCCTTACCGAATCGGTATTTTACCATCAAATCCAATTTGATGGTAAAATACCGATTCCGGTGTGCATGCACATGTGTGCATGCACACCTCTGCCATATGACAGGCAGATCTGCCCTTGGGGCATGTATGCCTGCCACATGGCACCCAAGCCTGTTTTGGGGGGGCCAGAGAGTGTCAAAGTGACACCCCCTGCACCCTTGTGAAATTCGGTATTTACCGATTCGGTAAATACCGAATCGGTAATGCCCATTCATTCCTATGGGCTTCAAAGCCCATAGGAATGAATGGGCATTACTGATTGGTATTTACCGAACCGGTAAATACCAATTTTTCTTCGATTCGGTATTCCAGCACATCTGGAATACCTACATACCCACCTCTCAGATTTACCGTTTCTTAATTACCGAATCGGTAAAGTTCGGTAATTAAGAATCGGTAAATCAATCCTACCTACATCTGGCCCCAAATCTTTTCTGGGATGTGGTCACACGTCCTTGTGACAGGATGTCTATTGTTCCACCTTCCTCTGCTCGAGCTTGGCTCAGCAGCAGGAGAGCAGAAAACTGTCTCTGGTCGGCAACAACCATTTTGTACTGCCTGGGTCTAGAAGGCTGGTACCGGGAACACCAGGGACCCAACAAAGCTCACTTCTGAGGGTTGGAATCATACCTCCCACACTGGTTACCAGTGTGGGGGTATGATTTCACAATGTTTGACACCAAACACGATAGGGGTACTTTCAGCCATTTTAGAGTTGGTCAGTACACGGTTGCATATTGCCACTCTATATGTCGTAAATGGCTGATACACTGACAACCTGGGAGAATGGACTCCATAGGCTGAAGGGGTGTTCTGCTCATGCAGGGGCACCCTCTCACTTAGAACCGAGCACCCTGCCCTCAGCATTTTAAAGGCCTGCTAGAGGGGTGACTTTTAGGTTTTAAGGGCAGTGGCCATTAGATATAGTCAACCTATCTCTAAAGTAGGTGGTGCATGCACCAACTTACACAGGCTGCAATGGCAGACCTGTAGTTCCAGTTTGCATGGCCTATCATAGGTGGAAAATACATGCTTCAGCCCATGGGAGGCCTCTGGGGTACCTATGCCCTGGGTGCATGGGTACCATAAGCTAGGGACTGACAAGGGTACCCAAAATTCCAAACTGGAGTGAAACTAAATACATGACAGTTTAGGGAGAAAGCAGATAGACTGGGGTCCTGATTCACAGGCTCCCAGTCAGACTAGTCAAAAACAGTATCACATGATGCAAAAAGTGGGTGTAACCTTAAGAAACAGATCGTACTTTCCTACACATAGACACCGAAGTAGTGCGAAGAGCAGGCCTGGCATCGTGGATGGTATTCACTGCCATGCAAGGATCCGGTAGGATTTACCGTTAGTGTCAGCGATTACCATAGGCTGTTGTTGCTGTAGCATTATTTATATAACTTATATTGCTGACTGTCACTCAAGCATGAAAAGTCAGTTTACCGGAACTTTGCGTTGGTGGTTGTCATGGGGGGTAGTATCTTACCACAAATGGCACCTCTTGGAGATCAGTAACTCACTCCAGCAGATGCCAGGAGGTCCAGTTGAAACAGGCCAGCTGGGCTGTGGCAGGGAGGACTCTGGAGCTTGTTGCGTCCCTGTGGCACAGAACAGGAGGTCAGTCATCTGACCCTTGGAGTCACTCCGGTAGCCTATTATGAAGGGAACATGTTCTGTCTGCTTTCTCACAGAGCAGGGCAGGCCGCAAGCAGCAGGGCAGTCTTCTGGAGAACAAAGCAGGCCTCAAGAAGCTGGGCAGTCCTCTGGGGAAAAAGGCAAGCTTCAAGGCAGAGACATTTTAAGGCATGGGAAAAGTAGGCTCTGGCCCAGGGCCCCAGTCTTTCTGGAGGTCCCCTATCAAAGTCTTCTAAACATTTTGCCTGAGCTATCTTTCTTATTCTGACAGTCCTGCTCTGATCATATGAACGGCTGCTTAAACATAAATATCCATTTCTTTTCATGTATGTTTTTAGCAAGGGGAGACCAGGTGATGTGGGAGTTCATCATATATATTTTGCAGAAAAATGTTTTTTGCCCCGTGTGACATCTGTAATAAGATTTATTTAGAGGTGAACAATGTTTCATTCAGGAGTAATGAAGGAGAACATTAGAGACTCTTTCTAATAACACTACTAAGTTGCAGTTATACCACAATATTGAAAACTCTAATGGTACTCTTTTGTCTGCTGGTAAATATATTCTGAATATTAGGGCCTGGATTTAATAACACTTTGCACTGAGGTTGTTTTACCTTTGTAAGTCAATCGAGCACAAAGCATTGCTGTGGAAATTATTTTCAATTCCATTCAGGATTTGCAATGGAAAGATGGGTAAGTCAAAGTACTTTGTGTCAAGGCGACTTGCCATGGGTGGTACGTGGTCGTTCCCATGCAGCTACCCATGGCTTTTGATGCAAATCCCTATCAACTTACAATTTAACACAGTGATTTTCACCAGAACCTTACACCTCCTCAAGGCAGGAGTAACAGAGGAGAAATGTTTTAATTTTTCCATGCTTTTCAAGTCTTTCATGTGTACTGCAATGTATAGCATGCATACAAAGCAGGATAAGTATTAAAGCATAGTATTTGCACTGGGAGGGTTACCTTCCAGTACAAAATCGATGCTTGACAGAATCCACACATCCTTTCTCCATGGTGCTCAATAGAGAAAAGGTGTGTGTGTTGGCACACATCAGTGGGGGGGGGGACCAGCATTATATCTTATTGGCTATGGTGCTGGTTTTCACTATCTCTTTGACACAATGCAGCACAGCAACGTTGGTTTCTGTTCTGTGCTGTCACATTTTAATCAATTTCCCATAGAATTAAACACATTTGAAACATGGAGTGATGTTTGGCGCATATTTACAACTTCTTTATATACTATTCCTCACACATATATGTCTTATTCGAGCAAAATTTTACATTTATAAAATGGCATATGCAACCCTCCATTTCAAGAACTTCTTAAAGAAAGCTGCTGTTAGAGGGTTGAGTGTGCAAGATCGGAGTAATTTGATCATATATCCAACTTCAAGATATATGTAGCTTTATGAGATAGAATTGATGCTGGAGCTGAACTCTGGAAGATCTGTTTAACATGTGCAATAAGGTTTATTCTTTCGAATATAATTTTGTAAAATTTTTACCAGAGGGATGGGTTGGAGGCTTCAGTTTAGAAGATCTTTACAACCTGAGAAGTTGCTTTCAAGGCTTAAAAAGCATATGCAAACTTCCGGAACACATTCTTGTGTGATGCCTGGGTCTATACTAATATCTGTATAACAGAAGAATCATTTTTCGGATGAAAGCTAGAATGCGTATAATCTGTGTTACATAGGCAAAGCTCAGTTTCCTAAATTTGAAATCTGTGACATCTGTGCAGACCCCAACTAGCAATGTCTCAAAAAAATTGTTGAATATTTGAAAGTTTAAGAAACATGTACAGTTAGAGTAAAATATTCCTGAAATTGTTGCAATACACCCCACATCTATCTTAAATAAATGACATTTAAAAGAAAATCCTTAACTTCTTCCTTGGTTCTAAGTTCACTAAGTCTCTCTCCTATATTTGATGAACTATAATTGCACTATTGCAATTACTTTTGCAAGTTGTGGTTCTTCTTGATTAATGTTAATAAAGGACACTGTTCCACTAGGGGTCCTAGATAGTATATTAGGTATCTAGATCCAGGTAGGTCATTGGAAGTGTTAGCTATGTGGAGCACAAGCCCTCATCCACCCAAAGGTGGAATTCTTCATCATCGGGCTATGCCCCTTGATGAGCCAACACTGCAATGCCAAGGCAGGCCCCTCTGGCGGGCTCTTTAAAGGAAATCCTTTTGTTGCCTCCTGGGTTCTGTGTGCAACTCAAATGCCTTCAATGTGAAAAGGACACCAAAGAGTTTCTGAGATTGATGAGGACTAGTGCAAATTAACTGCATTTGGACTTATGTAATGTGTTTCAGTATGGTTTCAACTCTTTTGTTTTGCTGTTCTTGTCTCATTCTTGTGCACTTAAATGCTGAATAATTTGGTGCTATCTATGACGCTACTGGGTGAATTACACTATGAACTATACTTGTTGCTTGTGCGAAACTTTTTATCTGTTATGATTTAGAGTAGCTAGTTATAACTTGCTGCTTTCCCAGTTGAAGGACCTTTCACTTGAGGATCAAGGCCCCATTCACTATAGAGGAAGGCCTCTCACCTAAAACTCAAAGCGCCCTGGGAGGCTTTCAATAACAGTGCTCATATTACTTTAAGCTTTCCAGAAGGCTCTGTGACAACAGAGGTGCCACGTTCCAGTCATCAGTTTTCCTTTAAGGACATCCTGGTTTACGGTTAAAGGGTCATAAGAATCTAAATGTGTTTGATTACTGGTCAAAGTTCCTCTCAGGTTCAGAACTAGGAAATAGCAGGCTCCCTCAAAATCAAAGGGGATTCTGCAACTTAGTTTAGACTGCATTTCCTTTCCCCCACTGGATCACAAGTGCAGGTGGCTATTACCTTCCAAATGAATGATTCCACAGGGGAGCAAGTTGACGACCTACTACAGGTTTACCATCAGGCGTAGTCCCACAGTGACTCTTGCTTGTCCTTAGCCCCGTACCTGGCAGATATTTCATTTTGGTCTCAGGTTCAGGCCAAGACAGTTTTGGTGCGGATTCCCATGGATTCTCAGCAGACTCTCTCCTTGACTTGGTTTCCATGTAGATTGCAGACGGCTGGGCCTTATTCATGTTCTCAAGTCAAGAGCAGATTGCCTCTCCTCTGTGAAGCCTAGGTACTTTCAGGCACACAGTAGCAGAACTATTACCACTCAAACAAAGCTTTAGTTAGCATTAAGGAAAAAAGGTATAGAGTTCGCATGATAAATCAAAATCCTTTTAACTGGTGGTGTTGAGGTTCAAGAGGATTGAGGAGTTGGTGGGGGGCATTGTTAGAAGCTCCCCTATCTTCAAACTATATGTTCCCTGCCAGCACGGGGAATTGTTCACAGGTTATTGGCAGGCTTCCAGCACCAGAGTAAGAGGGAGCTACAAAGAAGGTCAAAATAATATTTCTTGGTATGTCAAAGGTCTGACCGGCATCAGTGAGAATCAATCAATCAATCAAGGCATTTATGTAGCGCACTACTCACCCAGAGGGTCTCAAGGCGCTGGGGGAGGGGGGTCCGCTACTGCTCAAACAGCCAGGTCTTGAGTTGCTTCCTGAAGGCGAGGTGGTCCTGGGTCAGGCGGAGGTGGGTCAGGAGGGAGTTCCATTTCTTGGCGGCGAGGTAGGAGAAGGACCGTCCCCCTGTGGTGGCTCTTCGGATACGGGGGACGGTGGCGAGGGCGTGGCCGGTCGATCGAAGCTGGCGTTTGGGAGCGTAGAAGTTGAGGCGGCTGTTGAGGTATCCTGGGCCTTAGTTGTGTAGGGCTTTGTGTGCGTGGGTGAGGAGTCGGAAGGTGATTCTCTTGTTGACCGGGAGCCAGTGCAGGTCTCTCAGGTGTCCGGATATGTGGCTGCGGCGGGGGATGTCCAGGATGAGACGTGCTGAGGCGTTCTGGATCTGCTGGAGTTTCTTCTGGAGCTTGGCGGTGGTTCCAGGGTAGAGGGAGTTGCCGTAGTCCAGGCGGCTGGTGATGAGGGTCTGGGTGACCGTCTTCCTGGTCTCGGTGGGGATCCACCGGAAGATCTTACGTAGCATGCGCAGGATGTTGAAGCACGACGAGGAGACGGCGTTGGCTTGTCTGGTCATGGAGAGGGAGGAGTCCAGGATGAAGCCTAGGTTGCGTGCGTGGTCTGTTGGTTTGGGTGCGCTGCCTAGAGCGGGGGGCCACCAGGAGTTGTCCCAGGTGGAGGGTAAGGATCCCAGGATGAGGACTTCCGTCTTGTCTGAGTGACACAAACGTGAAGGCCTACTCCAGTAAGAGGGAAGATACTAATGTAGGGAGTCACCGTCTTTAACAATATATAATGTTACTTTGAAGAGTTCACCACAGCACATGATTACTATGCATACCACATTAGCACAACTGCACTTCATAAACCTAGGCAAAGCGAAGGACTGTAATTATAAAGGTTGAAAGGATTTTACAAGAGGGTCTCTAGGAACCTGCCCTGGGATAGATATTGAAAGACCTGTGCAACTGCATACAAATGAACCAACAGCAACCATCACTCTCTCCATGGCCTCAAGAGGGGGCAGAAGCTACCCTCAACTATAATTCGGAGTACAGTCTGAGTATACTTCCATTCTAGCAGGACCTTGTGCTGTGCTGGTTAAACAACGTAGAACACATCCAGTTTAGGGAAAGATGCTGAGCCAACTAGGAGTAAAACAGAAACTGAAAAAAGGGGAAGATGGCCCAGTTGTACACTTAGGGCCTGATTAAAATGTCGGTGGATGTGCGCGCGGCCTCGGCTCCGACCGACTTCCGGTAGGTGTTCCAGACACTGCCATTACAATGCGACTGCACATGGTGTGGTCACATTCTCCCATTTCTCTTTGGGTGCTAGTGCTGCGGCTGTGAACCGGCCATAGCACAAGCTTCCATGGAGAAATGGGAGATTCTGTTAATCTCTGCACTGCATGGCAGGCACCTCAGGGGGTGCCCCCCAACAGGAGGACATGGAGGAATGGGGGCCCTGCTAGGAAAGGAAGGCCTGTTTGAAACCGACATTGCAATACTCACGATGGAAACGCCATTCTCGGGCATTACGATGGGGCCACAGACTGCAGACGGGCTCCTTGAGTCTGGCAGAATCCAGCCGGAATGACCAGCTGGTTTTCAATTCCGACCACCTACATTGTTATTAGGCGGTATAAATTGAAACCGGAGATGTTGGTCCGACCGACATCATAATCGGCCCCTTAGAGTGAATAAGTTTGTCTCTACACAAAGCATTGTTGCTGCAACAGTAATTTTTCTGGACAAATAGGCAGCCTCAAGGTAAAGCTCAAAAAAGCAGTCAAACCAACAAACCAAACTCATTCAAGGAGAAGAGGTTGATCTCTTGCTCAGCTCTCTAAGCATCCGCCCCATGCAGAGGCATTTAAAAAAACATATAACATGCTTTCCATTGAAACATTTCATATAGAAGATGTGAAAGAACCCACCATGAAACTCCAGGCCCTTCCCGAGTTGCACTAGAGGTTAATTTTAGTAGGACTGGACAAACATGTAGCCACATCCAGCTTCTGCAAGCTAGCAAACTCTAGAAAAACAACAAAACTAGGACGTTCCACAGGATGTGTGGGTATCGCTGTACGCCCGGGCCAAGAACCAGGTGGAGAGGTGGAATCCTGGTACATATACATTATTTTGTTCTGTAGATCCTCACCCAGTATATTAGTGGCATCCTTAATCATTGTGTCTCATCCTGGTCTCATCAATTGAGGACAACAAAGCCACCCTAGCTAAGAGAGCTCACGGATGGGTCGTGTTGAATGGTTACAGCGCTCTAAAACCACAAGAGTACCTAACGACGGGCCTCACACAGAAGACAAAAAATAAGTTCCTCAATATGCGCATGGGCAGAATTCCTATAGCTCCGCACCTGGCTCCATGAACAAGGGAGAATCCCGCAAATCAATGCCGCCTCTGTCTTTCTGCGAAAGAGGACCTCATACACATTATCTGTATCTGCACAAACCTCCGGGACATAAGGCGCTCCTTGTTTCGGGCTTTATGGAACCAGAAGGGCATAACGAGCTGCAGGCAGGCCGTGTTGCTCTGTTTTAATCCCGATGAAACTCAGCTAAACTGCAGAACAACAAAATTCTTTGATATAGTGGCCACAAGACTGAACGAAAAATCCAGAGGGTCTTCTCAAGCAAAAGATAAACAATAACAGAGCAAACACCCCTGGCTATCATGGTCTTCGAATTTGAAAGCATCAAGGCCACGAAAACCCCACTGATTCTTATGCAACCTAAGCTGAGACTTTTATACTTTTTAACACTTGAGCTATTGCACCTTACTTGTTTTAAAGAAAATATTGACCTTTTAAATTTGTACGTTTCAAAATTGTGAGTTTTTATTAACTGTACAATAAATAAACCTTAAACCTTAAACCTGGTCCCTATAAACCAGGATTGGCTAGACGTTGGTGAATAATTTCTGTTTCTTGTTTTCATTTTTGGTATAGTGCCCAAGCACGAATTAGAGCTGAACAAATAGGTTGGCAATATGCCAAACGAACAGCAATGTAGACTGAATAGTTATTTCTAATGTTTATTCATTTTTATACCCAAACTAGATCTAGGAGTAGATCCCAATGTTCATTTTTACAAGATGCTTGCATCTTGATGATAGTAAGCGCACCAAAAGGTAGTGGAGTTTGTGAGAGATTTGTCATTTTGTAGTTCACACACAAAGAGGTACTCTGAGCTGTTAGTGACATTAAATATATATATTAGAATGATTAGGGCTTCCCTTTAATATTGCCTAATCAAATTGAGTTGATAGCAGGGTTTTCCTCATTTAATCTCGCAAGATCATTCAAAATAGCTATGTTGATCTTTCTAACATTTTTTTGCTGTTGTGTTATGAAACATTCTCAAGGGTCACCCACCTTAAGTTATCCCAAGAATGCCCATTATTCAAGAAATAACCAGTAGTTTTTGTCATATTTTGGCAACACCTAATGTTGAGACGTTGCTCACAAACACCAATCTGTGCTTTCCTTGTTGTCATGCCAGCATACTGTAAACCGCTTGGACACATGAACAAGGGCACTACATTATTGAATTACAATATGTGTGATTAATCAACTTGCAGGCCCTGCACAGTGAACACTGCCAACATAATAAATGCCCTGTACTGGCTGGAGACTTTGAATTTTGTTTTACGCTTGAAAGAAAATGCCAATTTTTCTAGCAACAATTCATCAGAATTAAGTACTGCCGAATTTTTATTGATTATTTTCTAAATTTCAGTATATGTGTTGCTGTATTTGGTATCACCGACAAAGTGTGTTTTTCTGTCTTCAAGCAAAGAGTTTCTCTGCCTTTTCCATCATCTTCTGTGAATGGTGTCTAGTAGACAGGTTCAACGATAGATTATCAGCTTCTCTTTCAAAGTCTTGCAAGTTTGTTTATGTTATGCCTGGCATCCTTGGCATGGTTTTCCCCCTAATGTGTTTGCCTTCAGACCTCCGGTTCTGCTGACTTAGTTTTTGCTTGCTGAAGAAATCCACACAATTTACCACTGCTAACCAGAGCTAAAATGGCTGTTCTCTCTCCTTAAAGCATGTTAGATTGGCTTTTTCACAATTGTCATATTTACTTATAAGTCCCTAGTGAAGTGTCCAGGGCATTTGACTTAAATGCTCCTAGTGGGCCTACAGCTCTGATTGTGCTACCCACGTAAATAGCACACAAGTAGCACTTTAAACATGCCTCAGGCCTGCCATTGCAGCCTGTGTGTGTGCAGTGTAAACTGCCATTTCTACCTGGCAAAATAAACCTTTTGCCAGGCCCAAACATTCCTTTATAATACATTTAAGCCACTCCTACATTAGACCCAGGACAGCTTAGAGGGCAGGGTGCAATGTAATTCAATGATTAAACATGTACTGTTAAGTTTTACATGTCCTGTAAGTGAAAGATTCTTGACATTAATTAGTTACTACTGTAATGCCTACCTTCCCATAAGATAGTATTTGAGTTACCTTATTACATTTAAAAAGCTGTAATTTCCAAACTGGAGCAGGTTTTAATTTCAATTTTGAAAAATCCACTTTTAGAAAGTTGGCGTTTTCCTTCCTTAGCCATTTGGTGCCTGCAGCCTCTCTGTGGGTCACATAACTAGGTGTAGTCGACAGTTTAGATTTGCGTATTCCTCCTAAACAGCTGCATACAATAGGGAGCTTAGGTGTGGCTGGATGGGCAGTCACAACTAGATGGGAGGGAAGAGGTGTGCCCAGCCATACTCACACGTGAATAGTCTGTGCCCTGTCTCCACAGAACAGGCTGCATACCCCCTGCAGTAATTATGGAGCCAGGAACAGGAAGGCAAGGCATATGTGTACCTCAAAGGGCAGTCTCTAGAAACTTTACCTCACATCTAAGGCACAACTGAGTATGAATTCTGGACATCCAACACCAATTCTTCAGTAACTTCTGGACCTGTGGAGACTCTGCCAGGAAGAAGGACTGCTGTGCTGCTAAAAGGACTGCCACACTGCTTCTCTGCTGCCTGAAGGAATTACTGCCCAGCTGTGCTGACCTCTTACCTTCTTCACTGCGTGAGAAGGGCTGGACCTGTATCTCTTGAACCCAGAGTGACTCCAAGGACTAGTTGGCTGAGTCCTGATCTGAAGTCTCAGGGACACAACAGGCTTCCAACAACTCTGCCCTTGCACCTGGACTCTGCCATCTGGAGTCTACCCTGCCAAGTGGTGCCACCCCAGTACTAGATCCTTTGAAGTAGGCCTAAGGTGCTTGCCGACATCTGTGGATCCAGCAGAATCAAAGCATCTCCTCTGCAGTACAGCACAATCCCGGGAAGAATCTATGCATCGTCGCTGCTATGTTGATTGGACTGTAGCCAAGACTCGCATTGCTGCCGCGGCCTGCAACCTCTTACAGAACCAAAGCTGCATGACGCATGCTCGCATTCTCATCCCTCGTTGACAACAGCCGCGACAACGATGACAAACTCTGCATCACAGCCTCACAGGTCCTTGGAACTGATGCATCGCCCTGACTTCATGACACATCCTAGACAACTGACTTTGTTTCACAACCCCTCATTGATGGGATCATTGACGATAGCGCAGGACCTCACACTGCAGTCTCGCCGCATCTCAGAATGTTATGTTATGTTATGTTATGTTAACAGATTCTTCTATAGCGCAACAGCTACTCCAGAAGGAGTGTCCCGGCGCTTTGGCGAAGAAGTCCTTCGGGGATGGCAACATAACTGAAAAACCGTAAGAAAAGGCGGAGGGCCTAGCTAGTGAAGAGCCAAGTTTTTAAAGCCTTTCAAAGACATAAGGCTGGGAATCTGTCTAAGAGAAAGGGGAAGCTCATTCCAGGCACGAGGAGCCAGATGATGAAAAGAACGGCCGCCTTGTCTAGCGCGTTTAATGGTCGGGACTACCATTTTAGACAAAAAGGCGGACCGTAAGGCTCTGTTAGGTTTATAAAAGACAAGACGTTTCCTGATATAGCTAGGACCAATATCATGGAGGGCTTTGAAAGTCAGCGTCAGGCTTTTAAAAAGGACTCTCTTGGCTATAGGAAGCCAGTGCAGTTCTTTTAACAGGTTCGAGGCACTAGCACGTCTGGGAAGCCCGTAGATTGCCCGGGCAGCTGAATTCTGGACTACTTGAAGTCTCCTCACGAGGTATTTAGGGAGACCCAGGTAAAGGGCATTTGCATAATCCAATCTGACCCTACAAGTGCTTGGACAATGACCCTTCGATGATTGATTGAGATCAAGGGAAGAAATTTTCTAAGCATCCGAAGGATGCCGAAACATTTCCCCGAGAGGCAAGATATTTGAGGCCCAAAGGTTAAATCATTGTCTACAATAATTCCTAGATTTTTGGCTTTAACACTTGCATTTGCAGGTGGAAACAGGTCCAGCGGCCACCAGCTTTTCCAATTTGGTTCAATGGCACAGCCAAAAAAAAGCAGCTCCGATTTGTCTGAGTTGCATTTTAAGCCGCGTCCTCTGAACCAACCAAAGACTGCCTCTAAGCATCCTCTGATGCGCGCCCCGTCAAACACCTCATTCTTGTCACAAGTGAACAAGAGCTGGGTGTCGTCGGCGTAGGACACGATCTGGGCGCCGTAAGACTCCGCCACCTCTGCAAGGGGGGCCAGGAAGATGTTAAAGAGCAGGGGGCTAAGAATAGACCCCTGAGGGACCCCTACTTCCAGAGGTGCCATAACGGCGGAGTGTGGGGGCGCCCAGATCGTTTGCCGACGGCCGGCTCGTAAGGATTTCAGCCAGTTCCACACCGTCCCTCGAAGACCACATTCCCAGAGTCGTGTTAGGAGGGTATCATGGGGAACGGTGTCGAACGCCGCCGACAAGTCCAACATAGCCAACATGGCCTTTCCTCCCGCATCCAACACTTCTCTGATAGCGACGGTGACTTCAAGTAACGCGGTCTCTGTGCTATAATTAGCACGAAAACCGGATTGAGTGTTGTGCAACAGATGGTTCTCTTCGATGAAATTTGAGATTGATCTATGCACATGTCTTTCGGCCACCTTCGCCAGAGCAGGAAGAAGCGAGATTGGCCTGTAGTTGGCATGGACGATGGGATCAAGGGCTGTTTTTTTTAGAAGTGGAAGAATGAGAGCACACTTCCACGCCCGCGGGACTACACCAGAGGACAGTGAGGAGTTGAGGATGGAATTGATGAGGCCATTTAGGGCTGGGGCTATTTTATTGAGACATGAAACAGGGCAGGGATCAAGCGGAGAGCCTGATTTCAGTCCTGTAAGATGGTCTAAAGAGGAAGCAAGACTCAGCGGGGGGAATTCCCAGAGAGTGGGAGCTGGGACAGATTGTGTGGCGGAGAGAGCTCCTGGTGGGTCAACCTGAGTTTGTTCAGAGTAAGCAGCAAGGGAAGCTTGGATGGATGTTATCTTATCTACAAAATAATGCGCCAATTCAATCAGCCAGGGTTCTGAATGAGACTGGGCAGGGGTGCCTAGGGACGGAGAAGTAAAGTCATTGACAATTTTGAATATTTCCTTACAGGAATTTCCTGAATCATCGATCCGACGTTCCAGATAAGATTTTTTTTCTTTCCACAACAACTTGTGGTAAGATTTAGTCAGATTTTTAAGCTTTATTTTCTCGAGAGGATTGTAATCCTTCCTCCAGGCTCTTTCGGCTCTCTTACAGTTTTGGCAGGTTTCCCTGAGCTGAGAGGTGAACCAAGGGGCAGAAAGCCGTTTGTTCCCAGACTTAACTATTTTCTCAGGAACGAGAGATGCCAGTCTTGCCGTAAGCCATTCAGCAAAAAAGGCTAGGTCAACTTCCACGTTGCCAGATAAGGTGCAAGGTGCACATTCCATCGCCTGCAGTAGCATCTCATTTGAGAGAAGGTGGAAAGATCTGGAAGATCGCTTGGAAGAGATAATGGGTTTCATTCTAGAGGGAGGGGCACACGGAAGGAAAAAAGTAATTAAATAATGATCTGACCATAGCACCGGCTGTGGAACTTGAACGTCAATAGTGGTGGTAGAGTAGACTTGGTCCAGAGTGTGACCCTTATTATGCGTATGTTCGTAAATAAGCGGTAGTAGCCCTAATGCAGTAGTTACCTCTGTAAGTTTCATGGTATCGGGATTAGTGGGCTCATCCATGTGTATATTTAGGTCGCCTAGCAGTAAGCAGTGCTCCGATTTGAGACAGGGGACTGAGAGTGCTACCTGTAGTTCGTCCAAGAAAGGGCCAAGGGCGCCAGGGGCTCTGTATAAAAGAATGCCTGTATATGCCTGGGAGGAGGATAGATGGAGTGTGAAGCCAAGGGCCTCGGTCTCCTGAATGTTGTCAATCGGAAAGGTGGTGCAGCGCAACAGATTATTTACTATGATAGCCACAGCGCCCCCACGCCCAGATGATCTATCCTTTCTAATAACAGAATAGTTTGGAGGGATGGCATGAGCTAAGTCCGGGGCCGAGGAATCATTAAGCCAGGTTTCAGTCACAAAAAGACAGGATACATTAGAGTTGTAAAGCAAGTTCCAAATGTCCAGCGCGTGACAACCCAAGGAACGTGTATTAAGAAGTAGGCAGACGACTGGGGTCGGTTGAGGAATCAGTATGGGCTTTTCATATTTAGGAAGACGCCAGCCGCAGTCAGTGCAGCCTTTCCTTAGGGCACGACTACCGGGGAAAACATAATGACAGCAACCAACCGGGGGACGAAGATTTAAAAGGGTCTCAGAAGTGTAAGAACACAACATGATTGAGAAGAAGATGAACAGAGCACCTACCAGATAAAAGTGCCGGCCAGCCGTCCTGCCCCGTCTGCAGCCGGAACGCTGACGGGCGCAGACGGGCAGGACTCTGGCACGACTCAGGCACAGAGAAGGCGCCACCCTGCGCGTCACCGCTGCGCGTTGAATAGGGTGGAGCTTTAAGTAGGCCGGCGTAAGTTCAATATTCAGGCGCCACGACCCGCACCAATATGGCGGCGTCTGGCTTCAGCAACTGAACCAGTATGGCGCTCCCTCACCACCCCAGAACCGGACCCGCCAAGTAGCGGTGCTTTGGTCAGTTTTTATGTGTGAGTGAGGGGCCAGAAATAGCGCTACAGCAAGCAGGTAAAAACAGAATTATTTTCAATGAAAAACAAGAATAAAGTAAAAGCGCTGAAACAGCAGTTTTAAAATCACCGCGAATAGCGCGAGCGCACAGTCCTTAGCAGCGCTAAGCAGCCTGTCCTCTAAGGCACCTGTGCCAGGGAGAGCCCCTGTTGGGTTCCGCCTTAAGTAGGCCGGCGTAAGTTCAATATTCAGGCGCCACGACCCGCACCAATATGGCGGCGTCTGGCTTCAGCAACTGAACCAGTATGGCGCTCCCTCACCACCCCAGAACCGGACCCGCCAAGTAGCGGTGCTTTGGTCAGTTTTTATGTGTGAGTGAGGGGCCAGAAATAGCGCTACAGCAAGCAGGTAAAAACAGAATTATTTTCAATAAAAACAAGAATAAAGTAAAAGCGCTGAAACAGCAGTTTTAAAATCACCGCGAATAGCGCGAGCGCACAGTCCTTAGCAGCGCTAAGCAGCCTGTCCTCTAAGGCACCTTTGCCAGGGAGAGCCCCTGTTGGGTTCCGCCTTAAGTAGGCCGGCGTAAGTTCAATATTCAGGCGCCACGACCCGCACCAATATGGCTGCAGAATGTCTGCATCTCTTTAGCTGTGTGATGCATCTTTGAGCAGATACTCCCAATGCTCAGCAAACCAGGATTTAAGGTACTTTGTTCAGCGGTCCTAACTGGATCCCTGTAGCCGACTCACGATCCATCGTGGCCGGCATGAACATGTTACTTTATCCCGGTCCAGCGTGACCAGAGTTTCGCAGTTAACGCTCTGTGCTTTTTGCCGCTATTTTCGTCGAAATCTTTAAAATTGCATATCCCTAGTTCTGAAAAATTGCATTTTTGTTGTTTTGGACTTGTTTCATCAAGTAAAAGTTACACTATTATTCTAACTTGTTTTGAGTTCCTTTCTATGTGGTATTTTCATTTTATTACTATTTAAAGAGTGGCACAAATACTTTACACATTGCCTCTAAGTTAAGCCTGACTACTCTGTGCCAAGCTACCAGAGGGCTGAGCAGAGGTTAATTTAGGGTTGGCTTCTTGTGCTTCACCCTAACAGTGATTGTGGTTGCTACTTGACAGGACTGTCATCTCAGTCAACTAACATCCCAATCTCTGTTGTGCCTGATCCTCAAAAGCTGTCAGAATGGCAAGTTGTCCCTGACTTATCAGAAGTGTACACTATCAAAGATGTAATAAATAGTTTCTATCAGTCAGTTTGTAATACAGTTCTGTGGCATTAAATACCTCTGTTATCCCATATTAATAGATCTAGAAATGATGTTTCTGAGTTTATCACAACACAGGTAAAAGTGAGATAAGGGTTCTGTCAGTTCAACCGGTTCACAAACACCATTGCCTGTTCTTTATTACTTTCCAAATTACAAACTTGTTGTTGACAAAGCAACACCCAAGTCATAGGTGTTCATTATATGGGTTGTAAGCTCAGATTGTCTAAATGTAAAGCCACATGTCTGGCTAACTACCAAGTCATCAATTAAAAACAAAAGTATAATAATAAGTACAGAGAGAGGAGTGGGCTTTGGATAAACTCCCTGCAGCTATTGGCTGTCATGTGTCTTTCATCGTTTGCCATTGCTTGGATGTGTTGTCCCTCTCCATCAAGATCATGGCATCTCATATCTGGGTACATTGGCCTATTTTCACTCCTAATAGGTTTTGGTGATGGATTATTAAGTAGTCCTTTTGTTAGAATGCACATGCAACAAGACATGTAGCTTACAAATTAGCCAGTGTGTTAGTTGATGTATAATAACAACATTGTAATTGCTCATTTGTGTGTTTTTTGCCTAGGAAACATTTGTTCTTTGGATTCCTTGCTGGTCATAAAGAAGTATTGCTGTTTAACAGTAGCCATTGCACATGTATTTGATTTACTTTGCTGCCATGACATGTTAGATGTACAGCTTTTGTTTGCAAAGTAAGGAAAATAAAAGTACTGTCTGTTTGTAAAACAACAACAAAAAAACACCTAATGTACAATTGTTTTCTATGTTTGCTTTTTAAATTCACCTCTGACACTGCAAACTTCAATTACTGACTCCTTTACATAACACTTTTCTTTGAGGGTACCGCTTAACTCTACAAGCATTCACAAAGGTACCTAACTATTACAAAACATCTGCGCTTACAAAAAGCCATGCCTATTGAATCTACCAATGCTTTTTTCTAATTTTCAACATTTATTCCTACCATCGTAAAGAATTTTTCTGAACCTTTGCTTTATAGAAAAACAGACTGCATTGATGCTCGAAATATTGGTCTGTATAAGGCCATCAGCCGGTACTTATTGCACAACATTTTTAGCTTGTGACAACACTAGAGGAGAGGGTGTGGCCTAACGGCTGGAGCGGTCGAACTTGAAGCTGGGGAACCGAGTTTGTGTCATGGCAGGGAAGCTCAACATGCTGTGATTCTGGGCAAATCACTTAATCTCCGCATGCCTAACAAAAAAATTAATGTGTTCGTAAGTAATGCAACTGGTGCTCATGTGAAGCACTCGGATACCATCGGGTCGAGTTCCCACTATATAAAAACTCACAAACGCACAGGAATATTTCTCTTGCACATTATAGAGTTTTTAACTCCTAACCTTGTATGTGCGATGTGTGAAAGTACCTCATGAAGCTGGCAGTAGTTCAGTTTACTATTCTTTTTTATCTTCCTTCAGGTGGGATTGCAGCCTACAATGCTGGACCTGGAAGTGTTAAAAGTTACAATGTGATAGTGGCATATACAGCCAAGAATACTCCAATGACGTTGTGGCTCGAGCTGACTTCTATATGAACAACGGATGTCATATGTGATAACCATTCTCATGCGCTGCAGATCTGGGTTCTTTTAAAGAAATGTATATACTTATTTGTCTAAGACCTGATTTAGAGTTCCATAGTAGCTGAAAATCCTATACGGTTTCTAAAGGTAAAACCAAATATGGAGTAAAATCCAGCAGCCGATTGTGCATTACTATACGCCCCCATTGTTGAAGGAAATTCATCAGGTGGATTCTGCTTTGTATGTAGAATTTCCTTCAGAAATTTTGGGGTATTTTTATTTACCATTGAAATCTGAATCAGGCCCTTAATAATCTTAACTAGTGGGAAATATTTCACTGATTATAAAGACTCCTACACAGCCTAAAAGTTAAGTTAAGAGGAGGTGTTCAGTGAGATAACTGACTTCAACAACAAAAACTGTTAAGCGTTAATTTGCTCCATTGTATCAGATTAGACATGGGGCCAGATGTACGACCCTATTTTGCATACGCAAATGGGTTTGCGACCCGTTTGCGCATGAAAAATACTATTGGGCCAAGTACAAACCCTATCTAGAAAGTCGCATTTTATTTGCAACTCGCTAAATTGGATTTAGACTCGCTATTAGGAAAGGGCATTCCAAGGGCGTCCCTTCTTAATAGTGAGACGCTACCCTATGTAAGAATGTTTAGCAACTGCCTTTGCGGTCGCAAAACACTCGCAATTTACCTCCCTCTTCAAGAAGGAGGTAAAGCACTTCTAAAAGGGAAGGGGTCCCCAGGGGAACCCTCCCCCTTTGTCAATGTAGGATAAAATATGTTTTAGCGGAAGGCATTGGTCCCAGGGCCACAACCTGCCCTTAAAATATGCAACCAAAACATTGAATTTTTCTTTTTTTAAATGCATCCTGTTTTCCTTTATTGAAAATGGGCTGGAAAAAAAAAACTTTATTTTAAAGCAGTCCCATACATCGAGGTCTGCTGAGCCCAGCAGCCCACCATACCTGGGAGGACCAGCCATCCACAATGGGATCGCAAATTGCGAGTGCCCCATGACTTTTAATCATGCATGCAATTCGCAACCCCATTGGGAATCACAAACAGTGTCCCAGACACTGTTGTACATGGCATTTTGCGAGTCGCAAATTGCGACTCGAAATTGAGTGCAATTTGCGAGTCGCAAAATGCCATGGTTGTACATCTGACCCATAAACATTAAGAAACACTCTATACTAAATCTGTTTACATGCAATAAATACAAAAGTGTCAACCTATCGGTGAACTTTCATTCAGCACGAAACATACATAAACTGAAAGATTTTTGGGCATGACCATTCAGGAGTGGCCCACTACCAACCTCAAGTTCTGCAACCGCATTTGTTCATAGAAGAAAAATTAACATACATGAATATTAATGGAAATTTGAAATTAAAATGTATCTGTGATTCAGAAACGACATGGAATCTTCTTGATATTTAAGAGAAAGATTTGCAAACATCTGTAAACAACATGGACAAAGTGGCTATATTTGCAAAGGAAAAGTAAAGAAAGAACCCTACAATCAAATTAAAGTAATTGATATAGATCCATAGTGTTACTTTCTCATTGTTAGTGAAAAGTGTACTTTTTATAGGGATACACCACATTTGACAGAAGAGGCAAAAGAGCACACCACACCCACCCACCCACCACCACCATCAACACCACCATCACATCATCACAAACAAACCCCCATCACACGACACACCTCACACATCATCACCACACCCCTGCACCCGCAAACACCTCAACCCCCACACACCATGACATCCCAAAAAATGCCCAAATTCACCGAGAGTGAGTTGACAGTCATGGTCAACAAGATTGTGAGAGTAGAGCCACAACTATTTGGTAGCCTGGTCCAACAGACACCATCAGCCACCAGGACACAAATGTGGGAAAGGATAGTCCAAAGGGTGAATGCAGTAGGGGCCACCCCAAGATCCAAGAAGGAGATCCAGAAGCGGTGGCATGATCTCAAGAGGGTTGCCAAGGAGAGGAGGAGCAAGAACTGGATGCTGGCAAACGCGACTGGCAGTGGCCCTCCCATCCCACCAAAGACCTTCATACCATGGGAGGAGAAGGTGCTTGCCATCCTGCTACCTGAGAGTCTCACAGGAGTAGCCCGGGGAGCGGAGGCTGGTAAGTACAGACAAATGTTTAACACCACAATGAGATTTACCTCCTTGCAATACCCAACCACCAATACACTGTCCATCCCTACCCAACATGTAGCCAGCCATCCTGCTGAGGAGGCCTGTATGGGGGAGGAAGGTCAGTACAACAACTAACACCATTCCCCCTGGCCCACACCCCAGCAGCATGGAGGCCTCCCCCACCCAGGAGCATGTGTCAGCCATTGCACTGTTTAACAAACAGACCTACAGGTTGGTAGCCATCTTTATTGGGAGGGTGTGTGATGGGAGGCAGGGAGGGAGGCCTGCACTAACTACGACCACCATTCCCCCTGGCCCACACCCCAGCAGCATGGAGGCCTCCCCCACCCAGGAACATGTGACAGCCATTGCACTGTTTAACAAACAGACCTACAGGTTGGTAGCCATCTTGTATTGGAGCACTGTTTTGTGGTGGGAGGCCTGTCTCACTGTTCCCACCATTCCCCCTGGCCCACACCCCAGCAGCATGGAGGCCTCCCCCACCCAGGAGCATGTGTCAGCCATTGCACTGATTAACAAACAGACCTACAGATTGGTAGCCATCTTGTATTGGAGCACTGCTTTGTGGTGGGAGGCCTGTCTCACTGCTCCCACCATTCCCCCTGGCCCACACCACAGCAGCATGGAGGCCTCCCCCACCCAGGAGCATGTGACAGCCATTACACCCTGCACACTCACCTTACAGGTACGTACCAACCGTAATTCTTCATGAAGTGTGTGTGTAGAAAATAAATAACTATTGGACGCAATGCATTGACATTCAACATGTATGACTCCATGATGTCCCTCTGCACTATGAAATGTTACACGGTTTTGCCATGAATTGTACAACTGATGACTGCATATATAACTTGTGTACAGACAGATGATGATACGCAGATGACAGAAACACTGACCACTCCCCATCTACTCCACAGGTGATGAAGAACTCACTGCTGAGGAGCACACCAACGACCAGCAGAGCCAGTCTCCACCTCCGGCACATGGACTCTCAGAGGCGGACTCCCAGGACAGTTTGGATGATGAGCTCCAGCCCGGCTCATCTGGTGTGCCACAGACTCAGAGGTCCCAGGCCCCCATCCTTGCCAACACCGCCTCTGCTGCAACAACAACGCAGCAGACCCCTGCTGTCCTGGCCTTTGCCTCCACCGCAACCACCACGGCCACCACTGCCACTGCCACTGCCACCAACACCACCACTACCACCAGTACCACCTGCAGCACCCTCCCTGTCCCTAGGGATGACTATCCCACAGCAACACCTGTGAAGGGCAGGGAGACAGTGCGTGGCGCACCAGTGGCGAGGGAAGAGGTCCGTGGCAGCAGAGCAGGTGGGAGGGCCAGGGTCAACACCAGACCTCGGGAGGAGTGGACACCATCCCTGGACCACTTCACCAGAGTTGTGGAGGCCTACCAAGAGGTCCAGGGACAAAGTGGCCGGTCTGATGAACTATTAAGGGAGCTCATCCTGCTGATGAGGTCCATCGATAACGCCTGGGACAGATGGTGGACCTCATGGGCCAGCAATTGGCGTTGCAGAGGGACAGGCCTGTGTCCCAACGCCCACCTCCGTCCCCTCCTGTTGTGCCGCAGGATGACAGTGCTCCATCTTCCCCTGCGCCAACAGAGAGGGGCGAGTCCTCTGACGCCGCTGGCCATTCAGCAGGCCCCCCACCGCCAAAAAGATCTAGGGGGCGTCCAAAGAAGAGCCTGGGAGTCTCTGGAGGCAAAGCCCCTGCCACACGCCAGTCACGGAGCCAGCCGTGAAGACAAGCCTCTTCCCAACTGCATTCACTGTTTGGACTTTCTTTCCCCACATTGCCATGGAAATGGCACCTCTCTGCTGGACTGGGTCACCACATCCATGTGGTGTCTACTCTTGCATCTCATTGAACAGGACTGTCAACTCACTGCTCATTCCCCACCTTCATGTAAATATTCCAGCACAATTGACATGTCCACTCACAAAATAAAATACCTGACACTCCTGATTTTGTGTAGTGAATTCTTTAGTGCAGTATTTACAGAATGCAGGGCAGGAACACTCTGTAGCACCTAGGGAGACACAACAGAACAACAGTCGCTGGTCTCATTGTGGCAACACACACAGATCACTGCACAAAAAATATCCAAGACATCACAGGCATACTACACAACGACTAGCAGATGTGCACATATACAGTCCAGCATACATCTCCGTACGTAACGTCAATTCCACCAATACCATACATAGGTGACAGAACATGTGCCTATCGGGAACATCTGCACATATCCATTATCAACAAAAGCAACCACACCAGACTATGTACACGTTGTACCTCGTCACCCACCTTCAAGTGAAGTAGCGTTCGATGAGCTGCTGGCGCAGGTCAACTCCTTACTCCTCTCCACTGTCCTCATCACTGGATTCTGGTCCCTGAGCAGGTTGTGGCCTTGGTTCCTCGCCATCGTCCAGGAGCAGGGGGATCCCCATGTGGATGGCCAGGTTGTGCAGCATACAGCATGCCACAACGATCTTGCACACCTTCCCAGGCGAGTATGCGAGTGCGCCTCCGGTCCTGTCAAGGCACCGGAACCTTGACTTCAGCAGGCCAAAAGTCCGCACGATTACCCGTCGGGTCCTGCCATGGGCCTCCTTGTAGCGGATGTCTGCTGGTGTCCGGGGATTCCGGAGTGGGCTCAACAGCCATGGCCTACTGGGATATGCAGAGTCACCTGTGAATGAAAAACACCCATTGCAATGTTGCACGGCCAGAGAAAAGCAAGTGACACACAGCACGCGATAGCGGTAGTGATACTCACCCACAATCCAGGCACGTTCGGGATGCAGATTCTCCATCATCCGTGGCACCATGC
Organism: Lissotriton helveticus; assembly: GCF_964261635.1. NCBI lineage: Eukaryota > Metazoa > Chordata > Amphibia > Caudata > Salamandridae > Lissotriton > Lissotriton helveticus. The sequence goes on from NC_136069.1 coordinate 1,199,052,636, forward strand.
TGTTCCTCATTATGTACGAATCATGGGCCGAACCGGGATACTTTGCACACACATGTGATATTGTCATGTCCGCAAGGCACACCACCTGCACATTTATGGAGTGGTAGTGTTTGCGGTTCCGATAAATGTGCTCCGTCGCCTGCGGTGCCACCAGACCTACATGGGTGCAATCTATGGCACCGACTACATGTGGGATGTGCCCAAGGGGATAGAAGTCCCCCATAACGGCAGCCAAATCACGTCCCCTGTGGAAATGTAAGTAGCGATTGCGATATATCATCATGGCCGCAAGTACATCCCCCAGCACCACGCTGAACATGGGCTGCGACATCCCCCAGCGTTAGCCACGGTCTCTTGGAAGGAAGCAGTCGCAAAGAAGTGGAGTGCTGCCATCACCTTGTAGGTGGGTGTGAATGCCGTAGGATAGTGACGGCGAGGCTACAGGTGGGGCTCCAATAGATCACACAGGATCTTCAATGTTGGTCTGTCCAGCCTGAATTTCCTGATGATTGCCTCATTCTCCATGTCCTCAAGCACAGTCAGGTGACGTAGGAGATTCAGCCTTCTCCTAGTTGAGGAGTAAAATGAATATGTCAGTGACAAGCATAATGAGATGGCCATAGCACAAAGCATCAATGATGTAATGGGAAAAAAGCAAGTGCCAGAGAGATGCATGGCACATCTGGTTACATGGCTGGCCAATAGCTACACACAGAGGGCAGGCCTCTCCAGTGACAATACCCAAGTGACAGAAACCCATCGGGGACTGTGAATGCGGATATAATGGCTGAACATTTCACATGTGCAGACATGGTGCAACAAGACCGGCCAATGTGACTTAACATGTCTGTCATACCCATCTGTTGTACCTGCCACACCTCAATGCATCATGTAAAGTCGGCACACATTCATTAACACAATGATCACAGTAGCAGGGACACTTCCGGTTGTGTGCATGAGCAGTTGTGAATGCACAAGTCAGGTACGATACAATGCAGTGACACCAGCCAGGTCAAGGTCTGCACTGACCAACAACACATTAAACGTCACGACATCAATGTAGACCACCTGAAGTCTGTCAATCATCATCAGCCAACAAAACTCTTACTAAAATGGCAGAAACACAGGCACAAGTGTCTCACACTGAACGTGCGTCCACCTGTGGATGACATGGCTGTGTGGCATCGTGTGTACAATGATGTGCCTTACACCATGTAGCTGTAGGGTGCTGATACAGTGTCCGGGATTGACATACACAGCAATGTGTACGAAAATGGCAGTACCTACCGCCGGTCCCCTGTGGTGTGACCCCAGCACCACCATCTACCCAGCCAAGGTAGCCATTGGCATATGGACCTGTGTATATGGCGGTGGGAATGCTCCGCCGCATGAGTCGCGGTACCTACCGCCGGTCCCCTGCGGTGTGACCCCAGCACCACCATCTACCCAGCCAAGGTAGCCATTGGCATATGGACCTGTGTATATGGCGGTGGGTATGCTCCGCCACATGAGTCGCGGTACCTACCGCCGGTCCCCTGCGGTGTGACCCCAGCACCACCATCTACCTAGACAAGGTAGCCATTGGCATATAGACCTGTGTATATGGCGTTGGGTATGCTCCGCCGCATGAGTCGCGGTACCTACCGCCGGTCCCCTGCGGTGTGACCCCAGCACCATCTACCCAGCCAAGGTAGCCATTGGCATATGGACCTGTGTATATGGTGGTGGGTATGCTCCGCCGCATGAGTCGCGGTACCCACCGCCGGTCCCCTGCGGTGTGACCCCAGCACCACCATCTACCCTGCCAAGGTAGCCATTGGCATATGGACCTGTGTATAAGGCGGTGGGTATGCTCCGCCGCATGAGTCGCGGAACCTACCGCCTGGCCCCGGCAGTGCATCACCGCCGTAGAGCATTGCATACAGCCAATGGCATCGGTGATCGCGGTGGCATGATGCAGATTTAAAAATCGCGGAAGGTGTGCTCCGCTACAGCGGAGGCGGTCATTGGATGCTTTTGAATAAGTCAGACCCGGACAACCAATTGTAGCAGCTTGAATGAATGAATGAATGAATGAAATATCATTTGTAATGCGCAACTATGCCCAATGGGCGTCAAGGCGCCTAAGCCAAATAAAAAGCTGTTAGCGGACAGAAACAGAGCCTACTGGTATGCCTTAATAAAGAGCCAAGTTTTCAGTGACTTCCTAAAGAGGTCGAGGGAAGGAAGTAGTTTGATTTCAAGGGGGAGTGAATTCCACATCAGAGGTGCCAGTATGGAGAAAGCTTTGCTCCCCCATCTAGCCTTCTTGGCTCTGGGAATTACCAGTTGATTAAGCTCGCTGGATCGTAAACATCTGCTCGGAACATATCTGGTGAGTAATGAACCAAGGGCATCAGCCGAGCCTGCAGTTAGAGCCTTATATGTAAGGCAAAGGAGTTTAAAAGTGATCCTTGAAGGAATGGGGAGCCAGTGGAGGTTCTTCCTCGCTAGGGTCATAGATGCCAACCAGGGCAAAGCGAGAGCAAACCGCGCTGCAGCGTTCTGTATGACCTGCAAACGCTGAAGCAGGCCCTTGTTGGCCCCGGCGTATACTGAGTTGCAGTAGTCAAGCCTCGAGCCAACAAGGGCAATCACCACCTGTTTCCGTGCCTGTGGGGACAGATAGTGCACGATCCTTTTCAGGGTCTTGATGACACCCCAACAGGTAGCCACCGTTCTGTTAACCTGAAGCTCCATGGAGAGCTGGGTGTCAAAGATGACGCCTAGGTTCCTGGCAGATTGTGTAGGTATAGGGCAGCTACCTAAAGAAGGAGGCCACCAATCACCTGACCACATGTCCTGGTCCTTGCCAAAGACCAGGACCTCTGTCTTGTCCCCGTTCAACTTTAGGGAGTTAGAGACCATCCACTCTGCAACAAGTTGCATGCAGGCCCTAAAGTTAGAAGCAGTTTCACTTACAGAGTGGGTCAGGGATACCATAATCTGCGTGTCGTCAGCATACGACACTACCTCCATCCCCTGAGATCTTACTAGTCTTGCAAGGGGGGCCACGTAGATGTTAAACAGGGTCGGACTCAATGCCGACCCCTGTGGCACCCCACATTGCAAAGACTTGGCAGGGGAGAGGTATTCACCTAGCATGACACGCTGCTCTCGTTGATGTAAAAAGGAGCTCAGGAGGCTGAGCGCCGGTCCATCTACCCCTGCCTCCCTTAACCTAGATGTTAAAGTCAGGGGAGACAGGGTGTCGAATGCTGCTGAAAGATCTAGCAGCACCAGTACGGTGGTGAGACCCAAATCTACTTTTCTGCGGATGTTATCCATGACTTTCGTCAAGGCAGACTCCGTGCTATGCAGCTTTCTGAAGCCATGTTGGGACCCGTCCAGGAAACCTGAGGTGTCAAGGAAGTTTGAAAGATGGAAATTCAAATGGGTCTCCAACATCTTAGCAGGGGCCGGCAGCAGAGAGGTGGGTCTAAAGTTCTTCAGCACTCCAGGGTCTAAGGTGGTCTTTTTCAGAAGCGGCTTTACGATGGCTCTCTTCCAGAGTGACAGAAAGATACCCTGTTCCAAGGCTCCATTCATTACTTCAAGCATCGGGGGAAGAATGATCTCTCTGCAGTTCTTAAGTACTTTCAGAGGAACTGGATCAAGTGGGGATGAAGATTTTGTTTTATCCAACAGGCTATTAAGATCTTCTAGAGAGAGAGCAGGGAAGTGTTCAAGGGACTGAGGGGAGTCTTTATTCCAAGCTTCCAGTCGTGTAATTTGCGAGGAGTCCTCCGAACTAAGCAAGTTCCTCTGCGACTTTAGGGCTATGTAAATATCGTCTATCTTTTTGTAGAAAAAGTTTGATATGTCATCACATAGCTCCTGGGAAGCAACTACTGGGTCAGGAACCTGAAGAGAGCAAAGGGAGTCTACAATTTTGAAAAGCTCTTTGGAGGATGTTAGAGAACAGGTTAGGTTGGAAAAATAGTCCTGTTTTTCCTTGATGACTCTCTTTTTATACTCTCATAGTAGGCTCTTATAGCCTTCTCTATCTTTGTGATCCCAGGATTTACGCCAGCCACGTTCCTTCTGTCTGCATTTTTGTCTGAGAAGCCTCAGATCGGCAGAAAACCAGGGGGCAGATGGCTTCTGTCTAGCTGCAGATTTCAAGGAGGGGGGGGCTAGTTCGTCAATGGCTCTGGTAATGGCATCAGTGAGTTCTTGGGCTGATTCATCCACCTTCCGCTGAGTTGAAATACTGATGTTACGAATAAAAGGGGCAAGAGCCTCCTTAGTGAAGTTTTTGAAGCTCCTTTTAGATTGTTTTTTGCCAGTGCCCACCGTAACATCAGGGCAGGGAATGTCTAAAGACAGCGGGACTGCTAGATGGTCAGACCAGGTAATTGGTACCGGTATACCGACCTCTAGTCTGGAATCGTTAGAGAAAATCCCATCAAGGATATGCCCCGCCTTGTGGGACGGGTGGAGAACTAGTTGGACAAAATCACATGCCTCCAGGGAATTAAGCAGAGAGGAAGTATCTTTCGAAGCAGAATCCTCTAAATGGAAATTAATATCGCCCAGGATGGTGAAGAGAGGTCTACCAAAATAAGGTTCCAAAATTCTGAAGAGTTCTGGGCAGAAGTTGACTCTGGACCCAGGGGGCCTATAGAGTAAAATGCCGGAAAAGGAACTCACCGGGGTGTGCACAATACAAAAGTATAGCGCCTCAAAGGGATCCGTAGAGACCGATAAGGGTTTTATGGTGCAAGAAAGAGTAGATTTAAAAAGAATGGCTATTCCACCCCCTCTACAACGTTCTCTATCTAACCTTAGGAAGGTGTATCCTTCAGGTATGGCCAAAAGCAAATCGTGGCCAGCGGACTCAGAAGCCCAAGTTTCTGTAACAAAGACCCAGTCAGGATTCCTCAAACTGACAAAGTCGTGAAATTCAATCCCATGTTTGATCAGAGAACGAGCATTGATCAAAAAACCCTGTTTGGGTTGGGAGATATGGCTGGTAGACTGAAAAGGGATAGAATGGATACGGGCCTGAGTAGGACAAGCAAAAGAACTGTAGCAAGAGGGACACGAACGGGCCCGGCTCAGAACCTCGGGTCTAAGCCGATGATGGCAACAGAGCGCAGGGGGTCTCAGGGAAAGAAGGGTACCGTACAAGTTCTCCAGTGATGGGGGAGGATGCATGCCAGGAGGCCCAGGGTCCAGCCCGTCCTCAGCGCGGACGGGCGCAGACGGGCTGAACTCTGGCGTAACTCCGGCGTCAGTCTGACGTCCCCGCAGCGCGTATCCGCTGCGCGTCAGCATGGCTCTCTTAAGTATACGCCTAGCGTCCTCCTGGCGACTAGAGCTTTTAAGCTTCTGGATGACCCCAGGGGGCTATAAATCTGTGGGAGTGAGCCTCACATTTCCACTGCTCACAGAGCCTGCTGCCTGGGACCCTGTCCTGCTGCTGGTTCAAGAGCCTGCTGCCTGGGACCCTGTCCTGCTGCTGATTCAAGAGCCTGCTGCCTGGGACCCTGTCCTGCTGCTGCTTCAAGAGCCTGCTGCCTGGGACCCTGTCCTGCTGCTGATTCAAGAGCCTTCTGCCTGGGAGCCCGTCCTGCTGCTGCTTCAAGAGCCTGCTGCCTGGGACCCTGTCCTGCTGCTGATTCAAGAGCCTGCTGCCTGGGACCCCTCACAACTCACTTCAGCCACAGGTCTGCCATATCCACAGGGATGTCAAGAACAGATAAGATCCGTGCCAGTCCATTCATGAGTGAGGAGCTGGATGTCCTTGTGAACGAGGTGCTGACACAGTACCCACGCCTGTTTGGTGGCCCCAATGTTGTGGTAAGTCACCATGAAGGGAGCAGTAGGGCAGGGTGGTGTCAGACGTGTAGTCATGATGCTGCAGTATATGCTTGGGGATGTGGGGTGCTGACAAACACTGACAGACAAGCTGTTTCCAGGTCGTGGGAGTGTGTGCGTTGCACTGTGACTCTTTCCTAGGCCTGTACTTGTATGTGTGAGTGGGTTGTGCTACATTTTTGGGCAGACAGAACCAACGGTAGTTAGCCTTGTAGATGCCAGAACAGTGAACGCGTGTGAGGACATTTCAGGGTGCCCCTGTAGTCATAGTCAGTGTGACCCACAGAGTAGGTTCAGTGGCTGCACAGCCAAACGTTGAACATCAGCCAACTTACATGCTACAGTTGCTTCACACTGATTAGTAGATATGCCCCATCAGTGCCCTGTACAATTTCTGAATTACACACTGCTGTCTATGCATTTGTGTTGAGGCATCATGCTTTAGTGTGATTATCATGGAGACTAGGAACCTCAATGTGTGCATGCATTCACTAATGTATATGCCATGCAGAGTGGCCTTGTGAGGGTACCCCCAGTTCTGGAGGGAGGGAGGTTACTGTGAGTCCCGAGTCAGTGTCTGGCTGCTGTACTGATAGATGCTGACATATGACATTGTGTAATTGTTCATTTGGCCTTCTTTACTCTCATACCTGCAGCTCAAGGTACACCAATGTAAGGCTGTGTGGAGGGCCATAGCAGCAGAGGTGGGAGCCCTGGGGGTATCAAACAGACGACACACACACTGTCACAGGAGGTGGGACGACATCAGCCGGCTGGCTAAGCAAGTGGCAGAGATGACCTTGGGGATGGTACCACACACAGGGCGTGTGGCACGGCGCACCATGACTCCGCTGATGGGACGCATACTGGCAGTGACCAATCCAGACCTGGATGCACGTCTGAAGGGGCATCAGCAGCAAAACAGAGATGGTGAGTATCTGGGGAGGGAGAGTTTGTCTGGAAGTGGATGCATGTGTACAGTGCCTGTGGCAGCGGTGACACATGTGATGTGCATGTGTTGCCATGCTGTGATATGTGATGTGAGTGGCGACTGTGATGTGTGCCTGTATGAGGCATTGGGCCACCATGGCCTTACTGTGCTGCTCCTGCCTGCAGTTCTCAGTCCTTGACAGATTTTTGGTGTCCACATGGTCACTCTTCTTTGGGATGGTGTGGGGAGTCCATATTCTGCCGTACAGCAGTGTCCACTTAATGAGTGTGACACCATGTCTGTCTACTTTGCATGCACCATGATGGTAGAGGCCCACACATCTGACGACAATGTGAACCCTGATTGTCACATGGTGATTGGAATGGCCTATTTGGCAATGTGGCATGTGTAGTCAATACAGGTGTGTGTGGTCCCCTCTGGTTCCCTTTTGGGCTGTAAGTGGTGATGTGTGTTGTGGCTACATCATGTCCATGGGGCAGGTCAATGTGGGCTGGGGGAACACCATCCATGGGCAGGGTGTAGTGCTGTGTGGCATCGACATTGCTCCACTTCTGGCTGTTTGTCTGCATGACAGGCACTGTTGTGGTCTATATAGTGTGTAGCTGCACAGTGATTGCAGGATGTGGTGGTTACCATGTAGTTCTAGGCCTCTCATGTGCTGCATTGATCTGAAATCGTGTGACCAGACGATGACACTTACACAACCCTGTTTCTCTCACTAATGCAGATTCGCAAGACACCACGGCGGGACATGATCCTGAAACAAATGTTGGCGAGACCAGCACGACAGCGGCAGCGGAGCAAAGTGAGACTGAGCCAAGTGACACTGACCACACCAGCGCTACTGAGGGTGACAGGAGTATGCATGAGGAATCTGTGGCTGAGACACAGAGTACCACTTCGTCTGATGGCAGCGGGGATGCGTCCCTGTTAGCAGCCACAGGGGATGGGGAGTCTGCTGCAGCATCTGACAACCAGGGGCCACTGCCTAGCCTCCCATCCACTTCCTCTGGGGCTGGCCGTATCTGTGTCACTAAGAGGGGACGTGTAACATTCACACATGGCACCGCTGCCCCTGCACCTGTCCTCCTGCTGCCCTCAGTGCGTAGAGCTCCTGCGCCAACTTTGCGTGGGCCAGACCGCCCTGCTCAATGCCTTCAGTGCCCACGAGAACAAATTAGGCCAGGTTCTAGCAGTCATGGAGGGCATACACTCTGACGTGGGTGGGCTACATCGTACACTACAGTCATTGTCAGCAACAGTCACATCAGCCCTCCAACAGGCACATGCTCTCATTGCAGCTCAGGTTTAGCTCAGGTTTCTGTGACGTCCACCCATTCAGTGGCCACATCAGATGACAGTGACCACTTGGGACCTACATCAACTAAACGATACAACACTAGGAGCACAGGTCAGACCCAAACCAAACAATCCCGTCCACCGACTCCATCCCCAAAGAAGAGCAGGGACCCCCCAATATGCACAGACAAGGTGAAGTCACATAAGAGCAAGGCCAGAAGATCATTGTGGCAGACATCAGGCTCACGTGCTGCAGAGGCATCACCAGAAATTGACTCAGCTATGCCCACAGAGGATGTGTGGCATGGCATGGCTACACCTGGGGAGAGCACAGGGACACAACCACCCACCACATCAACCCCAGAAGAAAGTACATCGAGGCAGGTGGAGGAGAGCCCTGTTGTGACCAGCCCAGTGATTAAGGCAAGAGAGGGCAGTGTTGTGTCCAGGCCATTGATTCAGGAAAAGGAGGGCAGTGTTGTGTCCAGGCCACTGATTCAGGAAAAGGAGGGCAGTGTTGTGTCCAGGCCAGTGACTCAGGAAAAGGAGGGCAGTGTTGTGTCCAGGCTAGTGACTCAGGAAAAGGAGGGCAGTGTTGTGTCCAGGCCAGTGACTCAGGAAAAGGAGGGCAGTGTTGTGTCCAGACCAGTGATTCAGGAAAAGGAGAGCAGTGTTGTGAGCAGCCCTGGCAAGAAGGGACAGGGGGGTACTGTAGACACCACCCCTGGGGGAAGTGGGAAGGTGGTCACTGTAGGGGGTACACCTTCCAGAGAGGGTAAGGTGGTCCGGAGACGTAGCCAGCCCAAGCGTTCAGCAGGATCAAGCACTTCTCCAGAGGGAGTGCCAGTGTCTGCCCCTGATGTGGGACAGTTGGGGTGTGTGCCGGTTGTGTCAACGCCACTTCCCATCAACCCCACGACAGGGAAGCAATTTCATATTCCAAAAAAGTGGAAGGGCACCCCTCCAACCTCTCCCACCCACACTGTGTCAAGGGTGTGCATGACTTCACCTCCACGTGCCACGGTGCCACCTGGTCCGCACAGTCCTCCACCTTGCAGGCCCTCTGTTATTACCACATCACATGGCCCTCTGTCACACCAGTCAAGTAGACCGGCTGTCCCTGACACACAGCCAGGTCCCAGTCCACATGACACCCAGGAGTGAGTTGTCAACACCCTCATACGCCTGTGCCACACACAGGTGTGCTAGTCAAGACCAGTGTTTGCGACCTGGGTGTGTTGCTGGCCCTGTTGCTCTGATGTGCTGTACTCTCCCCTGCCAAGGACTCTGGGCCTGTTGCTCCGATGTGCTGTACTCACCCCTGCCAAGGACTCTGGGCCTGTTGCTCTGATGTGCTGTACTCTCCCCTGTGCAGCCTCTCATGTACTTGCTATCTCCCCTGCCAAGGACTCTGGGCATGTTGCTCTGATGTGCTGTACTCTCCCCTGTGCAGCCTCTCATGTACTTGCTATCTCCCCTGCCAAGGACTCTGGGCCTGTTGCTCTGATGTGCTCTACTCACCTCTGCCAAGGACTCTGGGCCTGTTGCTCTGATGTGCTGTACTCACCCCTGCCAAGGACTCTGGGCCTGTTGCTCTGATGTGCTGTACTCACCCCTGCCAAGGACTCTGGGCCTGTTGCTCTGATGTGCTGTACTCACCCCTGCCAAGGACCCTGGGCCTGTTGCTCTGATGTGCTGTACTCTCCCCTGTGCAGCTGCTCATGTGCTTGCTATCTCCCCTGCCATGGACTCTGGCCGTCCTGTTTGTGTTTCACCTGTGCATAGTCTCTACCATTTGTACATGATTTTGTGGCTTGCTGTTATCTAATGATGTTGTATTGCTACATCTGTGCACTATGTGAATAAATACAGTTACTTCTGGTGTGTGTTTTCTCTGTCTCCTTGCTGATTAAAGTCCTTTTCTTGTTTGCATTTGCTTGACTGTGTACCATGCTCTAATTTAAGTTCACCATTGGAAGGCTCTTTGTAGCCATCGGATTATTAGACAGGGGTGACAGGGTCTTCCGTCCATTCTGGCCCTGCTGATGTTGTACTCTGTGATGGCTATTTCACAGGCCATGCAGTTATCTTGTTGGAGATTTGCTATTGTTACATACACCGTTCACAGGTCATGTTGGGTGACATTGGCAGCACAGGGTGTGCTGGTGTTCAGGGGTTTTGTAGCTGGTTGTGATGTCATGAGGTATGTGTGTGTTTTCCTTTCTGTATGCCCAGGCATGTATGTGTATGGTCATCTTGTGTTGACCCTTAGTCCTGGTGGCATGGCTTACATGACATGTGTGTTGTTGGGTGTAGCAGAGGTGTGCAGTGTGAAGGGTGTAAGTTTGTAGTGTATGTATGTGTGCCCCTGTATAGTCTGAAACACACATGTGTCAGCCAGGAGTTGTATGTCTGTTGTTTGTTTTGTCTTGCCCTGTGTGGATGATTGTATGCAATTGTGTGGGCTGTGGGGAGTGCACTGGTGTTGTGTGTTCCTTGTCAGCCAATCCTGCAGTGCCTGTGCCCCTGGTTGTGTGTTGTGTGTTGCAGTGTGTGTGTATTGTGCTTGCTGTTACTGTGCTTGTTGGTGTGCATGGGGGTGCACGGGTTAAGCACCTGGCCTGTGACTAGGTCGGGTGGGGTGCAGTGTGGTTTGGGGTGGTGTGTCTTTGTGATGTTTGTGGCCTGCCCATGCTTTGGTGTGGCCCTGCCTTCTGCATGGTGCGCATGTGTTGACCGCGGCGGTGACGTGACCGTGACCGTGACCGGGACGTTGCTGCTGGTTTGCGGACGTTGTGTGTTCCGGATGCTGTGGGTGCCTTGTTGTGAGGTAGGTGATGTGTGGGTGCCCATGTTGATGTGTTGTGCCCCCCAGCAGGATGCCTGTGTGGTGCTTGGGCCCTGTGTCTTCATGTGTGTTGTGTGGTGCATATGTGTAGTTGCGTACCTGCGGCGGCGTCCGCGGTGGCCCATCTGGCGATAGTGTTGCAGCAGGTACATGACCGGATGCATGTGGAGGGCTGGGTCCATGGGGTTCATGTCGGGTCTCGGCGTTCGTGCTCCGCTGTTGACTTTCCGCCTGCTTCAGCTGTTCCCTGGTTGGACGGTAGATCAACAACTCAAAGGTATGTGTAATGTTCAAACTACTAGTGGACATTTCATTACATGTGGGCATTTTACAGCTCTCTTACACAGTACAGGGTGGAAGGCACCTTTTCAAGGTGATGTTGCACCTGTACTGCTGGTGTTTAAACAGTCAAAATTCTAGGTGTATTGATAGATAAAGAAGTGACTTTAGGGACCAAGTTAATAAAATGACATCAGCCTCTTTCTTTCCTTAACCGCTTCAGCGCGGCGCAGATTCCTGCGCTGTGCTGAACGTTCTATTGAGCCTATGGGCTCATGACGGAACGGTTCCGTCATGAGGACAGCTCAACCGACGCTCATGACGGAACCGTTCCGTCATGAGCATCGAAGGGGTTAAGGCTCATAAAAAAGATTGAATGATTCCTTCCCCCTGAACTTCTGAGAGTGGCTTATAGCGCATTGGTTCTTACTAAGTTAGATTTTTGTAACAGCCTCTATCTTACTCTCGCAGTGGGTCTTGAAAAGAGGTCCAAGACTCTGCAAAATGCTGATGCCCAGTTCCTCTTCAAAAATCCCAAACATTAATCAGCAAGAGGAGTCATCAGGAAACTGCACTGGCTGCCAGTTAAACAACGATGCAGGTTTAAGGCTCTCTGCCTGGCCTATAAGGCACTGCATGGACTAGGGCCAGCCTATTTCAGAGCTAGAACACTATGCTCAGGCTCCCCAATGAACTTGATTGTTCCTTCTCTCAGGAGAACCAACTGGAGTGGAAAGAGCTTCTTCAGGGCCACAGCGATGCTCTGGAACAGTCTCCCAATGACACCGAAAGCTGTTCCCTCCCTACTCACCTTCAGAAAAGCCTTAAAGACCTGTTTGTTCCCACTGGAGACATAAAGGCACCCAGCCCTGGCTAAACTTGCTGCAGTCATCTAATTCAGCAACTTTATCTGTTCCTACAGGACCATGATGCCTATCGGCATAAGTTGCACTTTATAAATGATAGAAATAAAATAAAGAAAGAAAGAAATTCGCTATAAAATGTGTCAATGACCTAACACTACTAGTGACATCTACTAAAATGTACAAATCGCATATTGTTATCCGATCAGGGCCAACTCAGCCAGGGCCGGACTGGGAATCTAAAACATCCCTGGCAATTTTGAAGGACCAGCCCCTGGGAGAAGGAAGTGGGGGAGGAGGACTGGGGAGTTGCAAGTGTGAAGCACAACTGCGTTTGTTACTGGGGGACAATTTTGTAGCACTGCTTCAAAACCATCCCCCAGTAGCAAAAAACTGCCAACCACTGCTGCAAACCGGCCCCAACCCTTCCAGTCTCCCGTAAAAACAACTGATGCCCGCAATGGCCAGTCCGGCTCTGAACTCATCCTTCCATCCTTTTGATGCAGGTAAATTGATGATCAGTGAATTTGGTAGTGTTAATGCTATTTGATGCACCTAGAAACAGCAGAAGTGGACAATAGAACACTGTATGAAAAAACATTATTCATATGTTAGGAACGCGCTCTCTGACCTCTGTATTGCTGCCGTTTCTGCTGTGCCATTCATCACTTTGCTGCCGGGCTGCCCAGGGACTTCGGGACCTCGGGGGGTTTAATTCCGCATTGACTGTCCGATTATTGCCATCCTCGCGGACTGCGAACTGACGGGGAACTACACCCCCCAGAAGGCAATGCGGTCTCGCGAGACTAGCCGCGAGAGGACCAGCATCACCCCTTGAAAAACAGCTGAGAGCCCCCGCGGCGTGGGATGCGCCCGGGCTAAGCCCGGGCCAAGGGCGGGCCGTCCTGTGCCCATCAGAAGCCGGAAGAGGCTGGGCCGGGCCTACCCTCTTGGTCCGTCTCTCTGAGATCACCGTGGGATGGCTAAGTAAGACTTTAAGACTCTTCTTCTTACAATTATACGCCCAGATACCATAGGAACTATTTGCTTTCAAGAGCAACCGCATTCTGGTACTGAGTGTGTACATTTTATATATCTGTGTCTGGTACTGACTGTTTTGTCAAAAGGTGGGCCGTCACAGCGCGGAGGATGCTGGCTGGGCCCTATCCCTTGGTTTTGTTTTTAATTGATTTTATTTCAATAGGTCAATCGTTAATTTAAAATGGTGACTCCTAGTATATATTTATTGTCTAAAATTCGGCTTTTATTACTGATCTAGCTCTGATATACGTGCTTGGCATAATAATAAAACGAGATGGGAAAAAGGAAGCTGAATAAATCGATTTTGGGGCAATCTACTTTAAAGTTGAAATCAGACAATATGTCGTTATTGAAATATTTAACCTGGCCGGTGGGAGCAATTGAAAAGTAAATATGCAGTGTTGAAGATGCCTTGACAAAGGACAAGAGGCCTTCAATTCTGCGGAATGCAGCAGGGCGACAAGCCCCTTTGGAGATTGTGTCCTGAGTTGCTTAGATCTCCCAAAATACCCACGGATGTGAATAATGGCTGTATCCTTCTAGGTGGAGATGAGATCTCGTCAGACGATCCTGATGTGTCGTCACTTTCACCACCTAAGAGATCCTGTACTAAGACTAAGAAAGTTCTGCCTATAAGTCTCCCACCTTTGGTCCATGTAAATACCCCATCCCTAAAAAACCCTGCCCCCATAAAAAACTCTGTGTCGACGAAGACAGCTACAGGTTCCATCAAAAGGAGGAAAAGGGCAAATCAGGCAAAACACAATATAAACTGCAAAAGTAACCACAGGGGCAGGGAAATAATAATATTGCTTCTGAAATTGAGCCTTTTTTCTGATTTAACCATTAACATAAGGGCTCTCATCGACCCAATAGAGAACAGGTTAAGCCAGATAGAGTTAAGCCAAATTACCACTATGAATAAAATAAGCGAATTTGCTTCTAGATCCCCTATGTTAGATGGAACGGAGGGTGGTGAAAACGTTATTGAGAAGACTCCCTGCATTGTTTTTCATGGAGGTAGTGACCACAGCAATGTATTACAATCATTAAGGGAGGGTACTTTATCAAGAGGCAATGGACTCTTTAATCAAGAAGGAATGGGGGAGTAGGAAGTATTAATAAAGAAAATAAGGGGATGTTGCCCACTAATTTTTGTAATTTAGATCAGAGGTGTGTAGGACCGACTCCCCAAAGGGCCCACCGAGAATCCAATACTTTAAATCTCCTGCCCGCCGCGGCCCCTACACCATCGTTCTAGCAAATGTCCCATTGATAAATGAGCATGATAAAGAATCATGGGCTACCTTGCGGAATAAGTCCATTCATGACCTGGGCAATAAGAGCGGCCTAACGAAGGAGATGTTTGAGGCATTTAAGATGGTGAGACGAGTCTCCTGGTTAGGCATGGGTAGGAAGGTTTTAATGGGAGATTGTGTAGTTTTAACCCTGGGATCATCTGCTCTGGTTCGTGAAATCTTGAACCGCTCTGGAACCAATGTACTGAATAAGGAACAAATAAATGTCCTCCCCTTGGGTTTTTTTTATCGGCCATGTATGATTGAGAGGCGAAACCCGTACTTGGGTAACCCCCACTATGTAAATAATCAGACCTACCATGTAGCGGTAAAAAATAGATTTGAATCGTTGCAGTATTTAGAGGATGTGGATTGACATGATGGCCACAATTGTGAAAAGGGTAGCCGCAAGTTAAAAAGGAATATGGTTAACAATCAGTGTAAAGAAAATTACCAACAAGAATGTCAGAGTGGGGCTGCTGTCTCCTGTTTATCAAAGTTGGTACCCTCCAAGAACAGGGCACAGAAAAATCATCAAGAAACTCACAAGAAAAAGGATCCTTTGCTTACTGCTAATGTAGTTATATTCCTGGATGAACCAACTATTCATGGAACAGGGATTCCCCTGAACCGGTCTACCATAGATAGAACATTCATTGATAGCCCCATTCAAGTGGAGACAACGAGGGAATATGCAGGTAAAGAATATGACAAGGTCACTAGTTCTGTACCTAATTTTGGGTCTGTCAAAATTCTAACTTGGAATATTTGCGGCCTTGAGTCAAAAGTTGCAAATATTGTTTGGGGCGATTTTGTCCGAAATTATGACATTTTATGTCTACAAGAGACATGGTTATTACCTGAGCAACATCTGGACGGTTATAAAACATTCCATGTCCCTGCATTACGGTCATCTCATGGGAGAAATAAGGGGGGTATATGTGTTTATATATCAAACATGCTGATAGTTCAGAACATTAAAATGACAAAAAGTACTCCCTACTATCAAATGGTCTCCATTTTTTTGCCATCACACATAAAGTTGTTAATTGTAAATTTTTATATTAATATCAACAAAGATAAGTATGCGGATGTGTTAAAAAGCCTCAGCGAGGACCTAACCGATCAAGCTATCGCTAAGGGAATAGAGGTAATCCTGATATGGGGAGGGGATTTTAACACAAGCATTTGTACTTTAAATGTGTGTGGAATAGGCAAAAATATTAACAACAAGGGGGGACAAGGGGAGGACAATATTTACCGGGGTCCAATGTACGTGTCCTACGAGGCTGTAAACAACAAGATTGTACAGAGTTCCCCAAGGGCAAGGAAGGGATGGAAGGATAGTAATAATAATAATAATTATAACAACTCTCTCACTGGGAATGGTGTAGCTGGTATAGAACCATGACAGGGAGAAACGTAATCCCTTATCGGAACTTAGGATGCCTCACACAACTAAAAAGTTTGGACGACCGTTGTCATCCTACCTAATGGTTGTCTCGTGTCATCATTGGCCTCCTGCTCCAACGACAGGCTGGCGGTGCAATGCCTGACGGGTGGCACAAATGTGCTACTCTTTTGGTGGAGTTCTTTTGTTCCTGGCCAATGGGTGCATGTGTGTGAGGGACCTGCGAGATAAAGAAGTGAGCGTGAAAAAAGAGTTAAAAAAGGTCAGTGAAGTCCACTTCAATTGCTTTATTCATGTGGCTTACTGCCTTATTAAAATAGTGGAGCGAGGGGTACCGAGGCTGACAAAATTAGGTGGTTCGGCTCCGTTCAACCCTCACTTGTGATGTGGTCAACATGTTTCATGCCTCACGGCAATTCATCAGGACCTAAAGTGCTCATCGACTTGTGAAAGAAGTATTCAAATACAACCTGCGTGGTAGAAGTACCAGTGCAGTGAGATGTCTGTGTCCTGCGGGGGTTCACGCCCTGTGTGAGAGGGAGAGAAAGGAAGGACTCAGTATCACCTTGCAACCTAAAGGGATTCTAGGTCAAAACGCATGGCAGCAATTGGAGCAGTATGTATCCAATGATTCATGTAGACAGCCCATATTAAGGCACAGTGAGAGAGAATATATATTAAGACAATAGGTTAAAAATCCGTGAAAAATCACCGCGAAGGTCACGGGGGGGCATATAAAAATTAATGAAAAAAAGATTAAGGCTTGTCACACAATGTGTGTCACAGCTCGCCGGAAAAGGGAGCCATCAGCACTACACAAGGGGGGTGGAGGGGGGGGAAACAATCAGAGGGTATCAAAATACACAAGGTTGATTTCTTACCCCTTGGTCTGGGTGGTTGGTCCCCACGGACTGTCCTCGTGGGGCCTGAGCTGTGAGGTAAATACCTGTAAGAGGAAAGTGGGGTAGAGGAATAGGGAGAGAGAGGGAAATGGGCAATATACCCATGGTTAATGCGTCCTCTAATTGTGAGGACCACAGGTGGTATCACCGTGGTGGGTCAGATTTCAGCAACCGAACTCATGGGGTCCGGCCGAGGGACCCCGGCGTCTCAAGGGACGTAATCTGGGCCGGACATGCCGCGGGTACAGTTGCCCCACCAGTCCAAATCAGGGGGCGGGCAGCCCGACCCTCGGGGCCGATCACAGTCAGTCTGCCCAGGGGGGTAAAACAAGGTGCCCCCGAGGAGATCACCGTCAGTGGCCCAGCGGAGGGGGCGGGCCCCACCCAAGTCCCAAAGGAGACTGCGAATGCGGCACCCCCGCAACAGCCAGGACCAGACCAGTCCGTGTGGGTAATTGCCGGGGCACCGGGGCCGGCCGACAAAGAGCGGCGCTGGAAATCTCGCCATCGCCGGCGGCTCGGGGATCCCCGTAAAAGAGAGCCCCGCCACTTACCTGGGAATGCTCAAGGCAACTGCCGGTAGCACCTACCCTCCCACGACGGCGAGTTCAAGTCGCAGGACAGCCGCTCGTCAGGTGGGGGTCTCTGTGGTGTCTAAGTACACGGCATCGAGGGCGCCATGTATGGGCGTGGCCAAGTGACGTCACTGGAGGTCCAGCCCGGTGCGTAGTGAAGGGCGAGGAAGGACTACGGCAAGGCGTCCATCAGGAGCGCCATAGTGGAGTGGGAAGGGGAGTACGCCCACTGGGGGGAGAGAATGCCTGACTCTAGTCAGGAGAGTAGTACAGGGCGAAAGGGGACTGAGACATAGCGTCCAGCGGGAGCGCCATGGTGGAGAAGAAAATTACTCAAGGAGAAGGGTGGGGGGGGCGGAGATGTCAGCCCCCGGGGGGGGCATACGTAGTGATGTGGGCTAGTGTTGCCACTGCTCGTCTAATGGGATCAAGGAGGGATGTGGGCGCTAAAAATAACAAGGGGCCACATGTGTAACATGGGCGTGCGACGAGGGAGGTACTGTGGGGGGGGGAGGAAAAGGGGGGGGGAGGTGAAAAGGGGGGGGGGGTTTATGGGGGTGCATCAATATGAAGGGGGAGAAAGCTTCCAAGGAGGAAGGCGTCGCATGAGTAGGTCAAGAGGTGCGTAGAGGACCGTTCAATGAGGGTCATCGTGATACTACTGTCCAAATTGCGTGGGCTAATTTGACCGAGTAGGGTTGGAATGGGGGTGTCCCCGAAAGGAACACAACCAGAGTATCAATGGACAGTTTCGAATAGTGCTGCCAGTGAAGTTGGTTGTGTCAGGGAATGTGGAATCGAGGATGCGAAGGCTGCTGGGCATCCGAGGTGGGATTGAGGGGATGGTTACAGTTTGTTCAGTCCGGAGAAAACTCTGTAATTGTGAATAGAGTGAGGATAGGAGTGTGTAGTATTACAATTAACCCCAAAGGCAAGAGGGCACCTCTGTCCCATTTATTGATCATGGAGAAATACCATGTGGCAGAGGTGGCTGCAATGGTAATCTGAGCCTGATCTATCTGGCCAGCATATTCCATGGTACGGAATCATTGAGTCCTTGTGTGTCTGTCTGTAGACGATGCACCCACCGTTGTTCCATTCTAAACAGTGCTGGTTGCGTGATGGACGGATGACATTCAAGGACAGTCCATTGTATGCTCTCAGCTGGGTGACAGAGGGCTCTGCAATGTTCATAAAGCTGGGTGTGTGACTTCTTGCAGCGGATGTTACTGTTGTGTTCCATAATGCGTAATTTAACAACGCGCATCGTCATGCCAATGTAGTGTAGTTTGCATGGGCAAGTGAGCATGTAGACGCATTTGGAGCTGTTACAGTTGGTGTGTTTATTATAATGCCAGGTGAAGTCGTTGGACAGCATTATTGATTTCCCTTGGGTCGTCTGAGGGCATATCACACATGATCCACACCGGTAGTGGCCAGTAACAGGAGGCAGGCCCCACAGAGTGTTCGGTGGGCGAATGTTAGTTTTCTTCGGTCGGGTGTGGATCAAAGTATCCTTAAGATTGGAAGTTCTTTTAAAGGCAAAGAGGGGCCGGGGAAAGTCCAAGCCTGCCGAGTTCAGAATCCCCCAGTGGGAGCTCACAGTTTTTTTAATGAACGCAGAGTTTCTTGTGAAGGAAGTCACACAGGTGATGGTATCCTCTTTGTCTTTGGTGTGGATCTCTAGGAGGGAGTCTCTGTTGTTATTGAGTGCCCTCTTTGCTGATTGCGCAAGGAGTCTTGTCGGGTAACCCCTATCCTGGAGCTTATGTTGTAGGATGGTGGCTTCTTGTTTGTAGTCTGTTGTCGTGGTGCAGTTTCTACGTAACCTCAAAAATTGTCCGAACGGGAGATTGTCCCTCAGGGCCTTGGTGTGATGACTTTTATACAGGAGAAGGCTGTTTCTATCAGTTGCTTTTTTGTAGAGGGTGGTAGTAATCTCTGTCGGTTTTAGTTGGATCGTGAGGTCCAAAAAGGGTACAGATTGTTCAGAGATGGTCCCCGTGAATTTCAAGAAAGGATCTTGGAGATTGAGCCATGTGCAAAATGCCTCGCAACTGGTACGGTCACCTTTCCAAAAAACCAGAATGTCGTCGATGTAACGACGCCAGAGGGTGAGGTTGTCACGGAACGGGTTGTGATCTGATGGGTAGATGTAGAGCTTCTCAAAGGTGGCCATGTAGAGACATGCCAGGCTTGGAGCGAAGGTAGAACCCATCGAGGTACCGCGGATCTGGTGGTAGAGTTGTGATTCGTATTTGAAAAAGTTTTCTGTTAAGGCTATGTGGGCAAGTTCCATGATGAAGGAAATCGGGGTAGGAGACGACCATTCTTCCAACCTTAATGTTGACTCAACGGCCTCAAGGGTCGCTTGTTGAGGGATGTTGGTATATAATGCCTCCACGTTTAAGGTGAGGAGGAGGTCCACATCTTCTCTTCCATCCACGTCGTTAATCAGGCGGAGGACGTCCCTGGTGTCTTGAAGGTATGATGGAATTTGTTTCACCAAAGGTTGTAGAAAAGAGTCGGTAAATTGGGACAGTGGCTCCAAGAGTGACCCTATACCTGAGACGATTGGTCTACCAGGGACAGGAGTGGTACCCTTGTGAATCTTCGGAAGGGTATAGAAGTAAGGTATGATGGGTTCCGTGGTGACGAGGAAGTCTGCCTCCTTTTTCGTAATCCATTCATTTGTTTCTCCCTCAATTACTAGGCTCATAATGGTGGTGCTCAGCCGTCTGGTTGGGTCCTCAGTGAGGGGTCTGTAGTGGGTGGTGTTCGATAGTTGGCGTCTGCATTCGCGATCATAATCTGTGAAGTCTTGGATGACTGTGGCTCCACCCTTATCAGCTTGTTTGATGACAATAGTTTCGTCACTACCCAAAGTGATGGAAGCTTGTCTCTCTGCATTTGTCAGGTTATGAAATTGCTTGACCTGTGGCTTATGCTTCAAGCTGGCCAAGACCGCTCGTTCGAATGTCAAGACTTCCGGGGGGACCATCCCATCAGTGGGAGTGAAAGTGGAAGGTTTTCTGAGTCCAGTGTCCTGAGTAGTAGGCTCTGGTTTGTCATCAAAGAAGGCCCGGAGGCAAAAATAACAAAGATGAGAATGGATTTACTAAGCATTTTGTTCATAGGGATAGAGGGGAGAGATTTAACGAAATTATGGCAACGTTCGATCTTGGGTTTGTCAATATAATGTGTTCTCCAACTGCCAATGTTGGCCTTACTTATATTGGACGGGGTTTTAGAACTGTGATTGATTTTATCATCATGCCAATACGTTATGCCAACTTGGTGGAAAAATTTGTGACTCACCCAATTGGATTAAGTGATCACCTGCCCCTTTGTGTTGATATATTAGTACCTGGCAATAATACTAGTAATACTATAGAGCGTTTGGTATGGGCTCAAGATTTAGTGTTGTCCCGTCATAATGGTTTCTCGATAAAATGGGGTCAAAAGATCCTATGTTGACAAACAAAAATATAGTAACAAAGGCTTTTACACAAACTATCCAAAAGATCATGACTACCCCTAATAATAAGAAACAAATAAGGGGGAATGGATGGTTTGACAGCCAGTGTACTAAAATATATACTCTTCTTAAGGCCGTCCTTAGTACACTAACCAGGGATGGCGAGGAAGTTAAAGCCTGTAGGAAGGCCTAAAATCTAGCAAGAAAAAAACGTAAAAGAGTAATAAAAGAGCAGGCGTGGGCTAATTTGTATCAGGCCTCTCAGTGTAGAGATTCTTGTTCATTTTGGCAGGTGGTGAATGCCTCTTTTTCATAAATAGAGAAAGCACACGGCTGGAAATTGCTATTGATGAAAATAACTGGATCCAATTCTTTTCCAAGGTCTATAGTAAGGAGAATAATGGTGTTGTAAGCCATCCTGGGAACTAGGAGGCAGAAGCATGCAAACTAGCACAATCACCAATCGCAATTGACACCGCCCTTGAGGAAGTATTATTGGCGATCAATCAAAGTAAAGGAAATAAGGCCCCAGGTCCCGATGAGATTCCAATTGATTTATTTAAGACGACCACTGATTTTTGGGGCCCACTTCTGACACGAGTTCTGGAGGCTTGCTGTTAAGAAGGGTTCATAAAATCTTGGTCCGAATCAGTGATCGTACCCTTCTACAAAAAAGGGGACCGTGAAAACACTTCTAGTTACAGACCAATATCGCTTTTGGATTCCTTAATGAAAGTGTCAGGAAGGATGGTACTAAATAAACTCCTAATCTGGGCTGAAGACAATAACATTTTAAGCCCCGTTCAATATGGGTTTAGGGAGGGGATGGGCACGGTAGAGCAGGTTTTAAACTTTACACTACTCCAAGGGAAGTACACCCAAGCAAAGACCGGGCGCCTGTATGTAATATTCGCAGACCTTACGGCCGCCTTTGATTGTGTTAAGAAGCTATGGAGCACTTGAGAGGACATACGGGTTGAGCCAGCTATTGTGCAATTTTTAAGACAATTGTACTCAGGAGTTTCAGCCAAAGTGAGATATGGCCTCAAGGTAGAATGCACCAAATCATTCCGCGTAGAGAGGGGAGTTAGACAAGGCTGCGTCTTGGCCCCTTTTCTCTTTTCCATATATTCTAACGCTTTGGAGGAGGAATTGAGGGCCAATGTAATATATTC
Organism: Lissotriton helveticus; assembly: GCF_964261635.1. Lineage (NCBI taxonomy): Eukaryota > Metazoa > Chordata > Amphibia > Caudata > Salamandridae > Lissotriton > Lissotriton helveticus. The sequence continues at coordinate 1,199,074,619 of NC_136069.1, forward strand.
TTCTAGACAAAACAACAAGCCGGTCGTCTCCCTTCTCTACGCGGATGATGCGGTTCTAACGGCCAGAACTAAGATAGGTATCCGGAGAGCACTTTCCACAAATACTGAGTTTATGGCCAGTAGGGGCCTAAAACTCAACGCTGAAAAAACATTTGTGATGATGTGCGGGAAAGGAAAAAATAAGGCCAGGAACCTTGCAGTGGATGATGTTAATATCGAATATACTAAAACCTTTTCATATTTAGGTGCACTCCTAGAGGTAGCAGGCTCCTGGGGTCCAGCAGTTAGGAGCGGGACCATTTTATTCAGAAGATCGACCGCTGCACTAATGAACTTTGCACAAAAATTAGGAAAAAGACCACCTGAGATCCTAATAAAAATATACATAGCAAAGTGCAGGAGCATAGCAATGTACGGGGCGGGTATCTGGGGGTTTTATAATGTGGCGTTGATTCAAATTGTTGATAACATTTTTTTAAGATATATTCTTGCGGTCCCACAAAGTACATCTGTTTTTAATTGCCATGCAGAACTGGGCATTGAGTTCATTACAGATCTCATTAAATTGCAACCAATTTTATTATGGCATAGAGTCTGGTCTACACCTACATTGGGATTAAATAGAGAAATTATTAGGGATGTTATGGTCTTTGATCAGGCAGGTCACATTCCATGGCTAACTTACGTTAGAAAGCTGTTTAATGATCTAAATAGAGCGGGGTATTATGATAATCCTGAGGCGGTATGTGCAATATCCAGAAAGGCATTGAAATAATTATGCATGAGTCACGTTGAACTGTTAAGTTGGCTTCCTGAAAAACAGGATGTCAAATGACAACACCAGACTCCTGTGCCATATACTAGAGAAAGCTAACAACTGCCCATCTCCAATGGTCGCGATCACCCTGGACGCTGAAAAGGCCTTCGATAAAGTTTCATGGTCTTTTCTTCAACCCTGTATGCGTTCATTTAACCTCGGTCACTCATTCATCACAATGGTGATGGCCCTTTACTCCTCCCCATCAGCTCGAATAGCACTCCATGGCACCCTTTCCAGACCATTTCGCCTCTACCAAGGCACCAGACAGGGTTGCCCACTTTCACCGGCACTCTTCCTTCTGGCCCTTGAACCCCTTCTAACTGACATCAAACGGAATAAAGACATACAGGGAGTCTCCTTTGGAGATACTCAGATAAAATTAGCAGCATATGCTGACGATATATTGATTGCGACAGAAAATCCGGCCAAATCAATCGAGGGACTCATGACCTCAATCAGCAAATACTCGAACCTGTCTGGATACAAGCTACACAAAGATAAATCCGAAGTTAAACCACTAAACATCTTCACCACCAAAGAAGTTCTTGGTAACTCGGGTCTAGCTTGGCAAACAGAAGTTATAAAATACCTAGGGATAGAATTTACCGATAAGTTACTGAGCACAATCAAACACAAGTAGACGTTGACACTGACAAAAGTTAAAAGGATCCTTGATGGCTGGTCCCCACGTTTTATAACTTGGTGGGGAAGGGTTGAAACTATAAAAATGATGATATCACCACTAATCAACTACCTGAGCACTATGCTACCCCTCACCTTCTCCAAAGAATTCCTCTCCAAGCTTGATAAACTGATTTCCTCTTTCCTTTGGCAGGGGAAAAAGGCCAGAATTAGCCTGAAAAAATTACGTCTTGATAAATCCTTGGGAGGCGTCAATCTGGCTGACTTTAAGCTCTATCAAACTGCATTTTTAGCCAGACAGGGGTCATTCTGGCTAACTCCACACACAAACTACACCCCGGTGTGGCTGTCGGTGGAAAAATCTCTTCTTCGGGGCCTTGACCCCTCCGCCCTCCTCACTACCAAACCACAACCCACTGCAAAACTCAGGTACCATCTTCAGACACACGAAGGCTGCCCTCCTTCATGTAAGCAAATTTTTACCCCACCAATTCCGTAAATCGAAGTGGGAATCGTTGTGGCACAATAACAAATTGTTATACAAAGGGAAACCACTGAATAATCGTACTGGGATAGAGAAGGGTATACAGTTCCCTCATCAACTATTTGAAGGTTTATCGCCACTCACTTTCTGCGAGTTACAAAATAGGTTTCAACTCCAGCGCATAGATTTCTATTACTTCTTGCACCTAAAAGTGGCACTCTCCAAAGCAGATCTGAACGACATCACCCCCTCCCTCCCTGGCTACCTACACACACTTAATAGACTGGGTCATCAGGTGTCCAGAATATACAAATTGATCCGCCCACAGAGTTCCAACCTGACAACACCCACCCAGTCCTTCCGGGATTCATACTCTTCCACACCTACTTCGGAAGTAGAGTGGGCCAGGATATGGGAGTCAACCACAAGACACAAAATTAGCCCTGCGCTATCCCAAACTAAATTCTGGCTTCTCCATAAAGCCTTCTGGACTCCCAGGAGACTCTTCTTGCACAACATCAAAGAAGATGACTCCTGCTGGAACTGTATGGCGGAAGGTGGGGACCTTGAACATCTAATATTCAAATGCCCTTGTGTCTCCGACTACTGGGATAGAATCTTCGAGTTCATTACCAAAGTACTACATATCTCGCTCCCGAGAGAATTTGCAACCTTAGTCTTGGGTTTTACCAAAGCTGTCACCCTAAATGAAAATGACAAAGCCCTACTTGACCTACTCCTGACAGCGGCGGTTAAAATCATATTGAATAACTGGAAGGACACAGGCAAAGCCTCCTTCCCCACTGGCTCAACTGGGTTTCGAATCTTAGAGGAGCCGACAATATAGCGCTTGCCTCTACACCTTGGCGCCCCCCACATAGGAAACTATGGTCCTTGCTCGACGTCACTTCGACCTGTTCAAACCGCCATGATTATCTGATGCCCACATGCACCTTTCTCGATAGAACCCTTTCAATACCTACCAGCTTAATACACTTTGTCATAGAACGTTTCGCCTCTTTGTCCAAGATACTGACCTCACTAAGATGTATGATTATCTAGCACCTCTTGTTGTTGTGACACTTGAAATTGTACTGATGCAATGCCTAATTTCCTTATTGTTTGTATTTAATTTATCCCCCCTTTGTTCCCTTTATATTATGCTTTTGATGATACTTGATCCATACCTGGTATATGCTCATTATTGTAATGCTCGCTTTATCTCTCTCAATAAAAAAATTTGTGAACAAAAAAAAAAAAAAAGATTAACTGAGGAAATTAATAAAAAATTGGTCATCCAACATCAGATGAGCCTGGTCTGTTATAGGATTCAACCCTATTTGTGTTATTGTCTGAGGGGTTTTGATAGACAAGGTTTAGATTTTAATCATTTCATCGTCTAGTGACTTTCCCAAATAAAAAAGACTGGTCGAGGGATCTGGCACTCTGCCATTGTGACAATGTCTCCCAGCCAACAACAATCCACATGGTATTATTTTGTAAGTACTACATTCAAGAACATGTAAGGTGGATTAAGCAATACCTGAAGCAGGCGCATGGCGCCAATACCGCCCAGCTTATTTATCTCTGCAACAATTGGATAATGAATATTGCACTGTAATTATGACTGGTCTTTTAAAGAGCATATTGAAGAACCGGAATGTAATAACTTGTTAGCCATAGTACGGAAAGAGATAAGTGCCATTTTTGTACGGTATATTCTTTTCTATATTACATTTGTACAGTTTTTTATTGCTTGTATAGAATGATGTATTTTAAAGAGGACTCTGTATGAATTTGATTATTTATTTAATTGCTGCTTTTACGATTTTGTATTTCTGCTAAAATCGAATAAAGCATAATTTGATTGATTGATTGGTTGATTGATGTTAGGAACCAGAGGGGCTTGATGAGAAGCCACAGCCTTCAAATTACTTACCATTGCTGTAGCAATGAGGGTTGATACTAACAGGAGATTGTGATGGTAACGACAGCGGACCCTTCAGAGCATAGCACTTTAAGGTGAGTGAGTCTGTATGAGTGAGCCCTTAAAATACTAAAGAGCATGTAATAGGTGTTCTTGAAGTCATAAGGAGCATTTAATGGTACGTGGCACCCTACTAATTTCTTCCTCATTCCTGGTGTAACATGATATTAGCGTGACTATTTGTTCCCTAGATCAAATGGTAATTTGAACCTCAATAATTAAATCACTTGACTAAAATCCAGCGTACAGGGGATTGTGTTCAAATCAGATGGAAGTTACTAGCAATTTCTCAAACCTTAATACTTTGTGTCAGGTGAATGTATCTATGTGTGGCCTTTTTTACTAACCATGATAACCAAGCAGGATTTTGCTGCTGAATACCGAGACTATGTATATTGTGGTACAAGAACATTGTGGGCAAAATATTGATCATTAAGTGCATAAAGAGAAGTATAGATTTACTATTCCTAATTGCACCTCTACATAGCTTGAAGATATATATGTTTCATCAAGGTAGATATATGTGGCGTTAGGTATAGAAAATCTATAAGTTCTGGCTTCAACATTCAATGACAATACCTCAAACAGAGGTATGCATTCCATTACGTACTCTGTAGTTCCTAGTCACAACTGGACCCAGTCTTTTACCTAATTTATCAGTTTCACACTAGCTCCAGGTGAAGTTAACCCCAAACGATTCCTTTCACAGCCAATAGCTAGGTATTCCTGTGTGGAGTGTGTGTGAATATATAAGGGTAAAACTAACTCTTCAATGAGCCGCTTGTGGAATTCACATGCACTGTTGAGAGGCCATTCCTGCTCACTGTCAGAGAACGCTGCTGGTTGGGTGATAGACACACAAGCATTAGGTTGACTAGCCACTGCACTAAGGGCTACACATTTGTGTATGATTACTAACTTTTTTGGCTCTTCACAAACTATGAATTTGCAAATTGAAGTGCAAAACCTTCAGATATGTGATAGCTACTGCAAAAATCTAAATACTGATTTAGGCACAAACGGGTTTCTAACTGTTTTTATATTTCCATGGCAATTGTAATGAGGCTCTAGATACTTACTTGTGATCCACATTCTCATTTGTGGACATTTTCATATCTTGTCTATATACCTCTGTTAGTTGAGTTGGGTCAAGGGGGCAAAGCTGAGGGTTCCCGAAGTCCATCCCTTGAACACCTCCTGGGTAACCTGCCCAGGCCTTCAAATATGGAGTGAGTGCAAGGGGAGCCTTGACTTTCCCAGGGCTATACAAATACTCTCTCTCTCTTTCTGTCTCTACATACTGCTAATCAAACACCCAGCCCACAATATTTTCCCTTTATTATGTCTCCCCTGTGTTGTCAAAGAAATGTTACATACTGTAACAATACATATGTGGGCTCTGGGTAAGTCCATTTCTTACCATTGGTTGGCTTTCTTGTCAAATATCATTTGCTTGCTTCTTATTCAATGGTTATTCCTCCTTTTCTCTTATTTGTCCTTCCCCTGGGTCATAGCTTCTTTACCATCCTTTTAATTGAGCGAACTTATATCCTGCCACTTCTTACATTGAGGGAAGTACATTTTTCCTTTTATCTTAGGACTACTTGGGATTGCATGTGTTTTTGATCTCTCCCTCGTGTATGGTTACCTTTCATACCGCCGCCTCCCCATACTCTGAGCTGTTAACCCGCTCCTCTGTTTCTCTGTTGAGTGACCTGGCCCTCCCCCTTCAGGCATTTGTTTTTTAAATTTACTTTTAAAATCCTCCCTGACATCTCCATTGCTCCTCTGCACATCCCCATCTCAGTTTTTTGTATCAAGGAAAGGTGTTTTGGGCAAGGGAGGCAGCTAAACTTTACTACTAGGCCTATCCTTTCTCTTAAATTCCCTTAATGCTGCTCCAAGATTGGCGTTCTCCATCTTAAAACGGTATATTAAAATTAACAAAATAGTCATTGCCTCATGACAGATACATGTGCATGCGTGATGATGTATAAGCATGTATACATCATCACGCTGAAGGTTTTTTTTGTGCTATTTATATTGCTCATTGGTAAAAAACATGTTTTCGATTAGCAGAAACTGCACAATGTAGGTGAAAGGCATTGCTAAAGCCAAAAAGGGCGGCAGCGCTTTGAAATTCAATACCTGTTAGTTTTGTTAGTCCTTGTCCCAACCTTGCCGAGAAAGAAAATTAGGCTGAAAGGTCCAGACAGTCACTCTTACTGTTCCCATTTGCCTCCCATGCTTACATACAGCAGGGTACATTACTCAAAAGTATGTTCAAACATAAGCAATCTCCGTCTAATTCTAACTCTTCTATATCTCTCAGAAATACTTTCTAGTAAATCCCCCTACTCTCAACCAGTTTGTAAATAGAATCCATACCAGAATTCTTCTATTTCCAAAGAAGTAGAAGACCTCAGATAATTTTGTTCTGTTACTTGCATACAATTGATCCAGGAAAACTATATTAACCCTGTCTCTCTTGGTAGACTTGAATTGACACACCTGAGATTTTAAGAAAGGGGTAAACAGAAGCAATGGTATAATGTGAAAACTGATTTTACAAAAATAATTTACACCGTGAGCACTTAAATTAATCACTGGTGTTTTTGAAAAATTTCATGAACCATGATTTATGTTGATCATTGGCTTACGTATTAGGTAACAGGTACACCCTGAACAGCCGGCACACAAAGAAGTCACAGAGCCACACAATCCTCTAATAGAGGGATACTATTATTCCATATTCGAGATTGCCTGCCATAACCTTATCTTGGCAGCAAACAGGGATTGAGTCTCTACTTTTACAAACAGAGGCTTTCAGTGCAACCTGCAGAACTTGCAACTTGCAGAAACGCACCTCGCACCCCCTTCTGCAGCAATTTTCAACAACTGGCCACAGCAGATAGAGCTCACGCCACTTAATTCCAAGATGGTGCCCATAAACCTATAGGCGATACTCTCACCCCCCCAAAAAGGTCGAAGGATTTGCCATGACCGAAGCTCAACCGCCTCTCCTTAACTACCTCTTGCCCTGGAACACACCAAGGCACACTCTAGCGAACAACACTGTTCACCGCATTACACCATTCCGTATTGCCCTAACAGTACTTCCGTTCTTCCATTGCCTGGAAGAGGCTCACTGAAACAAGGCCGAAATTTGTCAACACTATCGCTTGGGGAGTTATTCAATCTTTAACACATTAAGCAATGTTTTAGACACACATTTAAAAAACAGAGGACAGGATTGTCTTCTATGTGTGGTCATCCTAAGGGCTACCCCTCATGGACTGTGTAATAAATAAAGAGTGCAGTCACTCTACTTGAACCAGCTGGGAGACGAAGCAAGATTCTAATTGTCACATTTATTTTTGTCCATTATATATTTTTTGTATGCATAAGTTACTTTGCACGGACATTTCGCTTCACGGAGCCTGCAATGCTCCGGTTGCAAACCTGTCCTGTCACTTAAAGGGTTCCCCAGCTTCCATGAGTCATCTGGTGTTCGAGCTGCTCTTGAATGGGAGCTATTTGGTGCTGATTGATCAAGGCTGTTGCGGCATGTTACCGGGCATCGTAAATCTGGTCACAGTAAGTTCCAGGGCTACTTGTTGTATGCAAATATTGTTTCCACCGACTCACACAGTTAGGGAGCCAATGCTATGTCCTTCATTGAATGTGTTCTTTAAATGGTTTGATTCTCTGAGCAGACTGAAAGCCATGCTTCTTCAAAAAGATGTGGCTTTAACCTCAGCCCGAGAGATGTTTGTTCTCTTGGTTGCAAAGTCTTCATCTGAAATACAGGCAGTAGTCCGTACAAATTTTCTGCTCTATTTCAGAGAAATGGTTCATCGTATCTTTAACATGTTTGATGTGAGGGGGATTGTGCAACTATTTAAACGTATAGTTCTGGGCTATTAAGCACCTTTGAGACAATATTCAGAGTTATTCCAGCATTTATACACTCGTTATTAGGAAGCATTTTTGGAGTGCTTCCGCCGGTCCTTCTGCTTGTAGTGGGCATCTTCGTATTTCCATGTTGATTACAGCATTCGTAGAGCCTCCACAGGATGCTTCAGCTCCTGGCTCTTCAACAGGCTCACAGGTTTTAAGTGTTTCCTCAGCGACTGCTGTGGGAATTGGAGAAGATCATATTTCTCTATTGACCCGATACAGGAGTTGTTGTCTGCGAATGCGAGCGACAGTGACATTTCGTCTCCCACAGAGGACACATAAACATTTGGCTCTCCATGTGATGGGAACACTTGGTCCTTTATTCAAAACAGACCAAATTGTAATGTGAAACATCATTTTTGTTTTGTTTTTCTTCTGCTCTTGCTGAGCATCATGTCTTTTGATGTGCTCAGTCAGTGTAATCATATACAGTTGTTTTAGTAAACTTATTGAGCTTTATGTTTTTTAAAAACATTGACATATACCATGTTTGTAGACACTGGTTTTATGACAATGCTTTTATTCTTTTGGCAGGCTTATATTAATCTTTAGTAGACCATTTTGACCTACAGATGAGGAATGTGGGTTATGTTACCTAAAGTAGGCCTAAGTAGCAAAGTGACCTTTCACCTACATTTGCCCGCCCTTGCTCTGATTAACGATTCTAGCACTGTCATTAACCATCCACTGAATAAATGTCGATTGATTTCCTTGAAACTAGCCTAATTTGTTATGCATGAGGATTCTTATTAAAAACCCGTGCACATGACGTACATAACAGGATTAACATACTCTGTACAGAAGTTATCTCTAACTTTCATCCTATGGTGACCAGGCTACTTTACATAATTAAAATGATTGATTTAGGCTCATCTACATAATTGTACTCACAACATATAAATGTGGTAGAGATACGTTTTTGGTATAAAAGGACCACGCCTTCACTTGTAGAGAGGTGGCGACGCTTCCACGCTGAAACAGACACTGAGGTCCCGGCACGCTGAAGCTTCAGCACGCAGCAGTCTGACATCCTTTGCGGGGTCCTTCATTCTCTCCCATCAGGTAGAAGAGTTGACTCTTCTCTAGGGGATTCTTGGTTTCACACCCACATACATGCTAGGTACACTTAGGTACAATTAGGTAGGGTCCTCATAGCAGGAGTACACTTGATTACTGTCATGTTGTATGCCACCATAAATTAGCTGTCTTAGCACCATGGTAGGTCTATTCTGTTTCTACGATCCCTGAAGGGCCAAGGGTCATCATGTTCAATGGTTTCCAGAAACTATTTGGTCCGTGGTAAAGTTAAGGGACTTATGGTGAAACTTTGAGCTAGCTGGTCTGTAGGCTGACATATCCTGCGGGGGTGTCTGGAATCAGTCCAGACACCAAGTCCTTAGATTATGTTGTCCAACAAATTCACAGATCCTATATATATATTCTTAGGAACCACACAACAGTGGGACTGCTGCAGCCATAATGTATCCCAAATCCCAAGATGAGATCCTTTGTATTACTGAGGAACTCCTAGCAGCTATAATGTATAGTACATATACACATTTCAATACAAATGTGTAGGAAAGTAGGATCTGCTTCCTATGGTTTCCCCCACCTTTTGCTGATTGCACCCACTGTTTTTGACTAGTCTGGCTGGGATCCTGCTAATCAGGACCCTAGCCTATCTGATTTATCCTTTTAAAGTGTAAAATATGTACTAGGTACACTCCAGATTGGATACTGCGGTACCCTTATCAGTCCCTAGTATATGGTACACATGTACCCAGGGCATAGGTATCCCAGAGGCCTCCTATGGGCTGCAGCACTGTTAGAGCTGGGGGTCTCTAGTTGGCAGAAGTAGGTACCTTTGTCCAACTAGGGACCCTTGCTTCTAGTGATGGTAAGGGGGAAATACAATCTAGATAACCCCCTTGGTAGCTTGGCACAAGCAGACAGGTTTATCCCCAAGGCAATGTGTAAAGTATTTGTACCAACACTCACAGTAACACAGTGATAACACCACAAATGGACACCACACCAGTTTAGAAAACTAGCGGTATCCTTATCTAAACTTGACAAGACCAAAATGACAAAATAAATCCAACATACACAATTAACAGTTTTCAGTAGAAATGTCTTTGGGAAGGTTGCTATGAAAATAACTTGGTATAGAGACTGTATTTCCGTAGATTTATAGGCACATATCACACTGGCACCGACAGACGGTGCTTTTGCTTCTCTGAACCCTTCGCCCCCTTCAATGCTCTTTCCGGCATCAGCCACAAATGAATGATGCCTTAAAATGCATTAAGCGAGCAAATTCAAGAGAACAGGCCCCGGTACCGCAACTCTCTGCTGTGTGGGTACTGGCCATGAATATAACCAGGAGAGGGGCCCTGCTATCTAGATACAGGCTGACACAGTCCCCAGCAGGCTTGTTAACTTAGAAAAGGACGACTACTCCAACAGTTCGGCAGGCCCGTAATCCGCCCAAGGCAATATGGCAAGCAGCAGTTCTGATCGCAGACTCAGATCGCTGATCCGAGCCTTACCTGCGGAGTTGGTTTTCTAGCTGCTGCACGTGCATCGGGCGGTCCACGAATGAGACCTCTTCTCGATGATGCTGCATGGGGGGAACGGGGCGGCCCTCCTTGACTTGAGCGCGGCTTCACACGACTCGGGCCAGCGGTGGCGACGGGACACGAGGCAGCCCGGGCAGTCACAACTTCTGCAGGCCTTTCGGAGTCACAAGCTGGGTGCTGGCACATACACTCAGTGGCATAGAGGCGATTTTAAGAGTGAAGCATTTTTCAGCAAAGCAGGTTTCACGAAGGTTACAAGCTGTACCCAACACATGCACACAGCGTCCTATCGATGTTCGGGGAAACTTTGGTGTTCCTGAGTTTCCACAACAGGAGGCTAGCTCTCCTCAGGCCCTTGGAGGTCTTCTTTAAGCAGGGGGCACAGCACACAGCAAAGTTCTTCTCCTTCCCTTGTCAGAATAGCAACTGCAGGTCAACCCCTGAACACACAGCAAGGGCAGTCCTTCTTCTCAGTTTCTCTTGCTCTTCTCCTTGGCAACGGTTTGTCTTGATTCCAGGAGGATCTAAAGTTCAGGGGTTTTAGGTCTAGTACTTATACCCCCAAATGCCTTTGAGCCCTTTGTGCAAGGGGCTCTGAGCTCAGTCCAAACCAGTTCTGGGGGCACTCTGCCAGTGTACAATAAAATCCGTTGTCAGTGAGCACCACAGGGGGGCCCAATACATGTACAGGTGCTACTCGTCCCACCAGTTGAAATGTAGATCAGGCCTATTCAGCCTAGTGCTGACTCACCAACACTCCTGGAGCCATCCCAACCCCTCTCACTCCAAAGCCAGACAGTCAATCCACAAACAGGCAGAGGCACACAGAAAGGTTGAACTAGAAAATAGCCACTTTCTAAAAATGCTATTTTCAAATACAAATTTTAGAAACCATCCTTACTAAAAGATGTGTTATTAAATACTCAGTTCAGGGATACCAGACTCCAAGTTTCTATCTTACTCCTATGGGAAGATATGCTTGGAAAATGTTACAGAGCATTTCCCATTCTGTCCTATGGGCAAGATAGCCTTTCAATAGTGAAAAACAAATTGGAAGTATTTCACTATCAGGACATGTTACACATGCCAGTACATGTCCTACCTTTCACATACAATGCACCCTGCCCAAGGGGGGGTACCTTGGGCCTACTATAGGGCTGTCCTATGTGCAAGGAAAGGGAAGGGTAGGGCCTGGCAAGTGGGTGCACTTGCCAGGTCGACATTGCAGTTAACAAGCACTGAACAAGAAAGGTAACAGTTATGTAGAAGCGCTCAGCGTGTATAAGCAAGTCTTAGTACAAGTCAAGTTGGTGCTCAAGGTGGGCAAGAGTCTGTTACCAAGACTCTCATAAATAGCCAGGGCTAAAATAAATCCTAAATACCACCAAGCACTCAATGTTAATCAAAGTCCACAAAGTAAATTAGTTCTCCTTGAATCTTCTTTTCTTTATTCTTTTGTCCAAATGCCGAAGTGGTTCACAAAAACACAGCCAACACGTGTTTCGTCTTGTCAGTCTACGACAATAAGACTTCTTCAGGGCACTAAATCTTCAGTTCCTTTCTAAGATCCTCAGTATAATAGATTTCAAATCACCTAGAGATAGAGTAGATCACGTAACATGAATCAGAGTTTCTTTCCTCCAAAGTAAAGCGTATAGCTCGTAAGAGTATTCCTACGCAATCGCCGAAAGTCTAGATGACAAGTCCATGCTGATGAGCGTTATGGACCGCTATTTTTCTACACTACTCTTAAACTGATTAATGGGAGATTAAACTGACAGCACATTGCTGAACGTAACTTTGAGCTGCCTTGTTGTACGCGATTGCGTAGGAATACTCTTACGAGCTATACGCTTTACTTTGGAGGAAAGAAATTCTGATTCACCTTGTTTGAACTTCAAGTACTGGCACTGGTGATGAGGAGTAGGTGGTGAAAATTGAAAAGCTCTTGTTGGTAGAAGGGCAATGGAATCTTCTGTCTGTAATTAGAAAAATGGTGCACGTTAAAAAGCAAGCATTCATCAGTTGAGCCAAAAAGTTTTGCATGTTATGGCTAAGCATATACAAAAGTTAACACCCTCCCCAAAACCGTCACTTGTTTTCAGTCCCAATTAAAAATTGTTTCTGTATTAACATTTTCTTCCATTACGAGACGAAATAGGGAGTGGTGTATGGCATCTAAAAACATGACATGTTTTTACTAGGCGTCACAACATCGAATGCGGCACCTAACACCACCAGTGCGGGGGCCAGCAGCGCAGAGGCGTCCACTCCAGGCGGGGCTGATGCGGCGGTGCCACAAGTGCCATCAGAAGGAGCTGCTGTGGGGGATGGCTCCGCAGCGGCGGACGGTGGTAAGTTATTATACTCCTTACTTATTGACATTTTAGAGTTTGCTCGCAAAGGGGTGTATGATGTACTGTACAGTAGACAGTACACTAGTACAAGTACACTGTACTGTTAAAAACTGTTCCTAATTTAGAACTACATTTTTGCCAATCACGGAGAAGACAGTCACCCTTGACTTAGCAATAGCATTCGCGGCGGTAGTTCTCGAGTAAGCAATGGCCCCCTCTATGTGACTTCAACTCAACAGTGAAACTTTTATCGTGAATTCAAGTCAGATCCGATGAACTTGAGTGATGTGATGAACTAAAAGGGAAAGAAGGGTGTAAGGAAGGACGAGCGAGTCGTAACATTTATGACTGTAAAGAATGATATACGTGTTTTTAAATGCATGCAGAGGTGGCTGATAGGAAGGAATCAGATGCATGGCTGCTTGAAGCAAGGATGGTTGGAGGAGAAAGAAAAGATGACTGCGTGTGTGGGAGAATCAGAAAATGCATGTGTGGTGGGCATTGCAATATATCATTTGGGTAAAACTCAAATGCAAGTCAAGACGGTGGTTTACCAAATAAAATAAAAAGGGTGTTAGGTCGTTGTTGAGAAAAAGTAAAGTTGGTCCAGTTGAGACATTAAGAAGAATGATAGACGTTTACTTTGGAAGCCTGGATGGTATCTTTTTCCTCATAGCAGAGGTGTATGTAGAGCAGACGCTCAGTGGATGAAGAGTGTTACTTTGAACAGCATGTCTGTGCCAGAGTAGCAAAGCAGAGGAAATCCAAATACTAGAAGTTGTGATTGTTCAGAAATACTCCCTTGACTAACAGTACAGTAGTTTACTTTGCAAGCACAGCATATATTGTGTATGTATTGTATAGTTCACATTTATATCAAGTCAAGTCCCTTCCTTCAGCAATTATGGGTACCACACTCGCTCCCAATGTTAATAATGTTTTTTCAGCTGTGTCAATCATGGGTGGCCTATTGCTGTTGTTCACTCAATCTATCAAAAAAAGCATCTAAAGTCATCCATCATATAAGCAAAGATCATGTGATCGGCTGTATATATATATATGATCAGAAATGAATAATCTTCATTTTCCTTTTGTAGTAGTCAAGGCCCGGTGGGGCAGTGCGAAATATAAATTACATTGAGCAGTAGCCCTTGATGTAACCGAGTATGGCCAGTGCCACCCCTATAGAAAAGTAAGAGCTTTCATATCCCCATCTGCATGAACTGCTCAAAGTAATGCGTCATCATGCCTTGTTTTGTTCTTGGGTGCAAGCTGACTGAACTGGCATTATTCCGGCTACCACAAGTTCACGTACAAGTAATTTTTTTTCGCAAAACAAGAGTAAAAAAACAAGAAGACTGGTGTACTGTCTGACTCTCTAACTATGTAGTGAGTCCATAGTGCTGCTAGTAGAATTCCTGAAACTCCCACTAATGTTACAGTCCTACAAATACGGTGGAAAGATACATGCCAAAATGTTATACTGTGCTTGCAAGTTGCAAGTGTTACTGTAAGACATCTTTCTGTTGAATTATTTTGTTTTAATGTTAAAGAGTATTGGTTACAGTATTTTTCTATCTTTCTTTATATAGATGCTCCACGAAAACTAACCAGAAAGGAGATGGCTGTCCGAGCCAGGGCCCGGAAGCTGGAGGTCATTTGTGCTGAATATCGGTGGCTGGTGGCTTGGGAGCAGGAGGAGGAGGCGGCAACAGCTGCATCCTCCTCCAGTGCCCCAGGGTCCACCAGCCAGCAGACTCCAGTGGTACGGTGCCGTGGTCCGACAGCCTCTCGCCAGCACCGCGGAGCAGCAAAAACAACAGCTGCCGCCCCCAGAGCCTGGATGGCACGTCAGCGCCACCTCCACCGCAGAGTGGACTACCTGGAGCGCGCGGTTAAGAAGCTGAAGCGCCAGCTCCAGGACCTCCGCAAAGAGATGCGGGACCACCTGTCCACAGGACACCGCCGGAAGTGACTGTCCCTTGCTCCTTTTTTAAAGACTGTTGGGGGGGGTAATTGGGCGTTGGGGATTCAGAGGGACATTCTTCTGGACATTGGTTGGGGTTAGGGAGGGTGGTGGTTTGGGTCTTTTGAATAGTTTATTTTTGTTAGGGTAAATATAATTATTTATTTTACATACTTCAACATAGTGTACACATTCATATTATTTTGTGGGGTGGTGGGTGGGTGTTACTGTACGTTTGGTTTCCTCAAACTTATCAGCATGAATTATCTAAAACGGACAAAATTGTACAAAAGTGCCACTAACAGAGTTAGTGAATTCGATTGCCCTACTAGTACTTTACTAGTACTACTGTCAGTCTCTCCTCTCCTCCGAGTCCTAGCCCATTATTCTACCTCCCCAAAATGCTTATCTTACCTGTGATTCGTGTTTGAGAATAGAGCTAGGCACAGCGCTGGCTGCATGGCAAATGGCGATTACGTTTGCCCATGAAATCCATCCAGGACAGAAATTCCATTGTTGTGGTGGTAGTAGGAGTGGTACCACACTAGCAGTAGCAGCATATGGAAAAAAAGGAAATGAGACATTGAGTGGCCTGAGAGGAGTATTAGAAGGAAAAGTATATATTTATAGCCTAAACAATGCTGAAGATAAGTATGGGAAAAGAATATTTGCTTGGATGATTATGGCTACAACAAGAACAGTGACACAGCAGCGTATCCTTTCTTCACGTGAAGGATGGATCCAAACGATGGTGGGCATGAAATTCAGAATTGATTTGAAAGACTCATTGGTGTTTTTTTAAGCAAAATTACAATATCCGAGTATTCATGTATCTGCCTTAAAATTGATTTGAGGAGGATGCTTGTACCTTATCCTCCCCAGCAAGTGTGTGGAATTATTGTTGTCATTTAGTCACACCTCAATGAAAACCACACAACCCGGGGAAGAGGGTTAGGGTTTGAAAATTAGATGGGAATGGGGGTTTTCGGGAAAGTTTTGTGGAGAGAGGAAAAAAACACAGCATGGGCAAACAACAAGTGAAGAAAAACAAATCTTTGGATACGAAGATATCCATAAATCTTTTAAGGGACATAAAGGTAGTGCATGCACTACTGCATGCATGAAGTTGTTTGCTAAATGGATGGTTAGGTTACTGAAAAATAGTACTTACTACAACTTACTAACTATGAAGAAACAATGTGACAGTACAGGGCTGCAGTAATTACACAATTTCACTTGCCTATCTGCCCTCAGAGAGAATAAACACTCATTAGTACATTAAATTAGTTTTAAAAATAGCAAATAAACTTATCAAATAGCTGGAGGGATGAATTTGAAGCAGAGAGCAAACAAATGCACACATTCACACACATAGAAGTTCACAACAATAACATTATTTAAAAGATAAGGAGAAGTGAAGAGGATACTGTAACTGTATGTTGTAGTTGTCCTGTTTAATTTGGGAAGTTGCATGCACCCAGCCATTCCTCTTCTTCGCGGTACTCCTCCATTTCATCTGACGCTCCGCCGATCAATCTTGGTGACCAGACACACTGTCCACTGCCTGCCTGGCGGATGCGGAATCGCGGATCGCTAATGGTAAGCCTGAGTTAATCGTTTTTCCCATCGCACAGGGTAAAAGCCGGCCTGTAATTGTTGATGGAAAAACAGGAAGTGATGTTAAAACACCACAGAGAAAAAAATTTAAGGTATGGTGTGTAGTGCAAAAATAACACTTTCAGTTTCAGAGGCGACAGTATTACGTACAAGCATCATTTCTAAAGTGCGTACTCTGAGTCTCCTTTTCAAGGATAGTAATTAGCACATAGCAGGCCAGGGCCATGCAGGCGGTCAAGGCAGGCACCACTGACTGAAGCAACCTGATGTTTCATACCTCTTTGACACAGACAGACAAAGCATATCTAATTGTATGCAGCAAGCCACCTTGCCGCAATTTAACATGAACTGCTGTCTGGACTCTGGCATAACAACACTACACTGGCTCGACCACTCCATACCACGACTAGACAAACATGTAGTTCTGCTAAAGTTGTTGTTGACTGGTTTACCTGTTTGCCACTCACAAAATGGCCATAGTTCTTCCGTAAACCGACGATGATAATCCATCCATCCCAGTGAGTGACTGTAAAGAAAAAAGATATTATGTAACTTTAATCATCAAGGCTCATCATCATCATGGTATATAGGCAAACTCAATGTTGTTAATGCAGTCGCAGTCTTCACACACAGTGAGTCCAAGGACATTTTGCATATTAAAAAATGCAACGTAGTGGCCCCTGCAGTAGAAGTAGAATTTGAATTAAACAAGGTAAAAAAAACAGATTAGACTTGAGTTACATTTAGTGTGTAAAAGATTAAATAATAACAGAAGACATATGATGATTCATTTCATGCACAACAAACAAACAGCACTTGCTTTTATCAGAGCCAGACAGCCAGTGCTGTCCACTGCATGCCATCTCATTATTCATTACCTGTTCCACTTTTTGACCGCATCTTGTTCTTATAGTGGAGGCCCACAGGGCAGCCTCTCATGTCAATTTCAGAAGTAACTGTCAGCAATCAGCATATAGTCAGTAATTCCAGTCCCACTTCTTTTGAGGGGACTCGTCTACGAAGCGACAGTTTCTTCATTATGTGTAATCTAGCCATCTGCCTTAAGGGAAATGGATAGGGGGAGCCAGGAGGAGGAGGATAGAGGAGCATGACTGAGTTGTGAACTTGTGAACTTCAGGATTGCAGACAGCGGCACCTTCAATAAGGAAATAAGACAAAGACAGTGCTGCTGATGGATTTGTTGTGATTAGAGTTTTGTTGTGGTAAAAGTTGCAAAACAAAGAAAGACACACAGGAGCAAAAAAAGTGGTCAGGACGAAAAAAAAAGGAAGTCAGTTTCAGGCCTAGGTGTCTGGGAAGTAGAGCTCATCCTCAACTCTGTGAATTGAGACGGGATTAGGTGAGCTAACGGAGAAGATCTTCCGTCGCCTAAGTCGGTGTCCTCTTCTTCCTGCGTGGATTCACGTATTTTGTAATCTGGTGGTATGAAATGCTGATTCATCTCGATCATTATTATCCTCTTCACATTTTTGGGTAAAAGGCGTGTCCTTTTTGAAGTTACAATGGCACCAGCAGCACTGTAAACATGTTCAGAAGAAACACTTGCGAGTGGGCAAGACAAATAATTTATAGCCAGCTTGGTGATCAGTGGCCAGTGAGGCCTTTTGAAAACAAACAAATGATTGTGAGTCTACTAAGAACTAGTGAATGGTTACGCCTGACTAAGAAGGAGGGACAAATGAAACCAAAAAGTGATTCTATGCCGGTGTAACTATGGGTGACTCCACAGTTGTAAAGATACCCATCAGTTTCTGATTGGTTCCGCTCTTCATCATTTGGGTCTCCTCACATCAAGGAGATTTTGTCTATCACTGTTAAGAGATTCCTCAGTGGTAGCCCTAGTAGGTGTAAGGTGTGTAGCTGGAACCAACTAGGAAACTGGAAAAGCAGTGCAATGTGAATATGTGGGATAAGTGTAGGGAACATAAAATTGGAGAATGTAGGAGAAAAAAGCTTTAATGAGTGGCCCCTAGATTTCCAAAATAAAATAGTGCTAGAAATAGTAGGAATATAGATATCTACTATTGTCAGTGTAATAAGGTCAACATGTTTCTGCATAGACGGACCCAACCGGGTGTCCAGTTGCATTCATCAGGACCTACGCTAGCTACTGCTTGTTTAGATGTGATAAAAATAAGAATACATTACATTCCTGTCAGGAAAAGGATAGTCCTTGGACAGGTATGGCTCCTCCTTGCTGTGAATGTAAACAGAAAACAGAACACATATAGTACAGGCACACCAGTCACGTTATAAGTGCACAAACATATCTTTAGTAGTTTTAAGGCACATTGTGGGTGTATAAAAGACACATCCCTTTATCAGAAACCTTTAGTTAAACATTCTCAGTGTAGAAATCTCGTAGCCTCAGCTTACCTATTGGGTAGGAGGTATGCTCTACGCCTCACCTGGCTACGGCTCAGGTAGATGGAGCCCCGCACTGGAGAGATTAAAAATACATATATAGTGTTAGCTCGACTATTGCCATCTCATGAGCGCATGATATAGTTAGCGTCCATTGAATTTTAGCCAGTTAATGAAATTTAGGAGGAGTGATTGTCATGGTCATGCAGCAATACACATCCTGCTGATCGACTTTGCCCGGAACAATACTTGGGCACTGTAAAGTACCCCCAGCTGCTAAGTAGAGTACGGGCAGCAAACTGTAGTGAATTGGTTGCCAAAATGACAGTCACGGACACCCTGGTATGAAGAGATTAATGGGCACCTAATCGTGCCGATACACCAGCCGGTCAGATCATAAACAGTACCAAGAGTCCAACAGCAGCATCAGAGAACCTTTTCGGGACCCCCACTCTAAGAATAACAAAGCGCCTCCCAAGGGAAAGTGTGGTGTTTTTGGAGATGACCTCTCTGGCCTCTGGTACCATAGTTGGTACCAAGCTTACCCCGACTAACTACAATTTTACAAATCAAACAAATGACTAGGTTTTCCGACTTTTTGCTAATACTAAAGAAGTCCCACACTGGGGACTGGAGATGTCTGCTGGTGGTGGAGGTTCTACTTTCAATGCCAGATGAAGTGGAGGATGGGCGTGGCTGAATTTGACTCTGTTGTGCACTTACAGCACCACTACTTGAGGTAATGGAGGTTGAGCTGGATGGAGGTCCCTGCCGGCCCTTCTGACGAGAAAATATGGAAGCTGTAGGTCGTGTTGGTGTAGTAGTTACCTGCGTTGGTGGTGGTACCAGTGCCACGCCGCGCACATCCCGCTCAGCAGCAATTCGGAATAGGGTCAAAATGTCTATGCTGCATGCCCGCTGGGGCTGGCGTTACGACTGTGATGACTGGGTCGTCATCTTCAGAATGTTCATCAGCAGCAGAATACACCACTTTTACTTCTTGTTCGTTGTCATCACCCATAAGTGAAAGCCTTGCGGGAACCTTCCTTTTAGGCTTAGCTACCTTTGTCGGCTGACGGCGTGCCTCCCTCGCAGACTGCATTGGTGGGTTCCAATCAATATCTAAATCATCAGAAGGAAGGGGGCTTGAAGAAGAACTTGTACTAGCCCTCCTTGACCTTTTTCTTGCTGGGGATCTGGAAGACAATAGATCATCAGGAGGATTGGTCGTATAATACCTCCGCTTGAATCTTGATTTCCTCATGTGCCCCTACTTCTGGAGGAACAAGTATTGTGGGCAATTGTGCCTCTCCATGCGCTTCTCCATGCGCCTCTCCATGCGCCTCTACTTGCGCCACTCCTTGCGCCACTCCTTGCGCCACTCCTTGCGCCTCTCCTTGCGCCTCTCCTTGTTGCACCTGTGGTTGTCGTTGCGGCTGTGGTTGAACACTTTTCAGATGAGTTCCACCCTGCGTTGATTGGATGCTACTTTCTTGCGATGAGTCAATGCCAACATCACTGGTCGATGGTGATTGAACACTTAAAGTGGCTGCCTCTGCGGCACTCATGGCCCTGGGCCTAACTTGGCGTGGTGGCACTGAGACCAGTGAAGCTGAGGTGCTGCTCCCAGCTTGGTCCCTGACGGACACCGCTGCTGCAGGCGTAGTTTTTTTTTCCCAAAAAAGGTGTCTGTCGGCACACCAGTCTCCTTGGTAAGTTGCGCCACTTGCTTCTTCTGCTCCTTCTTACTGGCAGTGGCACTGGCAACTTTCTTGGTAGAGGAGCTACGGCCATCTTTCTTTGGGCCCATCTTCTTCAGAAGTCAGAACAGCAGGCCAGTTGCACGAGTTGCAGAGTTGTCTGTGGCCACACGTGACGTCACGTGACGTTGTGCTGCACACACCGCAGCAGGACTTCTTCCTGGCACTGATGATGAACGATGAGGATGATTGATTTGTGGTTCTCTTTGTGCACCTAAAAGCAAAGGAAGCCAGAGGAACATCAGTTAAATAAATGTTGCATATATCGTGCTTCAATTAATATTTGCAACTAGGCATTTCATTTATTATTATTACAACACACCCAAAAATGGAAAGACCAAAAATAAAAATTGCAATTATTTCAAATCAAAAATGGATGTTTAAATTGATAGAAGAGAGACCACACAGAGAGAGTTGTTTCATGCACCATTGAGTACCCCCGGGCATAATGGATGAAAGCAGGGCAGACTGGGTGCAGGCCTATGGCAGAAAGCACACTGCCTGGCTACAAAATGGCTCCTTGACCCCCACCCACATGGCCCGGCCCTGCCTGGACCAGGCCTCAAAATGGGCCCCACCCACATGGCCAGGCCCCAACACCACCCCAAAAAATTGAAAAACACACAAAAATCATCACAATCCAATGCCATCCATGCCCTACATGATGTTTAAGTTCAAGAAACCCCACAGAAAGCCTTAGTCCATGCACCACACTGAGGACCCCTGGGTGTAATGGATGAAAGCAGGGTAGACTGGGTGCAGGCCTATGGCAGAAAGCACACTGCCAGGCTACAAAATGGCCCCTTGACCCCCACCTATATGGCCAGGCCCTGCCTGGACCAGGCCTCAAAATGGCCCCCACCCACATGGCCAGGCCCCAACACCAACTACAAAATCGAAAAACACACAAAAATCACCACAATCCAATGCCATCCATGCCCTACATGATGTTTAAATTCAAGAGACCGCACAGAAAGCCTTGGTCCTTGCACCACACTGAGTACCCCTGGGCATAATGGATGAAAGCAGGGCAGACTGGGTGCAGGCCCATGGCAGAAAGCACACTGCCTGGCTTCAAAATGGCCCCTTGCCCCCCACCCACATGGCCAGGCCCTGCCTGGACCAGGCCTCAAAATGGACACTACCCACATGGCCAGGCCCCAACACCAATCCAAAAAATCGAAAAACACACAAAAATCACCACAATTCAATGCCTTCCATGCCCTACATGATGTTTAAGTTCAAGAAACCCCACAGAAAGCCTTGGTCCATGCACCACACTGAGTACCCCTGGGCATAATGGATGAAAGCAGGGCAGACTGGGTGAAGGCCTATGGCAGAAAGCACACTGCCTGGCTTCAAAATGGCCCCTTGACCTCTACCCACATGGCCAGACCCTGTCTGGACCAGGTCTCAAAATGGCCCTCACCCACATGGCCAGGCCCCAACACCACCCCAAAAAATTGAAAAACACACAGAAATCACCACAGTCCAATGCCATCCATGCCATACATGATGTTTAAATTCAAGAGATCCGACAGAAAGCATTGGTCCATGCACCACACTGAGTACCCCTGGGCATAATGGATGAAAGCAGGGCAGACTGGGTGCAGGCCTATGGCAGAAAGCACACTGCCTGGCTTCAAAATGGCCCCTTGACCCCCACCCACATGGCCAGGCCCTGCCTGGACCAGGCCTCAAAATGGCCCCCTCCCACATGGCCAGGCCCCAACACCACCTCAAAAAATCAAAAAACACACAAAAATCACCACAATCCAATGCCATCCACGCCCTACATGATATTTAAATTCAAGAGACCCCTACAGAAAGTCTTAGTCCATGCACCACTGAGTACCCCTGGGCCTACTGGCTAGTGTGGCTTTACACGCACACCAAAAAATAAAATAAAAATCCACATATAACAGCAAGCTATTCAATTCCATGACATAAATGATATTTAAATTCAACAAAACTCACAGAAACAGTTGTATCATGCACCCATGACTAACCCTGGGCCTACTGGATACAGTGCCTACCCACAATATATATTTTTTTAAGTTGTGAAAAAGTTTAAAAATTGTAGTTGCAGCAACCTCAATGCCCCAAACAAACAACACCAACTTACTTGTAAAATCTCAAATCCAAAAGTAATCCAAAAGTGATGCAAACAAAAAGTCGTCAAATACAAATATCCAGCAGCAGCCACAAAAAGTAATCCTTCCAGCTCCAGATCCAAATGAAAAGTGACCAGGACATGGACAAAGCACTGGGAGGAGCCTGCTAGACAGGAACAGGAAGTGGGAGATTCTGGGGCACTTACTTCCTCCCACCCACCCCCCAAAAATGGACTTCTTGCACAAAAAAGTGCAGCCAAATGTCAATCTGAGGAGTTATTCTGATCCAAATCATCATTTTCAAAAGGTTTATGCTGCCTGTGGTAATTTCTTGTGCAGAATTGCAATTTTTGCAAGTTCAGGAAAGCGAGTTGTTCAAATCTCCCGCCGGAAGTCAGCTGTGCGTCGCATCTACGTGTTCGCAATTGTTTACTCCCGCGATGCGTGATCGCGGGCCCTTATGACGTAGTCGCGTTCTCAAACTCTCGCAGTGCAAGATGGTGGGCCGCTATGAGGTACTCGCGGTCGAAAAGTCTTGCGCGATTACGCAGCAAGATCCAAAATGGCGCAGCGCAAGCAAACCGGGAGGAAAAACAACATGGCGAACTCAGAATCACGGTAAGTCAACGACGCGCGCGCAATATTGTATTTTTGAAGCGCGAGCAAGCAAAAAAAACGCTAGCTTGCGAGTTGTGGATTTTTGGGCAAATTTGCGCGATTCGCGGACCGCCAATTTGCCAAAAATCCACAAATTCTGCGAACTGAACGGATTTTCAGCCCATAGTTACAAATGATCCTAAGCTCCTGTGAACTCCAAAGGCTCCAGCAACACAGGAGGTGGGTGCCTACGTTACTTGAGATCAAGCTAGCCTCTCACAATATTTGAGGCCAGTATCCCTTGTGTCACTCCTGAGCAACCCAGACTCTCTCCCCTCTGGTTTCAGGTTCCTTCCTTCAAGAATCCACTTGTGGGTTCCACCGGACATTCTTCTCTCTTTCAGCAGTGGCATTTCTTTGAAGTCTCCAATTGAGAATGTCAACGGTTTCCGACACCACTTCAGACCTATACACCCGGCTTCCCCGGGATTGGTAACTCCGGTACTATGGTATCCAAGGGTGGGGTGGATCTCCAACCCTCTAAGTTCCAAATGGTTTCCTCGTAAGCCACTGGGAAGGGTCCTTAATCTGTAAGGGGCCGTTTCAAAAAACTAATCTGAGACAAAATCCTAAACTTACTACTTTTGGTATTCACAGAAGGCCTTTAGTAGTAATAAAGTTAGTATGTGGTCATAACTTAGTATTTTGTCATAAGTTAGGATTTTGTCTTGAATTAGTATTTTGTCTTAGATTAGTATTTTGTCTTAAGTTAGTATTTTGTCTCAAGTTAGGATTTTGTCTTAAGATAGGATTTGGTGTTAAGTTTTGGTCTTAAGACAAAATCCTAACTTAAGACAAAATACTAACTTTACTACTACTAAATGCCTTCTGTGAATACCAACAGTAGTAAGTTTAGGATTTTGTCTCAGATTAGTTCTGTGAATCAGGCCCTACATTTTTAACCGTGACTCTCCCATAAAGTTGAACGGAGCATGCAGTTGTGCTCTCACTCTGCACCTGTCCTCCGTGGGGCACTATGTACTCACCTTGGGTGGTTCCTTGGGGTCCATGTGATTCTACACCTCCTAGACATTGTCTTGACTCAAGTTGTGGTTCTTATACCACTATTTTAGTATATGGTGTGGGCTTCCCCTGGAGCCCACTATGTTTTGTGCTAATTATGATTATTTCTTTGTTACAGTATTGTGTGCTTTGTGTTATATCTTCGTGTAGAGGATACTAGAGAGTGTTATATCAATAAATACATATTTTTATAACTACTGTGTGGTTCCCCTTTCATTTAACCAATACTATAAGATTGCATTCTGGTAAAACAAGCTGCTTAACATTCCTTCAAGACTAAGCCTGAAGACTGCTCGCCACAGCTACCACCTGGATAGCTTTCTATAAGGTTATAGGTTTAATCTAATCACCATAAGGGTTGTTTGGACTGGTTCAAGGTACTCACTTTAATTAGTGGACAGCATATACCAGGCCAACTTATCACAAAAGAATAATGTGAATCATTTTACATGTATATATCATAGGGATACCCTTTCAACACAGTTGAGGGTAATACTTTTTAGATGAGAAAATAATTGTTAATATAGTGGAAACAATCTATTGGTCTTTCGCCTCCTTTTCCTATTACTCTTCACTGACCCCCTCCTTTATTATCAAAGGAATTGAATACA
Source organism: Lissotriton helveticus (assembly GCF_964261635.1). Classification (NCBI taxonomy): domain Eukaryota; kingdom Metazoa; phylum Chordata; class Amphibia; order Caudata; family Salamandridae; genus Lissotriton; species Lissotriton helveticus. The sequence continues at coordinate 1,199,099,581 of NC_136069.1, forward strand.
TATTTTTTTTTCTTTTCCTTATTTAAATAAATGTATCTCCTTTCTCATTTAATACTTTTTATGATGTATCTCTGTTACTTTTGCATGCCTAATTAAGAAAAAATAAATAAGTACATTTCAGTAAAAGAACGGTAAAGTTATTCAAGCATGGCCTTGACACTTTCCTTACTTGAGCAGTGCTGCATGAGCTAGAATACTCTAGAGGCTAAAGAACATGGGACTTCACTCCAGACAAAATACAATCTGGTAAAATATTGCCTTGAAAAATAATACAATGTTCTTGAAGAACAGTACAGCAGCTGTGAGAAATTGATTTGTTGGTTGAGGGGGAGTGAAACCCTACTCAAACAAAAGCCAAACATCCTTATCAGGGTGAACCACAAAAAGGCATTAAGATTAGCCTGTGCTTAATCATCAGGTAGCTTGACACAAAAGCAGTTTGGCTTAATTTAGAGGCAAGATGTAAACAATTTATGCAACATACAAACATTAATAAAGTAAAAACACAACACAAGAAAAACCTCACAGTGCAAATAGATATAAGCATTGGCATTTCTTCTGGTGTGTTCATTATAGATAGGTCCAGCCTTACTGATCATGGGCCAGAACCCTTTATTGATTTGACTTTTAAAGTTATTACTTATTATGTACCCCATCGTTAGCTTATGAGAAAGGTAGGCCTTGCATCAGTGAAAATTGAATTTAGGAGTTATGCAGTATCTCGATTTGCTCTCTTATCCCAAATCTCTTTCTTCTCATCTACCATTTGTCTCATGAATCTGACTGTTTGTAGTCTGCACCTAACCACACTGCAGAAGGAGGTCAATTTTGTAATGTCAGAATCAATTACAGTAAAATAAGAGATAGGAACCATTCAATGAGCAGAAAGAATACTAAATATATGCTAGTCAGTTGCCTTTGCATATAAAGTCAAAGGGCACAGATCTTTGGACATTCCCACCTCCCTTAGGAGAGACTTACAGCCTGATTCATGTACGGGCCGTTTTGCGTGTCCCTAATAGTGAATCATAGCGACTCGCTATTGAGGAAACGCAAAACGGCATTCATGTACTTTTCGGGGAAAAAATAGCGACTCGCACGCGGGCGCTAAAGCCGTTAGCGACCAACTAAAAACGCAGAAAAATCGCTATTCCCGGCTACCTGCGATCGGGATTGCGACTCGCAATCCCGTGCGATCGGGATTGCGACTCGCAATCCCGTGCGATCGGGATTGCGAGTCGCAATCCCGTGCGATCGGGATTGCGAGTCGCATTCTCGCGCGATCGGGAAAACGGGAAGACGCATTCCGAGCACCGTGATGACATCACATCCAGGAAGCAGGCAGTTCCCACCCCCAAACACCACAGTGACGCTATCCTACGAGTGAGCACGTCGGAAAGCAGACGCCTAACCAGCGATAGCGACTCCAGAAACGCCTGAAATAGCGACCGCCATGTCTGAGGAACCTGTCCCTGGCCCCAGCAACAGCGCAGGACAAAAGCGCAAGCTCAAGTTCTCAGAGCAGGAGCTCGAGAACCTAATTGAAGGGGTGGTGGCCAACCATGACCGGCTCTTTGGTACCAACTCCAGAAAGGTCCCAGAGCAGGACAAGCGGAGGATCTGGTTGGGTATAGCCGCCAGCGTCAACTCGGTGGGTGTGGCCGATAGGTCCTTGGAGGAGCTAAAGAAGCGCTGGTACGACCTCCGAGGTCGTGCCAAGGAGAGGGTGGCGGAGCGCCTTGGTGAGGCATCGGGCACTGGAGGTGGCGGACCGACAGTCCCACCCAACACACCCCTGGAGGACCAGGTTGAGAACACCTTGGAGAGGGAGGCGTGCGTTGGCGTGACCCCTCTGGACTCCTCCCGCCCCACCCAAGACACCCAAGGTAAGTGGCATGCGACTGCGACCCTGTCCCCTATGACCATCCCTGACCAAATAGGCTCACTCATTGGCCCTTAGTCATGCCTATGTTGTGCATCAGGAAATGCCCTGAAGCATTGTGGGAGATGTAGTATGTCCACAATGTAGTAGTACCACAATGCAGCCAGAAAGGTTCCAAAGTACGCAAATCCACAGCCATCCAGGGAATGTCACCCAGCATGCATGTAACATCTGCACGTCTGACAGTCACATGCAACTAATGAGTATCCACTTACCCTCACAGGTGGCGCAGATAGCAGCGACAGCGAGAGGCTGCAGATTGATGAGGAGGCCCAGGAGGAGGACTCACAACCCGAAACACAGGCACCAGCCCCTGCCGCTGCACCAACACCAGCAGCCAGGCCCCCCACCATACCTGCTCCTGCATCTGCCGCTGCACCAACACCAGCAGCCAGGCCCCCCACCGTTGTGGCCCCTGCAACTAGCATCCCACCGGCAGCCAAGGCCAGGCCCCCCACCGTAGCTGCATCTGGATCTGCCGCACCACCCGCAGCCAAGGCCAGGTCCCCCACCGTAGCTGCATCTGGATCTGCCGCACCACCCGCAGCCAAGGCCAGGCCCCCCACCGTACCTGCTCCTGCATCTGCCGGCCCACCGGCAGCCAGAGCCAGGCACCCCACCAATGTGCCTCCAGTTCCTGCCGCACCAGCAACACCTGCTGCGACACCACCTGCAGCTCGTGCAACGAGATGTGGGCCTGCGACAGCGGCAACACAGCGGCCGATCAGTAGGAGGGGCAATGGGCATCTCCATGCCTGTATGAGCGTCGAGCGGCGCATGCTCAGAATCCACCAGCGCCAGTCGCAGCAGCAAGGGGCCATCCAGCTCCAGCTGCACAAAATTGGCCGCAATGTGGCGGGAGTTGGAGACAAGATGGACCGCATGACGGCGGCCATGTGCCGCATGACTGCAGCCATGGAGGATAACACTGCTGCGCTCATCAAGCACCGCAGTGTAGCAAGCAGGCGCCACCACCAGCTAATGAGCCGGCTGTCGTCCTATAGTAGGTCGAATTATGTGGCAGCAAATGCCACCACCCAGTTGTCGCGGCGCTCTCTCACCCAGCAGCACCAACTGGTCCAGTGCTGCGAGGACATAACACGTGTCCTGGAGCACCTAACCACCGCCGTGACGGCACTTCACACACCTGTGCTACCGGCCACTGTAGGGGGAGACGATGCCAGTGAGGGTGCCTCCAGCGTGAGCAGGCAATCTGCCACGCAGGTCCCGCCACCTAGGCGCAGCACCAGGGCAACGCCTGGTACAGCTGCCCAGGAGGAGGATGAGCCTCACAGGCGCCTGGGCATTACGCGCCGGAGGCGCCTTTGACACTGTCTGAGGGACACTGCCACAGGCTGACGCTAAGCCTGCCAAGAACCTTCTTCACACTGCAGTATGCAGGAATACTGTAATTTGTAAATAGTTGAAACCATGACCTTTTTCTTGTGAATGAAACAAATACATTTATTTTGCTGCACACATTAGCCTTGTGTAATCATTACATTTTGCATGCAATTGTGATATGTGGGTTGGGGGAAGTGGGTGGGCTAGAAATTGTTCGCTGTGATGTGGTTGCGACGTCTGTGGCCTTCAGCTGGGTTCTCCCCGCGTGCATGGTGCGCATGTGCTGGTGGCCGGTCGTCCCCCTCAGATTCACTGCCTGAGATGTCAACAGGTATCCGGCGCTTGGTTGCAATGTTATGAAGCATTGCACAGACAGCCACAATGCGGCAGCACGCTGCAGGACTGTAATACATCGCCCCACCTGTCTTGTGCAGGATACGGAACCTGCTCTTGAGCAGGCCAAATGTCCTTTCTATACAGTTCCTTGTCCGGATGTGCGCAACATTGTAGCGGCGTTGCTGAGGTGTGGCAGGGTTGAGGTAAGGGGTCAGGAGGTATTCCCGTAGGGCGTAGCCACTGTCACCTGAATGAGAGGAGCAGATGTTGATTGCCTGTGCAGCGCAGTTACTTCATGGCAATGTGACATTGTCGACAAAGTGTACTTACCAAGTAGGTGTCCTTCCCCAAACTCTCCCCTGAGCAGTCGTGTGTGGAGTCCGCTGTGCCTGAAGATAAAGGAGTCATGGGTACTACCTGGGTACTGGGCCACAATGTCAGTGATGATGGTCTTGGCATTGCAGACCATCTGTATGTTGAGGGAGTGGTAGGACTTCCTGTTGCGGTACATATACTCCGTGGCAGCTGGTGGGCAGATGGCGACGTGGGTACAGTCTATGCAGCCGAGGACATGGGGAAAATGGGCAACATTGTAAAATTGTAGTTTTGTCAGGTCCAATTCCTGTTGGCTCGTGGGAAATGTGATGTGGCGGTGGAGCTGGCTGAGCATGGCGTCAACAAAAGTGTGGAGGCAGCGTGACATGGTGGGCTGGGATATCCCCCCAGCAGCGGCTACTATGCCCTGGAAACTGCCGGAGGCCAGGAGGTGCAGGCTGCACAATACCTGCACATGTGTGGGCACAGAATTGTTTCGCCTTGTTGGGTGCTGCATGATGGGGTCGAGTTCTTGTATCAGCCAGGTGATCATTTCCCCATTCAGCCTGTATTTAGCATAAATCTGTTCTCTGGTTTGGCCCAGCAAGGTGACCCGCTGCCGGTAAATCCTTTCCTGCCTCATGCGTCTCCTCCGTGCTGCTCGCTGTAGCCTTCGCCGCCTCACCACCATGCACATCCCTGGCATTGTGGAACGCCTAATGCTGCTGCTGAATGTCCTTATGTGTGATTGGTCAGGCCTGGACCTGTTGGTGATTGGCCAACAGTTTTTCAAATTTTACTTAATCATGGCTTTTATGGTTACCACCTGCTTTGAGTTGTCCTTAAATTGCGCCGCGCAAACGTGCGATTTAGCGCTTTTTCGCTATTGTATTTTTTTCATGAATGCCGATTGAGACAATATTGCGTTTCGCTATTCATTTCGCAGATTCCGTGGTTGGTCGCTATGTCCGTATCGCTAATGCTCGACTACCCGGAGTCTGCGACTATTATAGCGTAATCGCTATTTAAATCGCTATTCTGTGTTTGCGAATTCGCTATTTCGTACTTGAATGCCGATTCCGTGTTTTGCACCCGCAATTGCATTTTCGCAGCCATTGCGGGCGCTATTTCGCTTCATGAATCAGGCTGTTAGTCTCTTATGTGTTCATATTCAGTAGTGTCTCTGTGTGAAATGTTTTCTTTCAGCAGAGTCATGCTGCATATCATTGCCTTTTTGTCGTACCCTATTTTTGCTGGCTGTAAAACTATGTGCACTTTAACCCAGTTAACCAGTGGAAAACTGCTTATGTTCCACCTTTCAAAATGGCAAAATTGGTATACACCTGATTGTTTTTTTAAATGTGCTTATAAGTCCCTAATATTTGGTGCCAAGCATAACCAGCGCGTATAAATAAATTCTACTAGTGGACTGCACCACTCTTTGTGCCATCTACTGCAGTTGCATTGTAAAGTATCAGCCTGATTCATGTACGGGCCGTTTTGCGTGTCCCTAAGAGCGAATCATAGCGACTCGCTATTGAGGAAACGCAAAACGGCATTCATGTACTTTTCGGGGAAAAAATAGCGACTCGCACGCGGGCGCTAAAGCCGTTAGCGACCAACTAAAAACGCAGAAAAATCGCTATTCCCGGCTACCTGCGATCGGGATTGCGACTCGCAATCCCGTGCGATCGGGATTGCGACTCGCAATCCCGTGCGATCGGGATTGCGACTCGCAATCCCGTGCGATCGGGATTGCGAGTCGCATTCTCGCGCGATCGGGAAAACGGGAAGACGCATTCCGAGCACCGTGATGACATCACATCCAGGAAGCAGGCAGTTCCCACCCCCAAACACCACAGTGACGCTATCCTACGAGTGAGCACGTCGGAAAGCAGACGCCTAACCAGCGATAGCGACTCCAGAAACGCCTGAAATAGCGACCGCCATGTCTGAGGAACCTGTCCCTGGCCCCAGCAACAGCGCAGGACGAAAGCGCAAGCTCAAGTTCTCAGAGCAGGAGCTCGAGAACCTAATTGAAGGGGTGGTGGCCAACCATGACCGGCTCTTTGGTACCAACTCCAGAAAGGTCCCAGAGCAGGACAAGCGGAGGATCTGGTTGGGTATAGCCGCCAGCGTCAACTCGGTGGGTGTGGCCGATAGGTCCTTGGAGGAGCTAAAGAAGCGCTGGTACGACCTCCGAGGTCGTGCCAAGGAGAGGGTGGCGGAGCGCCTTGGTGAGGCATCGGGCACTGGAGGTGGCGGACCGACAGTCCCACCCAACACACCCCTGGAGGACCAGGTTGAGAACACCTTGGAGAGGGAGGCGTGCGTTGGCGTGACCCCTCTGGACTCCTCCCGCCCCACCCAAGACACTCAAGGTAAGTGGCATGCGACTGCGACCCTGTCCCCTATGACCGTCCCTGACCAAATAGGCTCACTCATTGGCCCTTAGTCATGCCTATGTTGTGCATCAGGAAATGCCCTGAAGCATTGTGGGAGATGTAGTATGTCCACAATGTAGTAGTACCACAATGCAGCCAGAAAGGTTCCAAAGTACGCAAATCCACAGCCATCCAGGGAATGTCACCCAGCATGCATGTAACATCTGCACGTCTGACAGTCACATGCAACTAATGAGTATCCACTTACCCTCACAGGTGGCGCAGATAGCAGCGACAGCGAGAGGCTGCAGATTGATGAGGAGGCCCAGGAGGAGGACTCACAACCCGAAACACAGGCACCAGCCCCTGCCGCTGCACCAACACCAGCAGCCAGGCCCCCCACCATACCTGCTCCTGCATCTGCCGCTGCACCAACACCAGCAGCCAGGCCCCCCACCGTTGTGGCCCCTGCAACTAGCATCCCACCGGCAGCCAAGGCCAGGCCCCCCACCGTAGCTTCATCTGGATCTGCCGCACCACCCGCAGCCAAGGCCAGGCCCCCCACCGTAGCTGCATCTGGATCTGCCGCACCACCCGCAGCCAAGGCCAGGCCCCCCACCGTACCTGCTCCTGCATCTGCCGGCCCACCGGCAGCCAGAGCCAGGCACCCCACCAATGTGCCTCCAGTTCCTGCCGCACCAGCAACACCTGCTGCGACACCACCTGCAGCTCGTGCAACGAGATCTGGGCCTGCGACAGCGGCAACACAGCGGCCGATCAGCAGGAGGGGCAATGGGCATCTCCATGCCTGTATGAGCGTCGAGCGGCGCATGCTCAGAATCCACCAGCGCCAGTCGCAGCAGCAAGGGGCCATCCAGCTCCAGCTGCACAAAATTGGCCGCAATGTGGCGGGAGTTGGAGACAAGATGGACCGCATGACGGCGGCCATGTGCCGCATGACTGCAGCCATGGAGGATAACACTGCTGCGCTCATCAAGCACCGCAGTGTAGCAAGCAGGCGCCACCACCAGCTAATGAGCTGGCTGTCGTCCTATAGTAGGTCGAATTATGTGGCAGCAAATGCCACCACCCAGTTGTCGCGGCGCTCTCTCACCCAGCAGCACCAACTGGTCCAGTGCTGCGAGGACATAACACGTGTCCTGGAGCACCTAACCACCGCCGTGACGGCACTTCACACACCTGTGCTACCGCCCACTGTAGGGGGAGACGATGCCAGTGAGGGTGCCTCCAGCGTGAGCAGCCAATCTGCCACGCAGGTCCCGCCACCTAGGCGCAGCACCAGGGCAACGCCTGGTACAGCTGCCCAGGATGAGGATGAGCCTCACAGGCGCCTGGGCATTACGCGCCGGAGGCGCCTTTGACACTGTCTGAGGGACACTGCCACAGGCTGACGCTAAGCCTGCCAAGAACCTTCTTCACACTGCAGTATGCTGAAATACTGTAATTTGTAAATAGTTGAAACCATGACCTTTTTCTTGTGAATGAAACAAATACATTTATTTTGCTGCACACATTAGCCTTGTGTAATCATTACATTTTGCATGCAATTGTGATATGTGGGTTGGGGGAAGTGGGTGGGCTAGAAATTGTTCGCTGTGATGTGGTTGCGACGTCTGTGGCCTTCAGCTGGGTTCTCCCCGCGTGCATGGTGCGCATGTGCTGGTGGCCGGTCGTCCCCCTCAGATTCACTGCCTGAGATGTCAACAGGTATCCGGCGCTTGGTTGCAATGTTATGAAGCATTGCACAGACAGCCACAATGCGGCAGCACGCTGCAGGACTGTAATACATCGCCCCACCTGTCTTGTGCAGGATACGGAACCTGCTCTTGAGCAGGCCAAATGTCCTTTCTATACAGTTCCTTGTCCGGATGTGCGCAACATTGTAGCGGCGTTGCTGAGGTGTGGCAGGGTTGAGGTAAGGGGTCAGGAGGTATTCCCGTAGGGCGTAGCCACTGTCACCTGAATGAGAGGAGCAGATGTTGATTGCCTGTGCAGCGCAGTTACTTCATGGCAATGTGACATTGTCGACAAAGTGTACTTACCAAGTAGGTGTCCTTCCCCAAACTCTCCCCTGAGCAGTCGTGTGTGGAGTCCGCTGTGCCTGAAGATAAAGGAGTCATGGGTACTCCCTGGGTACTGGGCCACAATGTCAGTGATGATGGTCTTGGCATTGCAGACCATCTGTATGTTGAGGGAGTGGTAGGACTTCCTGTTGCGGTACATATACTCCGTGGCAGCTGGTGGGCAGATGGCGACGTGGGTACAGTCTATGCAGCCGAGGACATGGGGAAAATGGGCAACATTGTAAAATTGTAGTTTTGTCAGGTCCAATTCCTGTTGGCTCGTGGGAAATGTGATGTGGCGGTGGAGCTGGCTGAGCATGGCGTCAACAAAAGTGTGGAGGCAGCGTGACATGGTGGGCTGGGATATCCCCCCAGCAGCGGCTACTATGCCCTGGAAACTGCCGGAGGCCAGGAGGTGCAGGCTGCACAATACCTGCACATGTGTGGGCACAGAATTGTTTCGCCTTGTTGGGTGCTGCATGATGGGGTCGAGTTCTTGTATCAGCCAGGTGATCATTTCCCCATTCAGCCTGTATTTAGCATAAATCTGTTCTCTGGTTTGGCCCAGCAAGGTGACCCGCTGCCGGTAAATCCTTTCCTGCCTCATGCGTCTCCTCCGTGCTGCTCGCTGTAGCCTTCGCCGCCTCACCACCATGTACATCCCTGGCATTGTGGAACGCCTAATGCTGCTGCTGAATGTCCTTATGTGTGATTGGTCAGGCCTGGACCTGTTGGTGATTGGCCAACAGTTTTTCAAATTTTACTTAATCATGGCTTTTATGGTTACCACCTGCTTTGAGTTGTCCTTATATTGCGCCGCGCAAACATGCGATTTAGCGCTTTTTCGCTATTGTATTTTTTTCATGAATGCCGATTGAGACAATATTGCGTTTCGCTATTCATTTCGCAGATTCCGTAGTTGGTCGCTATTTCCGTATCGCTAATGCTCGACTACCCGGAGTCTGCGACTATTATAGCGTAATCCCTATTTAAATCGCTATTCTGTGTTTGCGAATTCGCTATTTCGTACTTGAATGCCGATTCCGTGTTTTGCACCCGCAATTGCATTTTCGCAGCCATTGCGGGCGCTATTTCGCTTCATGAATCAGGCTGTATGTTTCTAGGCCTGCCACTATAGCCTGGTTATAAAGTTTTATACTTGCAAATGAAACCTGTTATAATAAGCCCTTTCGACAGACCTAAACCTTCCTTTAAATATTAATAAGTCATCCTTAAGAGGACTAATTGTCCATAAAACAGGTTGTATATTATTTAAAAGGAGCATGTGTAAATGTTTAAGATTAAACATATCCTTCTAGTGAAAAAGACCCAAAAGCTATTTTCACTGTATCCTGGTTGGCTGTTCCATAAGAAAGCATTAGGATGCAATATTATATTTAATACATTTATTTCCAGCTAGAAAGCAGGTACAGATTTCATTTTTGGACTTCTATTTATTACAAGCTCAATTCACTGGTGATGTCAGGTTTGTAATAAATATTCTGGAAAGTTTTTCTTTAGATAGTTACTTTTTCCCTTCCTGAAGTCCCCGGCAGCTAAATCTGCATTTTGCTCTCCTACATTTGCCAGTTACTAATTAGCATTTGAACAGGTGTAAATAAGGTGTAAATAACGTGTAAAGTTGCTCTCATGAGAGAACAAGAGCCCGATGACTATCTGAACCTTACAGAATATAGAGGGAGGAGTGGGGCTGTAAGGATCCTTTTCGACATTAAAGTGTCAAATCCAAGTTGAATGCCATATCCTACTCATCAGGTCTGCAGGACATTTTCATATTGCACTGGGAGCACACGTCAAAAAGGCCTTCCCAACCACAGTCAAATGTTAGCTCACAGTTGGGCTTCTTTGTCCTCCCATGCAGGCAGGCTCCAATTGCAGTAGGCCTGTTTTTGATATTAAAGTGTAAAATCTGGATTAAATGCTACATCTTGCTTGACAGGTCTGCTGGAGTTTTTCAAAATACATTTTGAGGCTCTTCAAATGACCAAATACAAGATGCGAGACAAGTCTTGTGCATTCCCTGTCTGGTTGCCTCAAACTCAGCGTTGTTCTATCAGACTACTGTCTCTGATGTTACTGTGGTCACAGGAGCTGCCTCAAACTGTGTTTTGGCCTTAGAATTGGGAGGATACTAGGATTACAACAATACACTCCCAACACATGCCCTTGTGTTCCAGGCCCAAGTTTAGTGTGGCTTAAGACTTCGGGCACCTTGAAAATGCGCAAGGTTGGCAGGATTAGCCCCAGGAACCATTACTCCATTGGTTAGGGTGTCTTTAGGGGCCCTTCACACCCACTTAACCGATGCTAGACATAAATGTGGCATTTCCAAACCCACTTTAGCACACTCCTGGAATTGTAAAAGATCAAAAGAGGACTAAACCTCGTGTCTGTGACCTGAGAAGAGCCAAGAAGCCTGGACCTGCTCTCTCTCCTACATAGGACAATGAAATAGACTCCAAGGGTCATAAGACTGACCCTCTATTCAAGCTAAATGGATACAACAAGCAGCAAGAGTCCTTTTCTACAACTGCCCAGCAGGGCTGGACTGGCCATAGTGGGCACCAGGCAATTCCCCGGTGCACCGTACGGGTGGGGGACGGTTTTGGGTCCCTGGGGGCCGTTTTTGCTACAGGGCCGTTTTTGCAAAATAGCTGCAAAATCGGCCCTGTACCAAAATCGGCCGAAAGCCGGCACTGGCATAGAGCTCGGCGGTACCTGCACCCCCCCCAACCCCTCCCCCGAGTGGGTAGGGGGTGGTGGGGCTTACCGAGAACTTTGCCAGGGCCGTTTGTGGTTCCCAGTCTGGCCCTGCTGCCTAGCTAATCACTGGCAACTGGACATAGAACAGATTCTTCCTGCCACCCTGTGGTCTCTAAGTGCCTCTGTTGAGGTCATTGTGGTCTTAAGAAGTGTACTTCGTTGGTGGATTAGTAATTAAAAGGGCTAAAATCAAAAGGTAAATCGTTTGCCCAGGTTGAACCTGGCAGATGCATCTGGCCTGTGCTCCATTGAGTCAGCATCAAATTGCACCTAGGCCCCGTTCTAGCACTATGATTGACTATCATTGGCACTTGGTGCTTACTTGGTGCTGTTTATAGTTAAAACTTTAAAAAAGTATATTTCCTGTTCCCTTTAGTGTCTTTTTGTCATTTGTGTTGAGAAATGTTACTCTATTTTTCTAATCCATTTTATGATTTTCATAGTTGTATTTTGACATTTATTACTGATTTTAGACCTGCATAAATTCTATACACATTGCCTCAAAGTTAATCCTGGCTGCTCTGTGCAATAGATGCCAGGGGGTTGAGCTCAAGTGAATTTAGTGACTTTAGTGATTCTTTCTTATAAGGACTGTGGGGATTCCCGGAGATGGGTGCCTACCCCCTCAACTAATGACCCTATTTCCTACTGTCTCATACCATACTACTGTTACCTCCTTAAACATACTTCAGGGACATACATTTGTGTTATTTTGCAGGTAATGTTGGTTTAACCTACATCTTTCACCAATAAAAAAATGTTTTTTGTTTTGTGATATCTAGTGGGAAAGCTGCCAACTGGAGTATTCCATTGTCAGAGAGAAATTATATATTTTTCAGCTAATCAGATGCAGAAAATAAAAAGATACAAAATTGCATACTCTGTCTTTGGACAACACATTGTTAAACGTACAACAGGGCCCTCAACACTTGTTGAGGTTGAGTTCTATTACACTATTAAATTCCTTAGTCATTTAGACAGGGTGGCCAGAGGAAAAACCAGTATAATTATTTTATGAAGGCTTATGAAGTAATTGAAATACATTTTGGCACAAGTAATTAATCCTCACAGTAAATGTAGAAAACTAATTGATTTAGTGGTGTAATTAAATCATTCTCTGTATGAGCACCATTCAGAAAAACCATAAAGTGCTAGTAAGTTATTCAAATGCTAAGGAGAATATGGTTATAAACATTTCATAAATCATGCTATTAGGAAGTATATGTGGCACTATATCTAAAAAAAAGTAGAGCGAAGGCTACAAAGAATCTATGGTTATTTTGTGGTAGGTCAGTTCAATTAAAAATTGTAGAAGGAAACTCAGATCATTCAAGGATCAAGCTATGGTAATTCCTCAACAATGAAGGAGACTGTTTAGTTGAATTTAAGTGAGTTCTAAAAAGCATATTTAATACCATGCATTTCTGCTTCAGCTCACATGTTAATTCTAATGAAAATAATGTTAGATGGACAATAAAAAACAATTTCTAAATGTATAGATTCCTAAGCTCAGGAACTCTTATGTAGTTTTCCAAATTGTTACAAATTCTGGCAATTAAGAAAAAGGTTGCAAAATGATGAATGCAATTGATGGTTCCATGTTATCTTCAGGTCTGGTGAAGTTGATGCAGCAAGGTTTCATACGCAAGGAGACTTGCTCTGATTCAATCCTCTCGAAATGATATGTAACCTATTGATCAACATGTTTTGTCTTCCTAATAATTGCACCACACAACATAATTAGTAAGCTGGGGAAGCTTGCCTATGTGCAATTTCTTTTGAGTGACACATTTTTTGAAGAAGATAGTTTCTGACGGTGCCTGGGAGGGGAGGAAGAGGAATGTGTACTTGGCGCATCCTTACCGGTAGATCAGTCAGGTCTATACATTGAGGGAAAAGTTGAGGGAGATGATGTTATCTTTCTGTTGGACACTGGTGCTACCAGTTCTATTTTGAGAACAGCAGACGTTCCAAACCTACCCCTCTTGGGAGAAGCGATCCAAGTAGTGGCCATTTTTAATAAGCAAATTAGTACCCCTGTTACAGAACCCATGGAGGTAAGAATTGGCAACTTCAAAGAAATGAATAAATTTGTTGTGTACGACTCTAGTCCAGTAAACTTGTTAGGCAGGGATTTGTATGCAAATTGAATTGCACAATCTTTTACACCCCAAGTGGTGTTGAAATTTAGACCCCAGTTGAAGATGGAATCTATATATTAATGTTGGCCAAACAGGAAGCTGAACTTAAAGAGATGACCCTAGAAGAGTTACCAAAAGAGTTGCAGAAAACTGTAAATCCTGATGTGTGGGATTTAACCGAAAAAGAAGTAGGATTAATGGCAAATGTTGACCCAATAAAAGGAACAGTGAAGGAAGGGGCAGTTTACCCAAAAATTCGACAGTACAAAATGAGCCCAGAAATAAAAGCAGGAGTTGCAGCAAAATAGAATGTTTGGTTGAGCAAGGCATTTTAAAAGAAATAATGAGCAGCCAATGTAATTCACCTATAATTGGCATAAAGAAACCAAGCAGAAAATATAGGGTCATACAAAACCTTCGAAAAAATTATAAAATTGTTGTCCCATGTTGTCCAGTTGTACCAAATCCCCCAGTGATTTTATATCAGATACCGTGGGGAGCTGGATGGTTCACTGTAATTGATTCATGCCATGCCTTCTTCTCCATTCCATTGCATCCAGACAGCACATTTTTATTTTCCTATAAGTTTGACAAGCATGTTTATGTCAGGAATCGTGTCTCTCAAGAGTACACTGAAAGTCCATCGATTTTTAATCAGATCTTGAAAAAATGTCTTGAATCTTTGGTGCTGCCCGGACAGTCTGTCCTGGTGCAGTATATAGATGACCTGTTGGTGGCGTCTAAGACTCAAAATGACTGCGTTATTGATACAATTGCATTACTGAATAATTTGGCCGAAAGTGGCCATAAGGTGTCACCTGGAAAGTTACAATTCTGTACCACATCAGTGAAATAGCTGGGGCATCAGATAGAGAGAGGTGTCAGAAGAGTAACATCAGAAAGAATCAAAATAATCAGAAACATGACTTTACCTCAAACACAGAAAGAAATCAGAATGTTTCTCAGAGTTGTAGGATACTGCAAGCAATGGATTGTGGAATTTGCAGTCCTAGCTAAACCTTTGATACAGATGACTAAGAAAAGAGTGAAAGACCCAGTAGAATGGGATGAAGAGAGAATGTTTGCTTTCCTAAAATTACGAGACTGTTTGTTTTCAGCTCCAGCATTAGGGCTGCCTGATTATTCGAAAGAATTTGTACTGTTTTGTGATGCACAAGACAATTGTGCACTTTAATTTCTGACCATAACACATGGTCTAATGAGACGTCCTGTGGCATATTTTTCTGCCACACTGGATCCAGTGGCATCTGCATTGACGGGATGTCTGAAAGCGGTAGCTGCAACTTGCATGAGTCTTGAGCAAAGCGACTCCCTCATTATGGGACATCCTGTAACTGTGTATGTTCCACATGCAGTTGTGATACTATTGACAAGAACCCGCACTCAGTATCTGACTCCTAGTCGGCTGACTAAGTGTGAACGAGTCATTCTAGGTGCATAAAATTTGACCATTGCCAGATGTACTGTCCTGAACCCAGCAACACTGTTACCAGATTCTCATTTTGAAGAGGTAAAGGAAGAAGTCGAACATGATTGTATTGACCTCACTGAATTCAGTACTAAACCACGCCCAGACATACAGGAAGAGCCATTAAAAGATTCAGAGTACGAGCTATTTGTAGATGGCTCATGCATGCGACGTGAGGAAGGAGGATTGAGTGCTGCTTATGCTGTGTGCACATTGGGTGGTATAGTCGAAGCATCGTATTTACCTGGAGTCAAATCTGCACAAGTAGCCGAATTGATAGCTTTAATAAAAGCTTGCAAAATTGGGAAGAATTGGAAAGTAACCATGTACACTGATAGTCACTATGGTTACGGGGTTGTGCATGACTTTGGCCCACTTTGGATGCAAAGGGAGTTCATGACTTCTTCAGGGACACCTATTAAAAATGGATATTATGTGAAATAATTGCTGGAAGCAATTCAATTGCCGAAAGCAGTGGCTGTGGTCAAGTGTGCTGCTCGCCAATCTGGAAACGACAGAGTGATAGCAGGTAAGTGATATGCTGACCAAGTAGCCCAACATTGTGCCAAACACAGAATGGCTATAAATAGGAAAATTGATGCACGTGGAAATAGCTGCCAACTTATGTTGCTTGAAGGTGTGAGAACGTGGGAGGCAGTGAGAGACTTACAAAATGAAGCAGAACAAAAGGAACGGGAAGAGTGGGAAAGAATAGGCTGTCAGAGGAGGGTTGGAGATGGTGTTATTGTTTACCTGGATGGTAGACCTGTGTTACCAGACTGTATGCTTGCTCCTATGGCTAGGATGTACCATGGAAACACCCACATAGGTAGAGATGCAATGATTCGATTGTTCAGACAAACCTGGTTTAATGTGAGGTTCAGGAACGTAGCAGGGAGTCTCTGCCAGAGGTGCTTAACTTGTCAACAAATGAATCCTGGTAGGAAAACTGTAGTTTGCCCCGGGAAAATTGCAAAGGCAGAGGGTCCCTTCATACAACTGCAAATTGATTTCATACAATTACCTCCTTGTCGAGGACTGAAATATGTCCTTGTCATTGTCTGCCTGTTTTCAAAATGAGTAGAGGCCTACCCCACCCGCAGAAATGATAGCATCACTTTAGCCAAACTCCCACTGAGAAAGCTTATACCTCGTTTCGGTTTTCTAGTAAAGATTGAATTAGACCGAGGGTCTCATGTAATAATTTGGCTAATCTGTGAAGCATTCCAAATTGAGCAAAAGCTGCACTGTGCATACCGCCCAGAGGCTTCTGGAGTGGTAGAGCAACTGAATGGCACAATCAAGTCAAGATTAAGAAGGATTTAATCTACGCGTTTGGAGTGGCCTGATGCTTTACCTCTTGTTCTGATGGGACTCAGAAGCATTCCAAACAAGAAAACAGGCTTGAATCCCCATGAAATACTCATGGGAAGAGCAATGAGGCAAGTATGGTAAATATAACTGATGATTTAGTGCTAGAGTACTGCAAAGAACTGGCTGACTAAGTGCATTCTATCTCTCACCAGTTTGGGGAAGACGCTGTTGCCCGACAATTAACTCCAGCACATGACTTGAAGCCAGGTGACTGGGTAGTGATAAAGGAACACACCTGAGAATCTTTGCTAGCTCCACGGTGGGGAAAGCCACATCAAGTGATATTGGTTACCACCATAGCTGTAAAGTGCAAAGGAATTCCAAACTGGATCCACGCAAGTCACACTAAAAGGGTGACAGAACCTGATGAAGTAGAAGCTGAAGGTTGTGCAACTGAGGGGTCCCGAGAAATCGACCTTGAAGTAGCTGATGAGAAACAACCGAGCACCAGTCAGGATGAATGGATTCCAGTAGTTGACGTACCTGCAGAAATTGTGAGAACCCGAAGTCAAACCTATCTAGATAGACAGAGTGATAGTGAGGATGAGTCAGGAATAGAAGAACACACTCAGATTACAGAAATCAAAGCCAATAGTAATTCCGAGGAGGATCAGATAAGGAAAGATCAATGTACTCAGACATCCAAAATGCCAACCAGAGCTCCTGAGTCTGAGGAGGGACAGATAGGTATTAGGGCGAAGGCTCAGGCGGAAGACAATCAAGAGATCAAAGGACCTGAGCAGGACCAGATAGGTTTAGAAAAACGTGATCAGGAAGAAGGCAAACCAAGTCAAAGTCAAATTCAGCAAACTCCTGAACAAGTTCAGATTAGTCTTGAAAAACGTATCCATGCTGAAGTAACAAAAATAAGCCCTGGACAAAGTCAGATAGAGAGGAATTTAGAAGACGACAATGAACAAATTGTGTCACAACTGAATGAAACTAAAAGAGCATCTGAAGAAAATCAAAGCACAGTGCCTGCTTAAAAACTCAGAAAAGGGGATAAGTGGCCTGGGTTTATTAAAATACTGAAATTTCACCTTAAAACAATAAGTGAAGAATAAGAGCAAGTAAATGAGATAACTAGCTAAGCTGGACCATCCTGAGAGAAACCAAGAAGGAGGAGTCCACAATTGAATAATAAGTTCAAAGGCCCTGAATGGACCTATGTCATCCTTGAAGAGTTTGAAAACTTAGAAATAAGTGATGAAAGTTATGACAAATTAATTGATGATCGGATTGACGAAGAAGTGAGACCAACCTGAAAGAAAATTTACAGATCCTAGACAGTGTTACAAAGAGGGGGTACGTCTCCTTAGTCAAAATGGCTGATTATAATGCTGGTGGAAAACCAAAAAGAAATTGTGTACAACATGCTGTAGAATATGCACATGTAGTATATTGATAGTACTCATCGCATGGTTAGGACTCACAGTAACTATACCATTTGTAATGAGTGAGAGTACACAAAATGACACTAGTTCACATGGAGAGATAGATACACATGAAAAGGTAGATAGCCTTAAACAAAGCAAAGTATATTTAGAAGCACCAGAAGAGGTCTTACGGATAAGTGCAGTAACATTAACTCATGCATTGAGGGCTTGTAATGGGCGCACCAAGTCAGACCAACCAGGTAATCACACCTTTAATAGACCAGGACAATCATCCCTACTTGACTACGTTCTAGTGGAGGCAAGCATCTGGCATTAGGTGATCGATTTTGCTGTCTTGCCAAGACACAACAGCGACCACAATGCCTTGATGCTTGAACTCCAGCTCCCAGAACTTCATGGTCCCCCCATTACAGGCCCCTTTTCTGATTCCAAACGAAGAATCAGATGGGATAATCTGAGGAAGTCACCGGACAAGGTAGCTGCACTTTATTCCTAAATCATCCCTCCTTTGTTGGTGATGGAAACTGCAGCGCAAACTCTTAGTGCTCCTGACACCATCGCCCAAATTACGGCCATACAGTCAGACTTAACCACCAGTCTAACTAATATCTTTAATCCCTTGATGCACACTAAGGGCAAAAGGTCTCCGAAATCCACCTGGTATAACAACACTTGCCATATGGCAAAGAGTGCCCTTATTGAAGCCATAAAAACCAAAGACAGATCCTTGATAAAAACTAGGAGGGTTCTCTGTAGGAATAGTATAAAGTCTGCCAAAGATGAGCGGGAGTCTGAAAGATGGGACGTGATTTAACAGGCTCTTACCAACAGAGATATAAAGGAGTTTTGGTCCTTGGTTAGAAAGGCGAGTTCCTCTGGGAGTTCCCCCTTTGAGCCAAATATATCTGTGGCATCATGGAAACTTAATTTCCAATCATTGTACTCCATTCAGGATGTTATGGACCCCACTGAGGGCTCCCAGCTAACTGGCATAGAGATCCCCCTTGATGACGAGACATGGTTCTCTATGACTGAAGTGATGAGTGCTAATGGGGACTTATATTGGGAAGAATCCAATGTCTGGGGCACATATTTATGTGTAATATATAATGCCATTTTAAGCGGTATGGAAATCCCGGACACCTTGGTAGGGGCCGAAATCTTTCCAGTTTACAAAAAGGGATCCCATCTTCTGCCCTTAAATTATAGGCCAATAAGCCTCATTGATGTAACGCAAAAGCTGTTCACCAGGATCATCCTAGATCATCTCGAGACCTGAATGGAAGTGCGTGAGACGCTCAGTGCATCTCACGCAGTACCCCTCTCATCGCCTTACGCATGGACCTTGGCTTCAGACCCATAAATGAGGAAATCGAGTTGCGATCCTTGACCTCTTGGCGCAGACTATGGGCGACACCCGAAGTACTAGTCTACCAGTCGGAACTCAAGGTGATTCTGGGGCTTCCAGGCATGGGAACAATATCCTGGATGGCACTACAAAAGCCCTGAGCTTTAGACTAGGCTGGCCAAATTTATGGACCCACCCGGAGGAAGCGTCGCAGACTATTCCACGCCTCGAGTTAGTTAAATCTTACAGGCTTTTTAGACTGGGTGAACTCCATGGGAATGCTAATCATGGTTGTTAAACTTCTGACTTTTTTAATTTTAAAGATCAATATTTATTTGAGACTTTCCTTGATGACGTATATCTACTCATGGCAAGGAAACTCTATGTCCAGTTTAGATGGGGTTGCCTGCCAGTCCATGCATTTACCAACAAATGGAATAAAGCCTCCCCACCGGATGTCCTACTTATGAGAGGCAGGAAGAGACCCTTATACATGTTTTTTTCTTCTGTCCAGGTTATATTGCAACCAGAAGGTACTGGCTCCTACCAATATGCAGGAATATGGGGTTTAGGCAGATACGGGAGGCTCTCAGAGTTATGCGAACTGGAACGCACTCCCCAATTGTCTTTGCTGTTTCCCGTTTCCTTAACTCCATGTGGCTTAGGCATCGCAAGTTTTTAAATTCCTCTAGTGCAGCCTAAATATACCTTTTCCGTTTTCCACTGCTTTTGAAGATATTAAATATGAATTGACTGTTTTAAATACTTTTTAAAATACAAACATTTTTTTATTTGTTTTCAAGGTTGTATAATCAACTGCTATGGCTATATCTTCTGATGTTTAAACAAATATAATGTATTGTATGTTTTTTATCTGCTGCTTTTATGGCCTGCAATGATCGAAATAAAGCTTGGAAATGGAAATGGTATCTCATGTAGTATTTTAGCTAGTTTATTTTACAGAACTGGAAAGTTGCAGTATTACTATTCTAATTTTGTTTTTTCTGAAGTACCTTTACGTAGAAATATGAATGCTGTCTTCAGTACTAGAGATTCAACACATTTTATGGGTGAATATTTTCTAACGCTAGGAGCAATAGATATAGCTGAAGCACACAAAGATAATTTAACATATACACAACACGAAAAAGAGAAGGTGTTTTTGAATTTAGTAGAGAAAAAGAGACAGGATTTCCATAGAAAGGTTCCTGGACAGAAACATAAGATTCCAAAGAGGGCTAAAAGTAATGAATTTACCCAAAATGGCAAGACTCAAGCTGCTATGTTGCTGGATTTCGAAAAGAAAGCAAAACTCTATCTCCATAGAGAGAAAACAGATTATTATAATAATATATTCATTGATTCCAGTGAGTGTGAACACAATTTTAAGGTAATTGGGGGTTGGGGTTTCAAATATGTAACTGAACCAGTTTGTCCTGGAATTTTTTATATTTGTGGAAACAAAGCATACTTTAAATTGCCTGATCATTGGTATGGGAGTTGCTATTTCGGAATAGTATTCCCAAAGGTATGTCATGTAAAAAAAATCACTGGAAGCAATGAAGAAAGTAATGGACTAACACGAAATAAAATAGCTAGTTTGGCTGACATTGTATGTGATATATTTAGTGCATTGGTACCTTCAGTGGGAGTGGTTCTGAATACTCAAAGAATTTGCAAATTGTCAACAGTGGTGGATCGCTTATCGACTGACAATACTGGAGGATTTTTGATGATCAATGCCGAATTAGTTGAAGTAAGATTAATGGTTTTACAAAATCGACTTGCTCTTGACATATTATTAGCAAAAGAGGGTGGAGTCTGTAGAATGCTGAAAACGCAACATTATTGCACGTACATTCCTGATGAAAGTGTTGAAATTGGGAAGTATGCAAGAAACATTAAACATTTGAAAGAAGAATTGAAACCACTGAAGGTTGATAGTGCATGGCAGAGACTAACTAATGGTCTCTCCTCTGTAGGTAGTTGCTTTTCTAATGTAGGAAAAAGTATTGTAGGTAGAATACTGATGCCAATAACGGGAGTAGCCCTATTGATTTTAGGAATAATGATTTGGTGTAAATGCTGCAGACATAAAAAGACATGTATTGTAAACAAGTAAAGAAAGAAAAGACATTTTGAAGAAAAAAGAGCTTGAAGAGTTGAATGGGAATTTATGTAAGAAAATAAAAAACTTTCAAATGAATAATGAGAAGAGACCTAATAGAGTGTTTGAAGAAATAGAATTGGGAAAATGTTAAAAGTTGGCATCTGGTTCTGTAATTAGTGATGATATAAAATATAATCAAAGAGGGGATTGATGGAGCAAGGTTTCATATGTAAGGAGACTTGCTCGGATTCAATCCTCTCGAAATAATATGTAACCTATTAATCAACATGTTTTGTCTTACTAATATTTGCACCACACAACATAACTAGTAAGCTGGGGAAGCTTTACTATGTGCCTTTACTAACAGTAAGTCGAGTGACCTAATATGGCCGCCAAAAACGCGGGAACTCTATTGTGCATGCGTCTGCCACACTCACTTGGTGTGACGTCCTTTCTGCTTGGAGGGAATTTCTTGCAGCTGCGCACTAGTATTAAAGATGGCTGCTTCATGTTTCACATGCTAATGCATCTGCTTCTGCTTTCACTAAACCGTGTTTGTTCTGCTTAACTATTAATGCTATAGTTAACATAAAATAATGGCAATAGTGTAGTGAAAAGTGGTATTCAGTGCATTCATTTATTTCCTGGATCTAAATTGTTTCTCTTTGACTTTGCTGCTAGCTCGTACTTGGGCATGGAGAGTGAATGTAACTCCATATTGAAACCCTCAATGCACATGAGTCCGAAGTTCAAGAGTCCACAAGCAATGGCATTGAATATCTGCAAATGACAGTCTTGCCTGCAATGCGCCTGTGAACCTCACCCTATGACCTCTCCAGAGGAAGAGAATAATACAAAATGGTAATACATTGTATATCTTTTGCTACAATAATGCTGGGTGGAACAAAAGTGCATGGGAAAATAAAATTATGGGAGGGAACGCTAATTATAATTATTGAATGAAAATGATCTCATACTGGTATGGTATGATGACCTCTCCTCGCCTTTTGACCAATCAAATTGAGGGAACACACAAATTTGCAACACTGGGGGGTAGTACATTGCCCTGCAAAATTGTATAACTAAGGTAGGCTTAGCTAGTCAGATTGTCCGACTTGTCCCAATAGCTGACCTGTCACTGACCCAACGCACGCTATGGGAGATCGAGAGCAGAAGTGCTGACGAAGCACTCTGTCAGAAGAATCAGGAGCAGTGGTGCTGGTGGAGCACTCTGTCAGAAGAATCAATAAATTGCTGTGGGTGAAGAATCAATAACCCAATCGGAGTCCGACTGTTAGCTGCAGAGAGGGGTTGCACTTAGCTGAGGGTACCTGTTCTGACCTGTATCTGTCCTGTCCTAGTCCTCACCTGTCCTGATCTGCACCTGTTCTGTCCTGTTGGCACCTGAAATATCGGAAGTCCTGTTTCTTTGTCCAAGCCCGTGGCCAGGGTTGGTCTTCACACCATTCTGGGTAAATATACATCTGTGTGGGCATGTCATTGTACTGTTTCCCTTTTTCACCCTCCCTACATTTCAATGCCTAAAAGAAGTCTCATAACATTTCTGCATATCATTGCTTCAATCATTATCTTCTTAATTGAAAAGGCTTTATTTGCATCTGTATGGACTATGACATTTAAGAATTTACATAGATAAAGTGTTTAAACTTTTCCTGAGTCTGTGATTATTTCTTAATGAAATGTTATTTCTACCTATTATTCTAACACCTTTGACCCCTTAGGACTTTAATACAGGTGACAAGGATTGGTAAATCAATGTGTATAGGTAAAAGTCTTAAAGTAATTTACCTGTTTAAAGTGTGTACGTTTATGGGCCCTGGTGAGTATGGTAATTGAACAGGTAACTCCGCGCTCCATCATAGTTTCATACACATATGTCTTGTCTGGTTTGTTTTAGAAATTAGCAAGGAAATGTATGTTTTTATTTGATAGGCAGTTTTCAGTTCAAGATTATTTTGGGTATCCCTTGATTGACTTTACATAAGCCCTGTATTGACTGGGCAGAAAAAACAGTACATTTGAAATCTTATTATTATAATGATAGTGGTTTTGACCACTGGTGATTATTCTGACAATCATCTCTCTGTGCAATTTGTATACATTTTTGTTATGAGGTGTTTAGTAATGTATTCCATAAGAGCAAAGCAAATGTGGTATCTCTACATAGGAGCTACAATTGTAAGATTGATTTCAATCTTAATGCTTCTCTTACTTGTATTCGAGTTTATCCACTTACTAAATCAGAGAGAGTATATTTTAACAAGTATTTAGAGGACAATTTGGTGAATTGGTTTATTAGACATCACAGTCACTTTCCTCAACTGTTTTTTGTGCCAAAGAAAGGGGTGAATTAGGAACTTACATTGATTGTTGAAACCTCTGTAGATTCACAGTAAAGAATTGTTTACAATTACTACTGACATCAGTCATGTTAGATCGCATTTGAAATGCACAGATGTTCACAAACGTACAAGAGAGCATGTTAGAGGCTGAGAGGAAGACAAACAGAGGACCACATTGTGTACTAATTTTGGGTGTTTGAGTATCAGATCACACCTTTCAGACTAAACAATGTTTCTGCTGCATTTCAATATGTTATTGATGAAATGTTGAGTATTTGAGATGTGTTTTATAAAGTCACTTGCATGATAATCTGATTTATTCTAACTCTTTAGAAAAACACGTACAACAAGCAAGGGAAATTTATAGCAAATCTGTAGATCACCATCTCAATGCCAAGATGGATAAATGTGTCTTCTATACTATTACGATAATGTTTTGGTGATATAAATTTACCACAAATAGTATTCAGCTAGAGGAAAAGAAGGTTTCAGTAATCGTTCACTGGAACACCCCCAACACAGTCAAGCCTGTTCAAAGTTTTTTTGTATTTGCTAATTTTTATAGCAGTTCATTCATCCATTTTCTGAAAGGAGTAGTCTTTGCTTGGTCAGAAGTGGTAGATCATGCTTTTAGTTTCTTAAATCAAAATCTTTCTAGAGCTCCTATTTTGCAATGAGCTAATGTAGCATGCCCATTTATTTTGGAGACTGATGCCCCCTATCAATTCGGATGGGGGTTGTTTTGTCTCAGAGAAACCTAGATATGGGACAGATTCAATCCAAAATATTTTCTAAAGAAATCTCACCAGTAGAGCCAAACTATTCTAATTCTGAGATGGAATGTATAGGAAACTAAGCGCTCATTTAAGATTGGAGGCATTATTTATGGGGACATAACACACCACAGAAATGTATGTGGATAACTGAAATTTGTAGCTCCTAAAGTCAGCTAAAGCACTCTCTCTTTGCCAATTTATATGGTCCTTGCCTTCTTCTGACTAGACTTTATAATAAACCATATGCAAGCTCCCACCAATGGTGACGCTAAAGCGATAACCCTACAGAATCCACTAGGAAATGGGGGCCAATTCAATGAACTGACACCATTAATCGTGGCCTCTAAAATCTCATATGATTATTCCATCACTCTTATTAATGTAGATTCATTTTCTGTAAAAGAACATGACTGAAATTCAGTCTATCATAAAAATAAACTGTGTAAAAGAGAAAGATGACAGACATTAACAAGATGATTCATTGTGCACAGAAAAAGCTATGTATGTGCCATCGGATTGGGTAAGTTAGAAGGCTATCAACTAACATAATTACTTTAATGTTGCTGGGCATCCAAGAATAGTTAAGCTTTAGCAGCATTCAGAAAATATTATTCAGGTCCCAGTTTATTCACAGATGTTAAGAATTATGTACAAACGTGTTCTTCTTTTGGCCACATTAAATGTTCCCATAGTAAACTCGCAGAGTTATTGAGACCATAACCTTTTCTGCGCTAACTGTGGCATACAGTTTCAATGGTTTTAATTGTGGAATTACCAGAAAATCAAGGTTGTATGGTAAGTCTAGTGGTTGAAGGTCCTTTGACCATGGGTCATTTTATACCTTTGTCAAAGCTAATCACTTCCAAAGAATACTGACAGGTTTTTGGATAAATATTGGTTGAATACCTGGTGCTCCAAACATTTTGACAAACTACAATAATTACGAGTTCGGTGGTCCTGGAACCACCGTACCAGCGGATGGCATTCCAACCGCCACATTCATGTCGGGCCTTGTGCCCAATTACGATGGTGGCAGTGGCACTGCCACAAATTTGCCACCATCACCAGGATCCAGGATCCAGGATGCAGCAGCGGTGGAGAGAGCAGGCACGAATTGTGGCGGTGCCGGTGCTGGCACTGCCGAGCAGATTACAACCTGCCTTTCCACCAAGCATTTCATAGCAGTGACTCAGCCATGAAATGCTTGGCAGAATTGCATTGGAAAGTGGCATCCAACAGGGCCCGAGGCAAATCTGCCCCCAATTCCTGCACTGTTGTGGTACACTGTGTAGCATAAACAACATGGTGCATGGCACGTAGTCCACCACCAGCCCTTGATTACTGTTGTAATCCAGAGGGCGGCAATGCCGATGGCTTGGCGGTCTTCACCACAGCAGTGGTCCAGCAAGTAGTCAGCCAAAGACGTAATCAGGCCCTTAGCATTCAACTACTGGAAAATCTCCTTTCTTTTGTCTATATGGCCATCAAACTGAATACAAACTTTTGATCAGCTATTATGTTCATCCGTTCCTTTGATACAAAAATCACTAAAAGAAGTTTAAAAAAATGCATAACTCAGCACAGGAAGCCCTGGAGAATGCTAAAGCTAGACCTGAATTATATGATAATCATCGGAAAAATCTAGTGCCGAAATATGTTGTTGGTAAGACCATGTGGTAACGAGCAACAAATTTAAATTTGAAGAAATCTTAAAGCAGCAAACCAAATATGTAGGTCCCTACTCCGGTTTCATAGTTTGTGAATATGGTTGCGGTTTGCTGAAAGGTTAAAAGTGCGTCAGACTCTAAAAATTTATGTGGTATTCCATGTATATTTGTGAAACTATGTCCTGCAAAGACACAACTTCCTCCAAATTCTTCGCTGATTCGCCTAGAGTTTGGACTAAAGAATGAAAGCTTGGGACAGCTTTATTCATGCCTACAGGAGTGGTATCGGATCAAAAAGAGAGCCGCGGATGACAATTTGAACAAATACCTATGGCAGGAACTAGAAACTGAAAAAAAATCAGAGGCAAATAAATATCTGACTA
This sequence comes from Lissotriton helveticus, assembly GCF_964261635.1. Classification (NCBI taxonomy): domain Eukaryota; kingdom Metazoa; phylum Chordata; class Amphibia; order Caudata; family Salamandridae; genus Lissotriton; species Lissotriton helveticus. Next base: position 1,199,125,818 of record NC_136069.1, read on the forward strand.
GTGCATTGGATATAACATGCACCACTAATCTTTGAGACAAAAACTTGCCATTTTCATCATTCAAACTGGAACTAAACAAGGCTGCAAAATGTCATTCTCTGATCATGGACAAAGACATTTTTTCACACCGCTCACACTCCTGGGCTTTGATTAATAGCTATAGATCTCGAACCCCAGTGAGTTACCTGGACGCAACATACCCTGTCTTTATTAAAAGAAAGCTTTTGGCACTGAGGTTCGGTAAATTCCCAACCTTGGCCGACGATCCAGCCTGGAAACATACAGAATCCATCTCTTGCCACCTGTGTGGGTATGTAAAAGAAGATCTTATTGACATAATATGTCTCTGTAAACAGCTGACAACGGAGCGAAGGCTCTTTCTAAGGAACATATTCCTGGTAAGGAATCTACGCACTTGCAGAACTGCAGTAATTGGATATCTGGACGCAACGTCACCACAAACAAACTGCAAGATTGTAAAGTTCTTGTTGACTTTCGAAAAACTTGTGAATGCAATGTAAATACTTAGTTCCTGTTTTATTCTTTTATTAATTTCAGTTATTTGCTCAACTATAACTATTAGGTTTTAAATAGATGACTACACTCAATGATCAAATTTCAATCTAAGGTTGAGATGATCATGGAAATTTTGTTGTGGCTGACCTTACTTATTGATCATATTTTAATCACGCTTGAGACCGATAATGGAAATTTTTGTTATGGTTTTAATTAACTGAACAATAAAATTTAAATCTTCGCTGATTCAGGTGAATGCTGAGAAGAGCTATGGGGTGCATAACATTTTAGACTCAATAATTTCCAGGAAGCAATTGCAATAGTTAGTAGATTGTAAAGGGTTTTTTCCAGGGGAACGTTCAGGAGAATCAGCTTTTAATTTTCATGCTTTACATTTGATGCATGAATTTTATACAACAAGACATCCTGACAAACCAGGATCACTGCTTAGGGTATTTTGTGGTAGGGGGTACTTTAAAGAGACTTGACTTACCGTTGGCCTTTTAGAGAATACAGGGATGCCATGCGTCAGGGCCATCTACGCTGAGTTCTTTCCAGGGACAGAGAGGCTGGTGGTGTGCATCTAGTTTCGGCACTGAGTGGTGAAAGAGCTTGCGTTCACAGACTCTGCACTACATGGCACCACACAAATGTAATCTACATTTCTCAGGAATCCCTGAACTCTCATGGGGTTTAGATATAGCAGTTGTCATCTTGGATATTATTCTATAACTTTCCTAATGTTTACTGATGTCCTAGACAGGCAAACAAGATATGAGGGGCCCGATTTATGAGACTGTTGCGCAGTGCAGTGCAGAAAGTCACCTTGCTAGGCTGCAGGGAAAGGGCATGAACAAGCAGAATTTAAAACAATACCAAGCATTCCTTCCATTCCCCCTGTACTAGTGCCATATTGGCTGCCTAGCGCCAATGCAGGCATCCTGGCAGTATGGTATAAATGTGCTGCAATGCAAAGTAGTTTGTATTGTACTGTAGGGGGACCTTCCTGCACAAAAACAAAACCCAGAGGCATTTTCCTCTTTCTATGCGTGCTGCAAAATGCAGCACACATAGAAAGATTAAAAAAACAAGGAGAAATTAACATATTTCTTCTTGTCATGCCGCACCTGGGGAGGCTTAGGTTTTTTGGCACATTTCCATGTGTACCACTTCTGGTAAATCTCTGAATGCGTAAAAATCCATGGACGTTTCGTGTGAACACCCATGCAACACCCAAGGAACTTATTCCCAGGGCAGTGCAACGCTACTCAGTGATTTGTGCTGCGTTGCTTTACTCGAGATTTATGAAACCTGTCAGGGCCATGCAAGTTGGCCTTGCCTGGCTACATAATTCTCATTTTTGAGTTGCATCACTCTTGCACCACATTACAAGGTTCAAGAGCGATGCAACCATGCTTGTAAATATGCCCCTTTATTCTTTCATTCAGGACTTTTGCTTTGTGGATTCTGATTTGCGTTAGAAGAAAAATATCTTCTTTTTTAACAACTCTTTTTTGTTCGTTTCAAAGAACAATATCTTAGTATGAAGTTTCCTGGGAGGAAATCTATAAAACAGAGACATTTTCTGGAAGTGAAATGGTTAAGGTACATTAACTTTGAGTTAGACTTTTATGGCCAAATACCTTAGGAACATGTTCATTCTTTTTCACCATTAATTATTTTGTAAAGGAACACAAAGGATTCTTTCATCAAAACACCATTGATTATCATATGTGTACATAATTTATTTGTGTTATATGTGATGTTTAGGAAGTGATAAATGTGTCATCAAGATTAAGCATCACAGATTAATAATAAATGTTATTTACTTTATTATTTGTAACAGAAACAAATCAGAAACATAGGGCCACATTTATGGCATTTTGGCGTAGGACAGCGCAGCAAGGCACCTTGCTGCGCTGCTTTATGTCAAAGTGAAAGGGCAGGAATGCACTGTATTTAAGCTAAACAGTGCATTCCTGTCCTTTCTGCCTGCACTGCCACTGTTTTGGCAGCCTATCGCCAATGTAGGCACCCTTTCACCATGGTGCAAGAGTGCCTATGTTGCAGGCAGTGTTGTTTTTGTGGAGGAAAGGGCACCTTCCCGCACAAGAACAATTCTGTGAGGAGTTTTCCTCTTTTTATGTGTGCTGCAGAATGCAGTACACATGTAAAAAGGAAAAAACAAGGAGAAATTTGATTGCGCCTCACCTCGAGAGGCGTACAGATTTGACGCTTTCCCAGGCTTGCATCACTTCGTAAATCTGGGACAGATTAAAATTCAACAGATGCTGCTTGGGAAATCCCATTGAAATGCCCATGGAAGGCCTTCCAGGCGCAAAGTGCATGGATGAATGAATGGGAGATTTATAAAGCATAAATTCCTGCCCAGGGGTGTCTTGTTGCTATAAAGACGGGTACAGCTACAAAAAATGTAGTCCTTGCAGATACTCTAATATCTCCTAATTCTGACAGACGAGCCAGGTTTTCAAGGACTTTCTAAAGATAGACAGCAAAGGAGCAGCTTAGAGTTTCAAAGGTGGGCTATTCATGATCAGAGCTGTAATCCTGAAAGAAGTAAGGTGACTTAGCGATTTGGCTGTGTCGCATTACTCATGATTTATGAGGCCACTCAAAACCATGCAGGGTGGCTTTGCGTGGCTTCATACATCTTTATGAGAGATCTGCCTCATGCATTTACCACTTTACATGGTGAAAAAGTGACTCAGGGCTCTCATAAATAGGCCCCTAATTGAATCAATCTTAGAAGGCAATTGCATATAAAGTTAGAGGTAGGCATCTTGCCAAAAGGGAAGGAGTTTAAACCCCCTTTCAGAGATCATGTATATATTGTTGTGTTCAGTTTTCGGAAATACAGCTTTATACTAATAACACAGAGGTCCTGATTCACAAAGGTAACTTAGACTTTTGAGTTAGTTTATATTTTTGAGTATGTTTACTACTTTTGGGTATCCATAAACTCTGAGTGTAAATTAGTTCTGAAAAAGGCAAAAAATTGAGTATGTCTAGGACTACACATGAATAGCCTCTGGTGCTGCAATGCTCTCCCATAGAAAATATTGAAGGTAATGTTAAAATGTTAATATAAAACAAATAAATTTCAAATAGTTACAAGTATAAATTAATATAACTTAATGTTAAAAAATATATAAAGATAGTACATATGTATTAGTTAATTGTAAAATATTTTAATAAGCCATTTGAGATATAAAAGTTATTGTAACAATACATTTTCTTTAAAAAAATTACATTATTTTTAAATAATTCAATACCGCACTTTTAACGATTATTAATGCACATTGGAGATTATTTTTTTTTCAGGTGGGAATGTATTTTTCATTTAAACTTCAGACAAAATATTGTAGCTTAATATATTTCCATTAATTAAAGTTTTATTTCAAAATGAATTTAATAGTACTTTAATATTTTTTGTTCTATATTTAAAGCAAATATACAAAATTAATTTACATGAATATTTCACATAAAAACATTTTAATATTTATTATTAACCTGAGGCATTCTGATTGAAGCCCCTTTAAGATAAGGCAGGATATTTGTGTTTTCATAAGAATTAACAATTAGATGCAAGTAGGGATCATTTACTCCATATCTGCTTTAATGAGAGATGGCAGTAACTTGTTTTTCCAGAGGGGATCTGATAACCAAAGGTGTAACAGTTGAATTAGAGACTGATTCTAAACTGATCTTTAAATTATTGGCAAAGACTGCTAGATATGGCCCAAGGGAGAGTTCACAATCTTATAGTAGGGCCTTCTTTAGGGTTCCAGGATCTGCAGTAACTTGTAAGTGATAATATTTTATATCCAATGACTGGACTTCAAACTCTTGCCTAGTAAGGCCGAACTCTAGCAGTAGCAGTGACTGACTTGTATTTTTTGGAACACTGTAAATTCATCTGTAGGCATTACACTGTAGCTTGTCTAGTGTGAGTGACAGTTTCCAGGAAAACATGACCTCAGCACAGCCTTTGACACGGTCAACAGATCAAAGCTCTGGTCCGTGCTGAAGTCCATGGTGAGGGATAGTGCACTGGTCTCTTTTCTGCAAGATTGGCTCAAGGGGCTTAAGGCCCTGTGAGTGTTTGTCCCAGTGGGGAGTGCACTCTGCACTTTAAGCTGGCTAGGGGGGTGCAACAGGTCTGTATTTTAGCACCAAAGGTTCTCACCATATATATTAACCAGCTGGAGTCTTACCTAGTGTAACAGTGTAGGATATCCCAGAGGTGGATGATGGATATGTCCCGGCATTGCTATATACAGATGATAAAGTTCTTATAGCACGCACGGCTAATGGCCTTCGGCTTTTGCTAGTCCTGTTTACTGTATTTATGGATATTCTGGTCCTGAAAACCATTTCTCAAAATCATATACCATTGTCCTTTGCCAGGCCAAAACCATATCTAAAAGCTATTCGATCAAAAGACTTTAAATTGGCAGGGTTGATAAATTCTGTTATCTGGCCTTCTTACTTGATCCTAAACTGAACTGGCAATGTTTGCTTAATGCTCAGGCACAGCCCTTTAATTGAGAATCATATTGCATTGAGGAGCTCTCCAGGTGGCTCAGCTGACCCCATTTCAGATCGAATATTGATCTTAAAAAAGCAAAATGGACTCTGATGGCGAGTTTTGGCTGTGAGATCTGGGGATACAACGAAAGTGATCTAATTCAGGTGGCGGAAAATGAATTCCTGAGAAAGGTACTGAGGTTGACTGAAAGAGTGCCTATGGAGATTGTGCACGATGAACTATGGTTGGCTGATTATATGCAGACCCACCCGTTAATATTATGGCTGTCAAGAGATTGCCCTTGCCTGGACCATGGACTTCACATTCCTTGTCAAAACTATATAAAATGCACCTTGAGCAACCTTGGTAAACCCAAGTTATTCTCAGATCCAAAGACTGTTACAAAATCAAATAATCTTTGGGTCAAGTAAGGCTTTTTATGTAAATCTCAGGACCAATGGGCAATGAATGTGATGTTCAAATGTTGCCTTGTGTACTCTTCAATGACACAATCCCAAAGCTTATTGAACCATACCTGCTGCTTAACATACCTGCTCAGCGCAGAAAAATCTTGACTTATTTTCTTCTGAACTTGTTTTCCCTGCTATTAGTGGGATGGCATAAGTCTACTGAGCCTCTGCTTTGCACTTGTGACCTTACTGCTAAGTATGATACCTTGCTCATTGTTTCTATATGCCCTAAATTCTCTGGATAACGTTTTACGTTTATTCACCCACTGTTTTTTTCAAATAATTTTGCACAAGTTAGACCTGCCTTATTGTATCTTCGATTTTTATACTCACCATCTGTCTGGTTTTATATCTCTTTGTTTTAAGTAGGGGAGTTTCATTCATATGCATGAGATGATATGATATGAAGAACCATCTGTTTACCTGATCGGCCTGTTCCTTGTTACATTTATAGCTCTGTTGTTATCTACTTTTATGATTTGCTTAATTCAAATTGAAAAAAGTGATTATTGATTGATTGACCATAGGAAATAGTAGGTAATAGTTTGACACGCACAACTCGAATAATTGCCTCTGCCAATGGATTGTGAAGCTCTTTTTTTAATTTTTTAGAAACTATATATGGCAGATATGACTGCAGATGCTCTTTTCTTTAGCTACTGTTGTTATGTACTTGCAGTTATCAGAGAATATATCTATGTATTACATATATATATTACATATATGTATAAATTACATTTAAACATTTTTTAAATCCCTTACTTGCAAAGTAAAAGACTCCTGTTGTATTAGTAACAACCCTTACCATTGATATACAGACTCACAATATCTATATAACAAATCCCCCCTGCTGTACATTTTAATGATACAGCAAGTTTACAGAGGAGTTCTGTTACCATGGAGAGGAACAAGGCTAAATGGCAAATTTCTTTATAAGCTTATGGAAATCCAAGATGGCAAGGAATAAGAAAGTGATCAGACCAGTCTACAAGGACTTGGGAGTGGTTCTCAATTAACTTGTAACTTGTAAATGTTTTATTGCATAAAGTTAATTAAAACTATTACAATTTTGCACTCAATTAGGTATTTGCTGCATATGAGGAGGTATGAATGAATTAAATAATTTATACGGTGCAACAACACCCTGTGGTGTTCATGCGCTACCTGAAAAAGACTGGGTTGTGTAGTGCACTCCTATTTAATCAATAATTCTGTACTAAACTGTTTCCCTCTTAGTTTTATTAAGGGTGTGCTGGGTGGAATAGAGGGAGCCACCCTCTGATTAGACTAGAAGTACATGTAGACTAGTGACGGACGTCACTAGACCCTACCCGCAGTACCTAGGGCAGAACTCCATCTGCCTGTGTAAACTGAAAAATACTCTTGTTTGCTTGCTCTGACAATTTTAATTCATACACTTTACTTCAAAATGTCATTGCTTCAGACATTTTGTATGTACATTTCTAATTGAACAATCAATATATTATTCCCCTGAGCTAGACATATAAATTGCTGTCTAAACATAAATCGTTGGTTCAAGCAGAACATAAATATATCATCCAGTCCCAATGCATTTCGGGAATTATCCCTTCGTCAGGGGCACTGCAAAGAAATAAACAAGCCATAAACTTGCATGAAGCCGACATTCAGCACGTTGAAAAAAGACTGTATTTACTCTCTTAAACTCTTAATTGTAAACAGTTCATCATGAGCTGTGCAGAAAAAGCAGTGGGGCTGCTTTTGAAATCAATACAGAGAAAAAAAAAGGAAAAAGAGTAGAAACAAACATTTAAATAAAAATGGAAATTGAATCACATTTCACTATGTACTGACATAAGGAATATGCGGCGTGCACTCGTGTCTGAGAAGAGTGCTGAATACTGAGTTTACAACGTGTACTTACGATGTACCAAAACAGTTTCATCTTTCGCCGTTAAACATGAACCTGTTAATAAAGTGTCTCGTGCCGGACGTTTGAGCAACTGATTTGTAATTATAACAAAACGGTGGAGAAAGGGTCAAAGGGGTGTTTAAAGACCTGGCCTAGGTTGTACCCCCCCATCGAATGATATTAGTAACAAAGAAACCTAGGGGTCTTTACACTGAGGAATATATGGAAACCTCAATCCATTCTAGACAGAATCTAGTTGGATACAGGGATGATAGGAGTGGGATAAATAATATTTAAACAGAAGATATGTCCGTGATTGTGGATAGAACCCGCTCAGTTCATAGGATACCCATCAAAGTATTGCATGATCAATTTTATCATCTGGTCATCCCACAGAGGTAATGAGTCTCTAGATCATTGAGACCAAATATTACCCTGTAAGAGAGCGGGGTCACTGCCCACAAGCACATGATGACCAAATGGATATGAACAAATGGGTAGAAGTGCAGTGCAAAAAAAGAGGGTGTAGTGAGTTAAAATAGGACAGAGGACAGTAAAGTTAACACTTTTATTGGAAATATGACCTCTTCCTAATTAAAAACAAATAGAACAGTGCAAGAGTGCAGTGTGGAACAAATTACTGCATTATGGCCAACATGTTTCAGCCTCAATGGGAAAGACCCAAGGCTTTCTTCAGGGCCTCTGTTCATAACATTGCTACTGCAAGGTGTAAGATCAAAATTACAAATAAATGAAACATATATAGTGATAAATGAAAGGATACAATAAGTTTGTTACTGCTCCTCTGTGTAAGTGGATCCTAATCGTGATCTACAACAACACAAGCAAAAACATAGAACCACTGTTCAAAAAAAGGGGAAACAATATGCCACTCCATGCTATTAAACTTGAATGGAAAAAACTCACTCACCCAGCAGTACCGGGGAATGGACCTCACCTCTCCTGGACTCTAACTCAGGGTTAAATGAGGCCACGCTCTAGGAGAAATAAGGAAACAGAAAGCTTGACTGCAAGCGGGCAAACAAGTCTATTCCGCTCCAACTGGCATTCTATCAACTAGCATGCCTGTAATCCTTGCTCCTATTATCTTTGCTGACTGTGCATACTCAACTCACAAAAGGCTCAACCTCAATTGATAATCTCAACTAACATGCTCGTCTAGAAGTATTAAAAGAATGCGAGCAGTTTTTCTTGTCAATACAGTCTCCTAGGCAACTTCCATTTTAACATTAGGCAAGTTTTAACAAAAGCGGGCTAGCTCATCACTGAACCTCACCTCTCCGTCGTTACCTCATGCAGATCCCGAGTAAGGGGGAGGCAACGATTGGGAGGATTGAGGTGTTTTTATTTGCCATAAAAGTGATCCCGCCTCTCGACAGTCACCAACTCAGAAGAGTGGGGCGTATCTCATGTGTTGTTTGTGGAATAACACGCGATAGGCTCATGATGTTTGTAAAGCTCCTTGAAAACATCTTGTGTTAAACGGGTAGGCGTCTTACCTTCCATTCACCTCCGCATGTCAACATGAAGCGCAAGCGCCTGCACGTAGAACTAACGCTAATGCGTAGTCTCGCGATGGCTCAAAAACTACAGAATGACGTCAGACTCATTCGAACAGTAGTTCTATTAAGAGCAAAGACGCCCGTCAGGCATCTGATAGTTTCAAGGTGCTCTATGTGATGTTTTTAAGCTTCTATGAAAGTATGGGACTTTTCAGGAATAATTCTTAGCAAACTATATCGAGTGCTTCACTGGAATAAGTTAAAAGACTAGAATATATGTAAGAAATATACAGAAACCCCCCACTTCTTTAGGACTGGATAGTGACTTACTGGATAGGTATACTCAGCACCCAGACTCTGGTTTTACAGAGAAGGCCATAATAGAGCGCATAAGTGTACATTGTCAATACCTTATCACCAATTAAAGAATTAAATTATTTAGGATGTTGACTCTCGTACAACAGGAGTGAGTTCCTAGCCATAGGCTTACGGAATAGTTCACTTTGAAGTCCACCTGGAGTGACAAATATAGAGAGATCAAGGAAGGTAATTCTCTCCTTGTTCATTTCAATGGTAAACCGTAGAAACCTGTTGCGGGTATTGAGCCATTCATGGAAGAGTGTTAACGAATCCTCTTCACCACGCCATACCCTTAAGATGTCGTCAATATAGCGTTTATAACAAATTATTGACGACAAAAACGGGTTACTGGCTGGTAGTATTTGTTCCTGTTCGAATGAATGAACATACAAATTCACCAGGCTCAGCACGAAAATGCTGCCCATACTCGTGCCCGAGATTTGTAAGTACAGCTTGTCCTCATACCTGAAGAAGTTCTCCTTCATAGCCATTCTAGCTAACGCCATTATGAAAGGAACAGGAGTGATGGTATCCAAATCTGTATTACACAATCACGGACATATCTTCTGTTTAAATATTATTTATCCCACTCCTATCATCGCTGTATCCAACTAGATTCTGTCTAGAATGGATTGAGGTTTCCGTATATTCCTCAGTGTAAAGACCCCTAGGTTTCTTTGTTACCAACTGATTTGTAAGCCAGAAAAAGAGTACCTTTAGCAATGCGTTGGTTGCTGATGTAGACGTGTTGTGGCAGCGGTAACACGATGTTCCAAGAAAACTTGGTCACACCTGTAGGGGAACATTGAAGACTAAGCATGTTTTGCTGCTCAAAAGTGTCCTAGCTCTGTGAAATGACTTATGTGCCAATCATCATACCTTAAATCCGAAATTTAAATGCACCGCTGCAACCTCTGTATCAGTACGTGGGTGTCAAAAGAGCCTCACCGAAAGAAACGACTGCTGAGTTCTCGTTCTAGTGAAAATAAAAGCATGTTCTTAGGACTATGTCCATATTGGAGGACATTTAAAGTCTATATGGCTACGCTAACTTGGAATTAAATACCATGGCAATATGTGCTGGGAGTAAACCGTCATACCTCAAGTTTCAGAATTGTTGAACGGTGTGTCCTGCGCTGTATCAAAATGTGGCGTCAAAGACTTCTTTCCAAAACCAGGTGTTCAACTTACATACTGGAAAGAAAAAAACTCTATGAGGAACGCACTCCCGCAGTAATAACTGATGAGTATTATGATATTGTTACTTTCACGTACCTGCGAACGAAAAATGGTCGCGGATAAAGCCCCCTCTTGACCATCCGACTGGAACTTTACTGCACGCTTCAGTGAAACTACACGCGTAATAGCTGTGGATGACGGACTCGGGAAATGTGCATCTCTTTTACTCGCAAAGAGATAGTCATGAGCATCGACGACGGATTGTATTGCTTTGAAATAATGTTGAACTTCTAAATATAGTTTGAACGCGAAAGTAATCATGAATAAATGTACTTCCCAAGCACAAACTACGACTTCAATCTATGCTGCCACTAAGCTCAATACCCTGATTGTGAATGCCGGCCTGGAGGGAAAATGCACCCTCCTAGTCAAATGTAATTAATGTGTGAAACATCGACGAGTGACTGAAATGCAGCAAGACAACATCGGCCTATTAAGAAAACTAGAAACTAGTGAGTTGTTAACTAGTTTATTAGCAAACCAACACGCATGCTCCAGACATGGAGAGAAGCTGCAGCCGGCTCGGTGATCAGCTGGTAACTGTCATCTCTGACAGTTACCAGCTGGTGACCTCACTGCTGGAACGGTGTCCTCGCAGGGACACTAACGAGCACATTCAGTAAGGTGTCCTGTGAGGGACACACGTATAATAAACATAACACATCCCCCTCCTTTGGGGAGTGATGGATCCAATGGAACAAGAATACAGCAGTAGGGCTCTGCTACCCACATATATAGTCCTTAAGTTTAACCGGCGGTCCCAACAGTCTACCGGCCCTGCTGGTGTCCACAGGTCGCGCCCGGTCACAGGTTGGAATGGTAGGTAGTCTGCGCCTTGTGCCTGCAGGTCTAGATGAGGAAGCTGAATGGTCCGCTTGTCGGGTGTCTTCATGCATACCATCTTCACTTCTCATCCCTGGGGTTGCAGGAAATTCAATGTCGGATTCAGTGTCAGAAAAATATAGTCTTGCGGTACTCGCCAACTGCTTCCTGGATTGCTCTGCATTGGCATCTGAAGGTGTGTTGTCCACTCTATCGTTCACGGGATGTTTGTGGGCCGACAGTGCAGAAAAGTGCCAGACCTTACCATCACTCAGGCGTGCGGAATTACAGTACACTTCACGAACGGTGAGGGGTTTGGTGTATCTCTCTTGACCCTTGCCGACATGTCCACTCCTTCTTACCTTCACCACATCGCCTGCCTTAATTTCCACCTCCTTGCACCCATGTTTTTTGTCATAGTAAATCTTGCTCCTGGTTTGTGCTAGGGCCTGCTTTTCCTTCACCATCTCTGAAGACCAGTGTACTCTGCGGGCAGCCTTAACCCAACCCACGTTGTCCTTTGTAAGCGGGGTCCGACCGTGCATAAGTTCAAAAGGGCTGTGGCCAGTAGACTCACATGGTGTAATTCTGTAGGCCCACACTGTCTTCATTATTTCTTTCTTCCAGTCCAGTTGGTTTGAGGTGGCAATCTGTATGATACCTTTAAGTACTCTGTTAAATCTCTCTACAGCACCATTGTCTGCTGGGTGGTAAATTGACGTTGTCTTGTGGTCCATGTGGTGCCTTTCCATGTAGTCTTTGAACAGGTCTGAGGTGAACTGTGCGCCATTGCCGCTTACAACCTTTTTTGGTAAACCCTCGCGCGTGAAAGTGTCTTCCAAGAATTGGACCACGTGCTGAGAGTCTGCCTTTCTGGTGATACTCACTTCAGGCCATTTAGTGTATTGGTCAAGTATGACAATTATGTATCGTAGATCATTCTCATCAGACACCAGCCCCATAATGTCAATGCCAATTCTTTCCCAAGGCATGGATGGGCTCTGTAATGGCTGAAGGGGAGGTCTGTAAGTTACTTGAGTTTTGTCAGCCTCTACACATAACTTGCAGTTCCTCACATTTCTTTCAACTTCACGGCTGATGCCCGGCCACCAATACGTGTTTTCATCCTGTTCTTACTTTTCGCGATGCCCAGATGTCCCTCGTGGCATACCTCCAGAATTTTTTCCCGTATATTCATCGGTGGTACATATTTTCCGCTTCTCAAAAGTAGTCCATCTTCCATAGACAGTTCATCCTTCACTTCCCAGAAGGGTTTCAATTCATCTTTAAGTTTATTCTTGCTGGTCCAACCTTCTTTGACCATCTGGATAACCATACATATGTCCTTGTCCTTCATTTGTTCCTCCAACCATTCATTTTTTGTTAACTTGCTGGAATTTTCACATACATTGGCTATGCATGAGTCATCTAATTCGTTTGTTCCTGTTGGATCGTTGGTCTTGATAGGCATCCTACTTAAAAAATCTGCAACCACATTCCTTACACCGGGGACATATTGTATGTCGTTGATGTAATCAAATAGTCACATAGAAATTCTCGCTAGGCGCGGTGAGGCTGTGTGTAGGCCTTTTGTTGTAAGCACTTTTACTAAAGGTTTGTGGTCTGTGCACAGGTGTATCTTCCGACCCCACACGTACTGTCTAAAGTGTTCAAGGGCCCAAACACAGGCCAGTGCTTCTCGTTCTATTACTGAATATTTATCTTCAGCTGGAGTAAGGGAACGTGAAGCAAATGCAATAGTATACTCTGTACCCTTGGCATCTTTCTGTGTTAGGCCTGCACCAATGCCCTTGTTGCTGGCGTCAGTTGTAACGAAGTTATCCAGGGTAGGATCAAATCCCTGCAAAGTTAATGCTTTGCACATGTTGCATTTCAAGTCTTGGAATGCTTGCTCACATTCGTCCGTCCACTCAAATTTGTTCTTCAGTTTAAGCTGTTGCCTTAAGGCGTACGTTTTTGTGGAGAAGTTCTTGATAAACTTGGAGTAGTATTCTACTAGTCCGAGGAATGACATTTACATTTTTACATTTACCTCACTTCATCTCTGTTGGTGGGTACAGGCGCTTCCTTGATAGCTTGGATTAGTTCATTTTTGGGACTGATGCCATCACCTGTTATCTGATGTCCCAGATAGTTGACAGATTTGCACGCAAATTTGCATTTGGAATGCTCAGCCGTTAGACCCTTTTTGTTCAATAAGTCCAGGACTTGCTCAACCCGACTATCATGTTCCTCTTTAGACTTACCCATTACCAGTATGTCGTCCTGGAATAACAGTATCCCAGTGACGTCCTTAAAAATGTTGGTCATCAGTCTTTGAAACATTGCGGCGGCTGAAGCTAACCCAAAAGGAACGCGGGTGAACCTGAAACAACCGAATGGTGTTACAAAAGTAGTTAAAGATTTGCTGTCCCGGTGTAGCTGAACCTGATGGTACGCTGATTTTAGGTCGATGGTGGTAAACCACTTTACTCCCTTGGTGGTGGACAACATCTCGTTTTTTTTAGGGAGTGGGTACTGCTCTACAATGATGTTTTGATTAAGATCGCGGAGATCAATGCAAAGTCTCAGTTTTCCGTTGGGGCGTTTCGCTACGACAAGTGGTGCAACCCACTCAGATGCCTCCACCCTTTCTATTATTCCATCAGTTAGCAGTTTCTCAAGTTGATTTTTAACTTCTTCCCTTATTGCAAAAGGTATATTCCGCGCTTTATGCACTGTGGGCGTGGTGATAGGTTTCAATTGTATCTTATGCTGATATCCCTTGAGTACTCCGATATTTCCACTGAACACCTTAGGAAATTTCGCCAGTATTTGTCCTGCGTAGTCGTCGGTGTCTGACATGCTGAGCACAGGTTCATGGCTGTTAGGATCCAGCTTGATTCCCAGACTACCTTGGTCCATCCATCCAAGCACTGAAGGACCTACTTTTGATATGTAAAGTTTGCATTGTGCTTCTCTGCTCTTGAAAATTAACCTGAGACTCCTGTACCCCAATATTTCAATGGGTTTCTCGTTGAATGATTTAATGATGATGTCTGGTTTATTGAGCCTCCGACCGATTACTTCCTTAAATTTCGCTTCCCAGACCTTTTCGTTCACAATAGTGTAAGGTGAGCCAGAATCCGCTGTTATGTTTATTTTCACTCCCCCAATGGTAATGGTACACATAGGTTTTTTTGTCTTAGCCCCTTTTCCAGTTCCCTTTACCTCCACTTCATCGTCGTCTATGTTGAGGATGTACATGTTGATGTCTTCATCTGTGTCTTCATCGAACTTGTCTTCCTCTTCTACCACTGCCTTTACATGTCGTGGTTTTCTCCTGTTACACGCCTTGTTAAAATGTCCAATTAGGCCACAGAATGTGCATTTAGCTTCGCGGGCCGGGCATCTGAAATCATACGCCATGTGTGCAGTGCTTAGGCATCGGTAACAATATCCTTTACCCCGTTTCTCTTGCCTTCATTCAGGTTGGATGGTGTCTTTCTTTCTCACAGCTTGCTTGTTGTCTTTCCAACCCTTATGATCAGACACCTTGCTGACTTGGTCACTTTCTTTTTAAATTTTATCATCCTTCAACACAGCTTTCGCACAGCGTCCAGTGAGTTCAGCTTTCCTAGATATGTCTATTATGTTCTGCAATGGGTACTCACCCTTTGCCCAAAGGTTGTCTTGAATGTTTTCGTTTGACCCTTGCATTACTATTTGATCCCTTATTAGTTCATCATGGAGACCTCCGAAACGACAGTTAATAGCAAGGTCTTTTAGCGCAGATACATAATCGTCTATTGTTTCATCCTTTCCTTGCTTCCTATGGAAAAATGTGTACTTGTCTACCCCAACACAAACTGTGGGTTTATAGTAAGCGTCCAAGTCGTCGATAACGTTGGAGAACACATCACCATCATCTACACCACTCGTTTTCTTGTTTATGGAATTATATACTTTTATTCCTACTGCACCCAAGTTGTGCATTAACATCTTGTACTTCTTTTCAGGTTTTAATTCAGCATCTTCTTCAATTGTGGAAATATAATTGAGGAAATAGTCCCTCCATTCCTCCCACTTCAAAGCTGGTACACTACCTGCACGCAGGAATGACTCAGGGGGTGACAGATTCTAAATGCAACCAGTAGCTAAGTCACTCATTGTAATTTTATAGTGTAATGCCTGCTGAAAAAAAAAAACTTTATATGTAATGCACTACTACACCTTAATGACCTATATTATACTTTAGCTGGGTGGATTGTGCTATAGTTCCATGCACGTTTTGTTTTCACTGAAGGAAGTCGCTGTGTGCTGCTTTAATATTCAAAGTTTATAGTTGGATTGACATTTACCGTTTTTCACATATATCCATTGGTTGCTCCGATGCACATCTGCTCCTCCGGTTTCTGAAGAGAAAAGATTTGGTCGCGTAGGCTTGCTCCCTGAGCTCACTTCCTCGTTTTCGTTTTTTTCTGAGAGCTAGACCACAGAATACAATCAATTTCACTTTACTCCTAAAATGGCCGCCGACGTCGACTTCGTAAGACATGATGACGTGATGCACGACTCCGAATCACCTCAGCAGCTCGCTGACAGTTCACAAATGCGGCCGTCAGTTTTTTACCGTTGGGTTTGACAGTTGAAGATTACTCAACAGCGTGCAGTTCTTTTACTTCTAAAATGCCTGGTTTACCTCAGCATTAAAATAATTAGCGCCGGTCGTTTTCGCCTTTTAATTTTCCTCTTCGCATCAGAATAACATAATTGGCCAGTGCATCAGTACACTCACTGTGTATTTCGTCTAATCATTTCTTCAGTTTTCTCAAAACATTTCTTCATGTTGCCACACTTGAATGCGCTTTCAGTTCATTTATCGTCAGCTTGCTTCCTCCTCACTTTGTCAACGGAGATGATTTCCATAGAATGCTTTTCATATCTTCCTCAGTGGGTTCGTGCGTGTTGGCCCTCGTCACCAGTATTATTAAGAAAACTAGAAACTAGTGAGTTGTTAACTAGTTTATTAGCAAACCAACACGCATGCTCCAGACATGGAGAGAAGCTGCAGCCGGCTCGGCGATCAGCTGGTAACTGTCATATCTGACAGTTACCAGCTGGTGACCTCACTGCTGGAACGGTGTCCTCGCAGGGACACTAACGAGCACATTCAGTAAGGTGTCCTGTGAGGGACACATCGTATAATAAACATAACACGGCCATCTTAGAGTGGTTAATATGGGGTGATATTTCCTCGAAAACGATTGATGTTGAAAACATCAAAGATGGGCTAAAATGCGTTGGAACCACTTAGACACTCTAGGTATGGTCGAGTGAGAAAAGGTGAAACAAACCTAGTGTGGAGTAAGACACCTTAAACAGGGGACATAGATCATGAAACCTCAATAATGGTCTGTATTGGAATGAGACAGAACCTGTATGGGCGCTCGAGGGTGAAAAAAGCTGATGGTTGTGTTCAATAAAAGACAATAGAGGAAAACATGAAAAAACACGAAAAAAGGAGACAGAAGGATAAGAACAGATGTAAGAATCATAATACTGTAACTGTAAACCAAAAAAACATGTTTAAACGACATACTTCACAATTTAGTTTTTGCACAGTACATTTAACCAACCATCATATTACATCCGTCACTAGTCTATATGTACTTAATGCGCTACCTGAGGCATATGTTTGTTAAAATTAAAGTATGCAGTTATTTTCCCAAAAAACTAGTTCTTAAGTTCTTCCTAAATTTTAGCAGGGCTCTCTCTCTCTTGAGAAAGTTAAGAAGTGTGTTCCAGAGTCGTGTAGTAGTGCAGGCAAAACTCTTTATGCCCCACTTGATCTTTTATGTCCAGGGGATGATCAAATTCACTTGTTCTGCTGATCTTAGAGGCCTGGCTGGGACTTATGTTTTTAAAAAGCGTGTTAATTGAATAGGGCCGGTTTGATTCAAAGTTATACATGCAATGCAAAGAAATGTCAATTGAATTTGTTTTGCTACCGTCAGCCAGTGTAGCTTGGGAAGAGCAGAAGTTACAGATTTGGGGATGCCCAGGACAACACTGGCTGCAGTATTTTGGATGAACTGTAATATTTGGATACAGCGTTTTGTTGCGCTGTTGAGCAGTACATTGCAGTAATCCAGTCATGACATAATCAGGACTGAGATTGCTGTTTTCTTAAGTTCTACTGGAATTGAGGGAGAGATCTTCCTCAAGGTTCTTAGTATGAAGTGGCAGCTTGAAGTAGTGGAATGTATTTGGGCCTCGAAGGATGATTTATTATCCATAATTACTCCTAGATTATTTGCTTTTAAAACAGACATGGCCAGTGGTCCTAACCAATGGGTGGTCCAGAATTGAGACTTAGTGCCAAAAAGTAGGACCTCTGTTTAGACAAGAGAGTTTGTTGAGCTAATCTGAAATAAGGGGTTTTGTTTGAACGGGGAACATGCCTGAGCATTTGGTCAGAGGCATGGGAAGAAGACTGTAAAAGACAGTTAAGCCTGAATGCAAGGGTGTACAGTGTATTTTACAAAAGCAAAATGGATGAGGATACATATTTCAATTCTAGACAGAAAAGTGCCAAGTTTGTTATTAAGGGACTTCTGGTATTCAGAGTACAGACTCTCATTGGGGATGCATGGGGGTTACTGGATGACATTGTTGCGAGAATCTGACCTCAGTAGAGCGGTGAGGTGGGTATTAAAGGGCAATATAGATTTCACTTAAGAAATAACAGAGCACACTATTTCGGTTAAAGTTCTGAAAGCGTGATCTACTAGTATGTATGGGGGTAGGATGGTGGTGATGGTAGAATGTCTTTGAGGGGAATGTTGCACTGTGGGAACAGTTGGAGAATGTGCATGAGAAATATATAAAATTAGGGGGAAGAGTTAATAGCTGAGGGAGAAACCACTTAAAGGAAGGGATCTCCAAGTGTCATGCTCTAGCTAGGGTCTCTTAGTTGCTGCTTTGAGTTTGAAGTGAGGAGGATGGGGTATGTTCAGATGCCTTTCTTTGTTGTAGGGAAAATAATGAGAAGAAGAGGTTGTAGAGGAGTGAGAAGGGTACTAGATGGCAGGGAGGAATTCAAAGGGGAGTTAATCATGCAAGGATGAGTTCAGTTGAGAGTGGGAGGATCAGGAATTAGCCATTCAAGAGTGATGGAGTATTTTAAATTGGTAGATGACTTTTACAAAGGCCTCATCAGTTGAATGAATCATTATTCAGCCATACTTGAGGACTGAAATTGGCAGCTTACAATTGAAGAGTGCAGAGTGGTGTACCACTAGTTTCTTTCCATAATAATTCTTGTAGATTCCTCCACTTTCAGTTATTTAGTGAGCATTTCTCCCCAGAGGGATATATGGTTGGAAAAAACCTGGAGACAGTTTTTATGTACCTTTCACAACCCCACAGATACCGGTCATCAAATAGTGCTTCTGGGAATTCTTTCATGGCCTTTTATCTTGAAGACCTTTGCAGCATTTTTGGCGAGGTTATTTGAGCAAATTATGTTATAGATGTTAGGACCAGCATTAGGCATTTGTTTGGGGCGGTGGGATTGCTGGATTGAGCCATGATATTAATGCACACTAGAGAGAGATAAAGCAGTGGAACAAACAAGATACTGTTGTTTTAGAAATGTACAACTGTCCAATAGGAGGATTAAAATTAAAGAGGTGCTGTGAGTATCCTTAGTTGAATCTTAGGAGAAAGCAGCTCAGGTAGAGCAAAATTTCAGAGCAACAATGTATTATACCATCTCTTTTGTAAAAAACATGTGGTGCATTCAGTCTAGTATGAGTTATATTGCTGCTATGGATCTTATATGACTATTATTACTGCATATTCACTTGAAGCTTTCTAAGTGAGAACATATTTGTAGCTTCAGGCACACACTTTGTAAGAGACTCTTTCCGCAAGGAGCTTCTGAAAATTCCAATGATTGAAAATTATTACAAGAGTCCAATTTTTTTACAGTGATCCTAATCTGCTTTAGTCACTCCTTTAGGAAGCTCCACTAGGAGTATTTTTCAATGTATATCCACCCCATTTTTTCTATCAGCTACTTTGATTAACAGGCCAGCATTTTTCCAATGCACTAGTGCAGCAAGTATGGTTGCCTCCACAAAGTTTTGATTTATGGACCTTCCTCTCTGGGCTGTTTTTCTGTGATGGATAACAGTCGGCCACCAAGTGGGGGAGTGGAAAAAGGTAACTTAAAGGTGAAGTGCTAAAATTAATCTCTCCAAAGTGAGGAGCCGCTGATCGGATGAGTACCTCAAGCAATTTAAGAAAGTGCTACACGGTCTTAGTCAGGCTCCAAACAACAGTCATCAGGAGAGAGGGTTCAGTCAACAGCTGCATTTGGAGCAGATCAAGGGACTTCAAAGTCACTCTGTAGCAAATAGGACAAAGAAAATGGGTCATTTAGGAAGCTAAGGGCATTACGCCCATTAGGCGCATGAAAATGAAGAGGATGTGGGAGCAGCTGTTATCCACATGAGTCTTGGGGTTTGAAGTGCAGTGTATAGGCCAGCGAGCCAGGTGTTATTTTTCCTGCAGATTGTGAATTAAAACCAATATGTTCTCGTTCATGACAGTGGTTGGTCTTGATGGAGCGAAGTTCAGAATGAAATTTCGTTCAAACTCGCAAAGTCAAACTTCCATAAAACATGTAACCGTATTAACTAGTATGTGAAGAAAAGTACTAATCAACTTAGTTTTAAAAATGCATTTACATCAGAAACACGAGGGATTAACTCATGTGCTCTTTGTTGCAAAAGCAAGTGCATATAAAATAATAAACTAACCTTGTCTATTGTCTTTGTCAGTATTAAATGCGGCTGTGTAACTAATGGCATGTGCCTATTATGTGTGCTTATGTTATGTTTTTGCGTCTTTTCTGTGGCAAAAGCTCGTGGAGGATTCTGCGGCCTAAAAGAAGAAGGTAGATAAAACGCTGCTTTGTGTGCTTAGCCAGGTAACATAAATTAATGGGATAATAATTAGCAAAGGGGGTGGGTAACAGAATGGGTCTCAATTCTCTAATTAATTGATGTCTTGTGTTTGTTTAAATAATAGTTTTCGAGTGAGGCCTAAAGGCACATTGAAAAAGATGGCGTTTTCTAATCCTGTCCAGAAAGAGCCTTGCATTGAAGTGGAAACTTTTCCCACGTTGACAAGTTTTTGCAAATTCAAATAAACTGTGCTAAACGTGCTCTTGGAGAGAAAGATTCAAGGACAGGAAGCGGCAAGTTTGCCAAGCCAAGGCAGTCATGTACTGTAGCTCAAATGAAAGTAACATTTTTAAGGAAGCTGCGTGACTTGAAAATGAGAGACAATGGACTCTAAGAAAAGCCCGATCTAGGCTTGGAGAAAGGTGATGACACCATATGAGCTGACAAAAGTCAGCCAATGAGGACACTGGATGGCAAAGAAATGTGTTCATTTTAGAAAAGATTAGCTAGTCAAAAAGGTACAAAACCTGACCCCATGGGCAGGAGGGCGCTTCTCGCTTTCCGATTCCGGTAGGGCGTGTCGTGCTGTTGGACTTTTGATTCACATAAGGACAGCAGTCTTAATTTGATTTGCCCTTTCAGGTGGATCAAGAATAGTTAGGGAAATAGCTTGAGGGAATGGAAACTGTCATTTTGCTTTAATTCATGCTTACTGATTTGCTTTGAAGATGTCAGTCTAATAAATCATTTTCCTTGAAACGCTGCTTTAATTGCTAATAAAAAGATTTCTTATTAAAATGCTCTTTCTATGATTAATAAAGTTAATAAATTTAGATTTTGAAACAACAAGCTGGTCTTGTTTATTCATGGTCTAGTTACCATTAGCTGATGCATTTGCCTTAGTGACTTAATTAAATGATATAAATTTGAAGAACCATGGTAAGAAATGATAAACTGCAGTTGTATATAAATATGTAAATAGTTTGTGAATAGTTCTGATTAATTAGGTCACATGATTCAGTTGCCCAAAAATTGTCTCGTTGGTTTATGGGCATTGTGAGTGATTTATGATTAATGGTGAGTATTGTGATGTTGGGTAGCGTTATTGAGACCGTTTTTCATTAGGGGCGCTGGATCAATTCCTTGGTAGCAGAGTTTTTTTATTTTTATTTTTTTATTTTTTTTATTTTCAAAAGTTAGTCACACTTTATACATTATACATTATACATTATTCATTATTCCACATTCAATTAGTATCACATATTAGATATAAACCAAAGATATACTATAATCAGCAATTCAATTCCTTATATTTCATCATTTTTAACACCCGAGTTTGATCAAAACAAAATCAAGCAAATTATTTGGTCAACCTATTCCCTCCTTCCATCTTAAGATAGGATCCCATATTCTCAATCCCAGCAGTCTCCCTCTTTTCCCTTTACGAGCGTGGATATTGTAAGATGCTAATAGGTTGGCCAGCCAACACTGTAACGTCGGTGGGTTCTTATCTATCCAGGCCCTAGCTATCATTAATCTGTAAACCGCCATCGCCACAAATATAAATTCCTGCTGTATCCCATCATTAACCCTGCCTACTCCTAATAGAATCCAAGACGGGGTAAGCTTTATCCGAATCCCTAATGTGTTGTCCATAAACCTTTCAATATCTCTGAGTAGCGTGTGGAGTTGCGGACATGTAGCAAATATGTGTATACTATCTGCCTCGGCGGTATTACATCTCGAGCAGGACGTTCCCTCAATGCCACCCCATTGTGCAATCCTGGCAGGAGTAATGTAAAGCGAATAGATCGTTTTATAGTGTTGGGATTGAAGGGAGGATGCACACAATAATGATCGGCCTAGATCTAGTGACTCCTGAAACCATCCTATTTCTCCCTGTAGTTTTACCTCCCATTTATTGCTATATTTTTCTAAATCATCTGATTTCTCTTTTATCAAACTCGCATATATTGAGCGAATCGAGCAATCCCCTGCTGTTCTTCTTTTTTCTAAGATTTCATTCTTATTAAATCCTCCTGGTCCTACTTGTTTACTACCTAGATAACTTCTAATCTGGAGGTACTTAAAAAAGTCTCTGCTACTCAAATCAAATTTCTTTCTTAAGTCCTCAAATTGTACCATTCCCTCCGGTTCCAATAATTCGCCAATTTGTACAATCCCTCTTTCCGCCCAATTCAACATAGTTTGATCCTCAAATATCTCCGGGGGGAATGACGTATTTTTATACAGTCTTACATATCGATTGTATCTTCCCAATTTACACTTTTTTAGAAATGCATTCCATATTTTAACAGCAGCCAGTAGTGTCTTGAATCTCGTTCTTTTAAAATATCCATAATTTATACAATTTAATAAACAGTTTCCCGCTTCCGCCCCTGCTACCGTTATATATATTTTTGTAGAAAAGCAACCGACCATCGGGTCACCATCATTACCACCAATTAATCCCTGCATGTATTGCAGCGCCGCAGCCATGTAATACAATCTGAAGTCCAGAGTGCCCCATCCCCCCCTCTCTCTAGGTAAGGTCATAAATCTGTAGGCTCTACGTGTCTTACCATGTGCCCAAATAAACTTATTACAAATTGCCTCCAGGGTATTGAACCAAGTAGCCTCAAAAAATAAAGGAATTGATCTAAAAAGGTAGAGAAACTTAGGTAAAATTAACATTAAAATGACATTTGTTCATCCCACCAATGACAAATGCAGGTTATTCATTCTTTCCAAATCCCCTTTTTCTTGTGTAATTAACGGAGTCATATTGTTACCCACCACCAAATCTAGATTTGCCGATTTTCTCGACACCCAGGTATATTGCGGAGTTGACAACTCTATTATCATCACAAGTGACGCAACTATTCACGACGATCTGGGTTTTACTTCTATTCAGGCTATATCCTGAGACCAGCCCAAAACACTGTGCTTCCTCCTCCACCTTCTTAATAGCTGCTCCGGGATCAGGTGTTAATATGGCTACATCATCCGCATACGCCAATGTTTTAACGTTGCTGCTATTTAAATTCATTGCCGGAATATCCGGATTACGCTCTAGCCTACGCAGATAGGGGTCCAGATATAGGGCAAATAGCAAGGGAGATGAGGGGCAGCCCTGTCTTGTTCCTCTCTTTATTATAACCTCTTCCGAGTACCCTCTATTAACTTTTATCTTAGCTGATGGATTCATGTAGAGAGTTTGCATGGCCTTTATAAAGCTGACTCCTATTCCGCTCCACCTCATAACTGACCATAAAAACTCCCAGGAGACCCTATCAAATGCCTTTTCAGCATCTAGAAATAATGCTGCCATAGGGTCTCCTAGGGTATTTGCTGCATCCAGCATCGTTATAACCTGCCTTATGTGTTGTGTTGAGCCTTTCCCTGGAATGAAACCATGCTGGGAGGGGCAGACCATACTTTCTATCGCCCTTGATAACCTTTTGGCCAATATTTTTGAATACATTTTCACATCTGAATTCATCAGAGTGATTGGCCGATATGAACCTGTGTTAATCGTAGGTTTTCCTTTCTTTGCAATTACAATAATGACTGCCCCTCCCCATGATTCCGGTATCGACTCTCCCTTCTGTGCCTGCAGCATTATATTGAACATGTCCCCCTCTAGAGTTTCTTTAAATGTTTTGTAAAACTCCAGCGGTATCTGGTCTGGGCCAGCGGCTTTTCCCGCCGGGTGGTCTCCTAATGCTACCCCAAACTCCTCTAGGTGGAAAACTGCCTCAAGATAAGCCTTATCCTCCGTCAATAACTCTGGAGGGGATATATCGCTCAGATATCTTTCTACCTCCTCCGTTCCTACTGCCTTGCCTGTGTCGTAAAGGCCTGAGTAATAATGCCTAAATACCTCTCTTCTCTAATCTGGTTCTTGTACTATACTCCCTTGTGCATCTTTGATCTCCCTAATTTCAGATGTGGCCCCTCTCTGCCTAGTTCGAACAGCTAATATGTGTCCCACCCGTTCACTAAGTTCATAAACACTCTCCTTTCTTGCCAGATATTTCTCTACTGTCCTTTTAGCAATCCCTTCTGCTGCTTCTGCCTTTAGTGCTATACCTTTTAATAGTATCTGATCTAATGGGGATTGTTGTATAATAGCCAACTCTAGTTCACCCTCTACTCTCAAGATATTTCTACTCATTTCTTCTATTTTCAGTTTTTCCCTTTTTTGTCTCGAAAAGACATAACTCATTGTCTCCCCCCTTACTCCCGCCTTAAATGTATCCCAGACTATGCCTGGGGGTGCGGTGTTCCTATTTATATCCCAGAAGCTCGTCATCCAGTTTGTCATAGCGATTCCATATTCTTGATCCTGCAGCAAAGCTCTTTCGAAGGTCCAATGTGTCTCTTTTCTTTGGGTTTGCCCTAGTTTAATTGTTAGTACTAGTGGACTGTGATCTGATATGATACGTGGGTGTTTTTCTATTTCCGACCCTGTTACCAAACTATTTGAAATAAGGAAGTAATCTAGTCTGACTAAAACCTGATGTGGGACTGAAAAGAAAGTACTTCCATCCAAATTCGGATGCCATTTTATCCATGGGTCCGTCAATGCATTCTTTTTTTTTTTTTTTTTTTTTTTTTTTTAAGACCTTTATTCACAAAGAGCAATTGACACAGCATGAGCCTACAACCCGGAGGCCGGCCCGCCATTCCACATTGTTTGTACAAAATATATATGGTAGTCCTGAAAAAAAAAACTGTATGTGTATGTTCAGTGTTTCTTCCACGCATGTTCTACGTAGGTCTCATAGCACGCTGTCAGTCTGAGTCTTACATTTTACATGTTATAAACAGTAAAGGACAACATTCCCCAACTTAAGACCTAACTGTACCCACATGCACACCCTATACAGTGAGTGAGATCGTGTCTCGGTATCCCTAGTGTAGCCCACGGTCGTCTCCAACTCTCATTCCAGACAGCACCCATTCCAGCCCAACCAGTGTATCCGCTAGTCTTCCTCGGTGTCCTGCAAGGAGTTCAGATAGTCTGTCAAGAATCCCCACATGTCCTTGGGTTTCGAGTTGGCTGGTAAGTCCTCCTCATATGTTTGGAGTTTATCTCGACATATGGACATATCATGCAGCCATACGTTCGTGGTTGGTACCCTGCGGCTGTGCCAACATTGCGCCACCTGTCTTTTGGCTAACAACAAGGCGACAGCACAAAATTTCTTTTTCAGCGCCCTGAATTGTGGTATAATACCTAGTAGACAAATCTGCGGAGTACACTTCACCTCATCCTCCAACATGATCGTGAGTGCGGCAGTAACCTCCGTCCAGTAATCAGCCACTTTCGCACACTGCCATGCCAGGTGTACAAAATCCGCACCTTCCCCATTACAACGCTTACATCTGTCTTCCTCTTGCAGCCCAAATTTACGCATTTTCACAGGAGTGTAGTAAGCTTGGTGCAAGAACTTGAAATGAATAATCCGCAGATTTCCATTTGGTGTCAGTATCTGCGTTAGTGCGCATGCGCTGCACCATTCTGTGTCTGACAATGGATTATCCAAAAGCTCATCCCATCTTCCCTTAGCCTTGAGTGTGTGTCCCGCTATTTCGGTTTGTGCAGCAGTGTACAGTCGGGACACCAGGTGAGAGAGGTCTGTTGTGGTGATCAGCATTTGCAAAGGTGTTAGGGTGTCAGGCTCTGCTGGAAATGAAGGGTAGTGTTCACGTAATGCCCTCGTCAGTCTGTAGTATGTGAATCTAAACATGGGAGTCTGGTTTCGGATATAAGCCAAGTCGTTAATGTCCAAAAATTTGCCTTCTTGAAACACATCACCCATTTTGTTGATCCCAACTTTGTGCAGTAGAGATATCCCCACTTTTTCGTTAGTGACCGACAAAGCCTGATGGTTCCGTAGTGGCATGTCCGGAGCATATAATGGGGTTTTGTGAGCCAATTGCCCCAGTTTGTGCCAAGCTTTGATTGTTGTGTCTACAGTGTTGATATCTTTCATGTGAAGCGGCGGTCGTTTGTGCGACAATATCTCAGATAGGGGGACAGGATGAGCATCTCCCTCCTCAATGGCCACGTGAGTGATGTAGGGGACCTCATGGAACCAATAAGCTGCGTACTGTGCCTGAGCACAGAGGTAATATAGTAGAAAATCAGGCACCCCGAATCCGCCCTGTGCAATCGGGAGTGTTAGTGTCTGTAGATCAATACGAGCTTGTTTACCTGCCCATATCAGTGTTAGAACCAAGGACTTTATGCGACGGAAGATCTCTTGTGGAGGTGTAATAGGTATGTTATTAAAAAGGTACAATAATTTAGGCAGAATGTTCATTTTTACGATCGCTATGCGATCAGCTATAGATAATGGTAAGTGGATCCATCGATGGACCTTGTCTTCAAGTTTGGAGAGGGCCACACCATAATTCGCGCGCATTACTTCGTCAGGATCCCTGTGGAACATGACCCCCAGGTAGCGGATCGGGTCTTGTTGCCATTCTAGTGGATAGTCCACTTCAAAAGAATCGGTGGCGTCAGTGAGAGGGATGAGTGAGGACTTGGACCAATTAATAGCTAATCCCGAGTGTCCCCCAAATCGGATATACTCCCGAAGCAGCGGGTTCAGATGTACCCCCGGGTCACGTACATACAGCAGCATATCGTCTGCGTATAGCGATATATGTAGTGGCCTGGACACAAATTGCAACGCCGATTCCTTGTAATTTTGACGCACTATGCACGCTAGTGGTTCTAACGCCAAAGCGAAGAGTAGAGGTGACAGGGGGCAGCCCTGCCTCGTACCTCGTCCAATATCGAAAGGGGCCGAAACATAGCCATTGATGCGGACCCTCGCACTCGGTTCAGTATACAATAAGGTGATCCACTGGACAAATCGTTTAGGGAAACCCATCCTGTTGAGGACAAGCAGCATATAGCGCCATTCAATGGAATCGAACGCTTTTGCAGCGTCGAGTAGTACAGCCACCGCCCTAACCGAGGGCTTCAGGTAGTGTGCTAATGCAAACAGGGATCTGGTATTGTGTGAGGTGGATCTAGTGGGAACAAATCCCGCTTGGTCTGGCAGCACCAGTCGAGTCATCAGAGGGGTTAACCTAACGGCTAGGAGTTTCGCGAGAACTTTCGAGTCCACGTTTATGAGGGATAGGGGTCTGTAGGAGTCGCAGTTTTCAGGATCTTTGGAAGGTTTGAGGAGTGCTATTATCATCGCCTCTCGCAGCGTGGGAGGGAGCAATCCATTATCAAAGGAAGTACCATACATAGCCACCAAGTGTGGGGCAAGTATATCTACAAATTTTTTATAGAATTCGGATGTGTACCCGTCGGGACCTGGCGCCTTACCGTTGGGGAGCGAGGCGATCACCTCAGTGACTTCCTCTACTGTGATTGGCCGAGCTAGATATTCCCTGTGGGCATCCGACAGCCAGCCAATTGCCACATCATGTAAATAGGCGTACGTTTCATCTGTTGTAGCTGTGGGTTGAGATTGGTACAGTGCACTGTAGGAGTCCACAAAACATTGCACTATATCTGTGGGTTGAGTACGGAGCATGTCATCCCCGGATTTGATACGGAGTATAGCCGATTGTCCCCGCCCCTCACAAATTTTACGCGCGAGCACTCTTCCTGGTCTACCCCCTTCGCCAAAAGCCCTGGCCGTGTGTTTGCGATCTAGGTATTTGAGTTCTGACGCCAGGAAGTCAGCATGTTCGGTGTTTAGTTCGCGCAATTTGGGTAATATCAATACGTCCTGTGTTTGTTCGTACTGCAGTTCTAAATCCCTCATTTGGCTTTCGCAGCGGCGAATTTGGCCCCTGATGTCTTTAAGTATACCTATGGTAGTGCTGATGCAGACGCCTCTCAAAGTGGCCTTAAAGGCTTCCCATAGGAGACATGGGTCATCAGTAGTTGGTGCATTGTCAGCAAAATAGTCTTTGATTGCCGTAGTCACTGCGGTAGCATATATAGGGTCTGTGAGGGCCTGGGAGTTGAAACGCCATTGAAAGGGGGGGGGTGTGTAATGAGGGATATCTAGCTGCAATAGTACCGGGTTGTGGTCTGATAACGTGCGCGGTAGTACCTGCACCTGTCTTGCCCACAGAGCAACGTCCTTAGACCCCAACCAATAGTCTAGTCTGGACCAACTATTGTGTGATGCTGTGATGTGTGTAGCGCCTGGGTCGTTCGTGTGGTGCAGTCTCCAGATATCCGCTAGCGCCAAGTCCTCTAACATGTGACCCACCATCTGTCTCGACTGTTTGTGCTGTTCTACAGATTGTAAAGAGCGGTCTAGACCGTCCTGTAGTGTCACATTCCAGTCTCCCCCGCATAATATGTGCGTGCTCGCATGCGTCTGTAAGTGGCCCCAAACTTCACGGTAGAACTCCGGTGCATCAATATTCGGGCCGTATACATTAAGGAGTGTTATGTGTTGGCCCCTCAGTGTGCCCGTCACCAGCACATACCTGCCAGTGGGGTCCTGTAGTACGTGCTTCTCCTCAAAGGCGATCCCTTTCTTGAGCAATATTATCACCCCCCTTGAATAAGATGAGTATGAGGCTCTGTAGGATGAACCCGCCCATCTCGACCCCAATGTAGCGTGAGTGTTCGGCGCTAGATGTGACTCTTGCAGGAAAGCTATATCTATATTCCATCTAGTGAGGCTGGCAAATACCTGTCTGATTTTCTGAGGGCGTGAGAGACCCCGCACATTCCAAGTTAGAACGTTCAAACCGTGTCTGCCTGTGTTACTAGAACCTGTGTTCCGCAAATGATACAATACCACTCATACCTGTACTCCCCAAGAACACACCCGGAGCCCGACCCCATTCATCAAAGTCATCGTAAGTTACATTCACCACATCTCTCAGTGTATATCCAAATAATGTGTACATTTGTGATACTATCGGTCTTTCCAAACAGTCAAAACCCCCCCCACCCCTCATCCCGCCCACTCCAGCATCCCCAACCTGCCGAAGCCATATCCCTTCAGAGCACATTCCCTTCAACCAATTAAACAACAACTTGGTGCTCATAGCAAAACTCATGTCGGGTATTACCCTCATGGAGGACCGCCAGAGGCACAACTTTACACCCGGTGTACAGGTGCGGGCGATACTAGTAAGAATCGGGATAGTCGCAATGTGTGTGTCCATTAAACCATTGGCCCTCCGACCCTTCCGCATCCCACACTCAGACGCAGGCAGTGGAGCAGACATTTAGGAGATATAGCCGTTCTTAACGATGAACAGACACCCATGGATGGGATGTGACCTAGGAACGCTACAGTAATACACCCCCCCCACATCTCCACTGTCTGGCTACATAGAGTACGATAATCAGCAACTTACAGACGCTATGCATTGTCATTTGTCCATGCCCTGCAATGTGAAATGTGTCTCAACGTTCTAAGGTTTACCACCACCTTCGCTGTTCCATCTATCCAGAGGTGAAAGCGCGGCAACAATGTCTAGCCACGGGTAGCAGTTATTGGTCAGTGCAGGGGTGTAGTCCAGTCCTCGACAACCCCGCCCCCCCCCCGCCTGACCGATTCCCAGCGGCAAATGGCAACGCACACATCTCACCTCCGGTGGATTCGTAGTCTGCCGCTTCTCGCAGTTCAGTAGTAGTACACAGCGGCCATCCGATTGGTTGCACTCGTCGCCGTAGTTTGATGCATTCCTCACGCCGCATCAATCCGAGTCTCTATTCTGATCGTTTTGGGATGCAGACCTCGCCTCTCGCTGTGCTGTCTTAACAAAGTCAAGGGCCGCTTTGGGTGTCGCCAGTACAACCGCCTGTTCCTTCCACACTACTCGAAGGCGGGCAGGGTATAACATAGAGTATACAATATTCAACTCTCTCAGCTTAGCCTTCACTGTCGCGAATTCTTTACGTGCTTGCTGAACAGCAACCGTGTGGTCGGGGTAGAACTCCAGAGTGTTGCCTTGGTGGGTGATTCTGCCCTTCTCCCTTGCAAGCCGGAGGATCGTGTCCCTATCTCGATAATTGAGGATGCGCGCCACAATTGGCCTGGGTGTAGCACCGGGCGGTGGTTTGGGGCCCAGCGACCTGTGGGCTCTTTCCACAATGAAGATCTGCGACAGGGCCTCCGTCCCAAAGATATCCTTGCACAACCCCTCTACGTAGTGTTCCATACGACCTGTGTTGGTCGATGCCGGTAGGCCTGCGATTCGCACGTTGTTGCGCCTTGAGCGCGCTTCCAAATCTTCCTCCTTCGCTCTTATCACCTGCAGAATCCGTTCCATTCCAGTGCACTTCGTGGTGGACGTTCGTGCCTCATCCTCTACAGCCGATATCCTTGTTTCGGCCTCATCCAGTCGTTCACCATGTTTTTCTTGTCGAGCCGCCATGCCATCCATCCTGCACGTCAAATTGTCCAATTTGCCATTAATATCCTGAAGATTGGATTGAATGGCCAAAAGTATCTTCTCCATGTTAGTGGTTTGCGGCGATTCTGAAGACCCTCCGGGCTCCGCCAAATCGTCTGCAGGTTTCGACGCTCTCCTGTTGTCGAAGGTCAGTTTCTGCTGCTGCTTATCCGGCTTCCCCATGATAGTGGCCGGTGACTGTACTTTCTTCCGCGCGGGTCCAGACGCCCTCGTGACTCTGACCGTTGTCGCCGTGGTTCCCCGACAGTGAGAGCTCGCAGCAGCAAATGGGGTCAGGCTCGCGTCCGTTCTGGTCACCACCAGCTGATTTTGCGCCAGAATGTGACGATTGCGTATGTTATGCGGTCAGTGGTAGCCCAGGAGCAGCCCAACGTTGTCCGGATAGCTTCGGTCGCATTCGTGGGGCGCCCTGCATCGTCCCCAGCCCCACAAACTTCCTGCCAACGCTCAGTGCAGTGGGAATCCACTTCCCAAGATGTGAGTGCGGGCGGGAACAGGACGTCAGTGTGGTGCCATCCCCAGACTCACAAGCCACATGTTAGGGCGCCCTTCAGTCCTCCACCGAGCATCGCTGGTCCGGTAGTGCGGAAAGCTCAATAGTAGCGCGCCAGCGTCATTGCGAAGAGCCCGCCATTTCTTCAAGTGGCGCCGCCATATTGTCAGGCACCCGGCCGGAGATAAGCTCTGCTCCGCCGGCGTTTCCAATGACAGCGGCAACTCTGAGCAACTACGCTGAACTGGGCAGTATTCGCTCACCTCCGGCCGTAAATATCGGGCTATGCTGGCATTCAGCTGCGACCTCCGCGCTGTAAACCCAGGTGATGTCGGTTACTGGCGGCCATTTTGTCAGGCAGTCCCGTTCCTCCGCGATTCAATCGGAATATTGCTGCACGGCGGGAGCGGACTCCGCAGCGGTCCGGGTCAGTTTTCGCTCCCTACCTTCCCATTCATGTTGGTAGTCGCGTTGCGTGGGATGGTGGGTTTTCAGCGGTAATGGATCACATTGTGTGTGATCGCCCGGCGGAGCTGCATGTCAGGCAGCCATTCCGCTGTGCGCCCCCTAGCGCCTCCCGTCAATGCATTCTTTATCACCATTTTCTGACAGGGCTTTGTATGTTTTTTTCTTTCTACCTTGGTACTGAAACCCTGGTTGTATAAACGAACTACCTGGATCATGTAAGTTAAAATCACCACAACATATAATTGGCTCCTGCCATTGTGCCAGTTCTACATCCAGGTATTGGAAAATATCCGGATCGTCATCAGTAGACCCATATACTGAAACCAACGTTATTGTCTCCAACATTACCCATCTTCCCCATTGAACTTCCTTTTTCCTCTTTACCTCCGTGTCCTTCTTTCTGCCCATCACTACCACCCCTCTAGTTTTTGTCCCTTGATTAGTTTTTGCCAACACCGCAAACCCCAGCTGTTCCATGAGTAATGCATTTTTGCCTTCTATGTGTGTTTCTTGCAAACAAACCAGATCTAATTTCAAAGTATTTAATAGTGCAGCTACTCTATGTCTTTTATTTATGTAATTCAACCCACAAACATTTATTGAGACTATCCTACATGACATTGGAGTTTAATTTCATTACCATTCCCAGTGAGTACCTCTATAACTTTGCTTGATCGTGGATATGTTGTGACTATAACTGTTGAGTATATCTGTGTATTATGTGTATTTTGTTCATCTTGTATGTCATACATGTATTTCATCATACCTCCTCCTATCCCAGTGTGCTGTGCCAATTTTGAAACTTCCAACCTTCGTGCCTCTTTTCATCCCCCCCTTTGCCCACCCCAGTCCTTCCCTCCCTCCCCTCCCCTTTATCTCCCCCCCTCCCTCCCACCCCTTTACAGGCAAATAGGTCGTCCGACCTATATGTGACCGCGTTGAGTTCTGCTTGTCGCCTCCCCTCCAGCTAATTCCTACTGTCCTCATGCTGTGCTGCTTTAGCTTAAACTTAAATTTACCCCTTGCAAGCCGCCCAAAACAAAAAGAATTTCCTAAGAGGTTGAGACTGACCCGTCTTTCATATAATTAGTAACCATTCATAACCAATTATTGAGTCAATTACATCAACCCCTTTCTCTAGTCTGCTTTCTTATCCTTCAGTTGTTCCAAGAAATGCTGGGCTTTAATCTCTGAATCGAACATCCAGACTTTCCCTTTTATCACCACCTTGAGTCTAGAGGGATAGAGAAGGTATGCTTCTGCCCCTAGAGCCTGGAATGGAGCTATCATCTGCCTCAGTTTCCATCTGCGCTCTACCGTCATCTGGCAAAAATCAGGCCTTGTAAAGAATGTAACATCTTTGAATGAGCGTTTTTTTGTTGGGCCTTGCTTTGTCTATGAGTTCCTGTCTTAACAAATAGTTCCCAATATTGACTAGAATTGCCCTAGGTAAGACCTCTCTCGCTTCATTAGCCTGTCCTTTCCTTATAGCGAACGGGAACCGGTGCGCCCTCTGGACCTCCTTTTCCCACTGCCACTGGGATTCTGGAAAGGCCCCCTTTAATAAGTCTACAACAAATTGTCTTATATCCTGCCCTTCCGACCCTTCTGCCACACCCAGAATTCTGACATTCTGTCTGTTCTCAAAGTCTTCCATTTTCCAGCGTAGGTCTTCCGTCATTTTCTCATGCTCAGTTTTAAAGGATTGCCATGTCCCGACGTCATCCTCCAGCTTTCCTGTGCGTTCTTCCACCTCCGTTACTCTGTCCACTACTTCTTTATACTGTTTATTGATTTTCCTAAGGGACCCTTGAATTTTCTTTGTGTCCTGCCTTGCTCTGCGACTATCAGCCCTCGCTTCGGCTTGCATTTGTTTTCGTGTTGAGAATAAAATCCCAAAAGAATCACTATGGGCGGACCCCCCTGCTGCTCCTGTTCCACCATCATCCTGATATTCCTGCGAGGTAGCTGAATAGTCCCATTCTAAGCGTCTTTCAGTCTGAAAGGGGGACCCCGTACCACGTCTTCCTAATCTAGGGATTTTTTTCTTTTGGGTGGAGTCTTTTCCCGAAGTATCTGACTCGGAGCCTGAGCCTTCCTCCTCCTCCTCCTCCTCTGGGCTCCTCTGGGCTCTCTGATACTATCGACTCTGGCTCTGACTCTGTCTCTGTACCTTCATTCACAGAAAAAAAGCACTCACCCTCCAGAGAAACGCATTCACCCCCTTCTTTAGTACAGAGGCTATCTCTGCTTCGCCCTGTATTGTTCTGCTGATGTGTACGCTTTTCCATATTCATTTCAGCTTCCACTGATAATAGCGCTTCCAGCATGTCATTGTTTCCTTGTTCTTTGCAGCCTGGCGCCATTTTACTGCCACCCTCTCCCAATTCACTCACTTCGGTTCTTGGGTCTCCAGAGTACTCCTCTGGAACTTCAATTCGTGCTTCTGGCACCCCCTCGGAGGCTAAATCTTGTCTATTACCTTCATTAGACTGCTGCCTGGGCGTCTGGTTGCTCTCTGCGCCTCGTACACGCTGCTCGCCTTGCTCGGGACTCGAGCGTTGCCTAGCAACCAAGTTCTCGGCGTTCAGTGCCGCGTCCTCGAGGACGCTCACGCTGCCTTCCTGCTGTGCCTGCTGCATCTTCGTGTCTTCGGTCTGCTCGGGGACTTTTGCAGAGAAGACCTCGCTCAAGGTAGGTTGCTGCATTGTTGGATCTTTACCCTTCTGGGTTTCTGCTCCCTTAATGACATTTTCAACGCTGGCCCCTTTCTGAACACGGATTTCCGCTGACTTCGAAGCCGCGCTACCCGCTGTCACTCCCGGTTTCTCCAGTAACTTTCTTCTGGTAGCGGGGGGTGGGGGTACCGGATTCTTCCATGCCGCACCTGTAGATCTCCCAGTTTTGCCCATACCAGGATCTACACTTGGGGTGTCCGAGAGAGCCGTTTTCTTCATTGCTGTCACCGTATGAGCCGGCGTTTCCTTTTTTTTATCTGGTTTGGCGCTCCGGAGGGGCATCATAAAAAGCGAGCTCAGGCATCCGTTATCCAGTCCACTGAACCAACGCGGCCACTTCACTTCTGGCCAATATCGGGTCCAGGTCCACTTATCACCAGCTAGCCACTTTATCAGCCGGGTGCATTCTTTTAGGCTTTTCTTACACCAGTGGAGACCATCCATCCAGCCATCTAGCCATTCACAGCATACAAGTCCTGTAATCGGTATATGCTGGAGAGAGGAAGATGTGCGACCTCTCAGCACAACCCTTCAGCGGCCATCTTGCCTCCTCCTATGTAATTACCATGTAGCATGACAGTTACCATAGCAACCGTAACTCTGCTACTCCTTGGTAGCAGAGTTACGGTTGCTATGGTAACTGTCATGCTACATGGTAATTACATAGGATCGATGTTTAACATATGTTGAGTTTGGTCAGTTGTTATATGTAGTCGAAAGGTTTTTTCCAGCAGTGTGAAAATTCCTAGTTGTGCCGGCAAGAGTAGTGTAACAGGTGAAGTTGCACAGTGCATTTGTTCTGTTTCAAAATAGTGGTATTATCATATATCACTAGTGTTGTGGTCGTACAGCACAAGCTTAGGGATTCTAGGTGTGTAAGGTAGAATGTATAGTGAGGATTGTCTATGAAATTGTAGCTTTCGAGTATAGGGACTTGGAGCCTGTTTTAAAACTCACTGTGAAAAGAGTAGTAGAATTTATCCAAACTTGAGTGAAGGGTAAGGAAGCGTTGTCTATCTTATTGGCGTATGAGGTTTCCTGGTGTGGGTTAAAGTCCTACCAAGATTCATGTATGCATGGTTAGGGATTTTTCTGCTTGAATGTGCGTAAATGATTTTGTAATATATGATCAAGTTAAACTTTGAATTGTTACTATATGTGCATTCAGAGAGAAACGAGTTCGTTATTACCGGTCAGAAGGGTAGAGCAGCCTTACTTTATCAACGTAACTAAATATTCTGTGAAAATAGCGTCATCTATTTCACGCAAAAGAATACTTGAGTGACTGTAAAAGCTATCACTTTATTTTAGCGAAACAGATAAATGGTTTATTTTTCTGGAGTTACTAATTGAATTCCATTGAAAAGATTTGTTAAAAATGGCGCTATTTTGTAAAGGAGGGGTTAGTTCTAGGAGCAAGGGACAGAGAAGCTGCAGCGGCAGTGTACGTCACAGGGTCCGCGCTGTGATTGGCTAACATACGTCACAGTAAGCGCACTGATTGGTTCACGTGACTAAGAAGAGCTGACAGCTGATTGGTTCATCCTGAAAGCAGTAATTCTATTGGTTGAGCAAGGTGGTGACGTAGCTTAACCTGATTGGCTTGTTAGTGAGTTTTCGCGCACGGATTGGCTGGTGTGGCGGAATACCAACTTCCTTGTTACGATCTTTACCGAAGTAAGGGGAACAGTTTTAAAACATGGATTATTATTACATGAAAGAGAAAAAGAAGCTTTCATCGTTTCAGAAATTGAAAAATAAATTGAAACCTGACAAGAAAATAGAAACGCGAGGTGGAAGATTACTTCCTAAGTACAAAACACCTGCAGCTTATATGTTAGGTGAATATGGTTATCATACTTGCCTTTGGATTGAGAATTGGATGGATTATTCCAAAAATGATGGTGTTTTAGCATGGCCGGAAGATGGATCATTTAACATTAAGGTTATGAAAAACTTAAGAGAAAAAATGATGACTCTTGAACCAAAGCCTAGACCTACACATTTGAGGCTTTAGCTGAATGGGAGGATGAGATGTTTGAATTGAAACGAGAGAATAGAGGTTTAACAAGAGGTACCAGATTGGACATAAATAGGGAAACTCATGAGGATAGAATGCGTCGATGGAGACGTAGTGCATGTGATGGTCTGTATCCAGCAAGATTTGGTGAGGCAACTAGTCAAAACAATGCCCAAAAGAAAAAAAATAATGCTGAAGAAAGTGAATTAGAAGATCCAGTTTTAGAAGAAATTTATATTACAAAACAGAAACAGACTCCTTATCAACCAATTTGTAAATGGTCTTCCCCGGTGGTTCCTCCAGGAACTTCTCCAAGTGCTCCTCCTAGAGAAATTATTGATGAGGTATCACCCAGATTATATCCGAATAATGCAAAAACTCTTGAAAGAGTAGAAACAAGATCTAATTCCAGTATATCTGGTGAAAACATAAATTATGCTGAAACCCCAGTTCGTAGGAATGAAACTCCAAGAAATGTAATGAGAACAGAAAGATGTGAGGAAATGACAAACACTTCAGAATATTTTCAAACAAAAGATGAATTAATACAGCAGTTAACTAAAAGCATGGAAGCAGTAACGGTACCAGTAACAATTGGACCTGTTCAACCAGTATTTGATCAAAGGGAAATTAGACATTCAGCTTTAACTGTTCCATTAAATGCAGAAATTCAGAAAGTGGCTGAAAATTTTTATTCAGATTTATCAGAAATTCACCAAAAAAAAACAATGATGCCTGACTTAACTTTCAATCAAAGCTTCTTGAATAAAACTCCATCTGGAGCAGAATCTGATTCTGGAAGTCCGGAAAAGAGCATTAATAAAATAGATTTAACGCATTCTCCACAAAGCTCAAAATTTAAATTACTTGATGTTGCAAAACTGAAGGCAGACTTGGAGGAATTAATTATTGGCACAATTGGACCTGACAGTTTAAAGCTATATCAGGATGATGAATTATTGTTTATTTGCAAAAGCATACAATGGAAAACGAAAACAAAGTATGATCAATTAGTGGAAATGGCTGCTGAATTAGAAATAGATTTAGGCAGGCAGAAAAATTTGCAGAAACATTACAGAGTGGATTTCTCTGAAAAAGACATTGAGAACATGAATACCACAGGAAGAATTATTCACATAAAAGAATTAATTGTGTTTCTAAAAAGATTAGGTGAATTAAGTAAGTGGAAAGTAAAATGGACAAAGAAAAGAGAGGAAGAAAGACGAGAAAGAGGAGAAGTAGCAAATGAGTTTCCAATGATAGAAATAGCTGGAGGAGGATATGTGCATGTTCCTTGGTCAAGACAGGACATTTTACTGTTTACAAATGATTTTCCTCGGCGGAGAGAAAAACCTGTGGAATGGTATCGACAGGTAGATAGATTTGTTAAGGTTTCAAAAGTTCTGTGGATTGATCTTGATGGATTCTTTGACATTGTTGTCCCATCGGATCTTTGGACAGAATGTAAAATTGCTATAGATTGGCCCAAAGAAGAACCTGCTCGAGATAGAGTAACAGGTGCTCCTCAAGCAGATGTTATTAATCTGTATGATAAAGTAAATATATGGTTGAAAAAAACAAGATTCCCCCGAAAGAAGTAGATTGGGTTAAAATAGATAGAACAAATCAAGAGCCAAAAGAATCAGTACATTCATTTTACGAAAGATTACTGCTGGTATTTAAACAATACAGTGGTTATGAAAAATTGAGTGAGAAAGATATGAGCCACTTCATTTACAGATTTGTTTTTGGCTTAAGACCTGAAATTGGTGAAATGATAAGGTCTGGAATAGTTGGCTGGCAATCGCTCTCAGTTGATGACATTTTGAGAAAAGCAAAATATTGCAGTGATGAAATAGATGCAAAACAGAAGAAGCTAAAAGAAAAATCTATGTGGGCGCAGGTGAAGGTAGCTGAACAGCAGATAGCAACCCTAGAAAAAAAATGTTAATCAGAATCAAGGGAAATTTAAAGGTAATTTTAATAAACAAAAAATGATGGGAAATATTGAAGAGTTAAAGCAAAAACTCCCATGTTTTAATTGCGGCGAAATTGGACACTGGAAGCGCGAGTGTAAGAATCCGCCCAGAAATTTTAAAAATGCATCATTAAATCCACAGATGCAGAATGAGATAAATCTGCAGCAACAGCTACAGCGACAGGTAGTGAATCAGCAGAGTCAGATTCCACAACCGTCACTTCCAAATTGTGTGAATGTGCAGAGATACAATACAGAAACAGGATTCTGCGGAGGTGAACAGGTAAACAGATCGTCAAGAGTGAATGTGTCAAATGTTTCTCAACAGTATTTGTTGAATGAAAATGGAGGGAGTGATTCTGAGGATTACTTATGACGGTGCCTGAGAGAGGAGGAAGAGTGTGTGCTTGGAGCTACTCTTGAGGTAGATCAGGCTGGTCCATTTGTAAATGGTAAAGTGAATGATGTAGAAATCACTTTTCTAGTGGACACTGGTGCTACTCGTTCTACTGTTAGATCAGTGGAAATAGAAAACCTTCCTCTCTCGGGTGAAAAGATTCAAGTAGTAGGTGTAGCTAATCAACAAATTAAAACAGATTTAACAGAACCAGTTAAAGTTGAAATTGGCAAATTTAAGGACAGGCATAGATTTGTAGTTTGTAACAGCAGTCCTGTAAACTTGTTAGGAAGGGACATACTGTGTAAGATGAATTGTAAAATATATTGCTCACCGGATGGTATAGAGCTCCAAACACAAGAAGAAGATGGGCTTTACAGATTAACGATGTTAATGGTCGAGGCAGAGGAAAGTAAATTATTTCCTGCATTTGATAAAAATAATCTACCTGAAGAATTAAAAGAGACAGTCAATGCTAAAATGTGGGATCTCACAGGAAGTGAAATGGGTTTGATGAAAAATGTAGACCCAATTAAAATTA
This sequence comes from Lissotriton helveticus, assembly GCF_964261635.1. NCBI lineage: Eukaryota > Metazoa > Chordata > Amphibia > Caudata > Salamandridae > Lissotriton > Lissotriton helveticus. The sequence continues at coordinate 1,199,165,226 of NC_136069.1, forward strand.
CAGTATAACAAGGAGTAGATTTTCCAAACATTCCTCAGTATAAAATGAAGATAGAAACTATTGAAGGTGTTATACCTGTAATTGACAAATTCATAAAACAAGGTGTTCTAAAAGAAATTGAAAGTAGTCCATGTAATTCACCGATTATGAGAATCAAAAAGCCAAATGGAACTTTCAGGATTGTTCAAGATCTGAGAAAGGTTAATCAGATAGTTGTTCCATGTTGCCCTGTTGTACCAAACCCAGCGGTAATTATTTATCAGTTTCCGCATGATGCAGAAAGGTATACGGTTATAGACCTTTGTAACGCATTCTTTACTGTTCCATTGCATCCAGAAAGCCAACAAATGTTTGCGTTCAGGTTCCAAGACCGTATCCTAGCATGGTGTCGTATCCCTCAAGGGTATCCAGAAAGTCCATCTATTTTTAATAAGTTTCTAAAGAAATCCTTGGAAAATTTAAATTTACCTGGAAAATCAACATTAGTGCAGTATATTGATGATCTCCTTGTAGCTGCAAAAACACGAGATAACTGTGTAACAGATACCAGTACTCTCTGAAATCATTTGGCAGATGAGGGACATAAAGTGTCTCCTGCAAATTTACAGTTTTGCAAACAAGAAGTAAAATATCTTGGTCACAGAATTGCAAAAGGAATCAGGCAAGTGACAATTGAGAGAATTAAAATGATTCAGGGAATGCAACCTCCAAAAACAGGTCAGAATGTTTCTAGGAATGGTATATATAAATGGAATATTGTCGCCAATGGATTAGTGGATTTTCAGTAATTGCAAAGCCACTGCAGAGACTGACAAAAGCAGACATAAAAGACTCGATTACCTTAACAGAAACTGAGTTAGAAGCTTTTGAACTGTTAAAGAAAAGTTTATGTGAAGCACCTGCTTTAGGCATGCCAGATTATGAGAAGGAATTTGAGCTGTATTGCAGTGAAAGGGAAGGATGTGCATTATCAGTTCTGATTCAAAGACATGGAAGACTGAGAAAGCCAATAGCTTATTTCTCAGCAGTTCTGGATCCTGTTGCAAAAGCATTACCAGGTTGCTTAAAAGCAGTAGCTGCAACAAGTGTAAGCCTTGAACAAAGTGAAGGAATAATAATGGGATTTCCTGTGAAAGTATATGTACCCCATTCAGTTGAGATTCTTCTTACCGGAAGCAAAACACAGCACTTGACAAGTAACAGGTTAACAAAATATGAAAAAGTTATTTTGGGATCAGATAACGTTTCAATTGCGAGATATGTGAATTTGAATCCTTCCATATTATTGCCTGATGGTACTGTAACAGAAATTCGAAATGAAAATGATATTGATCATGAATGCTTGGATGTTTTAGAATATTGCACCAAACCTAGGCAGGACATTAAAGATGTCCCATTAGCTGAATCAGATTTTGTTTATTTTGTTGATGGTTCATGTTTAAGAACAGATGAACGTGTTCTGAGTGCAGCATATTCAGTCTGCACAGTTGCAGATGTAGTTGAAGCCTCTTGTCTCAAAGGAATTCGTTCAGCTCAAGTAGCAGAATTGATTGCTTTGATTCGTGCATGTGAAAGGGCAAAAGAATTAAAGGTTACCATAGTGACTGATAGTCAGTATGGATATGGCGTAGTCCATGACTATGGCCGGCTCGGGGTCTCAAAGAGGTTATTTAACTTCTGCGGAAAATTGATAAAAAGGCTGATCGACGGTATTCAGCTACCAGAGAAAATTGCTGTTGTGAAATGTACAGCGCACAAAAAAGGTAACGATTACATGACAAAAGGAAATGCATATGCTGATGAGATTGCGAAATTCTGTGCAAAGAACAATATGTCAATAAATCGGGAAAAAGACAATGAACATGTTTTGAACTCACTTATGCTAACATCTGTAGTTGAGACATGGCAAGGAGTTAAAGATTTACAAGATGAGGCAGATGATGAGGAAAAAGACACATGGTTAAAAGCAGGTTGCAGACAGCGAGAGGAAGATGAGATTTGGGTTTACAAAGATGACAGACCAGTTATGCCAGATAGCATGATTGCTGACATGGCTCGAATGTATCATGGTCCAGGACATATTGGAAGAGATTCAATGATCAGATTATTTGGGCAAACATGGTACAATCCAAAGTTCAGACTAATTGCAGAATCTTTTTGTCAGAGATGCTTGATCTGCCAGCAGATCAACCCAAACAGAAAAACTGTTGTGAGCATGTGAACCATAGGACGGGAGGGTGGTCCTTTTACCAGATTGCAGATGGATTTCATTGACATGCCACCCCATAATAAATTGAGATACGTTCTAGTGATAATCTGTCTGTTTTCAAGATGGGTGGAAGCGTTCCCAAAACGTCACAATGATTCAGTTACTGTGGCAAAATTGCTTTCAAGAGAAATCATACCTAGGTATGGATTACCGGTGACGGTCGAGACTGATCGTGGAACACATTTTGAAAACATATTGCTAAAATTGATTTGTGAAGCACTGAACATAAAGCAAAAGCTTCATTGTCCTTACAGACCAGAAGCATCAGGTGTTGTTGAGCAAGTGAATGGCACAATCAAAAATAGAATAGCCAAAATGTGTTTAGCTACAGGAATGAAGTGGACTGATGCACTTCCACTTGTTTTGATGTCTTTGAGAAGTACTCCTGATAAAAAGACAGGTCTAAGCCGCCATGAGATTCTCATGGGCAGAGTCATGAGACAAGCATTTGTACCAGTTGGTAAACTTATGAGCATTAATGATTGCGTCATATTGGAGTACTGCAAGAACCTTGCTGACGTGGTGACTTCTGTGTTCTATCAGGTGGGAACTGATGTGATTACCAAAGAGAAGGAACAAGCTCATGATCTGTTACCAGGAGACTGGGTGAGGACAAAAGTTCACCGGAGAAGTAAGAGGTCGAAGAAAAGCTGTTACAGAGTAGGGTTTTTTTTAAAAAAAACAAATTAAAAAAAACAGGGGGGTGTACATTGTATATTAATTTTTTTGATTTTTGATTTTTTTTGTAAGGCTCTTGTTACAGAGTAAAGATGCCTTCTACTAATAATAATTCAAGATGTTAAATCTTAAGGAGATGTTGCAAAATGTCTTCTATATGTGTGATTTTAATAATCCTGGTTTGGTTAATTTTGGCTGTCATTTTTCTTTTTGGTATTGACAAGGAAGAGTACAAAACTAATATGACTAGTAAAGTTGTGCTTAAACAAGATAACCATGTTGTAGTAGGCAAGTCTAACGGAGTTATTGAGCACAAACCAGAGATCTATCAAGATAGATCTGTTGGTGATTTTTCTAGTAATACTTTTTCAAGACTTTTATCCGAATATGTTAAAATAATGGATGTGAAGTATTGTTACATTTGTGTGAAACTACCTGCTTCTGTTTCTGAGGGGGTCATCTATAATATGCTTCCCCTTACTTATGGAATAACTTGTAGCGTAATAGCTAGTTTATTTTATCAGACAGGTCGATTGGAGTATTACTACTCCAACTATGATGACATTTTTGCAAACTTAAAAGTTGATAAAAGCTTGACTAAACATAAACATGCTAAACAGATGAGGGAATTTTTCATTGTAACTAATGATCTTACTTATGAGTATGCTTTTAAAAATAATTCAACATGCAAATTGAGAATGGAAGAGAAATCTTTCTTATACTTAGTTGAAGAGAGAAGAGCAATTTATAAACGAAATGAGATGCTGAAACAAACCGAATCTAAGTTTTGGCAGATTGAGGATGAGAAGCTCAATGGTAGAACAGGAAATGTTGTTATTCACATAGATAAACCTGTTAGTGGAAAGCTTTGTATTAGAAGTGATAATCCTCAATTTGATAATTACTTTGTTGGTGCTAGTCAGTGTGAAGACACTTATCAAATTTTGGGTGGATGGGGATTTAAAGGTGGTAAAGATCCAATTTTTTCTGGAATTTATTTTGTCTGTGGAAACAAAGCTTACTACAATCTCCCAGACCACTGGTATGGGACTTGCTATGTTGGTTTAGTTTTCCCAAAGATTTATCATGTAAATAGAATTGTAAAGGGTTCCTTTGAAATTAACAATCATTTGAGTAGATTCAGAAGGGAACGTTTTTCCGAAATTTTGGGAGATATTTTTGGTGCAGTAATACCTTTGGTGGGTATAACCCTGAATGCAGTTAAAATCAGAAAAATGTCTACAATTGTTGACAGATTGTCTACTGATACTGCAAGTGGATTCCAATTAGTTGATACTGAACTTATTGCCATGAGATCGATGGTTATGCAGAACCGTTTTGCTCTTGACATTCTATTAGCTAAAGAGGGAGGAGTTTGTGGAATTTTACATGCCCAGCATTGCTGTACATATATTCCAGACAAGAGTCAAAATATTGAGAAGTATATCCAAAACTTTACAGAATTACATTCGGAAATTGTACCTTTAGAAGATGAAGATTTTTCAGAACGTTTGAGCAAAAGGTTTGCAGCAATCAAAAACTAGTTTCAAGAGATTGGTAGTTCAATTTTAGGCAAAATATTGTGTCCTTTATTAGTTATAGTTTTTGTGATATTTCTGCTAAAAATTAGTTGCATGTTACACAAAAGAAAGAAGTATCTTAGGGAGAAGAAACATTTTTACAAACTTAGAAAAGAACAAGAAAAAGAAATAGAATTAGAAGAGTTTCGTAGGTCACAATATGAGAGTTACAAACAAACGACTGAATCGAAAGTTTAGAAATACTAATACTGTGATTGTCCAAAACATGTTCAAGGGTTTTTAAAATTTTTGCTGAAAATTTTGGGTGTTGTTTGGTGATTCTGAAATCACCAGATGAGGGAGTTGATGGAGCGAGGTTCAGAATGAAATTTCGTTCAAACTCGCAAAGTCAAACTTCCATAAAACATGTAACCGTATTAACTAGTATGTGAAGAAAAGTACTAATCAACTTAGTTTTAAAAATGCATTTACATCAGAAACACTAGGGATTAACTCATGTGCTCTCTGTTGCAAAAGCAACTGCGTATAAAATAATAAACTAACCTTGTCTATTGTCTTTGTCAGTATTAAATGCGGCTGTTTAACTAACGGCATGTGCTTATTATGTGTGCTTTTGTTATGTTTTTGTGCCTTTTCTGTGGCAAAAGCTCGTGGGGGATTCTGCGGCCCAAAAGAAGAAGGTAGATAAAACGCTGCTTTGTGTGCTTAGCCAGGTAACATAAATTAATGGGATAATAATTAGCAAAGGGGAAGGGTAACAGAATGGGTCTCAATTCTCTAATTAATTGATGTCTTGTGTTTGTTTAAATAATAGTTTTCGAGTGAGGCCTAAAGAAACATTGAAAAAGATGGCGTTTTTGAATCCTGTCCAGAAAGAGCCTTGCAGGGAAGTGGAAACTTTTACCACGTTGACAAGTTTTTGCAAATTCAAATAAACTGTGCTAAACGTGCTCTTGGAGAGAAAGATTCAAGGACAGGAAGCGGCAAGTTTGCCAAGCCAAGGAAGTCATGTACTGTAGCTCAAATGAAAGTAACATTTTTAAGGAAGCTGCGTGACTTGAAAATGAGAGACAATGGACTCTAAGAAAAGCCCGATCTAGGCTTGGAGAAAGGTGATGACACCATATGAGCTGACAAAAGTCAGCCAATGAGGACACTGGATGGCAAAGAAATGTGTTCATTTTAGAAAAGATTAGCTAGTCAAAAAGTTATAAAACCTGGAGGGCGCTTCTCGCTTTCCGATTCCTGAAGGGCGTGTCGTGCTGTCAGACTTTTGATTCACGTAAGGACAGCAGTCTTAATTTTATTTTCCCTTTCAGGTGGATCAAGAGTAGTTAGGGAAATAGCTTGAGGGAATGTAAACTGTCATTTTGCTTTAATTCATGCTTACTGATTTGCTTTGAAGATGTCAGTCTAATAAATAATTTTCCTTGAAACGCTGCTTTAATTGCTAATACAAAGATTTCTTATTAAAATGCTCTTTCTATGAATAATAAAGTTAATACAATTAGATTTAGAAACGACAAGCTGGTCTTGTTTATTCATGGTCTAGTTACCATTAGCTGATCCATTTGCCTTAGTGACTTAATTAAATGATATAAATTTGAAGAACCATGGTTAGAAATGATAAACTGCAGATGTATATAAATATGTAAATAGTTTGTGAATAGTTCTGATTAATTAGGTCACATGATTCAGTTGCCCAAAATGATGTTGGGTAGCGTTATTGAGACAGTTTTTCATTAGGGGCGCTGGATCTGTCTCACAGGAGTATTGCGGGTGGGTCAACCTTCAGGTGCAGACACTACTATAAGTGAAAGTCCCTGCTATTTTAAATAGCATGGACTTTCACTTATAGTAGTGTCTGGCCAGAGGTACTTGACAGGAAAATTCTGGGCCATCAAAATCTTGCTAATTCTGTCTTAACCTGAACGTTGACCCACCCGCAATACTCCTGTGAGACCAACCACTTTAATGGACTAGAACATATAACTAAGCAGGAGTTGCAGTGTCCCCATAGCTATGTATCTCAAAACATAAGGGATGCCTCTTGTTTCAATGTGCCCATTCTCAGAATGCGCGATCGAAGGTCAGGGAAGTAGAACCTGACTCTCAGAGCTCTGGGTGGTGTGAGAATGATAAAAGGCCCAGCCATAGACTGTAAGTAAATACTCTACATTGAGGCTGGTACTTATAAATGTCTCTTCTAAATAGTTGATAAACGTTTGTTTTCTCGCACCCTGAGAGAGTCAAAGTTATTCATGGCAGTATATGCATTGCTCTTAGAGAATCATTCCAGTTGCAAAATACCTTATTTGCGATTGTTTCATAACCACATATGAATCTAAGCTTTTAACCTTAACCACTTGAGACTCAAAAGAGTTTGGCAGTATGAAAAACCCATAAGTGCACAACAAAGGGATTGATTAGTTTGCTCTAAGCAAGATCCATATTTGATGTTTGCATTTCTTCAATAACCTTAAAAGAACACTCACAGGACTAGCTCTGTTTGCAGGAAGAAGATGGAGCCAGTCTACATAAATCAGCAGAATATATAAAGCTCTACATCCAATTAGCCACACGCAGAGGGGAGGAAAGACGTTAAGAGTAACATACAGGTATGTTGGACCCATATTGAAACTCTCATTGAGTAGATCTGTAACTGGTGAAAGGGGTAAGGTTAGAGGGAGTGGGTAAACAATGTGGGAGAAATTAGAGTTTACCTGCCATGGGATCATGAGAAGCGGAGGCATACAAATGTATAGAAATTGTCAGTTAGTCATTGAGCCGCCTGTGTGTTAATAGATTCTGTTAGGCAGATATATAATTTTACACATGCCTGTTCAATCAATTGAGCTGTTGAGGATGTTAAAAAGGTGTAGCGAGTGTGCCATGGGTGCTAATACAAGCAAGAAAATTCCCTCACCCCCTGGAGAGGTAGTAGAAAACTCCTATAAAACGGGCTCAGTGTACAGTTCACACCCCCTGTGCCACAGCGCTTACTCCACTATTAATCACTACGCATGTGGGATTTACATCACCACTAATGCGGGCACGTTATTTGTGACATACTGTACATAAACCTCCAGAGCCCACAGGTTTTCTCTTTCAATGTGTGAATAACTCACCGAAAGGGACATACTACAGGGCTCAACACACTCTGAGGTGCTGTGGGCCTTAGGCTTCTGGGAGGGCAGCCGCCTGTCATCTTTGCCCTGCACCAGCTGCATTTATTGAAAATGCTGCCAGGCACATGTTCCTATTTATCAATGGATGTCCGTTTTTGTGTCTAATTTTATTATTATCAGGATTATTATTATTATTATTATTATTATTATTATAACTATTTTTTTTAAATCATTTTTATTATCGGAATGAGTAAACACAAGAATCACAGAAACTAAACATCAGACTGTTAGCATACAATACATGTACAAAATACAGAGAAAAAGAGAAGGTACAGAGAGGCCGAAAAGATCACTATACATCGGATAAATGGAAAAAATAGCCAAATGAAATATAAAGATACAAAAGTATTCAAGAACTATTAAAGTATAAATGTAGTTTAATTTTAGCAGAGGCCCCAGATTCGATAGAACTTCTTCCTGGATAGAATACCTCTGCTCTTAGTGATAGCCATCTCTCTTTCAAGAACCAAAAGCTCTGGGTGAGATTTCAGATATCCATGCGCAGGCAATGCAGAGTTGTGCTGTTACAATCATAATCGATATTAGGGATCTGAGTCCTAGGGTTACGTTTGACTTATAGCCAAGCATGAGCTCCTTCTCTTCTAGGTGTAAATTAATTTGTAAGCGATCAGCTATTATACCCTGGACATCTTTCAAAAAGCAGCCAATTCTGGACAAGTGACAAACATATGCAGACCATTAGCAGCGGCCATTCCACACTTTACGTATTTACATTTATCATTCGTATTTATATTACTGGGGTCAATCCATTTAACTACTCGTTCTGGTGTATAGTAGAGCATAAACACTTTTTAAACTGTTGCAGCTTAAGATTAGAATAATGAACTGCAATGTCTAAACTCTCTAATGACTCTACTATATCCACCGGACTGATATCTTGGCCCAATAGCTCAACCCATTTGGATGCTATCTTTAGATTGTCATTCTCCCAAAATTGAGAAAATGATTGTTAGGGCTTACTGATAGTCAGTTTTAACTCAGAGTGTACATACTGCACTATGTCTGATCCCGTAGGTTGTTTTATACCTATATGTCCCCATAAATAGCCTCTAATCTGTAAATATTTATAAAACATATTTTTGGGAATACCAAATGCCCTCTGCAAATCTAAAAATGTACGAAACCGGATTATACAGATGACTAAGCTGACTAATACCAAATCTGTCCCATGATTTAGCTTGCGTATCATGGAAGATTTCTGGGAGCAAAGGATTGCCCCATAATCTCATGTTAAGATGTATCAGAGACAAAGAGCAATTAGCTATGATCTCATGCCATATATAAACTATGTCCCTAAGAGTCTTAAATCACTCTCTCTTAAAATAATTTTGATCGTTAATCCTGTACAAAAACATAATGCTATCACTACCGATAGCAAGATTGTAGCAGCATTGTTGTCTTCTACAATCCAAAAGGTCTCACAGGTGTCCAACAAAACAGGCTCAAAAATATAATTAAAAATACGGTAATTTGAATCCACCATTACTGTAAGCAAATTTTAAGTACTTTATAGCGCGTCTCGGCTGCTTTTAGCTCCAAATAAAGCTATTAATAGCCGCCTCACGTTTTAAAAAAAAGAATTATTTGGGAGTTTCAAAGGTATTGCCCTAAATAAATAAAGACATTTAGGCAAAACAATAATTTTTATAATATTGCAGCATCCTATAATACTAATAGGCATTTTGTGCCAGTCCCTCATTGTTGAAACCATTAAATTAATAAAGTATCATAATTCAGTTTTACTACCTGTCCCACATCTGCAGTAACCTGCACGCCTAAATAAGTAGCTGACATACAAGTCCCAATTACTACCCTGTCTGCTTGGAAGTTAAGAACAGTCTGGGTTTTATTGACATTAAGCTTGTATCCGGAAAAGTTCCCAAATATATTAGCTTCGGTTGGATAGCTTCTGTTGCCCTAGCTGGATCCGTAGAGAAAACAGCAATATCATCGGCATAAGCCATTATTTTCATTCTTCAAAGCCTAATAGGACTTGCGGGATGGATGGATTAGCCAGCAGTGATTTAATAAATGGCGCTATATATAAAGCAAAAAGTAAGGGTGTCTCAGTATCTTGAATGGAGTGGGCTGATGATTTAAGTCAATTAGTTTGGCTCTCGGACATCTATATATAGCTCTAACCCAATCATAAAAGTGACCATGAATATTATATGCCGTAAGTGTAGCCCAAAGACAGTCCCCTGTAAAGCGGTTGAATGATTTTCCCGCATCGAGCATGATCATTCCTATATCCAAGGTAATTGTAGAGACGACATCGAAGGCAACTATATCAGTATTCACATGCACAGTCGTATCTCTGCCTGGTATAAATCGATGCTGCTGGACAGAAGCTTGTTGTGCTTTAAAGGTGCGGGACCCGTTGCTAATATTTTTGCGAAGATTTTCGTGTTGGAATTTATTAATGAAATCGGGCGGTATGACCCACATTCTTTTCTCTGCTTATTTTTCTTTAAGAAGAAGACAATATTTGTCATATTCCAAGTCTGAGGTACTGTCCCATTTACAATAATATGGTTCATGACTTTGGACATTACAAGGATTAAGCTGGTCTTAAAGATCTTATAGAATTCCAATGGCTGAGTATATTCACCGGCTGCTTTCCTTATTATTATTATTATTAGTAGTATTATTATGATGATTATTATTACTATTATTATTAATAATAATAACATTTTTTTCAGGTACCTGAAAACTACTGGCACAATGTGGGTTGTACTTATTGGCCTGTGTTTATCTGTTTCCATTGGTAAGTGCAACTTCAATGAAAGTTCAGTGAGCAGAGCACATCTGCAGAATTCACTTTCTTAGTCGGAGAATAATTCGCTACATTCTACTAATACTATGAGATTCGGTCAGAACTAATGCTTAAAAAAAGTCAGAAAGAGTGCAGAAGGACAACTCACAGCGTCCACAATTTTCTTTTTTAAGTTAAAGAGAAAATGTTATTAAGAATAATAGAGGTGTCACTATAGAGTGCAGAATAGCAACTCATACCAATACAAAACAAAACCATTACATTCAAAGTACATGACTTGGACTAAGTAATACAATTTGAAAAACATAGCATATAAATACAATAATATCATCATTAGAATATAAAAGTTTTTTGGAACATTTAAGGGAGTCAAGGTGGTTTAGGGACTTCTTTTTGAGATGGTTGTAATTGGGAGCTCTGTTTAGCACTTGCATCAATGTAAATTGTAACGGGTGACCACAGGCTCAATTGTTTTGTTGCTAGTTGTAAAAGGTGAACAAAGGAAGTGTCCAACCTATGATTATGGCAAACAGCATACCACCAGGCCTTATAAGACATTTTTGTAAAGACTTTCCAATTGATGGTGATCTGCTGAAAAGCAACAGCTAGCAACAAATCAATATTTTAACGTTAAGCGTAATATTTTTCCAAATAGATGAGAGACTTCTTAAAAATATAGGCTAAAGGCAAAAGAAAACTTATTACTGAAGATTAGTTAGTTTGGTTCCAGTCTTGTTTCCAGAAATGATGTGCACATGGACAAAAGAATAACATATGAAGTAAATCTGTATTTGAGGACGAACATGTCCAGCAGGTGTCTGATATAGTCGAAAACCTTTCATTTAAAGCAGTCGGTGTTAATAAAAGCCTATTATATACAAAATACAATGTTTGCGTTGTATTCGCTGCCCTGGATGACTTGCGTATTTTAATCCATATACTTTGCCAAATTGATAGGTGCCGCTCGCCTAGAGGTTTTTGTCCTGCAATCTTGTCCGCTGCTACAGGAGTAGCTTTGCTGTTCTTTTCTGCCCGTGAATTATCCCCGAGGAGAAGACCACCTGCGTGGCCGCAGAGGAGGTGAGAGGCGCGGCCCCGGGACTGCGAGGACCAGCATTCACCACCAGCAGCTGGGTCCTCTTCCCGTGTGAGCCGCGCCCCCTCCCAGTGCCCGCCTCCAGCTGACTGTATTTCACCTCTCGCGGCCCCCGCTACGCGGGGGCCGCTCGCCTAGAGGTTTTTGTCCTGCAATCTTGTCCGCTGCTACAGGAGTAGCTTTGCTGTTCTTTTCTGCCCGTGAATTATCCCCGAGGAGAAGACCACCTGCGTGGCCGCAGAGGAGGTGAGAGGCGCGGCCCCGGGACTGCGAGGACCAGCATTCACCACCAGCAGCTGGGTCCTCTTCCCGCGTGAGCCGCGCCCCCTCCCAGTGCCCGCCTCCAGCTGACTCTATTTCACCTCTCGCGGCCCCCGCTACGCGGGAGCCGCTCACCTAGAGGTTTTTGTCCTGCAATCTTGTCCGCTGCTACAGGAGTAGCTTTGCTGTTCTTTTCTGCCCGTGAATTATCCCCGAGGAGAAGACCACCTGCGTGGCCGCAGAGGAGGTGAGAGGCGCGGCCCCGGGACTGCGAGGACCAGCATTCACCACCAGCAGCTGGGTCCTCTTCCCGCGTGAGCCGCGCCCCCTCCCAGTGCCCGCCTCTACTCTCCTAAATTGAATTTAAACAAGACCTTCAACGCGCATCGCGGGACGCGTGCGGGGCGAAGCCCAGGCCAAGGGCGGGCCCGTTTAAGCCCGTTCAAGACTGAGCAAGACTGGACTGGGCCTATTCCCTTACATTTACTTCCTGGCATCCCTTTGTATTTAAGTAGCTTTTTACCAGATAAGTTTTATTTGCGCTTTTCAACGTGATTTTATAGCTAAATCATGTCTACAAGGGGAAGCAGGAGCAAGACGGCTCAGGGACTGGGCCAGATTACTGGTCCAATTGATCAATTCATTACCAAAGCTAATGAAGCAATCAACCAGGGGATTGTACTGCTAGAAAGACGTGTCTCGCAGGACCTTGCTGCTGCACGAAGGTCCTCAATGGGCCTTTTGGCCCTAGCCACAACACCTATTCAGACGGGTGTAAGTGCCCCATTACTGCATGAAGCCCGTGCTGACATACACACCATCCCAAGGAGCGTTGACCTATCTGCCACACGTCTCTCATTGGGCGTAGATACCATGGATGACCTGGAGAAATCACCGATTATGGTGATAAGCCCCACCCAATCGGTCCCGCAAACCTTAGCAGATCTTCCGATTATACCGGATAAGGGGATAAGGGAGGGAGCAATCCCTAAACAAAACGGCGCTAGGCCAATAGATAAATATAAACAACACTGCCCTCCAAAGCAGAAAAGACCAAGAAAATCTCCCCTTGTATCTCCAAGAAATAATTCCTTAAACTCCTCACTTGTAGATACAGATGATCTCCCTGCAGCAGCTGCACTTACGGATGCTGATGAGAGGGGGCTTGTTGCTAGCAACAAAAACAACTCTGACTTAAATGCGCAATTGCTAGCCACCATTAGGGATCTAATAAAGACCCAATTACTTCCAATTGAACGATCCTTAATGAACATCGAGAAACAAATTGCCAGGCTTACCAATCATTCAAGCCACATAAACCATGCTAATAGTATCACTGCACATAATAATCTAGCTCCTACTAATGTGAACACCAACAAGGCAACTACCGTACAGAAACCTTTAGTTTCATTATCTACACCTAAAACCCCTACGATCCCTACTAACTTCCAAGTTAATCTAAAAGAGGCTAAGGGTATTACACAGCAAGTACAGGGGAAGACTGGAGTACCCGCTGACATAAATAAAACTAAACCTAAGTCTTTCCCTCCCAAGACCCCTGATATACAACAGGGAGGTGACACCACCAAAAAACCAGTAAGCCCTAAGAGGCCCATTCACCTTCCCCCAGAGGCAAGCCCCTTTACTGTGATCCTTACGGGGGTTCCAGAACTCGGGGAAAACTCGAGAGAATCTACCTGGTCTTTAACGAATAAAGTAAAGCAATGGCTTAGTATCAATAGACCCCTTCCCTCTAACTGTAATAGTAGATTCTCCATGGTCCGTAGGGTCTCCTGGATCGGGGACACAAGAAAAAGAACACAGGGGGACTGTGTCATCATAAACTTTGATGACCCAGGTACGGTAAGATACATTTGTTCTTGGAAAACCTTGGAAAAAAAGGGAGGTATAGATGCCAATCGCCTGTCCTTCTTTTATCCTCCAAGGTTCTCCTATGAACAAGATCACCCCTTTAGTTGGAATCAATCTCCTGGGTGGAGTTGGTCCCAAACAGACACACGCAGTAGGAGACATGAATGGGAACCCTACTCCTGGAACTCCAGGAGAGAGCAACCATACACAGATGGATGGAGAGGGGTACCGATCAGCAACCGCTTTTCAGCTTTAGAAATGGTGGATTGACCATCACGCAATCAAACATCTCCTAAGCACGAGCCAACAAATCCTCTGCCATCTGTAATCCTAGGGTTATCCCAAAGTCAAGGTAATGAACCATATGTGGAGTCTATTCCTGTGGGCCCTCCTAATTTGTCTATACCACGGTGCACAAATGTACTATCTGAAGGAAATTCAGCCTTTCCTCTGAATCCAGTCCTTGGTCCAACACAGCTCAATTTCCCACCTAACAGTAATGACTCAAATCAAAATATGTCTTTCCTAACTTGGAACATTGCTGGACTCTCAAAAAAGCAAATGACCCAATCTTCCTGGATTTTATAAATACTTTTGACATAATAGCATTGCAGGAATGCTGGGATCTGGTACCCACCAATTTAGATGGTTTCAGTACAAACTTTACCTCAGCTATTCAGTCTAATAAAGGTAGATGTTCGGGAGGACTCTGTCTATATGTCTCAAACAGGGTCAATATCTTACTAGAGAGAGTAGATTTATCTTCACCCAACCCCATTAACAATAAAATTGGTCTCCCTCTACAGGCTTTTCGACTGACTGGGAAAGAGGTTGTCAGTTCCCTTATAATCAACCTATATAACAACGTAACGAGGGATGACCAACTTGAGTTTACAGAGCATCTGTCTAAACTTTTGAAGTAGGGAGCGGGAGGGGATAGATCCGATAGTCGCATTTTAATGCTAGGAGACTTTAATTGTCATTTATGTCCATATAGCGGAACAAGGGTCTGTGATGTAAGAGCCCTAAATGGCGACTATATTACTCACTTTGAGCATACAACTGTTGGGAACCGACTGAACAACTTACTACATGAATGGGATTTGGGCTTCTTCAACGATCTAACTGTGCCCATGACTGATTTTCTACCTACATTTCATGGAAGGGGGTCACTCATGACAATAGACTTCATTTTTATGTCCAATAGTTACCATGGCGATGCCCTAGAAGCGAGGAGAGAAGATATAGTTATGAGTGATCACTATCCGATCAGCGCCAAAATATACACTCCCTCTAGTAGGATCCAATCCGGGGGTATAACAGAAAATCTTTACTCGCATTCCATATTTCTGTCATCTATAAATGGTTACACCATAAAATGGTCTAAAGTTGATACGATCAAGTTCCTGAAAAAACTGATAACGTCTGACCCTGACCTCTTTCAGACATGCCTTGAACACCCTCCTAATCCTCGAGCAATCAAATCTGCCTTTGAAAAAATCGCAATACAAATCAGGAAAAATCTAACTAGAAAACACAAAGAAAGTATTGTGGCCAAGAGTCCAGGCTGGTTTAATTCTGAATGTTCGAAAACACATAACGTTCTCAAGGACATACTTAAAAAATCTCCTAAAAACTCATTTGAGATAAGATCTGCACGTGCTGCTTATAGACAGGCAATTAAAAATAGAAAAAGGGAACTGAAAGATGCCGCCTGGGAGGCATTAATAAAAGCAAGTACCCTAAGGGACAACACGGCCTTTTGGAGGGAGGTCAACGCCCCCTTTTTTAAGGACAGGACGTCTGACCTTATAGAAATTGCCATCACCGAGGAAGTCTGGATAAACTATTTTACAGAGCTGTATAAATTAGATGAGCAGATTGAACCACCCAACCTCGAAGTACTGTTAGCGGAGGGAAATGACTCGCACAGAAGCCAGACAGAGTCATTTCCGCTTCTCACCCATTTTAATTACCCAGAGGTGGAATTGGCTATACTTGAAAGCTCTAATGCTAAAGCACCAGGTCCTGATGGAATTCCCATTGATGTATTCAAAGACAATATTCATCTCTGGGCGCCAATCATTACAAATGTTCTTAATTCTTATGCTTTCGAAGGTTTTCCTGCAACATGGCAAGAAGCAATAATAATACCTATTTTTAAAAAGGGAGAAAGAATGGACCCAAAATGCTATAGACCGATTTCCCTACTGGACTTTATGATGAAGGTGGCCGGGAGAGTCTTGTTAAATCAATTACAAGCGTGGGCCTTGGACAATGACGTTCTCTCCAAATTTCAATATGGCTTTGTTTCCGGCCTTGGGACAGTGGAGCAATGTCTTAACTTAGCACTGATTACAGACAAATATCTAATGGCTAAGAAGAGTAATTTATATATGACTTTTGTAGACTTAAGCTCTGCTTTTGACTGTCTTAATCATAGCATACTTTGGTCTACCCTCACAGACCTGGGAGTCGATGTAAATATTCTTGCTTTTATAAAGGAACTATATCGAGGAGCTGGGGCTAAGGTCCGTTATGGAAAGGATGGAACCTGTACACATACATTTCCTATAAGAAAAGGGGTCAGGCAGGGCTGCACCCTTGCCCCTTTTCTTTTTAATCTTTATATAAACAGTGTTGCAGACTGTCTGGCCAAATTGGGCGTTGACTACCCTAAAATAAATGGCCATGCAGTTCCAATCCTTTTATATGCGGACGACGCTGTCATTATGTCCACGACTCAGCTAGGCTTACAAAAAGCGCTGTCAGCCTTTTCCATATTCATGGGCTCGAGAGGCCTTAAGATCAACGTGAGTTAAACTTTTACCATGTGCTGCAGTAACAAAAAGAACATCTCATGTAACACTTTCTTAAATTCAACTAAGATAACCCTAATGAAAACCTTAAGTTACCTGGGTGTACACTTTAACAATAAAGGGACATGGAATGCAGCCATTCATACACGCAATTTGGCTTTTATCAGACAAATTGGAGCCCTAAAGAAGTTTGCAACAAAACTAGGTGGGAAACCGGTTGGGATCCTGCTGAACATCTATGCAGCCAAATGCGTCTCTACAGCAACATATGGTGCTGGTATCTGGGGCATGGCGGACTGCCGCGAGATACAAACCAGTGAGAACGCATTTTTGAGATATCTGTTGGCTGTTCCACGTTCCATCTCTACCACAGTCTGCCATAATGAGCTTGCTCGGGTCCATATTTCAGATATAATCAAGACCACTCCAATTCTGCTATGGCATAAAATATGGTCCTCGGAAAAAACAGCCCTCAACCGAGATGTGATTAACGACTGTATGGCTCTAACAGACTCAAGGAAAATACCCTGGCTTCTTTATGTCAAGAAATTCTTAACTTCACTGGGACTAGCTGAACTGTATGACAATCCTACCTCATGTTTATTAACCTCGAAAAAGGATCTTACGGCTCGTTGTCTAGGCCTGCTTGAGGATAGGCGCTCTTACCTTGAAGGAAATAAACCAACGATTGTTCATCACTACCTCTTGCTGCATGATGTAGGCATTCCCCTTTATCTCTCCCCGACCCTTCCGGTCTATACGAGATTGCTGCTAACTAGGATGAGGACGGATTGTTTATATCGATTGTTAACATTCCCCACTATAAATGACTGGTCTGCCGACCTGGCGGCTTGCCCTTGTGACAATGTTTCCAAACAATCCAACATTCACGTTGTCTTGTTTTGTAAATTCTATGACTGGGGAAGAAAGAAACATCTACTCCCACTCCTGAAGTTATGGGGTCTAAGGCAATGTAGGCCAGCTTTATTTAAACTATATATGCTTGAGGATGAACTTACGATTACTGCAGCTGCCAGGTTTCTGAAATATGCAGTAAGGTGTAGAGCGTCTATAAATTGATTTATTTATGATAGCCACTTCTCGATTATCTTACACACTTTTGTAAAACATCTTTTTTACTCTTTATATCTGTGTTCCTAATTAACTTTTTATATTGTATTAAAATGTGCTTTTATGATTTTCTTGTGTCAAAAATCGAATAAAGCTATCTTTGATCTTGATCTTGATAGTGGCCAAGCTGTCTTGAAGTCAGTCTCCCATGCATCTTCTATTTTAGGTTTCGGTCTAACAGTATGTTTATCTTGTAAATAACTGTATATGGTAGATGCTTTAGGTTTGGTGTTTAATAAGGTACGAAGATGTGTATGACTATTCAAGATATTAGAGGAGTCAGATGTAGTAGTGGGTTGAGTATATACATCCAACACAGCTGTCTGAAAATAGTTGATGAATCCATAGTAATCCCTTTTGCCTCCAGGTCTTCCAGTAGAAGGGTTTATTTCGAATGAGCACGTTTTTATTGTGCCAGATTGTTGAGTTAAGGAAGTAGTCAATAGTTTTGTGAGATTCAGGGGAGGTTAAATCCAAACGTTTGGAGGTCTGTTTGATTATGGGAGTGGGGAGGGACTGTGGTTTCCATGCGAATGAAAGGTATTCATGAAAGGAGAAGGGAGATAGGAATTGATGTTCTATTTAAGTCCAAAGTGGGC
This sequence comes from Lissotriton helveticus, assembly GCF_964261635.1. NCBI lineage: Eukaryota > Metazoa > Chordata > Amphibia > Caudata > Salamandridae > Lissotriton > Lissotriton helveticus. The sequence continues at coordinate 1,199,183,477 of NC_136069.1, forward strand.
ATTCTTCTGTGGAATCAAGCAACCAGAAAGAAGCTTGACGTAGAAGGAATGCTTTCTGGTATGTTGGAAAGTATGAAAAGTTAAATCCAGCTTCTGCTTTAGGGCGAACCAGTTTTGATAAGGACATTCAAGATTTCTTGTTATTCCATAAAAAGGAAGAAAGGATAGAATTGACTTTCTTAAAAAGTTTGGCCGAAATGGGAACTGGAATATTGGAAATAGTATATAAAACTATGGGGGACAACATCATCTTTATAGTGTCCAATTGACCCCACCAAGATAAAAAGAGAGGGTGCCATTTGGTAGTTAGTTGTTAAAGTTTTTGAATGCATTTATTCATGCAGAGTGTTACTGTGTCCTTAATTGAAGAGATGAAATATTTATTATACACTGGACTCCAAGTGAAATTTGAGGTACTAAAGTCTGATTTAAAAGTATATTTATTTAAGGGCATAATTTCACACTTATCATTATTTAGCTTGTAATCAAAGATGAGGGAGAATTACCTCACTTCCGCCAAGAAAGCAGGAATTGAGTCATCTGATTTTGACATAAAAAGTAAGATATAGTCAGCATAAGCTGCGAGTTTGATGTGAGAGTTCGATAATTGGAAACCATGTAGATTTGGGTTTTGACGTAATTTAGAGGGAAATGGTTCCAGAGCCAAATCAAAAAGGAAAGGGAAGAGAGGGCAGCCTTGTTGTACTCCTCTTCCTAAATCGAAAAATGGGTAAATCTGGCCATTACCACAAACTGCAGCATGGGGATTGGAGTAGAAGATAAATACTAAAGATATACATTTGGGGTCCAAACCGAACCACTAAAGAGTATAAAACAAATAATTCCACTCAACTCTATCAAACGCTTTCTCCGCGTCTAACGCTATTGCTGCGAGTGGTTGTTTTAGGTGTAAAGATTCTGATAGAACGTTGAAAAAAAGCTGTCTGTTGTCATTCAGAAGTCTCCGTTTAATAAAGCCAGATTGTTCTTTGCCTAACAGGTTAGGTAAGTGGGAATCTAAGCGAAGAGCTAACGCTTTAGAATACGTTTTGTAGTCAATGTTTACCAAAATTATAGGTCTGTAGTTTTCACAATATCTGGAATCTTTGCCTTCCTTAGAAATGAGACATATGTGAGCTTCTGATAAAGAGCCAATGGAACTGTTGGAGGAGCAAAAAGAATTGATCAAGGAGTGTAACTTAGGTATTAAGAGTTTAGAAAAATGGAGATAAAATTCAACGGGGAAACCGTCTGGACCTGGTGCTTTGTCCTTTTTAAGGCATTGGAGAGCTTTCAAAAGTTATAGCTGTGATAAATCTAATTTCAGAGAGGTCAGATCCAGAGGATATTTTGGGGATTTCTGAATTGTGGAGAAGAAGTGTGATAATGAGTGGTCTGTGGATTGTGTGTCAGATGCATATAATGATTTATAGAAGAGAGAGAATTCATTCAATATTTCTACATCTTTAAATTTTAAAGCAGCTTGTTCGTCATAGATGGATTCAATGTTTAACTTGTTATGTCGAATTTTCAGATAATAAACCAAACTTTT